>NC_067250.2:289863680-290488680 GCF_019359855.2 Lolium perenne | reverse complement strand
AATAAAAACATGCACGTTTAATTACATGCAACTTCTTTTTAGAAAAGTCATAACTATTAAACCGTATGTCGGAATGATGATCCGTTTTCACCGTTGTGTCTCTCGCGTTAATATCTTCGAAACTAGATCCCATTTGTATATGTTTCAATAACTTTTTTTTTGAGAAGCAACTTAGTGTTGTGAAAAAACAACTTAGTACACAGAGTTGCTTACATTATTTTCATATAGTTTGTAGCCAACTTAGCTTTCTAGATAGGCACTTAGAAATAACAACCATCAACTTCATAGCACTAGAACCAAATCTTTGGACTACTAGTCGCCTACCATAATTTCTAATTTCTAGTATCGTTGGTACCTTGGCTTCCTAGGTAGACAACTTAGTAGCAACTAAGATACAACTTTATAATAAATAGTGCGCAACTTTGCATATGTGTGTGAAGAAAAAAATTAATGTCGGCAAATGCAATATATCATCGCTAACATGCAACTTTGCTTGATCCAGCTTTCAACCTTGTTTGTAAATGGATGCAACTTAATAAAAAAACTTGATGCATGTGGTTTCTTAAATTTCAGCCATATCCTTACTAAGTTGCATTAGGTTCGGGCTATAATTGTTGTCACTTCTTGAAAAAAGTTGTTACACTCTCGTACAAAGATATGCAACTTTACATATATAAGGTACACAGCTTAGCACTAGGAGTATACAACTTAGCACTAAGGGTATGCAACTTGGTAATAATAGGCATGCAACTTAGGACGCGATCTTTAGCAACAATTAAGTGTATACAAACATTACTTAGCCAATGTGTGAGAGGATAATCTATTGTGTGAAAAATACAACTTAGCTCATATGTGGAACAAATAATACCGCCGGTAAAAATACAACTAATTAGCACATGTGTGAAGAAACAATTTGGTTATCTTGGTGGAGTTCATTGTCTGAGACGTACAACTCCATCTCGACTAATATGGATGTGGCCAGCGCCGCGAGCCACTACACGAAGTGCAATGTGAGCTGTAAGAAGCCAAAAGGGATGTCGCTTTGATATCCACGGTGCCCAACCCTCCGCAGAGCCAGGCCGAATGGTGGCAAGTTGACGGTGGTAGGTTGACGCTGTAGAACAGTATTGAGGGCAAACAATGGCAGCACGAAACAAAGTTAGATTTAGTGTAGGCTATAGTTCCCGACGGTTAAAATAAGTTGTTGTCACTTTCATGTAGAGGTACACAACTTCACGGATGAAGTATGAAACTTAGCACTATGGGTATACAACTTAGCAATAATGTTTATGCAACTTAGCACACATGAATTAACAATTTACTATCTACAAGCATGACTTACCAAAATACAACTTAGCTCATCTATGGAACCAATAATACCTCCGACAAAAATATAACTTAGCACATGCGTGAAGAAATAATTTGTTATCTTTGTGGCAGTCGGCCGCCGCGAGGTACAACTCCATCTCGATGAACACGGATGTCGTCGATGTCGCGAGCCACTACACGAGGCGCAACATCAGCTGTAAGAAGCCAAAAGGGACGTCGCTTTGATATCCACGGTGCCCAACTCTACGCGGAGCCTGGCCGAACCGTGGCAGGTCAGGGCTCTAAAACTATGGAGGGCGAAGGATGGCGGGATGAAACTGAGTTGGATTTGGTGTAGGCTATACCTATATTTTATGGAGGTTCTTAAAATAAGTTGTTGTTTCTCTCATGTAGAGGTACGCAACTTCATGGATGGAGTATGCAACTTAGCAGAGTATACAACTTAGAAACAGTGTGTATACAACTTTGAAATAGTGTGTATGCAACTTAGCACTAGTGTGTATGCCTCCTCTACATGCTGAAGTAGGAAGGAAGTATGAATTGCTTTTTTAACGGAACAAATCACGTGTACTTGAAGGGTTGGAGCATATGGGATTCCTAGGGAATCACCTCTGTAGAAGATGTAGTCAAATCATGTCACCGATCCTCAATCTCCGAGCACCCGGCCATCACACCGCTAGATCTTGGCCGCTAAAACACCCACGCCGGCGCGCCTCTTGGTCTCCGCCGCAGAGCTTTCTGCGATACCCCACGATCGACTAGCTCCCAACAACTTAGTTAGAACATTTCTTTGTAAAACAACTTCGTTGGATGATGGGAACAATTTAGTTACATGGTGAAAATAACTTAAGCATATTGATATAAGCAACTTAATTATATCATGAAACTTAGGACATTGCTTGTGCAACAACTTGGTTAGGTGATAAAAACAACTTATTTAGATGGTAGAAACAACTTAGGCATGTTGATATAAGCAACTTAATTAAATCATAATGAAAATTCGGGACATTGTGTGGCTTTTAAAACAACTTGGTTAGGTGGTAAAACACAACTTAGTTAGATTGATAATACAGCTTAGTTATTATGAAAGATCAACTCAATCAAAATCATAAACCAACTTATCAACATAAGAGGTTGAAAAATAGCTGAAAGTCTAAGGTAAAGCATGATTACACAAAAAAACAACCTGCCTAGATTGAAAAGACAACTTAGTTATGATCACGGAGCAACTTAATAAAAATCAGAAACCAACTAATAAGCAAAAGAGGTTGACAAAAAATAGCAGAAAAAAACCAACTTGGTTAGATTGAGAAAACAACTTAGTTATAATGACAGAGTAAATTAATCAAAATCAGAAACCAACTAATAAGCAAAGAGGTTGATAAAAATGCAAAAAATCTAAGGTAAGCATGTTGAGATAAAACGATTTGGTTAGATTGAGAAGACAACATAGATATGATGTCAGAGAAACATAATTAAAATCAATAGCCATCTTAAATCATGTTGCTAAAAGACCGAGTTTCCACTGAGTTAGATGATACATGTAGATAAAAAAAGAACTAATCAATGCGTAACAATGTTATCGATAAACGAACATAAGTAATTCAAGGCATGAAGAAAAATGTAACTTACTGATTACATATCCTTACCTATTAGAACAAGGACTACTAGCAGTGGTGATGAACATTTTAGGCACATGATAGATCAACCAAATTGGTGCTTAACCATGATATAAACAACTTGATAATTTCTTCCTAAAAATCTGGATCATATAAAGCAATATGAAACCCCCTAATTGACTTCACAAAAGCATATATGAGAAAACATCATGATGAAAACGAATCAGTGCAAGTGCCTCCAAAACCTAGAATCATACAAACACAGGGATCTACGAAAACAAGAAAATTTCTCACAATTCCAATATTTAGTAGTATGCACATGATATATGAGGAATAAACTGAAGGCCACAATTGCCACAATTAATCTTGCTCTTCAAAAAATATCTCTGTAGTAGTAAGTATTGCAAGGCATTTATACAGAAAAGTGTATGCATTGTCCCTGACAAAAAAAAACACTAGCATATGCGCAAATGAGTGATTCTCTAATGCACAAAGCAACATAATATGAAACCAGGTGAGTAACCTAAAATGCTTCAGGTGCAAAGCTCATCGATCTCTGCAACATGAATCTCAATGGTGCATCCTTTTAATGTTCTCATAGCCCCATAAATATGTACTCAATGACAATCAGTACTTGGCCTCCAACATACAGGTTTTCTTAGGCATATGAAAAGAAAACCATGGCCATTTCTCGTCTAACATGTTGCCTAGAACAGAATAACACTAAATGTACGCAGTACCGAATCATCTAAATAAGTATGCAGTGTCATATAAAGAACACTAGCACAAAAACTGAATGAGGCCGGCAGGCCGCTGGCTTGTCCGCCCTCCGGCACATCAAACGAGCCGCTATGCATCTAGACTATCAGTTCCGTAAAGGCAATTCATTGAACACCTGATGCACGGCAAGACACGGGCAGCTTACTCTTTGGAGCCAAGTCAGAATGTCTTCAGACCGATGCAAGCACGTTTGATTTGCCATCCTGAATGGAGGTTGTCGGTGACGAAGGTGTTGTCGCGACAGCCCGCTGGCTTGTCTCGCCCTCCGGCCCCGCTGCGGATGGTGGCCGGTGTCTCGACGGTGGCGTCGGCGAACAGAACAGGGGTGCTGTGGACCGCGCTGGCGAGAAGGAGAGAGGGTTGGAAGCAGGATGCAGGGCCACTTGTGCTGCAGGAGCAAGAGGGACTAGGCGCCGGCGCTGGCGGTCAGCTCCGACTCGTCGCCAGCCTCCGCGGGGCGCGCGCAGGCCTGCAGGCCAGGCGTCGTGGATTCTGAGGTTGCAGGGCGTGCATCGGGCGGCTCTGGTCCGACTGGCCCATAAGCGGGGATATCGCAGAGGAAGTGGCGGCGAGGCGCATACCCACTGAGGCAGCGCGCTCCAGTCTGACGGCCCCGGCGGCGGGTATCTCGCGGATGAAGGGAGCGGTGAGGCGCATGCCCACCGAGGGGAGGGGCACTGGTCCGACCGGCGCGGCGGCACGAATCTCGCGGAGGATGGGTGCGGTGCGGCGCCCAGAAAGTATACTGAGGCGGCGGGCTCCGGTCCGACGGCGAGAATCTCGCGGAGGAGGATAGGGGCGACGAAGGGAAGAAGAAGGGCGAAAGTGGTCGCTGCGTGTCAGGTTGGGTCTCCAGGTTGGTTGTTGTCGGAACGTGGAACAGACGTGCGTGCGATCAACACGATCGGACGATCACGAAACGGAGGCTGAGATGAGCTAATTAGCCTCCAAGCACTTTTTAGCATTCGGGTTTAAATATTTATTTATCCCGATGCAAAGCACGGTCACTTTTGCTAGTATCTATACCTACCTATAATAATAAAGGGAGAAACGTTTCCGCGGTTTGGTCCGTCATAATTTTCGTCCTAATAATAAAGGAGCTAAGGTTTCTGCCAAAAAGTTTCGTCAACGTTTTTTTTGGACGGTTTTGCCCTCCCACCAAATCCCATAATACGCACAGATGCCACCCTGCGTACCGTTTCGGTTGTACGTTGAAAAAAAACCTTCTTCGCTCGTTGGGTGTTCCCTTATCCGTCACCGTACTGGGCCAACTGCTCTGTTGGGCCTGCTCCCCATCAAACAAACGAAATTGCGACGGTGAGGAATCAAACTGGACAGGTAACGTCGGTTAAAATTAGTCCCACCTCGGTTTCTTATAAGAACTATTACCGATTCATATACCCGTCAATTGGCTGGATTACCAGCAAGGTGTCCAAATTAACAAGCAGGTTCGCTAATTAACTGCCAAAGCCGACCTGAGCAAGCATGACACGAGTTGGTCCATGTATGTATGGATGAATATGGGATATACAGGCTGGGCAGTGAGGCCGCCGGAGAAGAGAGCTTCTTTCCAAATCGGTGAATGAAAGACGAATGGAGCTCAGCGGGTCTGGGACTTTGATGGACGGCGGAGGTTGGAGGAGTATACACCGGCGGCGGGCGCGTGTGATTGGTGAACGAGCCAGAACAAGGGGGCGTCGGAGAAAATCCCCAAAGCAGGGGGTCGTCCAGCACCTCCCACCTTGCCGCCCCAGATGTCGGCTACTACTGCCGCCAAGCTTGACCTGCCTCGCACGAGCGGCGTCTTGCACATCGCTCCCTGATCCGCCGATCGAAAGAGAGGCAGGGGAGGGGATCTGTGGTCGTCTTGTCATCGGGTTCCCGCATCCACATCACTATGCCAGGGGAGGGGAGGGGAAGGGATGCAGCGACGGAGGAGGCTTCCCGTAGGCGTGCCGGGCGTGGGACAGCAAGACGATGGGATTTGGGGGATATTTCTTTCCCCTGCTCGATCTGGTGCTGACGATAGAGTGCTCCACTGGCCATGCGCCTAGCAACGTGAACAAAAAAACTGCATAAATCTATGTACTAGGTACATGTACGTATCGACTCAAAAAAGGGGTATCTATGTACGATTACATACAAAGTTCTCAAAAACAATAAAATATACGGACAACTATTTATTTGTCATGGTCTCTGCGACATCGCCCGCATAAGGTCATCCATGGAACTTATACCAACCAAGTGTAGAAGATGTGTGGAATGGCGACGGGCCATAGATCGTCAATGGAGCTTTTGGAGCAGGAAGTGGACACCCATATCAACAAGATGGCTAGACAACATAGCCATCCACAGGAGAGGTGGACAAAGATGAATTGGTTTGTCTTGCTATGTATATTCTTTCCATCAAGATAAATCTAGCTTTTAATAGTGAAATTCTCAATAGATTATAAACATATTTGAAAATTAATGAATCCATGAGCAATGATAAATGAATATAATTTGAAGTCTTTCATGTAAATAGTTAAAAAAATCTTAAAAACTGGTATCCCGCGTGTCATGGCGCAAAAAATCAGCATGACAATTGACTTTGGCACATGAATCTTTTCATGACATACAAAAAAATTACCCGTAGCGAAGCACGGGCAAATGTCCTAGTATAATAATAAAGGAGCTAAGGTTTCTGCCAAAATTTTCGTCCAACTTTTTTTGGGACGATTTTGCCCTCCCACCAAAACGCATAATAGTGCACTTTACCATTGTACCGGTTGGCTATATTTATTTCCTCCCGCTCCCGAACGATCCCGAACGCTCGCCGAGCTGGGCAATCGATCGCTGGTGTGGGCTTCATCCTGAGTGATCGCTCTGGGCCAAGAACGGATCAAACGGCCCAATCACCAGCACCGTCGCTAACAGAAATTCATAATAAAAGTATTTGCAGGCAACCATCGATCGGGGTTGAATAGTCCCACATCGTTCCCTCACAATGATTCTAACCTGTTTATAGACGTTCGAATTTGCCGGAAATACCAGCAAGGTGAATCAAGAAAAAGTAGCATCAATGATGGATTGAGCTGAAATCTGTTGGCTGCATCAACTGAAGGATCGTGAAATGGAAAGGAATGTGCGAAACTGACCCGACAGGAGATGGATTGTGAAAGGAGAAGAGGATGGGAAACTGATCTCTGAGAGACTCACCCGGCGAAAGCCAGATATCGGCTAGGACTGTGCCAGAGGGAGGGCTTGGGTGCGAGAAGCCAGAGTAGATTCACGGGCGGCGGCGGCGGGCCGGTTGCTTTGACCGCGGGTTTCCATGGCCAGAGGCCTCGGCGTGGCGAGCCTCCAGCCGGGACCGGAGCGGAGCATAGCTGGGCGGGCATGGCATACACCAAACCACTATGACGTGATAATTATAAAATCGATGAAACTGTTATGAGATTACTCTTAAGTTTAATTATGTTTCCAATATTTATGCAGTGAGTGTCGGATGGTGCCACTGAGCAGAAAAATATAAATGCTCACGGTGGTGGGAGGATGAAGGGAATTGGTCAATGTTGTTTTCTTTCTGTGTGTAGTTAACCCGTAGCAACGCATGTGTTTTTGTGCTAGTCTATACCTAATAATAAAGGAGCTAAGGTTTCTGCCAAAAAGTTTCGTCAACGCTTTTTCTTGACCGTTTTGCCCTCCCACCAAAATACATAAATCCGCACCTGCTATTACCCCCGGTTTGTTTATTTTTCTCTCCCCAACACCAAGACTCAAGCACGGCCAGCTGAGGCTGCGCCCAATCCGCCAGCACTCGGTCGCCGCCGCCGTCCGGCCGTGAGCTACGCCATCTACCAACACCATTAGCCGAATCCCCAACCTTACGCCGGCGCCTAGACCATCACGGCCCTTGCAGGCGCCGTCCGTCCGGCACGTCGGCGAGGCCGAGCTCGGGAAGGCCATGGCTACGCCGGCGCCTAGACCACCACGGCCCTTGCAGGCGCCGTCCGTCCGGCACGTCGGCGAGGCCGGGCTCTGGGAGGCCATGGCTAGAGGCGCGGTCACCTTCTTCCCGCCCGGCAATAGAGCACGACGGCGCGACGCGGTGCATCTCCAGGGGTAGAGGCGTCCGAACCCCCACGGAGAACACGAGTAGCCTCCGCGCCTGCATTCCCGCGAGCAACCACCAGCTCTGCTGATTGACAAACCACGATCTGAATTTTTCATAGGGAGCCACGACCTGAAACTCTGAAGTGCGCACTGTAGAAGAATTTGAGGAATCTCATCCATTCAACACTTTCTCATCTTACTTCTACAGCTTTCTCATATTTCACACAAGCTCCGTTCTTGGGCTGATGCATGCTGGGCCACGAGCCACGTTTCACTAATGAAATTTGTTTCATGGGCCAGAAGCTTTCTAGAGTGAGTCAGGGGAAAATAAAGCCAATGGTTGGACGACATATCATGGATCGTGCCATCGTTGATATATACTATCAATAGTCCCACATCGACCAATTATACTGATACCTACCGGTTTATATACCAAAGATTCCTGGAAATCAACAAGCCACCTTGGAAAAGAACAAGCAGCGACCCACACCTCCCTATATTATGTAGGGTTGAGAGCGAAATTAAATTGCACGGTGAGAAAGGGAAAGTGGCGAAAGTTGGAAAAAGATTTGGGTCAGATGGAATTGAAAGAGAAACTGCACGGCTGGCTGATGAAGAAGCACCCTCTGGAAAAAGTTACTAGAGTTGTGAAGACGAATTTGGGCAAAGAGGGAGTTGGAAGACCATTGATGTGGGAGGCGGAGGGTGGAGGCCCGCCCTCGAGAGAGGAGATATAGGGAGAGGATGGTGTCAGATGAATTTGGGAAAAGATCGACGTTAATAATGAGTGTGTGCGCGCTGCTGATCATCCGCACGGCCCCAATTCCAATGGCTGGCACAGCCCGTGAGTGTTTGCAGTATTTGGGTAAGAAAAGTCCGTCCACACAAGAAGGCACCTCAATTAAAGAGGACCCACAGGAAATTTACGTTCTCATTGTTGCATTTTTTGTAATTTTGAGATTCTTTGCTTCTCACGTTTATATTAACTTATTTTGAACCATATCCTTAGTTTATTTCTTCTCCCACTCGGGTTGGTTATCTGATATGTTTTTATGCATAGAAGAGATAAAAGTTGTCTTAGATTTCTTGGGTGTTGGTTCACAACAAACCAAATTTCTTATTTTGAAGTACATGAAGTGCCTACTAACTGGGATAATTTTAATTTGTATGCCGTGTTGTTCCAACAAGGATGTACATTGTACACGTAAATGTCAGATTTCCTCTCTCCCGGAGTCCCGGTGCAACGCACGGGCACTTCAGCTAGTCTATACCTAATAATAAAGGAGCTAAGGTTTCTGCCAAAAAGTTTCGTCAACGCTTTTTTTAGGACTGTTTTGCCCTCCCACCAAAATACATAATACGGGCAGATGCCATGTACCGGTTCGCTCCTCCCCTTCTTGGCTTCTTCTCCCGTCCATCGTCTAAACTTGGAATTCCTTTCCATGAGTTCGTACCCAACACGATTGCTATCGATCACGATAGATTTCCGTCCAATCTCTTACTTTCTCTTCACGAAAATCCACCTATATATAGCTCCTCTATTCCGCGTGCGCTTCCCACGAAAACCTAGAAAATTCCCCACCAATTCAACCGCATAAATTCGCCGGATTGCGCGTTGTTTCGCGGTGGAGAATTAGATTGCTGAGCGCTGATTCACAGAGGGGACCCCATCAGGTGGAGTTAGCCGGGGCAGGATCTTGCAGGCCGGGAGACGGAGTGGAAGCCGAGATCTCGGGTCAGGGTCTCGCGAGCCGAGATTTTCGTCCAGGCGACGGCCGCCGGTGAGCTGTGCAGAAAACAGGATGCGGAACGCTCGTCAGATGTTCTCCAGGATTCTTCAGTCTGTCCGCGTTGGTTCCCCCGATGAATCTGTCGGCACACGCGTCTCCATGTCACCACCACGGCGACGACAACGCCTCTGCAATGGATAGTCTGACGGTCGACATCGTCTCCGCCGAGAACGCCCTGTAGACATCCTGGCCATGCTCGCCATCACATGGAGGCCACTCTTCGCCGCCGGACTTAGAAGATGAAAATTCCAGGCGCCGCTCGATCTCCGGTGGGCGCTGTTGCTGCTGCTTTTCGACCTCGCCGTCCATAAATCCTGAACTGTTTCCCTGCGCAAAAGCCTGTACAAAGCGATCTGCGGGTCGCCGCTATAATCCTTGCTACCACGCTGCCGTTCCCGATTGAGAGCAGAGAGGGGGAAGAAGCGGAGTGAGGCGTAGCAACGTAGAAAGAGACGCAACAAAGGCGGAGCTTGTCGAGGAACCTGCATCAATCGAACAGCTTGGAGAGGCGTGTCAGCCTGCCCTACTCGCCGATACCCTTGGATGTGGCAATGGCAAACCTCGTGAAATCAGTTGCCTACTTGCCTTCTCTGGACTACTATTTTGACTGCAGCTGCTGCCCGCGGAAAGTCTGGCGTAGATGTTTTTTTCTGGATGCAAACTCAGATATTTTATTTTCCTCTGCTTCATGTGCAATTTTTTCATCAACGAGCTTTGCATGGCTGATGTGTTTTCCTCAAACTGAGAGTCAATTTAAGAGCCAGCGCTGATCGCACGTGACCCTGTGCTCATGTTCTACTAGAAGCAACAAAGATCCATGATAACGTCAATTCCTGGTACTGTTCACGTCAATCAATAAAATCCCTGGAACAACACAAAGATGGAGGTAGATAACTGCAAGGTACTCCGTTCCACTCATCTTGAGGAAATTTTTTATTTTACAAAAGGCCGGTTCAAAACTTCAAATTGAAGCGGAGGGAGTAGTAACACTCAGTATCATCATCAGTTCACCACAGTACTGCTCTATACTATGAAAACATTGATTTATTCCAGACAATACTCCGTCCAAGCAGGGCATATTGTCTATCAGCTACGACCTGATGTACTGTTTGATCTCAATGATGAATTTCTATTAGTCGAAGAATTTTTTCATCATTTTTTTTGTTTTGGCCTCCGATGGTTTGCTTCTAAGTTTCACCGATCTGACTTGTTAAACATTATGCTTTTGTGAATTATATCTGTTATTGATTTAGTCCTATAAAAAAGTTACATATTTAGTCTATCTTCACTATTGCGTCGAAGCAACTCAAGGACTTGGGCCTTAAATGTGGAAACTGGCTCATTTGTCACTCGAACAAAGTTCCACATTATTTGATTGTGGGTGCATGCAAATTTTTGTTTGATACGTTGGAGAAGTGAAAAATATATTGGTATAATTAATTTACTAAAGACCGTGAAGGAGCAGTGTAGGCGGTACATAGATGTTCTGTGTTATATCCGTAGCAACGCACGGGTATTGTGCTATATAATATAAATAATGTATACTAACATGGTAGATTGACACAATTATTTTTGCGGAATAGGTTGGTCGCATTTAACCTTTTTATATTTATGCAAGGCTTGTAATTGCGAAGGAACCCAACCTAAATTAATTGACTCAGTCGACTCAAATTGTCTAGATATCCATGTATGGACTAACATGGTAGGTTGGCAGCACTTTTTGCCGAATAGGTTGGTCGCATTATAACCTTTTTATTTTTATTATGCAAGGCTAGTAAGTGCAAAGGAAATATTATCTCCATCCTACATTAATTGGCTCGGTCAACTTGGTTTTTTCTAAATATGTACACATGTATTACACTAAAACTTGTCTAGATATATATGCATATCTATATAAAACTGATTCAATAAATTTGAAACGTAAGAAGTAGTGAAAAGAGATGTAAGCATCAAATTGTGAAACATGTTTTGTCAGACCATCTTTTACTCCAGGCTGTATTACTGGATCCAATAGCTGATGCCATCCTGTGAAAATAAAAAAGCAAACGCTGATGTGTGTGAACTTTTTTTAGAGTTTGTACCTTGCATGTTACTTTTCAACGGAGATAGATGAAAACAATTGTGTTCTCAAAGAGAGAAGTAGATTATTTTTTCCTGGTATGGTGATGTGACATGGTTGTTACATAATTTATATGTATGGCCCGTGATTGCGTAACATTATTTAGATCAATCCTAACGATAGACTTTAGATCTAACGATTAAGATGATTAACATGATATGGATTAATGTGGTGTTTCGAAATCAATACCCCGTATTAGGCTTTCAATATATAATAGAATAACTTCAGTTGTGGTTGTGAAACCTATTACTTCTTGCAACATAATAACGTGATCTCCATGGAAATGTAACATATTTCTCGAAAACTTTCAACACACTAAAGATGTTAACCTTGCATTTGCGAAGGCCACCACACTAGCTTTATACCTAAAAGAAAGTAGCAACATATATAACATCAAATCATTATATTATGAAACTACAATTCAACATGAATCTATTGACAATAATTTAGTTTCATAAATGCTGCAATTTTTTTTGGTAAAGTTGGTCAAATTTAATAAAATTTTACTTAAAATGAAAACTAAACGCACATTTATTTGTGGATGGAGGGAGTACATATGTGCTGCTAGATTCTTCATTCTTGTCCAGCCAACAATTTACTAGAAGATTCACATTCACAACCTTGGGTTTGACCAAAATCAACCAGCGTGGCTCCAGTTCAGAGGACATGTGTGAAATTTCAATTGAATATGTGTGAAACCTCAACGCAAACATTTATGAAACCTCTTCGAGTGGGAGTGCGCTATTTTCTTTCTAAAAATTATGGGTCAATATGATGAAATGTTGGCAGTCAAGATACGTGACCCGGACGGACGTATATGTAAAGCTTCCACAAAAGTGAATGTGTGTCGGAACATCCCACGTGTAATGCTAAATTCAATCTGAAATTTTGCCACATGGTGCATGGATACTGTATCAGTGTTCATATAAAGTTGTCGATATTTTTTCTTTTTCAAAACGTACTAGTGCTACAAATTGCGCGTAACTGGCCGGCCGGCCGGCGCGCGTCCGCAAGCCATACAAAACCCACGTCCGGCCGTCCGGGGCTTCTCCAGCCTCCGATGCCCCGCGCGATTGCCCGCTGTCGCTCCGCCACATAGCAAACCTCGCTCATTAATTTGGCGCCACCCAGCTTCCTAGCTTGGACTGGCCATCGTGATCTCCTCTCGGCTCGGCTTCGCCTTTGTCGCGCGGTCTTCTTCGACGTCTCCGAGGAGAAGCGCACGTGCGAAGGCGCCGGTGACGGGGCGCCGCGTGCTAGCCTCCCCGGCCGGCGGCCTTCCGTTGCCGGCACGCGCGGCCTACGTGCCGGCCGGCACCTCGTAACCGGCGGTGATCTTCACGCGGGCGCTGCTGCATTCGTGATGACCATCATGGGGCTCGTGGGCGGCATCCTCGGCTTCGCCCTCGGCCTCCCCATCGGCCTGGCCGCCGCCTACCTCGTCTACATCCGCTTCTTCGCGCCTCGCCGCCGGCTCCAGGTGACCACACTTAACCATGCTCCATCAATCCATGCACACCATTCGATCGTCTCTCCCGCGCGCGCGCGTGATCATCTCAGTGCTTTCTTCCTCGTCGCTGAAGTCATACACTACGCCTTAATTAACCAGTTCGCTTCGGTCCACGCGAGCACGGAGTCACACCGGTGACCGGTCCCAGCTACCGACGCGCACCGTCACCGGTCGAGGCCATGCATGCCGGTCAGTCGGTCACCCATGGATTTGATTTGACAGGAATTGTCCTGATCCCCAGTCTTCCAGTAGACCAGTAGAATATGCCATCTCGTGTAAATGTGTGACGTACGCGGGGAGACGAACTCGAGCAAGTCCATGCCTTAGCCGAGGTGTTTTCTCCTACTACCTCTGACCGACCAGGCACGTCGATCGTCATATATTTCTATTAGAGAGGCCGCATTAAGTCATATAATTCTACTTGGAATTTCAGTTGGCATGTCCGCTTCCGCATGTCGATATATTCCCCCGGCTGTAACATGCTTGCTTCCCTCGATCACCCCGGCGAATCGGTCTTAACTGCAGGGTAGCGGTAGACTTCCGAACACTGTTGTTGTACGTATGTGCTGAGTTCCGGCGGGTTGGTGGCCGGAGGGAGGATGACTTTGGAACACTGTATTATAATTAATCAGCGAGAAAGACTTACACATGGTTCGCTGAATGTGGCAGAGCAAACATCCAACTGGGGGAGTTTGCCATAGACGTCTATCGATCGTATCCTAGGCTACTCTTGTCTCTTTTTTTTTTTAGATGTTGTCTCTCACATTGATTTCTAGCGTGCGCACGTACCTACTTTGTTGAAACGTTTTTGCATCCCAAATAAAAGTAGCCTAGTACTTCGCAAGAAAAGAAAAAAAAAAGTACAGTAGAAGAAAAGAATCATATCTGCGGCGTTTGGTTAACCAAACAAAAAGTCTGAACCACCAACCGTACGTGAGTTGTCCATGCATGCATGGGATGTGGTACTTCATGCTCAGCATATTTAGTCACTCCGTAGCAACGCACGAATTTTATGTTTGTTAAAGGTTAAGGTTGCAAAGCAACTTCGGTGTGAGTTTAATCACCAAAATCGACATTACATATATGCACTAGCGAATCTAAACCACGTGAAGACAAGTAAAGCACATCTCATAGATATGGGAACAGAAAAGATATGGGAACAGAACAACTACTAGTGCATAGAGAGATGAGAAGCACCTACTCACCACCACGGTCATGACGAGGTCATGGGTAACAGCATACCCAGAGACAGGTGAACATAAGGATGCCAGCTAAGGGCGACCTAGCCTTAGGAGAAAAATGCCAAGCCGACACACGCCGGGTGCACCGGCTGGCCACCTTCCAGAGTAGCCTGCTAGCGGAGCGATCTGGCTAAGGATAGGACGGGGACCACATCGCGGTAGTCGGCATCCATGCTATGGAGTATGCCACACATCCTGACACTCCGATGAGGCCATCCCCTGGGGCTCAAAGTCAACTATGACATCATTTACATGAGGTTGCTTGTCGATGGCCGGGTGATAGAAAGACAAGTGTGGCGGCCAAGAGTCCTAACACCGCCATGTCCCTTCGGCAACGATGGTAACTCCTCGGCCATGCCCCAATGTCCATGGCTGAGGGCATAAAAGGATATGCCCACAAAGGAAGAAGGTCATTGACATAGGAATGCTTAAGAAGCATGTCGCATACATATCCCTGGTCTATTATTGGAGAAAAAGACCCATGGACTCGAAGTTTCGGAAGCCCAGAAGGATGAAGATGTTCGGATTAGGAAAGTAGAGTTATTATAGGAAACTTGTAATCAATATAGGAAAAGGCCCAGTGCGGCCCTATAACTTTTACTTGTGCGACAAGGAGAAGCCTCGGCTTCACCTCCTATATAAAGGGGAAGCCGATGACGAAATAAAGATCGAATCATTGCAAACCCTAAGCCACTGTAATATTGTTAAGTTGGTCACCTTTGTTCGGCTGATAACTTTCGAGATCTACTTGCCCTCTACTTTCTACGAAACCCTAAGTCTACAATCCGTAGGCATTGATGAGTTAACACCTCATCAATTGGTGCCGTCTGTGGGAATGAGGTTTCCAGGGCAGTTTTCGGGTCCTCGGAGATGACCAGCGTATGGGATGTACTCGTGTTTGCTGGTCTGGAAGCGTCGAGGTCTGGATGCTCTTCATCATCCCTATCCATATAAAAATATTTCAGCATACGAAAAAAGAAATCAAGTCAAAATAGTTGGGACGAAGAAAACTAGACTTACGAGCTTACGACGGCGGCAGAAGCAAAGGGGTCAAATTCCGCTTGTTCTTCGTGAGAATATTCTTCGGCAGTTGGCTGAGATAGCTTGGACGCACCGGAATCCTCTTCATCATGTGTTCTCTTTCTCTTGCGCTTCTCTGAAGAAGCCGCAGGAGGAACAAAATTTGTTTGGGAGGAGTCAGAGGTGTGTACTGACTCCGAGGTTTTATCAGATGAACCCGCACTCTTTTCAGATTCAGCGGGTTCACTATCGCGAACTGAAGTTTCTTGCGAGTCATCGGTGATGATTGCTCGCTCAGGCACGTCCCCACCTTCGGGAGTAGGAGGAAGGGAAGAAAATATTTGACGGTTCTATACAATAACAGTGCGAGTTAACATAATGAAGGTACAAAATAGGCAGGAAAGGTAAAGGCAAAAAAAATCGAGAAGAACACTAACAACAAGGGCGTGGTCACCACTGAATGGCTCCACGCGGCAGGAGGCAGGAACTTCACTCTTTTTGCTAAGCGAAGTAGCGGCGCACCAGTTTCTCTAAGTCCTTCACAGAAAGATCTTTGGAAATCCTAGCAGCATCGCCGGCACCAAAATAAAGCTAGAGAGGACTCGCACAAGCCTGGATGGGTTGCACACACATCCGTAGAAAATGCGCTATGATTTCTACACCCGACAATTCTTGATCTTGTGTATTTGCAAAGCTTTGATTCGAGCAATAAAGACTCGGTAGCCCCCGTTTCTTCGGGTGTAGCTTCAGCATCCCAAGATTTAAGGCCTCAATATTTCTTGCGACATATTGTTGGGTGCCAGTTGATTCATCCTTGATGTACAACCACTTCTTGCGCCAGCAAAGGTAGCAAGGCCATATTGTTGGGTGCCAGTTGATTCATCCTTGATGTACAGCCACTTCTTGCGCCAGCCTTGGACTGAGTCGGTGAATTTCAAGTCAAAATACCCGGCTTCCGGCCGCACGCAGATACAAACACCACCTACGTTGTAGATGGCATTTCTCGAGTTGTTTCGGAGGAGGTAGAAAATGTGTTTTCATAGGGCCCAGTGGGGATGGACACCAAGGAAGCACTCGCAAAGTATGATGAAGATAAAAATATGGAGAATAGAATTAGGAGTCAGCTGATACAGCTGAATCCCATAGACAAAAAGAAGTCCACGAAGGAATTCGTGGACTGGAGTCAGCTGATACAGCTGAATCCCATAGACAAAAAGAAGTCCACGAAGGAATTCGTGGACTGGAGTCAGCTGATACAGCTGAATCCCATAGACAAAAAGAAGTCCACGAAGGAATTCGTGGACTGGAACGGACATGCCACGAACAAGGAAATCAGTGAAAATTACCCGGAAACCTTCGGGAGGATCGGGAATGGCTTCATCCCTGGGATCTGCATTGACTCATCGTTCGTGAGCAAGCCCATCTTCTTGAGCTTGCGGTGGTCTTGCGAGGTGAATTTTGATATCTCCCATCCAGAGAGTTTCTCCTTCTGCGCTCGAGCGGAGGCACCGGCGACAAAGTTCTTGGTGCGCTTGGTCCGCGGAGACATGGCGGCGAAGCAGGAGCACGGAGGGAAAGAGGAGGAGTATGGAGCAGCGAGCGTGAATGTTAGTGAGAGCTAGGGCAATGCCAGAGGCAAAGGATTCATGCGGCGGACTAAAGGGGAAAATGAGATCCAGGGTTAACCTTTATAACCTGGAAGATGAAGTGGTGGATATACGCGGAATAATCCTGGCCTTACATGTGGCAGTGTGGTAAAGTTATTTTTACAGTTTATTCTGGAAATGAAGAAGTTACTACGCACGTGCGGGAAATGTCGGAGAACGTGCGAGCCCCACTTATGCGACGTGGGAGAAGAGCAGGAATTTTGGACCCACAATACAGTGGTCCACCAGCAGTCGTGTCTTCCCGAGGCAAAAACACATGGTCTTCGTCAGCATCGACGTCACATTTGAGAAAATATTCGAGTTACCAGGACAATATATGGCGAGAAATATAAAATCTGGAGCTTATGTCCAGCTGCAAGCACCCGACCATATGCTTGGGGGCTACTCTTATTAGCAGTATAGATTATACTGTTGATAAGACAAGGTGACTGATGAAAAATATAGAGTTGGTTGAGCCTACACCCAAGTGCAAACACTCGGCTGTAGCCTCGGGGGCTACTCCCATCGGGAGCTGTGGTCGTGCACCCGATGAAACTTGATAATAAAAGAAAGCAAGATAGCAAAACAATACAGAATGAAACCCAAGAATTTTGGTTGTGGCATACATCTTCGAGTTTCAGGAAACTCGTCATGTACTCCCATCGGGAGTCAAGATATTATTTGATGAAATACATCAACTCGGAGAAATGAAGTATTCCATCAGCCGAACAAAGGAACTCGACAATATATTCTCAGAGCGCGTCCATCGAGATAAAAAAACTCTAAATGTCGTAACTCGAAAAAGGGTTACGAAGGTAAGACCCCATGATCCGTCATGTGTGACGTGGCAGCGCACCCGAATGCGCTCTCCCACTTTATCCACATCAACAGATGTGAAGAAAAATCTCAGCGGACACGTTGGGTACTCGATAAAATAGCTGGAATTCAGTTGTCGGTAAGTCCTGAAGCGACACGTACTGAGTTACACCAGTATCCCAGGTTCGAGTCCAGGGACTCGAACTTGAAGTAGGTTTATGCGGATTTTCCACAAGAGCAATTAACTGGTACCTGATCCGTCAGATGAACCAGCCTCGTTTACCATTATCCCTGTACAATATAGACATTAAGTAAGAATTGAACATAACTCGAAAATATTATCAAACATATGAAAGATGGAGATTTTGCCCGACTCTATGACTCGGGTAAAATCTCGGGGGCTACTGACATTGGTATGCTTAAGGAGCATGTCGCATACATACCACTGGTGTATTATTGGAGCAAAAGGCCCATGGACTCGAAGTTTCGGAAGCCCAGAAGAATGAAGATGTTCGGATTAGGAAAGTAGAGTTATTATAGGAAACTTGTAATCAATATATGAAAAGGCCCGGTGATGCCCGATAACTTGTACTTGTGTGACACGGAAAAGCCTCGGCTTCACCTCCTATATAAAGGGGAAGCCGAGGACGAAATAAAGATCGAATCATTGCAAACCCTAGCTACCGTAATATTGTTAAGTTGGACACCTTTGTTCGACTGATAACTTTCGAGATCTACTTGCCCTCTACTTTCTACGAAACCCTAAGTCTAAAATCCATAGGTATTGACGAGTTAACACCTCGTTAGACATGCCCCATTTAACCTAATCTGAAGCTCAACCCAATCCAGGAACACACCAAATTAACATTTCCATTCACCAATCCACCACCCCATTTAACCTAATCTGAAGCTCAACCCAATCCAAGAACACACCAAATTAACATTTCCACTCACCAATCCACTACCAAAAGCTCCATGCTTGTATTCGGGATCATGAAGGGCACCTTCATCTACCCGGTCGGCCAGGTCAAGCTGTCGGTCCTCCTTGGCGGTCTGTAGAATTACAAGGTGGAGATTCTCAATTTCGTGGTCATAAACCTCCCAAGCCCTTACAATGCTATACTTGGGAGGTCCGCTCTAGCCCGATTCGAAGCCGTTCCCGATCATGGATGGCACCAGCTCCACCTGCCTGGAAAAGTCATCACCATAAGAGGAAGTTTTTACCACGCACCGGCTACGACACCCAGGCTGGGTTATAGCTAGATGTCGGTAGCACCCGATGGATTTTGGGAGACATCGACATGTCACTCATCCGACCCTGGAAAGTAAACTAGGGCCACTCTGGCCACGAATAGAGAACCGTGTACCAACTGAAATAACGATGTAGAGTTCTTTCTAGAACTAAGCGGGCGCGCAAACTTTGGGTCTCTCGCAACAATGGCAATGAGCTGTGGAAGAAGGAGAATAGTGGAAGGGTAATGGAAGGGGAGGCCACTCGGTCCCCTTCTTTGTCCTTTATTTCGTCACTATGGCCATCTAGAGCCATCCAATCTACTCCATCATCATGTGGTTCGCATGCATAGAGACACGTTGTGACACAGGGAGCGAACCGTCGCGCCCCCATTTACTCCGCTCAAGCAAGGATCAAGGAGACTGTTTTCATGCTCCGATTCTCGCAAGTCAAGCGTCAAATCAACCTAAATTACTGCACAATGTGGTCAAGATTTGCTATAGGGCACCGTGACGCGTCCCATCAGCTTCTTAGAGTAGCACTAGGGCACGATGTGACGTCATCCATGATGATGATTGCGGCAGCCATGTACCAGGTTCTCCAACGGAGTCACGGCCCAAGTCGAGCACCTCCTTGGATGACTACCTCACTTGACGCCATAACAAAATGAGGCTATGCATGGTTATAAGTAGCAAAATAGAGCCTGGGGGCTACTCCCATCAGGAGCGTTGATCGCGCACCCGACAATCTTGTTAGTTGTGTTTACTCCGTCCGCAAACGTCGACTCCTGTCTCCTTATATCCGTTTCACATCACAACCAATATAACGTCGAGTGCATGAGACGATATCTCCTCGACTTCCTAGATAGCATCTGCTGCAAAAACATATTTGGCTGCCACGTCTACGACGTGAAGATAGGACTCGTAGATAAAATCTACTTGTCATCCGCTGCGCTCTAGCGGATAATTACTTCAAGCACGAGTCTCCGGACTCAAACACGGTATATGTTGGGGTAGTTCGACTCGCGCTTTATATTTTTTGCTCGGGAGCAATTAACTGGTCCCGATCCGCCAAGAGCACCAGATGGGTGAAACCATCATCCCTATGACCGTTAAAACATCTCAAAACATGAAAAATGTTGACCTGATGCACTTCTGGGTCAATAGATTCTCCTTGTATAATTGTCAACTAAAATTGCACGCTACGTGACCTACGACTTGGAGTCCCTACTCGAATATACGACTCGACTAGTCACTCGGGGGCTACTGATGTGGGAATGACCCTTCGGGTGCTCACTATTAACATTCCTAGTGCGACATAATAGGAGGGACCACCTAATGATCTGCTAAGGACCACGAAGCCCAAGATGATCTGGCAACTCTAAAGCATTCAAGGCCCTTGTTCCTGGCGTTTGGAACAAGGATAGGCCCAAGATAGAGAACCCTCGGGTTCATCTTCAACTTGTAACCGACACATACACGGTACCTAAGACCTAGCCTCCTATACAAAGGCTAGGAGGGGTCGCCGAACGGAGAGAGAGAGCATACATAGACACCTTGTAGACAAACCCTAGACATTCATAACCATCACGACAACATTGATATCATCTTCATCGATAATCAAGAACATACAAGAATGAATAGGTCTTTACCTCATCAAGAGGGGTCGAACCTGGGTAAACCTCGCCTTCTCTTGTTTGTTAGCCAACGAACTCGCCAGCGCATCTCTTTCCCTAAAACCCAAGTCCAACAATGTGCATTGCTGTGGAGACCTCACCACTAGTAGGAAAACCATTATAGGTAGAAATGGTATCTGTGGCGCACCTAAATAATGTGCTCCACAAAAATTATTGGCGCACCAAAAATATGCGCCACATAAATTTTAATTTCTGTGGCGCATGGACGTTCTGGTGCGCCACAGAATGTCGACTTTCTGTGGCGCATGTGGACGGATGCGCCACAGAATTTCCATGGGGCCCACGCGGGGTCCAACACTGCACATGGGCGAAGAGAATTCTGTGGCGCATGGTGTCATGTGCGCCACAGAAGCTCAAAATTCTGTGGCGCATGCGCCACAGAAGTTCATATTTCTGTGGCGCACCAAAAATATGCGCCACAGAATTCTGCAGGATTTTTTCTCCCCACGCAACTCCACACCCCCCCCCCCCCCCGTGGATCGCCTTTTTTAGCACTGTAAAATAAAAAATAAATAGATAGAAATTTCAAAAAATAAAATCATTCGAGATTCCCATATAATATGTCATCTAGCACCATTAAAAATTAACAAACATGAATTTTGGCTTTTTTTTGCAAAATTGCGTGGGAAAATCATCAAACTGGTTTTCTGGTTGCATACGAACTCGAAAAAAAACCCGCACAATATATCAAAATGTTACAAAAAAGTTACGGCCATTTAAAGAGTTTTTCCTGCAAAATACAAAAAAAAGAAAAAAAAATTCTGTGGCGCACCAAGTGTCCGTGCGCCACAGAAGTTTGGCCGAAATTTTTTGAATTTTTCCGGCGCCAATCTCCTACTCCTCTTCTCCTCCACCACTTCTCCTCCACCACTTCTCCTCTCACTTATCCTCTCATTTCTCCATCTCCTCACTTCTCCTCCCACCACCACCACCACCACCACCACCACCACCACCTCCCTTCTCCGGCGACCACCACCACATTCTCCGGCGAGCACCTCCGGCGACCACCACTACCTCTTCCGGTGAGCACCTCCGGCGACCACCACTACCTCTTCCGGCGAGCACCTCCGCCGACCACCACCACCTCCTCCGGCGAGCACCTCCGGCCACCACCACCACCACCACCTCCGGCCACCACCACCACCAACACCACCACCACCTCCTCCTCCTCCGGCCACCACCACCACCACCACCTCCTCCTCCTCCTCCTCCGGCCAACATGACCACCACCTCCTCCTCCACCACCACCACCACCACCACCAAAAAAAAGGCGAAATTCCGGCGGCCCCAGATCTAGATCTAGATCTAGATCTGGCCGCCACTTTTTTTTGAGTTTCGAAAAAAAATTCTGTGGCGCATATTGGCATGGTGCGCCACAGAAGTTTTAAGAGAATTCTGTGGCGCATATTGGCATGGTGCGCCACAGAAGTTTCAAAATTATGTGGCGCACGTACATATGCGCCACAGAATTCTAATACTAGTCGCGTGGTAACTGTGGCGACGGGCTCGTGCGCCACAGAAAGTGATTTTCGTGCGCCACAGTTAGCCCTTTTCCCACTAATGCACGTCACATCGCGCTCCAATCTAGGGTCGCCGCTGTCTTTGCGGTCGACATCCACTTGACAGTGACCAACTATTGAGACACTAAAGTGCCAAAAGGTGATGATGCAAGGGACGCGGGTAGAGTTGCCGTTGTTTGAGGGGCTAAATCATTAAACATACGACGGGCAGTAAATATTATGTATTTACTATTAGGTATAAATATATTTGAGTAAATAAAAGTTTTGTCGAATGTTTAGGTGATTTCGTCTAAACATGTCTCTCCGAAAGCAGAGCTTCATCCTATGACAACCCTAGGACGGCACGAGGAGCCATCGGAACTATTCATCTGTCTCTCGGGCTCGGCTCCGTGTGCCTGGGATAGTTTTGTGCTCTTTCGGGGTTGGCTCCACGAAAACTGCAATCTGATGGTTCCTAACGGGTCTCACAAAGAGGTGCTTCATGCTAGGCCACAACACGAAGACCAGCCCGGCATCCAATCTCTCCTGGGAGAGTCAGGCCTCCGCACCAACATGGACAAATGCTCAGCGAACCTCATATGATGCGCTGATGCTGACAGGATCATCATAGACCAGGAGTTGCAATGCCATGTGGTACCATTCCCTCTGCGGTACTTAGGGCTTCCCTCACCTTGAGAAAACCGAATGTAGCGCAGCTTCAGTACCTTGTGGATAATGTGGCCAATAAGTTACCAGGTGGAGGGCCTCGCTGCTAGACAGAGGTGGAAGACTTGAGCTGGTCCAGGAAACTCTCTCCGCAATGCGAATCTTCGCTGTGATGTTCCTTGACCTCCCGGTTAAGACGTTGGTAGTAATCGAGAAGATTATCAGAGGTTTCCTTTGGAAGGGAAGGAAGGGCGTCAAGGGTGGTCACTGCTTAGTGGAGTGGAGAAAATTATGCGCCCCCAAGGAGTGGGGCGGTCTTGGAGTCCCCAATCTCAGGATAATGAACTTGGCCCTGGAGCTAGGTGGTTGTGGCTCCAACGAGTTGATGACTCCAGGCCGTGGAGTGAGTTCAAAAATCAGGTCCCCACTATGGTGCGACACCTTTTCGAAGGGGCAACCTACTCCGTGATTGGGGATAGAAAGTCCACATTCTTCTGGACTGATAAGTGGCTACCAGATGGACGAATGCGTGATATTGCACCAAATCTGTTTGTGGCAGTGCCAAAGCGCGCCCTCAGGCTGCGTAGGGTCCATGACGGGTTGGCGGGAGGATGGTTGGACGACATTTCTCTGGATCTAGGTGCACCGGCGATCAAGGAGCTGTTCCAAGTGGCAGATCGGCTGGTAGATGTTGCCCTCTCGGAGGGTGTGGATGACAGTTTTCGTTGGGGCTGGGACAAGAGCTACACGTATTCTCGGCACGATAGGCCCCACCAAACTGCAGGGTCTTCCTCTGGTTAGCGACAAGAAACCGATGCTGGACGGCGGACATGTCGAGCAGACGGGTCTCCCGCACCCGACGGCATGCCCATTCTGTGACCAGGAAGAGGAGTCGATGGACCATTTGCTGATGGGTTGTGTTTTAGCACGAGAGGTTTGGGGCACATGCCTGCGATGGTGAGAAAAGCTTGAGTGGATGCCACAAGCAAACACATGCTTAGTTCGCTGGATACAAGAGAAGCGGGGCGGACCGGGGAAAGGCCACGATTTCTGGACAAGTATCACACTTATATGCTGGTGTCTATGGCGCCACCGGAACGACGTGGTTTTCTGATGAGGCCGAGCTCTGGAGAGCTGCTGGGTTGTTCAAGGACGCCCTCACAGCAGTGGATAAGTGGAGATGCCGCGAGTAGTCCCGTAGCGTGTGTGATGTCTAGATGCAGCGTGGGATTACACTCTATGGCGTCTATGCCTAGAGTGTATTGTCAGTTGTGACGCTGGCCTTCTGGCTTCTTCTTCTATGAAACAGATACGTCTCTGCAAAGTATTCTTGAAAAAAAATCTGTCCTATGAGCTCCCTGGAGGGCATCCGACCTAGCAAAGGAAGTTAGGGTAGGCTAGATATGAAATCTAACAAAAATAAAAATAAACCAAACAGGTATAACAACGTTGCTAAAATGTTATGGAGATTTTTTTTTTAAAAAAAACATTACTGCACAGTGCACACTAGTACGGCATCTTGCTTTGGGCAATTGGGCGGTTCCTACTTGGTATCCCCCCGCGCATTGGGCCAAGCCGGCCGGCGCGCGCCCGCAAGCCATACAAAACCCACACGTACGTCCGGCCGCCATCATACCCCTTTCCACCCTACGCGCGCGGCGCGCATCATCCCACGCTCCGCCCAATTGCCCGCTCCCGCTCCGCCACATAGCAAACCTCGCTCGTTTGGCGCTACCCAGTTTCTTAGCTTGAACTGGCCCTCCTCCTCGTGATCTCCTCTCGGCTCGGCTTTGCCTTCGTCTCCGAGGACAAGCGCGCGTGCGGTGCCGTCGGCGGCGACGCGCGCCGCGTGCTAGCCTCCCCGCCGGGCCGCGTCCGTTACCGGCAAGTGAGGCCTGCAGGCGCCTCGTGATCGGCCGTCCGGCCGTGATTTCCACGTGGGTGCTGCTGCATTCACGAGGACCATCATGGGGCTCGTGGGCGGCATCCTCGGCTTCGTCGTCGGCCTCCCCATCGGCCTCGCCGCCGCCTACCTCGTCTACCTCCGCTTCTTCGCGCCTCGCCGCCGGCTCCAGGTGACCACTGATCCATTAACCATCCATGCATACCATTCGTCTCTCCGTGCTTTCTTCTTCCTCGTTGCCGCGCGCATTAAATCTGTGAGCAACTCCGACGCACCGGTCGTCGTGCCGCAATCGTATCACACCACACGGTTAGTTGGCTTCGATCTCCGTGAGCACGGAGTCACACCCGTGCCAGCTACCGGTGGAGGCCGCCCGTGCGTGTGCGCCACCCATGGATTTGATTTGACGGGAATTGTCTCGATCGCTAGACTTCCACAAGAGTAGTTGCCATATCGTGTGACGTACTACGTGGGGAGACGATCACCATCCTGTCCAGTGCAGCCGTGGCGCCGCGCGTGCCGTGCGGTGCTCCAACTCGAACAAGTCCATGACTTAGCCGAGCTGCTAGTTCTGACGACTGATCAGGCACGTCGTCCATCGGCCCCCTTTTCGTCGGCACTTCCAGCTTTCAGCAGCTTGCTGTTGCGTATCCGATTCCACACTTCGACATATTCCCCAGCTGCCAATTGTACATTTGCTTGCTTGCTTGCTGCTTCCCGATTGATCGATCGCATCGATCGTACCGGACAGCTAGACTAGACATGCCACTTTATCTGATGGAGCTGCTGCTGCACTGGACGATGCGTTCAGTTCCTCACCGATTAATACAGAGAAAGGGTCGCGCGTACGTGTTGGGCTCCGGCCGGAGGGACGGCGACCTGGCGATCGAGATCTGGGAACCAGATCACCGCGACGATTACACTGTATTAATCGCCGAGAAGGACGTGCTACATGGCTGGCTGAACGCGACAGAGCAAAAATCCAATTTGGAAGCTTGCCAATTGCCAGTGCCAGACAATCTATCTGCCTAGCGTCCTGCCTTTAGTTCTTGACATCGATGCTATATCCGGCGTACTTTGTTGAAACCTTTTTTGCGTCCCGGATAAAAATAGGGTTGCTTACTTCGTAAGAAAAGGAAAGAATCATATCTGCGGCGTTAAGTTATTGAGAAAAGAAAAGTCTGAACCACCACAGTGAGTTTATGTTACTGGAGGTAATCTGATTCGTAACCACGCTAACCCCTATGGTGGAGTAGCTAGCATGTTCCAGAGTCCACACAAATTCGGGTCAAAAGTAGCACGGGGAAGAAAGCCCATGCATACCTACACCCATCGAGGTTTGATTTTTCGAGACCATTTATGTGGCATTGGAGGTGTGCTGAACAAGACTCTTCAAAAGGGTGGATGTGGTGCGTCATCTTATGAATAAAATCAAGGGCAGGTTACGACTCCTTGAAAGGATGATCGGAAAGAAAAAGAAAAGACTCCTTAATTAACAGGTTGCGACGTTGTATTTGATACGCATAATTCTCAAAAAACCACCATCGAAATGAAATGCCCTCTTAAACCCTATGGCATTATACATAGAAAAGCTACAAGAATTTGGATGAAACGGTGTTTGACACCGCAGAACAGGGACGGAGACAAGGGGAGGCGAGGGGGCGGGGGGGGGGGGGGGGGGGGCGCCCCCCTATGCTCATGATTTTCCTTTAAACACAAGTCATGGCAACTCCTTATTTGTGTGATTTTAGCTAGTTCTGCCCCCCCTCATACTAGGATTGCCCCCCTTATACTTCATTCCCGACTCCATCCCTGACGTAGAAGAACAAACAAGGAAAAGGTATTTTTAGCAAGAAGGTTTGAATGTATATAACTTTTCATCTAAAATAGTGTGGAAATTATTCATAGAAAACGTTCCTAAGGATTTCTGTTTCATGTGAATCAAACCACCTACTCAGGAAATATTCCTACATTTCCAATCCAAATATTCCAGAATATCTATCAAATTCTTTTGAATGAAAAAGGACCTTATAGTGTATGCAAAAGATGGAATCAAAAAGATGCAGGATTTTTCAAACAAAATGCACAATTGAGATCTCATGATTTAGTAAAATACAAAAAAATCAAATTTTGTTTGCATGGTGCTTTGGATAATCCAAACAAAAACTATGTAATTTCTAAGAGAAAGGAGGAGGATGCTCTAAAATGATCATGATCAACAAGGTCCAACCTATTGCTATGAATCCTTTTCAAGCTATGGTGTCAAAAGGCAATCCATAGAATTTTGTGTTATATTTGCCTTGATTCTAATGGTTTCCATACACATAATTGGCATATCAATTTAAACTCTAGAAAAAACTTGTACTACATCTGGACCAAATTAATTGATGCAACTTAGGAGTACACTTGCACTCAGCATAATATATGTTTGCGTCGATTGACTTGGGCCGGAGAGAGTAGCGAATCCTTCAATCCAAAACACAAAAAAAGAATAAGCGCTATCAAATATAATATAAGATTGTCTTCTTTTACCGGAATTTTTTTTTTGCGAAAGTTTTTACCGGAAATTTTGAAAGACTATGTTACTTAGTTGCACAAACAACTAGTACATGAAAAAGAACATAAATTGCAACACATATAAGATAAATAAAAATTAACATAAAGTAGATCAAAAACGTGAAAGTCCAAAAATGTGCAATTTTCATAAATGAAAAATATAATTAAATGAACAGTGCAATTGTAACAAATATCAAACTAGAAAAAACAGATAACAAAAAATTGACTAGAACTTCACACAAGTGACCAAAACTTCACATTAAACGATTGAAACAATACCGAGTAAAAAAGATTTATTTTAGACTATTCCGATATAACATATGTCAATTATGTACACAGTCAATAATTTGGTATTTATTGCCACCCGATATGCATTTTGGTTGGTGTCTCTTTAGTTGTTATGCATTTCCATAATTTTGTTGTTTCCAGGATAGTGAATGCATATGTTTTTTATCGATTTGAAAGATGCTATTGTTTTGGGGAGACCTTTTCTAGCAAATGTAGAGGTTCTTATCGATTTGAAAGATGCTAAGCTGATGTTTCAGTTTGGTGAGGAGAAGTACCATTTGTCATGAGGCATCCAACTCACCTTCCTCACTGTCCAATTTCACCCTTGATTTAATTGATGAATGTGTCATAGTATTCGTTTTTTAAAACATTAAACCTCTTTTGTACCGGTTTTTTCACCTGCAAACGGTTTTTTTTACCTTGGTTTTGCTGACATGGACAGCAAATCCTCCACGTGGACAGACAAGTCTCTCAGATTTGCCACCTCAGCTCCGGCTCAACCCCACCTCCTCACCGCTCTCTCTCCTCCAACCTTCCTCGGCGGCGGCTTCTCCGACGACTCTCTTCTCCGGCGGCGTAAGCCATGAGCAGCAATGGAAGAAAATCCACAAGGACCCGAGCAGTAGGCATAGCCCACGCACCACCCATCCACCTCTACCACTTCCCCAACACTCACAGGCGGCCGTCACTCCCGGTCCCGACCGCGGCGCCCCAACCTAGACGGCCGCCCCTCCGCCCATCCCCTATAATCCGGCGATGACGGCTACAAGAGAGGATCATCTCAAGCCCCCAGCGCGCGCAACCTCCCCTGCGCCGGTAGATGGCATCGGCCTAGGCACCAGCAACTCGTGACCGCGCCGCCGCCGGTGGAGCCTGGGGAGTCCGACCACGGATGCGATTTGGATTCTAGCTGGGACTTGCTCGATTTTGCGCTCGTTCTTTCTGCTGGTACGCAATTTGGGAGTTCTTTGGATGGGTTCAGGGGATTTAGGGTATTTTCCATGATATTATTGGTGAATGAAATTCTCTTCAGTATGACAGTATCGTGACCTGTCCTGACACATTTGGAGAACATTTGATCTTCAGAAACTATAATGGAAGGTTCCAGGGTGAATCAGATACTAGACTATTTCAAAACCTACCAATTAGGCCTCATATAACTTGTGTACATGGAGGGTTTCGGAGGCTTCACATGGTAGTAGATCGGATCAAAGCAAATTATCTGCGTGGCTTCACATGAAAAATGTTACAGTTATTGGCACTTATTTTGAAACTATGCAAGATGAGATACTTAATGGCAGTTTCTCCTATGGATAGACTATTAAAGTTGATCAACATTATGTTCAAATGAGATTGTTGATGATTGACTTTGCAGGATCCTATCATTAGACCTCTACGAGATTTAGACTCTGAGACATTACAGAAGATGATGCCAGACGTTCCATTATGGGTCAAGTGTCCAGACTATGAAAGGGTTGGTACCCAGTACACTACTGTTTCAATTATTTACCCTTTGTTGTTTCAGGATTAATTGATTTATTTATGGCATTTCACTTATTTTTGCAGGTTGACTGGATGAACAAGTTTATTTTTGATATGTGGCCTTTCCTGGACAAGGTTCTTATAACTAATGTTTTCAGTGTGTTACTCCCTGCTTCATCAATTTGTGTGATGTATACGTTTGGTTCGGAACATGATCAGGCTAACAGTTCTTCCTCCCTTCATAACAGGCAATATGCAAAATAATAAGAAGTGTAGCAAAGCCAATATGTGATCAATATGTTGGAAAATATGGTATTGAATCAATTGAATTTGGAAACTTAACACTTGGCAGTCTTCCACCTACACTTCAAGGTGTGTAATTTTTCTTAAAACACTTCCTATTCTGATGCAATTTTTTCAGTGGGACAACTATGTTATCTCCTCAAATGAGGCTTATCATCACTACAAAAAGGATACTCCGCCTCTAGTCCTTTTTAATTGACTCAAATTTAGTACAAAGTTGTACTAAATCCGAGTCAATTAAAAGAGACCGGAGGGAGTACAATGTTTTTTGATCTCATAAACTTCAACTATACAATATGAATAGCTAATATTGACATGCCAATTCAAAATCTGTAATGTACACTCATCGCTCACTGCAGTCTAATTTCAGTGGCGAGATTGGACTTAACAACCTTCATTTAGTCATAATATGAGACTGTTAGGAGGTGTTCTGTTAAGCCCAATCGTTCCTACAATTCAAGTCTGCGATATGTATTTGATACTTCTGTCGCTATGCATTGTTTTAACCTATTTTTAATCGCTGTCAAAAATTAATTATTTTACTTCGGTTCCAACCTTTGTATTATCGAAGTTTTCTGATTGTCATGTAGATATTTAGGATGTTCGGTTTTTCAAGATATTTTCCCTCCCTTTATATTTCCTCCTTTGAACAAACAGGAATTAAAGTTTATGAAATGCGAGAAAAAGAGCTGGTAATTGAACCTGTGATTCGGTGGGCTAGCATAGCAAATGTCACAATGAATGTGAAGGTGCATTCATTTGAATTGTCTGCCCAGGTTAGTTTTGGCTCGGGCTGCATTATACAGACAACATGTTTACATACTTCCGCATTATGCAGACCTCTGACGTGATCATATTGCTATTTTCAGCTTTTAGACTTGCATACAATGCTGACACCACGTGTGACTCTGAAGCCACTTGTGCCAAGCTTTCCCTGCTTTTCCAACTTGTGTGTTTCACTGGTGGAGAAGGTATAAATCTGTTTCTTTAATGTGCAGATGCGCACATAACTTCTATCATGTTTGCAATCGCAACAAACTAGGTATATATTCACTAAATAACTGACCCGAGTTCCCTAATTATGAAGCCGCATGTTGACTTTGGGTTCAAATTGCTGGGTGGAGATGTCATGGCGATTCCTGGTTTGTATCGGTTTGTCCAGGTAGTTCTTTGTGCCCTCCTATATAATCATACTTGGTTGTAAATTGAATATAAATGTACTCGGATGATTTTGTAATTACCGCCTGATAACTGTTGGTAATCCATATACCTGGCTCTTTCTGGACTTAGCTACTTTTTTTTTCTTCTATTTTGCAGGATCAAATAGCAAAGCAAATTGCAATTCTCTATCATTGGCCTAAGGTCATAGAAATTCCTATTTTAGATGGGGCAAGGTAATATTCTCTAACGTTATCCAAACAAGTATCTGCCATCACTTAAGTTATATATATCAAGTTGAATATCCTTCCGCTAATATGAAGTCAAAGAAAATGTGCAATATACCAGTATTTTGTTTCCATGACAAGATAAACATGAATTTAGGCCCCCTTGAGTAGTTTGTTATCTTCAGTTACAATCATATATGATGTCAATATGTACCACCCACATCAGCAATTTGGAAATAAGATAATATCCAGAGGGGATTCTTGGGTCTTGGCTTGAAAAGAAAAGGTTTTCGAAAGAAATGCCGAAGGGGTCTTAGGTAATGAGCTTTGTTCAGAACGTCTTGAGACAGTTCGCTCGATATGAGTTGTGGGCGTTAGATCTTTGAGAGTGACAAAATAATGTAGGAATTACGGCAGGAACCATTCATTCAACCTTTCACCAGCTCATTTGCCCAGCGCTGTTAGTGAAGAAGAGGGTGCTCCGCATTGGAGGCAAACAGATAGTACTTACCTTTACTCATGGAAAGAAATGATGCGGTAACTATATACGGTCTGGTGTAACCGCATTGGAGGCAAACAGATAGTACTTACCTTTACTCATGGAAAGAAATGATGCGGTAACTATATACGCTCTGGTGTAAATAGATAGATCACTTACCTTTATTCATGGAAAGAAATAGTGGGGTTATTAACTAATTATAAGATAGATTGGTGTATGGCTTGATGAAAGAAAATTATTTTGCTAAAATGCGACATGCACGGTTTCTCACAGCTGAAGCAAATACTTATTCTTTATTATTGATTTAATCTGGTTTAATTTAGACTTGAGAAATAGTTATTGATACAAAATTATGAATCATGCTGCAGTGGAGCTACAAAGAAACCAGTTGGGATATTACACGTGAAGGTAATTCGTGCCATGAATCTTCCCAAGATGGACTTGCTTGGAAAATCTGACCCCTATGTCAAACTCCGGCTGAGTGGAGAGAGACTGCCCTCAAAGAAAACCTCTATTAAGATGAGCAACCTGAATCCTGAATGGAATGAACATTTCAGGCTTGTTGTCAAGGATCCCGAAACGCAAGTCCTTGAGCTCCAGATGTTTGATTGGGAAAAGGTTTAGCATGCTGTACGCAACTTAATTACCTTCTGTCATTTTTTTACTATTTCTTAAACACTCATACTATAAGCTAAAGACAAGGTATCTTGTCATTTTTGAAAAAAATGTGTTTTTCCTGCTTCCGAAATTTGCTGGATACATCAGAGACCAACCAGTTGTGCTCTATGTGCAGCTCAAAATGCATGATAAAATGGGCGTGCAACTAATTCCCCTCCGCTCGCTTACTCCTTATGAGAGCAAGTTGTTCACACTGGACCTTCTCAAAAGCATGAACCCAAATGATCAGCAAAACAAGAAGAATAGAGGAAAGCTAGTCGTGGAATTGACATTTGATCCTTTTAGAGATGACAACAGCATGAGTGCTGTGAATTCAGATGGTGAAGGCAATATCAGTATAAAAAGGGATGTCCCACCTGGTGGTGGGGTGCTGTTAGTTTCAGTAGAAAATGCAGAAGATGTTGAAGGGAAGCGTCACACTAATCCATATGCCGTGGTTCTTTTTAGGGGAGAGAAGAAGGAAACTAAGGTTAGTTTTAATCCCGTTACTCCCATGATCTTTTTAATCTCCATTACCAAACCTAGCAAAGCTGCTTCTTAAGTTTGACCATATTTTACATAGTGATATTGTTGTTCCAATTTAGACAAAATGCTATCTTACGATGACAATTTTATCCTCTTAAAATATCAATTGTGTTTTATCTGTCGTACTTGCCATCATATTAGTTACTTGCTATTTTTTTTTGTTTGTTTGAAAGTAACTTATCACGTGTACCACGCGATACTTGCTATTTTATTAGTTAGGTGATTTATTATATCATTTTCTTCCTAGAGCAACTATGTACCATTATGATTAGTAGTATTTTTTTTTACCAAGGATGGTAATAGTTGCAGCTCTTAAACAGAAAGTGACAGCTTAATTCATATAGCCAGAAAATAGTGACAACTTAGTTCATATAGCCAGAATGTAGTGACAGCTTAACTCATCTAGCCAGAATATAGTAACAGCTGAAAGTAAGTAGTACGCCAATTCTTGGGACTGCTAGCATGTCTGCATATTAACTTGCAGAAGCTGTATTGTCATTTTTTTAGAGATGGAGGCTGCCAAATTTCTTAGCCAGATCTCTGTCTTGATGAATTCTGCAAGCGAAAACTTGGCTGACAAGTCCTAGGCTGCTGAGTGCTGACAGTTCTGAATCGCTGAACTGTCAAGTCGCAGATAAGACCACAGATATGTCAACCAGGTCTGAATTCAGAAGTATTCGCGTTCAGACTCGACAGCAGGTTGTAGGATAAGTTCACTGTCATGGAAAATAAAAAGTCCAGGAACTCGCCCTGCTACTGCTGCCAACTGTTGACATTTGACAGTTAAGTGAGAAAATGCACCGCAGTGCTAGTGGCAACTTGTCTGTCCACAAACCTGAACAGAAAATTTTGCTTCTTCTGATATTTTGACACGGCAACCTAATCGTTTCGCGGTGCATCTACCGAAACCCACAGATCATGACCAGCTACCGATCCACGTCTATGTGTGTACCCCCTGCAGGTGATCAGGAAGGCGAGGGACCCAAGATGGAACGAGGAGTTCCAGTTTGTGGTGGACGAGGCCCCCGTGGACGAAAAGATTCACATCCAAGTCCGGAGTAGACGCCGGGGGCTCCTCCCCTTCCACAACAAGGTCAAACGCTTGGCCACCGTCAGGTTTCGCGAAGGTTCTGCGCTCGGCGGCCATCCATCGTTCCCTCCCTGACGCCAACGGCTGTTTTTTTTTTTGGTTTTGTTTCAGGAGTCGCTGGGGCACGTGAACATCAACCTGGTGGACGTGGTGAACAACGGGCGGATCAACGAGAAGTACCACCTCATCAACTCCAGGAACGGGAAGTTGCACGTCGAGATCAAGTGGAACACCGTGTGACGACTTTGCTCCTGTACATTATTAAGCTGAACCATGCTCATCGTCGAGGTATTTTGCTTGCGGACCCTGTATGTGGATGTTGCTGTAGCTTTTCTGCTTTTGCGTCCAGGTATTTTGCCTTTGCTACTTTGGGCGCTTTTGGCGTGCGGTGTAACATACAGTAGGGCCTTTGTGCCCCCCTGAGAACTATTTGGAGCATGATAAAAGGTGCTGCGTTTTGCTCCACTGCCTGGGTCGCATGCTTTTTTCACGCGGCATCTTGTCAAGTCTCTTTAGTACCACGAATGTAAATTGCAGAAGTGGAGCCTGTCGGCTTGGGCTGTTTTGGTTTGTTCATTGCCAGTTCATGGCAAGCTATATTTTGCAGAAAGTATTGGTACCCGTAAATTGGCACTCATTTGGTTCTATGCCGCCGGGTTTTCTTTCAGTGTTGATAATTTTAGTAAAATGTGCTACAATTTTATTTTTTTGAGGCTCTACCCTGACCACCTTACTGAATTTCGACCTGACATTCCTGAACAACCAAACCCAAGTTGATAGAACCCGCTATAATGCTTTTGGTGTCGCAGCACGCAATCATATCATTATCGCAGGGCGGGAAAGTAAAGTCCCTTGACCGCCGCCTCAAGTTCGTCATTGAGCTACCGCGATGCAACTGACGCCGGCACCAGATCCATTTGGCAGTGATAACATCATTAGCAGAAAGTGGATAGAAATGTCTTTTGGCAACGAAGTTCCTTTCTCTGCTTTCTGCACATGCAATCCAAGGCCCATCCATTTTGCAGGCCATGGTTTCCAGCAAGGTTTTTGTTGTTGTTGCGGAACAGCTCCGGTTTCAGTCAATTCGTTAAGGTTCGGTCATTACAGACACAACAGAAGGAAAAAATGTAGGAAATTATTTGAGCTCCACACTGACGCCATTGGACCTTGATTCGAGCTCACTCGACTGGAGAACCTCTCACGTGTGCTAGCTCATCCACCCAGAAAAACTGATCATAGTGCATAGAGTCAACGACATAAAAGAGTGATCGGATCCCCATGATCCCCAACCCCAAAGCACACGCAAAACAAAACACTAAAGAACCGCACACGATGCAAGTGAGCATGGGATCCATCACCAAACACTTTCTTTTATCACCAAACCTGTTCCCAAAACAGGCATCTAACCACGGTCTACTCTTATCTCTACAGATCATACAATAACCTCTGCGTACGTGCCGGAGCTTAACTCTGCAGGACTAGATGCAGTGAAAACCACAGGGTTAACTTAACTGATCACTCAAGTGAGGGAGTCATGAACTAGTCTCGTGCTTACCAACAGAAAATCACATGGACCACTACTTTTAACATTGTCCACTTGATCTGCTTCTTTATGTTGGTCAATGTCAGGGAGTAAACGCAAGTAATTACGCCTCCGCTTAATTGGTCCGTGATCCAAAATGTTCTGTTGCTGGCAACGTAAACATGATGGACGACTAGTTACTCAACGGGGCCTAACTAGTTTGGCGCCACAAATGGTGCTGGACATCACCATCTCCAAGCAGTGATGCTGCCACTCAAATCCCACTCTAGAGTCAACGGTAAAACGAGATGATGGTAAGCCAGAGACAGCCGTTTAGTTTAGTCATTGACGTAGCCCCAGGGTCGAGGAAAATGAAGGTAGTACAGTGTATATTTTTGTTTGGATCCCGAGGTGAGCTGCCACCTGCAACTCTGCAAGCTGGTCCCTGGGAGGAGGCGGTGGTCGGCGCTGCCACGAGTGGCCGGCCGCGGCGGCGGAGGCGGCGGCCGCGCGCCGTGATCTTCACGTCGGGTCTCACGTGCACGCGCGCGGACGATGAAACATGCGCACATGCGTGCGCCCTGCCTCCGGCCGGAATCTCTGTTCTTTGGACGACAGCTAGCCGGCCGGCCACACGCTTGTCCAGATCCGACGAACTGCAGTTTGGTCCATTCTCCGTCGCCGATTCTGTTTGCGCCCAACTTTGAGTGGAAAATTGTTTTTGTGTAGTCAGGTTAAAATAGCTCGGCTTGGTTAAAAAAAAATGAATACACAATTGCTTTCAACCATGAACATTGTTGCTAGGTCCAGTTTGATCCTTAAACTAGGAAATGTTCATATGAAATTTTGACCTTGTTTTTGAAAAGAATACGGTAGAGGAAGCCCCTACAGTGATATCTTAAATTCTAGAATTATTATGCACATGGATTTTGTATTACAGGATTTTTTAATGTGAGAAAACTTTGAGGTAACAACTATGCTACAAGTTAATTTGTCATTCACAAGTAAAAGTATTACTTGTATATTTCGATATGTAATGGCGACATAATAATATATGTGATAGTTGGAAATTTTTATAAACTACTACAATCATATGTGTTTATAACAACACGACGTATGTATGATTTTTTCTTCATTTTTTGCACTGGGCACAAATGGTCATATTTTCATTTGAATTTTTTTGCCTGCTATCCTTTCATAGAGTTTCCATGCATCCATGACTGTTTTTATCACATGGCTCTTTGCCTTGGATGTCGTCGTCACCCACGAGCTCTTCCTCATCCTCCTTCATCGGCGTGGGAGCCTTGTTGTAGTCCCACTCGTCGTCGCCGAGGAAGGTCGTGCAGTGTCGTGGGTCCCATTCACATCGCCTCGAATGTGTCCCACACCAACGAGTTGAGGACGTAGGTGATGTATTGGAGCAAATCATGTGGTAGGAGCGCCCGATGTTGTGGAATCTCAGCGCGCCACTCCCCCGTTCCCTCCCCTCTCGTGGCACCTACGGGACCGACACCCTCCACGCCTTGGGCCTACAAATCAGGATCGAGCCTAGCCCGAACAGCAAAACCCCAGCCTAGGCCGGGTAGTGTCCATGCCTAATCTCTGCCTAAATTGCGCAATGTGTAAACCCGAGCTCAGCCTGACACGATGTTCGGGCAAAAACCAGGCCGGAGCCTATCCCGGCATGCTAGCCTGGGCCAGGTCGGGTCGAGCCGCCCTGGCCGGGCTACCCATACTTAGCTGTAGCTATTAGCCAAACACCACGTGTGCTCGTTACTTTTTGTTCCCTATGAACAATTGTGTAAAGTAAGAAAAAAATAACCCCCCTCCGGTACTGATTTGTGGTACATTCATTCAACTATGCGAATCAAGACACTCCAGTGTTTTTTTTCAAAATAGGGATATCCCAGCTTCTGCATCAATTGATGCATATGACCTTCTATTAACTTGTTAAGGTTTAATCATCCCGTACTACTCATGGATCACACAAGGTTGAGATATATATCAACCATCTAAATAAAAGGGAAAACATGAGCTGCCTTTGCATCAACATGCTAACAAATGATCAAAACGCCAATTGAATTGCCTATATAAAGTTCGTGCTACCGATTCTAGCCGGTTGCATCCAATATCCATAATGTGTTGCTTCTCCATTGATTATAGGTAAGTCCACATGCGAATCCAATAAGTAGCCAGCTTGATAACATGTATAAAAGAAATAGCTTTTGCATTATTACAAATAATGTTATTGCCCATATTCCACCTAGCCCAAAGTAAAGCGCACGTTCCAACTTGCATATGTACTTTAAATTTCTTAGAAACACCCATCAGCCAATTTCTAAAAATTCTAATGGTACTTGTGGGTGGAGGAATATTAAGGCAATGCGCACAATACACCATATATAATTAATCTTGGCGAGTGGGCAACAAATAAAAAGATGCAGTGATCTACCCATGAGGCTCGCGTACATACGTGTACGATCGGTATTTAAGTTATTTCTGGAAAAGACTCCTGTAAGGTCGTACCCCTTTTACTTTCTAAACAGAGGGCAAACAGTAAATCACACGTCGTACGTAGCTGTGGCCGTGTACTCAGTTGCTTTCACTGGAGAAAACGTGCGTGCGTGCATTTGCAATGACAAAGCGCACAACGTACATAAGTACGTACGTGCTGCTCTGGTCCAGTCCGCCTAATTACGTACTGTAATGCCCTTGAGCTGTACATGTACACATGCCTGTACCGTATGTCCGGATTAATGCAGCGCAGTGCGCGTCAACGAGCGTGCCGTGTACATGTTCCTCTCGATCAATGGAAGAAGCAGCTCATGCATGTACACAGGATCTTGGTGACCCCTCCACGAGAAATTAAGGTTGTGGTTCTAAATAATTTTCGCATGTTTAATGAATCTAATCTAGATATATTTTAGCATATATTTTTTAAAATCTATAACACATATTATTGTAAAAATATCCTAGCCTCATGATTCGATCACCCTTACTCCTGATACCACAAATATAATGCCTTCTAATTAAGGAAATACAATAAATACATACGTACTAGGACCACATTGTAAGAGTGGATTAGTAGTACTCAAAGTATATATGCGACAAATGCAAGTGGAATCCCACCAAAATCACACTTATATATAGTTTAATTTGTATTTTTGTTCAAAATTCGAATTAAAAATGACAAAATAAATTAGAAGTAAGACCTTGGCGGAATCCCGCATGACACCTTAATATATGATGTGATGTCCTAACATAGCGATCTGAAACTCTCTTGCTAGTAGGATCTAATTTTAGAAAGGATCTATAAGATCAGTATTTTTATAAAAGACAAAATATGTTAAATATTCTCAATTCTTTTTTGATAAGACACCATCTATGTTATATATATGCAACTCCAAGAATTTGTTGCTTGCTACACTTGCTCAGAGAAAAGATAAACTTCCATGTGAATTGTGTGAAATGATATCCACACCCAGAGCTAACACTGTTACTTTATATAGATTCAAATGTATTTAGATGTGTTTGTTAATTAGATACATTTGTATGTAGATATAGTTGAGTCAGTTAATATGAACTTAAGTGAGTACTTTTTTTTCTCTCGCTAGCTGTAGATCGGATCTCTTGGAGTTGAAATAAACACCTCATAGTAAAAATTTCAGATTTTCTCACAGCTTTCAAATATGATACTTCTGAGTTGATCCTACCATCTCAACTAAGGGAGAGATCCTAAACAAGTGTTCCCTGATCTTCTTGGGATTTGAGAGGCCAGATACAGGCCTAGCTAGCTCTGATCCCTGAGCTGCTGAGCAGGTACGATCATATTATAATGCCAAATTAAACGCTGGAGAAGATACGCTAGCTCGTGATAATGTACACATTTTGAGTACTCAAAACTCAAAAGGAGAACAAATGAGTAGTACCGGTGCAAATGGTAGTAAACGCACTAGCTTAGTAGTAGTACGATTTTTAATTATACCCCGTAGACAATAGCAACGTACGTCTCTGCAACGAAACAAATCTACATGTGCGCGTGCGTATATACCGGTGTGTACAACAACACACGACAGAACGCATATGCGTATGGGATACACGCGCATCTGCGAGTTGAATTACTTCTACTGACCGATGAATAGTGGTCGCAGTGATACTCAAGCTAGCTAGGTGGCCGGCCTAGTATTACCACGGCGATCGTGCCAGCTCGAGACCGCAAAAAGAATGTAAGCATCTATTGGTATTAGACTAGTTATAGTGGAGAGTAACATAAGGTACTCCCTCCGTTTCAGTTCATAGGGCTTGCACGTATTTCTAGGTTGTCAATTTAGCCAACATAATATCATTTGTATAATATAAAAGTTATATCATTAGAAAGTAGAATATCTAAGCTTTCTAATAATATATATTTTGTAATACATATGCTACATTACCATCGTCAAATTTGCGACCTATGGATACACGTAAGCCCTGTGAACTGGGACGGAGGGAGTACTGTTTGTGCATATGACATTAGTTTATATTAGTACCTTCATAGTGCATAGTAAATTAGATGTAGTCTAGTATCATGATGAGTGTATTAATTACCTTATAGATTCATGGTACCATGAAAAGTGTGATGTTAACGTAGCTAGTAGTTACCACAAGCTTCTCTCTTCGTTGAATATCATGTCATGTCATCAAATGCCTAGGTGGCAATGCATGTAGTTCTATGTTACTATCTTAGTTACTCTCACTACGAGTAGTCTTACCTCCACAAAAGTCTCCAATGTAGTGTGTAGCTCGTACCGTCCTAGTGATCACGGGCAAATGTAATTTGGGTAATCGTTCAGGTTTCTCGACTGCATCGTCCTTATAGCCCATCCGCACGTATAGAACATGTTTGGTAGGTTCTGTGAAGAAAGAAACGGCTCGACCGTCTTCAGTTGTGGCTAAAAGGATAGTGATGGTAATCTAGAATAAGGTTGGCAGTGATTAGGTTCTACAATTGTTTTCAATGTATATTGCAATTTAAGCTATGCAGGTGAGTCTAATGCAAGCTAGATGATATACAAGGTATTTCAAGCACGAAAGCTATCACAGATGTTAAAGTACAAGTAAAGAGTTCAATTAGAGATAACCAAAACATGCATAGTTGAAGATGTATTCCTATGTTCGCTTCCTTGGGAGGAAGGTACATCACGTTAGAGAGGTGTGCGATCTCACAAAGAACTTCTCAACACCACAAAGGCTCACCTTCTTCTCTAGAGCCCATCACACGATGGAATAGCTCACTCACCCGTGGTAGGTATTGAGGTAGTCTCCAAACCCTCAGAAATTTCTTCCTCGAAGCAAATCCACATACCGGATGCTTCAAGGTGACCTTAGCCGCCTAGGGTTTCCCACAAATCCAAGAGTAACAAGTTTGCTAGATAAACTCAGGGGGAATGATGTTTGACTAGGTGGGATTGTAGATCGGGACCTCGTCTTTCTACCAAAGGAGTTTAGCTTTGTTTGGGTACAATAAGAGATCCTCAATAATTGGTGTTTCAACAATGGAGTGTGAGAGAGAGAGAGCTGAATGATATGAAATCAATTGTTGATCTTAACCTCCCGAAGGAGGAACAAAGGGGTATTGATGAGGACATCCCTACTGAACCACTACCTCCGTCATTACAACATGAAGACGATGCTGTTGTGAAGCTGAAGTCCAAAGAAGTTAGGATTGGACCTATGGCAAGAGCTTGTGCGAAGCTACTTAAACAACAGGTAAACTTGTTCCTAAATGATACTTTGATCGATGAAAACTTTATACTGCATATGTACTTTTACTTATGTATGATCAGGTACGAAGAGGGAGCTAGCATCGCACGAGGAGAAGAGGAGCAGCTGGACGTGAAGCTGGACATGGAGCTGGACATGAAGTTGGACATGAAGACATCCCATGGACGCGCGAGGGAGGAGAGGGAGGCATGCACGAGGTAGGAAGATCAAGTCTAGGCCGGTGCACAGCCTGGTCAGACCGGCCGCCAGGCCGGCCTGCCCGGTCCCAGTCCGGTCCAACCGGACCCCACGATGGGAGCGCCCGGTGCCCGCCGGATCCAGCGCCGGTGTCATCCGGGCGGGTGTACTGAGCCACCCGTCCCACGCCCGGTCACCACCCGGTCCCTGGCCTGGTTCAAACCGGACCACCCGGTACCTGGCCCGGTCGACCGGCACCCTGACCGGCCGAGTCCAAGTCAGTCTCGACCAGATCCCGATCTGGGTTGGTTTTTCATGTATTTTCTCGACCCCTGGTCGTCTTGAACCCCTATATAAGTGCCTAGGACGCCCCCAAATTAGGTTTAGACAACGTTTAAGATAAACCCTAGTTCATAGTTGATTGCTTTGCAACTCTATTGAATCTCTACACCAATCTGCATCGATTTGGTGTTTTGCTACTGAAAGTCTTGTGTGATTTGCTGTTTCATTGAGAATTAGACGGTTTCAACTTACCGCTTCGTGGTCGGTGGCTACGTGCGTAACTGTGTGGAGTTGCGAATATCTTGCAGGGTTGAGAGTTGTTGCATTAGCGACAGGGATCGATCGAGAGACTCGACAACGTCATACAAGTTATCATCCACTTCATCATCATGTATATCCACCGTGTTCATCGTGTGTTCATCACCACCACCGTCGCTTACTAAGAAGATCGGGCAACCCCTTATCATCTTGGTATCAGATTTTAGCGTTTTCTCGGTAAGCCATCCACAATGCACCCCATAGTTGAGTTGTGAGTGTTTCCTATCTAGAAAAAGCCAAAAAGAGTTAGGGTTAGGGTTTGCCATAGCCTTAGATTGCACTAATTTTGTGTTTTAGTTGCTTTTCGTAGTTGTTTTTGCGTATCTTTTTCTTCCATCTAGTAGATTGTTAGGGTTTGTTTTTCGCTATCATCTAGTTCTCAGTTTTTGTTACTCCGATTCCACATAGCGTACATTGTGCTTGTCCCAACCATAGACACAGCCTTTCGATATAAGTGACTAGGAACATCCCCAGAAGAGACTAGTTTTACTGCTCGACAAGCTGCTCATTAGGGTTTTGGTGCTTTGCAATTTCTGTTGGCCGTGTTATCAAGGAGTTGAGTCATAAAATAAATAAAAATAGAAAAGTAAAAAGAAGCAAAAAGAGCTACATAGCTGCGTGTTATAAAATAAAAAATCAACAAAAAAAGAAAGTGAAGTGCTAGTAAGATCAAGTGAAGGCCTAGTTTACTTTTTTGCACCTGTAGTTGAGCAATCTTCTGCCTGTTCCGTTGAGCTTTGCTAGCGTCTCTCGAGTGCATTGCAACCTTTTCATCCATATAGTTGCATTGCCACATTTATCGCCTTGTGTGGGTATCATTGGTTGCTACGGTCAGCGCTAGAGCTTGTTATTGGTGCAAATAGGTAGCCTACCTACAACCCCACATATATCCTGCTTTGCCGTGTGATTGTTCTTATACCCTTGATATTCGCTTCGCTACATCCGTGCACTAGTCATCAGTACAAGTGGTAAGCAATACTAATTCACTTTGGAGCGGTAATATTTCCTTTTCTTATCAGTTTTTGAGTGAGTTGTGAGAGTACCACCATATATTTTGTTTTAGTGCACTAATCTACTAACCATGTCTTCTAGTGATGCTAAAATTGTTAACCAGAAACAGAAGGATGCAGTCGATGTCATGACTTGGAGGGAGTATGAAGCCCTTCGTAATGAGATGCGACGTGAATTTGGCGAGCAGGGCCAAAAACTTAATGATGACATTGGGAACGTTACCAAGACGCTTGATACCATTAATGAGACCGTCAATACAATTCAAGTACAAGTGATGGATATTCAGCGTTCTATTCAGGTGTTGCAGTTAGCTGTTGAGAACCTGACCCAACAACAACAACAACATGAAGATGAAGATGCTGATCTTGAAGAACAACCTACTGCTCGTGGTATTGGACGTGGTAACAGTGGTCGTGGTTTTGTTGAACTTGGAGGTCACCGTGTCCCTCCACAACAACAAGACGATGGTTTGGGTAAGCCCAAGTTCTCAATACCCAAATTTGAAGGAGGTCCTGATGTTGAAGAATACCTCACTTGGGAGATGAAAATTGAGAATTTATGGCGCCTACATGACTATACTGAAGATAGGAAGATTAATCTTGCTTCCTCAGAATTTGATGGATATGCATTGCTTTGGTGGGATGGAATTACACGTGCTCGTCAAGAAGATGAAGAATTGACAGTTCTTACCTCGCGCGAGATGAAGGCAATCATGCAAGCTCATTTCGTTCCCACTAATTATTTGCAATCTATATATGATAAGTTGACCCTCTTGAGACAAGGTGTTATGACAGTTGATGCTTATTACATGGAGATGGAGATGCTTATGCAGCGTGGCCGTGTCCGTGAGTCACTTGAGATGACAATGCAACGTTTTCTACATGGTCTGAAGTATAATATCAAAGGCATTGTTCGTCATCACAGTTACACTACTATGAATCAACTGCTACATCATGCAAGAGAAGCTGAAGCACAGTTAGCTGATGAGGCGCAAATCAAAGGCCGTGCTACGGGAGCTGGTCGCTACACGCCTCGGGCGCCCCCATCAACGGCGCCATCTTCATGCCCCGCACCTTTTCCTACTTCGTCAAGCAAGCCGGTCACTAATGTGTTCAACACAAAGAAGTCCGAACTTGCTGTAAGTACAAGTGGTTCTAGCATGTCTACAGCGCGCAACCGCGATATCAATTGACATACTTGTGGGGGCAAGGGTCATTTCAAGAGAGATTGTCCAAATCGTAAAGTGATGATCATTAATGACCATGATGATTATGAAACTGGAGATGATGTTGATCTGTATGCTCCAGAAGATGATGATTATGAGAGTGATGGTGTAGATGCTTATCCGTCTGAAGCTCGCACTATTGTTGTGTCACAGTGTGCTCTTAATGTGCAGCCGATTGCATCTACTCAACGCTGCAATTTATTCCAAACAAAGGCACTAGTTGGTCCTGATAAAGGTTGCAAGGTCATTATTGATGGCGGGAGTTGTCGCAATCTAGCAAGCAAGTAGTTGTGTGCCAAGCTGAAACTGAAGTATCTACCGCACCCGCATCCATACTATATCTAGTGGTTAAGTGACAATGGTGAGATGAAGGTAAACCACATGATGCGTGTTGATTTTGAGATTGGACCGTATAAGGATTCCATTGATTTTGATGTGGTTCCTATGACGGTGTGTCACCTACTATTGGGTCGGTCATGGCTCTATGACTGTTCTGTGCAATACAATGGCCACACCAATACATATCACTTGGAGTTCAAGGGCAAGAAAATTAACTTGCAGCCTATGTCACCACATCAAATTTTCAATGAGTCTCGTCCGAAAACTGAAGTACACTTGGAGGATGCACCCATAGATAGGAGAGAGAATTGTAATGTCGTGAGTGATATAACGAAAAGTGAGGGAGTGAATTCCTTGGTTATACTAGCCACCAAAGAAGATATGAGAGAATTTAGTGAGGATCCTACAGCCATGCCTCTTGTGCTGATGTAGAAGGGTGAGGTTTTGGTTTCTAACGACATGACCCCTATTTCTCTTGGTGTTTCTAATGTTTTGCAGGAATTCAGCGATGTGTTTCCGGAGGAGGTACCCGCAGGATTGCCAACATTGCGTGGTATTGAGCATCAAATTGACTTGATCCCCGGCGCCTCGCTTCCCAACAGGGCGCCATATATAGGACGAACCCTGAAGAGACGAAGGAAATTCAGAACGCAACTCGACAAATATTATATCCGCATAAGCCTTATAGTCCTTGTGATGTTCCTATTATTTTAGTTCCTAAGAAAGATGGTACTTGGCGCATGTGTGCAGATTGTAGAGCGATAAACAACATTACTATTCGATATCGTCATCCTATTCCCCGCTTAGAGGATATGCTAGATGAATTGAGTGGTGTTGCTGTTTTCTCTAAAATTGATTTGCGTAGTGGTTATCATCAAATTAGGATGCAAGAGGGGGATGAATGGAAAACAACCTTTAAAACAAAATTTGGTTTATATGAGTGGTTAGTAATGCCTTTTGGTCTGACTAATGCACCCAGCACTTTCATGAGACTAATGAACCATGTTTTGCAAGATTTTATTGGCAAGTTTGTGGTTGTGTACTTTGATGACATATTAATTTATAGCCGCAATGAATCTGATCATACTATACATATTCGACATGTTTTGCAAGTGTTGCGTGATAATAAACTCTATAGTAATCTCGAGAAGTGCACACATTTTGCAAAGATAAGGTCATATTTCTGGTTTATGTTGTCTCTAAGCATGGAGTAGAAGTAGATGTGTCTAAAATTGAAGCAAATTGGCCTACTCCCATGAATGTGAGTCAAGTACGAAGTTTTCATGATCTAGCTAGGTTTTATAGACGTTGTGTCCCCAATTTTAGTACTATTGCTGCACCTTTGAATGAATTGACTAAAAAGGGTGTTGCATTTGAGTGGGGCGTCGCCCAAGATCATGCTTTTGATGAACTGAAAAAATTGTTAACTTCTGCACCGTTGTTTGCACTTTCCGATTTCAATAAGCAATTTGAGATTGAATGTGATGCTAGTGGTCTTGGATTTGGTGGTGTGTTGATGAAAGAGGGTCGCCAAATTGCATATTTTTCTGAGAAACTTTCTGGTGCTAAGTTAAACTATCCTATATATGATAAAGAATTGTATGCTTTAATTAGAGTTCTTGAGGTTTGGCAATATTATTTGTGGACAAAAGAATTTATCATACATTCTGATCATGAAGCTTTGAAATATCTGAAAGCTCAATCTACTTTGCATCGGCGTCTTGGTAAGTGGGTTGAGTTCATTGAGTTTTTTCCATACATTGTTAAGCATAAGAAGGGAAAAGGTAACATTGTTGCTGATGCTCCGTCTAGAAAAAATATGCTATTAACGAAACTTGATGTTAAAATTCCTGGATTAGAAGTACTATGTGATTTGTATGCCGCTGATCATGATTTTGCTGAACCATATCGCTTGTGTGCTATTGGTAAAGCATGGGAAAAATATCACATACATGATGGGTTCTTGTTTAGAGCTAACAAACTATGTGTTCCAGAATCGTCTGTGTGTTTGCTCTTATTACATGAATCACATGTTGGTGGTTTGATGGGTCACTTTGGGCGTAAGAAGACGCTACTCATGCTCGTTGATCACTTTTATTGGTCAAAGATGAGGCGGGATGTGGACAGGTATGTGAAGAGATGCATTACTTGCAACAAGAAGTCCAAGCTGAAACCTCACGGTTTGTATACTCATTTACCGGCACCTACTACACCATGGAAAGACATTAGTATGGATTTTGTGTTGGGTTTGCCGCGTACTAAAAGAGGCCATGATTCTATATTTGTGGTAGTGGATAGATGCTCTAAGATGTCACATTTTATTGACTGCCACAAGAGCGACGATGCGTCGCATATTGCTAACTTGTTTTTCAGGGAAATTGTACGTCTACATGGAGTCCCGAAGACTATTGTTTCTGACCGTGACGTGAAGTTTATGAGCTATTTCTGGAAGATGATACGTCTCAAACGTATCTATAATTTCTTATGTTCCATGCTAGTTATATGACAATACTCACATGTTTTATATACACTTTACATCATTTTGATGCATTTTCCGGCACTAACCTATTAACAATATGCCGAAGCGCCAGTTCCTGTTTTCTGCTGTTTTTGGTTTCAGAAATCCTACACAGGAAATATTCTCGGAATTGGACGAAACAAAAGCCCACGGTCTTATTTTGCACGGAGCCTTCCAGAAGTCCGAAGAGGAGACGAAGAGGGGCGACGAGGCGGCCACACCCTAGGGGGGCGCGGCCCCACCCCTGGCCGCGCCGCCCTATGGGGTGGGCCCCTCGAGCGTCCCCCGACTCTGCCCCTTCGCCTATTTATTCTCTCCGTCGCGAAAACCCTAGTACCGAGAGCCACGATACGAGAAAAGTTACTGTGACGCCGCCGCCGCCAATCCCATCTCGGGGGATTCAGGAGATCGCCTCCGACACCCTGCCGGAGAGGGGAATCATCACCGGAGGACTCTACATCATCATGCCCGCCTCCGGATTGATGCGTGAGTAGTTCATCCTTGGACTATGGGTCCATAGCAGTAGCTAGATGGTTGTCTTCTCCTCTTGTGCTATCATGTTTAGATCTTGTGAGCTGCCTATCATGATCAAGATCATCTATTTGTAATGCTACATGTTGTGTTTGTTGGGATCCGATGAATATGGAATACTATGTCAAGTTGATTAATTTATCTATCATATATGTGTTGTTTATGTTCTTGCATGCTCTCCGTTGCTAGTAGAGGCTCTGGCCAAGTTGATACTTGTAACTCCAAGAGGGAGTATTTATGCTCGATAGTGGGTTCATACCTCCATTGAATCTGGGACAGTGACAGAAAGTTCTAAGGTTATGGATGTGCTGTTGCCACTAGGGATAAAACATCGATGCTTTGTCTAAGGATATTTGTGTTGATTACATTACGCACAGTACTTAATGCAATTGTCTGTTGTTTGCAACTTAATATTGGAAGGGGTGCGGATGCTGACCCGAAGGTGGACTTTTTATACATAGATGCATGCTAGATAGCGGTCTATGTTCTTTGTCGTAATACCCTAAGTAAATCTCATAGTAGTCATCATGATATGTATGTGCATTGTTATGCCCTCTCTATTTGTCAATTGCCCAACTGTAATTTGTTCACCCAACATGTTATATCTTATTGGAGAGACACCACTAGTGAACTGTGGACCCCGGTCCATTCTTTTACATCTGAAATACAATCATCTTTGCAATCTCGTTCTGTTGTTCTTTGCAAACAAACATCATTCTCCACACCATACGTTTAATCCTTTGTTTACAGCAAGCCGGTGAGATTGACTACCTCACTGTTAACTTGGGGCAAAGTATTGTGATTGTGTTGTGCAGGTTCCACGTTGGCGCCGGAATCCCTGGTGTTGCGCCGCACTACACTCCTTCACCAACAACCTTCACGTGGCCTTCATCTCCTACTGGTTCGATAACCTTGGGTTCTTTCTGAGGGAAAACTTACTGCTGTGCGCATCACACCTTCCTCTTGGGGTTCCCAACGGACGTGTGCATCACGCGCCATCAAGACTGTTTTCTGGCGCCGTTGCCGGGGAGATCAAGACACGCTGCAAGGGGAGTCTCTCACATCCAATCTCTTTACTTTGTTTATTGTCTTGCTTTACTTTATTTTATTTTCTATTTTGTTTGCTTTCTTTATATCAAAAACACACAAAAAATAGTTACTTGTTTTACTTTATTTAATTCGGTTTTGCTTTGTTTATTTTTACTATTGCTAAAATGAGTAATCCTGAAGTTGAAGTTCGTTCTTTTAAGCAAAAAGGGGGAGAAAGTTTTAAAGATGCTTGGTATAGAATTAGTGATGCTCATCATAGGTGCACTAAGAAACACTCCACTATTATCCTCCTTAGGAACTTTTATGTTGGTATATCTAGCTGGAATAGGTATGTTCTTGATACTCTTTCAGGGGGTAATTTCCTAGGTACTCCTGCTTTAGAAGCTAGTTGCATCATTGAAAGTCTAGTTGGAATACCACCTGTTAATGAAGCTAAAATTGAAATCTCTCTCGAGGATGTCATAAAAAAGTTGGAAGCCATAGAGAAAAATCTTCCAAGTGTTGAGACTAAATTGGGAATATTACTTGATAATACTGATAAACTTGATAAATCCCTAGGAGGAATTAATGAAAGAATTGCTATCTTAGAAACTTGTGCTATCCATGATAATCAAACCCGTAGGATTGGTGAACTTGAACAAGCTATGGGAACCTTGGGTTCAACTTTTTCTTCTCTTAAGTTTAAGTAGAAATCTTATGTGGGTAAGGAGCAAAAATTCATGTATGTCTCTACGGTGCCTAAGCCAAAGAATTATTATAAGCCTAAAATTGATAAAACCCTTAGTACCACTATGGGAAATTTAGATGATTGAGCAGCTAAGGTACCCTCTGCGACAAGTTGTGTCTTTAAGGAAAATTATAATTTTAATGCTTCTTCTCTTGATGTTACTTGATTTGCACTTTCTGCGCCTAGCTGAAAGGCGTTAAAGAAAAGCACTTCTTGGGAGATAACCCATGATGTTTTTATTTTACTACTGTTTTGTTGTGTCTTGGAAGTTGTTACTACTGTAGCAACCTCTCGTTATCATGTTGTTGTGCCAAGTAAAGTCTTTGATAGTAAAGTTGATACTAGATTTGGATTTCTGCGCAGAAACAGATTTCTACCTGTCACGAATTTGAGTAGATCTCTCTGTAGGAAATTCGTAAAATGCTGAAAAAATTCATGCATGGTCCTCAGATATGTACGCAACTTTCATTCAATTTGAGATTTTTCATCTTAGCCTGTTAAGTGCCTCTAAAAAATTCGTCTTTACGGACTGTTCTGTTTTGACAGATTCTGCCTTTTATTACGCATTGCCTCTTTTACTGTGTTGAGTGGATTTCTTTGTTCCATTAACTTTCAGTAGCTTTGGGTAATGTCCAGAAGTGTTAAGAATGATTGTGTCCTCTCTGAACATGTGAATTTTTGATTATGCACTAACCCTCTAATGAGATTGTTTTGAGTTTGGTGTGGAGGAAGTTTTCAAGGGTCAAGAGAGGAGGATGATATAATATGATCAAGAAGAGTGAAAAGTCTAAGCTTGGGGATGCCCCCGTGGTTCATCCCTGCATATTTCAAGAAGACTCAAACATCTAAGCTTGGGGATGCCCAAGGCATCCCCTTCTTCATCGACAACTTATCAGGTCACCTCTAGTGAAACTATATTTTTATTCTGTCACATCTTATGTGCTTTACTTGGAGTGTCTGTTTGTTTTTGTTTTTGTTTGAATAAAATTGGATCCTAGCATTCATTGTGTGGGAGAAAGACACGCTCCGCTGTTTCATATGAACACTGGTGTTCTTAGCTTTACTTTAATGTTCATGGAGGAGTTGAAAGCCGTTTCGTTGATTGCTATTTGGTTGGAAACAGAAAATGCTTCATGTGGTAAATGGTATATTGTCTTGAATAATTTGATACTTGGCAATTGTTTTGAGCTCTCATAGATCATGTTTAAGCTCTTGCATCATGTGGTGTTGAACCTATTAGTGGAGAATTGCTGTAGAGCTTGTTGAAATTTGGTTTGCATGATTGGTCTCTCTAAAAGTCTAGATATTTTCTGGTAAAAGTGTTTGAGCAACAAGGAGACAGTGTAGAGTCTTATAATGCTTGCAATATGTTCTTATGTAAGTTGTGCTGTACCGGTTCATACTTGTGTTTGCTTCAAACAACCTTGCTAGCCAAAGCCTTGTACTGAGAGGGAATGCTTCTCGTGCATCCAAAAACCTTGAGCCAAAACTCATGCCATTTGTGTCCACCATAACTACCTATATGTGGTATTTCTCTGCCATTCCAAAGTAAATTGTTGCGTGCTACCTTTAAAATTTCATTCCTTGTCTTTGCAATACATAGCTCATGGGAAAATAGCTTAAAAACTATTGTGGTATTGAATATGTTGCTTATGTATCTTATTTCTTATAAGTTGTTTGTTGAGCGGTAACCATGTTTCTGGGGACGCCATCAACTGTTACACCTTTGTTGAATATCATGTGAGTTGCTATGCATGTTCGTCTTGTCTGAAGTAAGGGTGATTTATCATGATTAAATGGTTTGAGTATGCATATTGTTAGAGAAGAACATTGGGCCGCCAACCAAAACCATGTATCATGGTGGAAGTTTCAGCTTGGACATTAATCCGCAATCTCTTATGAGAATATTATCTGTTGTTGAATGCTTAAGCAGTAAAGAGGAGTCCATTATCTGTTTTCTATGTTATCCCGGTATGGATGTCCTCAAGTTGAGATCTATCAAAACTGAGAAATCAAATGCGATCTATCTCCTTGGACCTTTGTACAGGTGGCATAGAGGTACCCCTTTGTGACACTAATGCAATGATAATCCATGGAAATCCGAGCTAATTAGGACAAGGTGCGGGCACTATTGGTATTCGATGCATGAGGCTTGCAACTTATAAGAGGTTTTATGCATAACACATATGAATTATAACTACCGTTGACAAAATTGTTTCCATGTTTTCAAAATAAAAAGCTCTAGCACATGAGTAATCCATGCTTCCCTCTGCGAATGGCCTTTCTTTTACTTTATGTTGGGTCAGTTTACCTACTTCTTTCTATCTTAGAAGCAAACGCTTGTGTCAACTGTGTGCATTGATTCCTACATGTTTACCTATTGCACTTGTTATATTACTTTGTGTTGACAATTATCCATGAGATATACATGTTGAAGTTGAAAGCAACTGCTGAAACTTATATCTTCCTTTGTGTTGCTTAAAAACCTTCTATTAAGAATCTATTGCTTTATGAGTTAACTCTTATGCAAGACTTATTGATGCTTGTCTTGAAAGTACTATTCATGAAAAGTCTTTGCTATATGATTCAGTTGTTTAGTCATTATCTTTACCATTGCTTTGAATCACTTCATTCATCTCATATGCTTTACAATAGTATTGATCAAGATTATGATAGTAGCATGTCACTTCAGAAATTATCCTTGTTATCGTTTACCTACTCGAGGGTAAGCTTGGGGATGCTTGATACGTCTCAATCGTATCTATAATTTCTTATATTCCATGCTAGTTATATGACAATACTCACATGTTTTATATACACTTTACATCATTTTGATGCATTTTCCGGCACTAACCTATTAACAAGATGCCGAAGCGCCAGTTCCTGTTTTCTGCTGTTTTTGGTTTCAGAAATCCTACACAGGAAATATTCTCGGAATTGGACGAAACAAAAGCCCACGGTCTTATTTTGCACGGAGCCTTCCAGAAGTCCGAAGAGGAGACGAAGAGGGGCGACGAGGCGGCCACACCCTAGGGGGGCGCGGCCCCACCCCTGGCCGCGCCGCCCTATGGGGTGGGCCCCTCGAGCGTCCCCCGACTCTGCCCCTTCGCCTATTTATTCTCTCCGTCGCGAAAACCCTAGTACCGAGAGCCACGATACGAGAAAAGTTACTGTGACGCCGCCGCCAATCCCATCTCGGGGGATTCAGGATATCGCCTCTGGCACCCTGCCGGAGAGGGGAATCATCACCAGAGGACTCTACATCATCATGCCCGCCTCCGGATTGATGCGTGAGTAGTTCATCCTTGGACTATGGGTCCATAGCAGTAGCTAGATGGTTGTCTTCTCCTCTTGTGCTATCATGTTTAGATCTTGTGAGCTGCCTATCATGATCAAGATCATCTATTTGTAATGCTACATGTTGTGTTTGTTGGGATCTGATGAATATGGAATACTATGTCAAGTTGATTAATTGATCTATCATATATGTGTTGTTTATGTTCTTGCATGCTCTCCGTTGCTAGTAGAGGCTCTGGCCAAGTTGATACTTGTAACTCCAAGAGGGAGTATTTATGCTCGATAGTGGGTTCATGCCTCCATTGAATCTGGGACAGTGACAGAAAGTTCTAAGGTTATGGATGTGCTGTTCCCCCTAGGGATAAAACATCGATGCTTTGTCTAAGGATATTTGTGTTGATTACATTACGCACAGTACTTAATGCAATTGTCTGTTGTTTGCAACTTAATACTGGAAGGGGTGCGGATGCTAACCCGAAGGTGGACTTTTTAGGCATAGATGCATGCTGGATAGTGGTCTATGTTCTTTGTCGTAATGCCCTAAGTAAATCTCATAGTAGTCATCATGATATGTATGTGCATTGTTATGCCCTCTCTATTTGTCAATTACCCAACTGTAATTTGTTCACCCAACATGCTATATCTTATTGGAGAGACACCACTAGTGAACTGTGAACCCCGGTCCATTCTTTTACATCTGAAATACAATCTACTGCAATCTCTGTTCTCTGTTGTTCTTTGCAAACAAACATCATTCTCCGCACCATACGTTTAATCCTTTGTTTACAGCAAGCCGGTGAGATTGACAACCTCACTGTTAAGTTGGGGCAAAGTATTGTGATTGTGTTGTGCAGGTTCCACGTTGGCGTCGGAATCCCTGGTGTTGCGCCGCACTACACTCCTTCACCAACAACCTTCACGTGGCCTTCATCTCCTACTGGTTCGATAACCTTGGTTTCTTTCTGAGGGAAAACTTATTGCTGTGCGCATCACACCTTCCTCTTGGGGTTCCCAACGGACGTGTGCATCACGCGCCATCAGAAGACACTTTGGGGAAAGCTGGGGACAAAGCTACTTTTCAGCACTACTTGTCATCCCCAAACTGATGGTCAAACTGAGATGGTGAATAGAACATTGTCACAACTGTTGAGATCCATGATCAAGAAGAACTTGAAGGAGTGGGAAAATTGTTTGCCGCATGTGAAGTTTGCTTACAACAGGGCGGTACATTCTACCACAGAGCTGTGTCCCTTTGAGGTTGTGTATGGTTTCAAACCCATTACTCCACTTGACTTGTTGCCTTTACCTATACATGAGAGAGTCAATATGGAGGCATCAAAGAGGGCAAATTTATACGGAAGATACATGTGAAGACTAAAGAGTTGATTGAGAAGAAAGGCAAGAGCAATGCTGCAAGGGTGAACAAGAAGCGTAAGGAGATGTTGTTCAAGCCTGTTGATATGGTCTGGGTTGATTTTCTCAAGGACAGGTTCCCGAAGCTACGAAAGTCCAAGTTACTTCCTCGTGGTGCTGGTCCTTACAAAGTGCTTGCCAAGATCAATGATAATGCCTACTCTATAGATCTTCCAACTGATGAGTTTGGTGTCAGTAATTCTTTTCAATGTGGCTGATTTGACACCATATGACGGAGAAGACCTTGCAGCGTCGAGGTCGAAGTATTTTGAAGGGGGGGGGGGATGATGAGGACATCCCTACCGAACCACTACCTCCGTCATATGATCAGGTACGAAGAGGGAGCTAGCATCGCACAAGAAGAAGAGGAGCAGCTGGACGTGAAGCTGGACATGGAGCTGGACATGAAGCTAGACATGAAGACATCCCATGGACGCGTGAGAGAGAGGAGAGGGAGGCATGCGCGAGGGAGGAAGATCAAGTCCAGGCCGGTGCACAGCCCAGTCAGACCGGCCGCCAGGCCGACCTGCTCGGTCCCATTCCCGGTCTAACCGGACCCCACGCCGGGAGCGCCCGGCCCCCGCCGGATCCAGCGCCGGTGCCATCCGGGCGGGTGTACTGAGCCACCCGTCCCACGCCCGGTCACCACCCGGTCGCTGGCCCAGTTCAAACCGGACCACCCGGTCCCTGGCCCGGTCGACCGGCCCCCTGACCGGCCGAGTCCGAGTCAGTCTCGATCAGATCCCGATCTAGGTCAGTTTTTAATGTATTTTCTCGACCCTTGGTCATCCTGAACCCCAATATAAGTGTCCAGGACGCCCCCAAATTAGGTTTAGAGCACGTTTAAGATAAGGGATTTCTATTTTCGTGCCCCTGGTTCATTAGTTGTACTCAGTTTTCCCCAGCCCCTTAGTTTTTCCTCAGTTTTCCCCTCCCTCTAGTTTGAAACCCGTCGCAGACGCTCAGACGGGAGGGTTGCCGTCTGGTCAGAGGCCTTCACCATTACCGGTGACGGCTAGGGAGCCGCGTTGGTGTTGAATTGACCGTTTCTTTCGAACTGTGTTGACTGTTGACTGGAGGAGCTCACCCAAAGCTTTCCACTCCGCCCGATACTGGAGGAGCTCACACACCACCCCTCCGCCGCCACGCCGTCCTGCCCTCCTACATTATGGCGTCGTCCGCCGCCGAGCCGCCCCCGCCCCCACCACCACCACCGGGAGGCGGAGAGGGCTCTGCCTCCACCAGATCTAGATCTACCCCTTTCGCGGAGTTTGTATGTCCATCTGGTGTGCCAAATGTTCGCGTCAGCCGCGGAGAAGATTGGGAATCGGAGGGATCTAACGCATGGATTCCATCTGGGTAAGCATCGTCTGCCTATGTGAATTAACAGTAGGCAGTTTTTGAGCGCCAATCGTTGTTGCTCAACTAACTGCGTTGCTTTTCGAATAGGATTGATCCAGCGCTGGCTTTTCGGCTGGTGGTTAGGCTGGATTCTAGCTTTACGCGTGATTCTAAACGCTATAAGAATGGGTTTTTCTTCCCTGCGGTGGTTGCAACCACCATCTCGTTGAGGAATTTGAAAGCTAACATCTGCGCTCAGTACAGCTGGAGCTCTGACGACGCAGTTCATTTCGAATATTTGCACAACAAGGAGGGAAGATTTGTTCCACTAATTTCCGACGACGATCTGGGAATTCTTTTTGCTTTGAATGCTTCTTGCCGGTTCGGTAAAATTCGTATCCATGTGGACAGGGGCCAGGCATCATCTCTCTCTGGTGCTGGGGCATCATCGGGTGGTCGGGCATCATGTCTCTCTCTGCTGCTGCCTCTTCTAACGGTGTGCGCATGGCCTCCTTGTAGGTCCACAGCAGCACCATCTCGTCCCTGCTAGTGGTAGCCGATCGTTCGTACGGTCGATGTGGAGGACGATGCGGACATTGAGGATCGATCTCCTCAAGATGACGAGGATGAGTTGATGTTTCCTGAATTGGTAGATCGATGCGAAGGTGCAATGGAGGATCAATACATGGAAGATATTGCTTTTGGTGCCAGATTTGATGACACTGATGATGAAGAGAAGAATGAGAATGATGACAGCCTCGTTTTAGCCGATTACGAAGGTGAAGACTTGCCAACAATTGAGTGGAATAGGGAGGATCCCCAGCTTGTAGAAGGCACCGTGTTTCAAACGATGATGGACTGCCGTAATGCAATTACTACATATCACATTCTCACTAAGAATAATTTTGAGGTTGTTAAAAGTGAGCCAGGTAGGTTCACAATTAAATGCCCATACCCAAGGTGTAGGTTTAGGCTGCATGCATCCACAATGCGCGAAGCGGCTTGGTTCAGGTACTATGCCAACCAGTTGTGTATTTAGATCACGGTGTAAAATTTGTTATCTATTACTGACATCCCTTATCATTATGTTTCAGATAAAGAAGAATAAGGAGATCCATAGGTGTCCACCTCTAGGGGGAGAGCCAGAGCTGAAAACAAAGCTAGCGAAGACTAGGTGGTTGGCAGATATAATCCTAGATTGGCTGAGAGAAGATCCTTCACTTGGTCCAACAGCACTCGTAAAAAAGGTGGTTGAGAAGTATAAAATGGAAGTACCTTACATGAGGATGTTCTATGCAAAGGAAATGGCTCTTGACAAGATCAATGGTCCATGGAATGAAAGCTTTCAGTTGCTTTACACTTTCAAAGCTGAAGTGGAGATGGCTAGTCCAGGCAGTGTTGTAGCGATAGACAAGCATATAGTTCCCTACAAATTGAAAAGCGGGAAGGTAATGCACAAGGAATGTTTCAGAAGGGCTTTTGTTTGTTTCAAAGCTTGCTGGAAAGGCTTTTTGGACGGTTGCAGGCCTTATTTGGCCGTGGATGCATCAGCTCTTCATGGCAGGGTTTAAAGGACAGCTAGTTGCTGCTACTGAGTTGATGGACATAATTGGATGTTCCTGTTGCTTATGGGGTTTTGGAGGTTGAGTCACGGAAAGTTGGACTTGGTTTCTGCAGAATTTGCGCGATCTTATAGGTCATCCACCAGGACTTGTTATCCACACAGACGCTTGCAAAGGTTTGGAGGCTGCGGTAGAAGCGATATTCCCTGGAGTGGAGCATAGGGAATGTATGCGACACTTGGTACAGAATTTTACAAAGAAATTCAAGGGTAAAGTTTTTACTGACAACCTATGGCCAGCTTCATACACATGCAGCTCTAGGAAGCATCTGTTTCATTTGGATGTGTTGTATAAACAAAAACCTGGGGTGAAGGAGTACTTGGATGAACATCATGGTAGGGTGTGGTCAAGAAGCCAATTCAATGAAATTTGCAAGGTAGATTATGTAACAAGTAACCTTGCGGAGAGTTTCAATTCAAAGGTCAAGTCATTGAAAGGGCTTATGCTGTGGCAAATATTTGATAAGATTAGGCAGATGATCATGATAAAGATCGATCTGCGTCAAAGAATTGCATCCACAAATTATGTTGGCCATCTCATGCTCCCATCTTTGATTAAGTCTTTGCATGAGAGGGCAAAACAATTGAGGATGCAATGCGTCAGAAAAGGAATGGAGGCTGAGGTAACCTACACCGACAAAAAAACAGGCGGTGGAGGTATCCGATGAGTTTGGTTGATAGGACATGCTATTGTAGGGGATGGCGGATCCGTGGGATACCTGCATACACGCATTGTTTTTCATGAGTGTTATAGGGGTGAAGATGGTGAAGTTGATCAGTATGTGTCAGAGTATTTCCCTGTTGCCAAATTTAGGGCTGCATATGCTATGAATGTTCCTACCTTGTTGGGAAAATACCAATGGATGAAAGTCGATCCAGGCTTCAAACTGTACTCTCCAGTATTGACTAGACCGGCAGGTAGGCCGAGGAAGAATAGGATCAGAGCTAGTGCAGAGGGTGGTGCACCGATTCAAAAACGTAAGTGCAAACGTTGTGGAATCCCTGGACACATTGCTAGGCTTTGTAAAAATGGAGTTGACCCAGCTTTTGGAATGGAAGATCAGGCGGGAGCAGAAAATGCAGAGGAGAATGAAGCAGCAATTCAACTTGAGATTGAAGCAGCAGTTCAACATGAGGTGATTGAAGCGACAAATGCGAGAGGAGATTGAAGCGAGTTCAACATGAGGAGATTGAAGCGGCAAATGCGAGAGGAGATTGAAGCGACGGTTCAACATGAGGAGATTGAAGCGGCAAATGCGAGAGGAGATTGAAGCGACGATTCAACATGAGGAGATTGAAGCAGCAAATGCGAGAGGAGATTGAAGCAGCAATTGAACATGAGGAGATTGAACCGATGGATCGAGAGCGAGGGAACAGATGGATGTAGAATGGCTTCAACCGATGAGTCTAGAGGAGAGGGAACGGTATAGTCGAGAATGCCTCGAAAGTAGTAAGGCCATGATAGAAGCTAACTTCGAAGAGTACATGGCAGAAGAAAAAGCACAAGCTTTGCGAGAAGAAGAAGAACAAGAAAGAGGGCAAAAGGAAGGTAGACATCGGTAATATCCCTGGTAGGGTTACCGGAGTAAGGTGGTGGCCCCGAGTCTCAACAGGAGCAAGAGAAAGATTTTATTCTGAATAACTAATTTGAATTTGTATGAACAATTTGTATTGTGGTTCCCTTTGTATTGGGGATCCCTTTGTGTTGAACAATTTGTATTGGGGATGCCTTTGTGTTGAACAATTTGAATTTGTATGAACAATTTGTATTGTGGTTCCCTTTGTATTGGGGATCCCTTTGTGTTGAACAATTTGAATTTGTATGAACAATTTGTATGCCACATTTAAGCCACATTTATCATTTTAGGGTTTTAGGATTTTAGGGTTTTAGGGTTTTAGGGTTCAATTCAAAATAATTCAAAACATGGTGGAACCTTCCCATGGAGCCTTGTTATGTTACCTACAACCTAGAGAAATAATAATGGAAAAGGAAATATAGAGATATGAAGTTTTTATGCCAAAAGCTTCAAAACCACTTCCTAGTCCATGAGCTACTAGATATGAAGATGCAGGGCTTTCTGCTCAATACACCTCCCAAATACCCACTATGCTTACAAACTTTGTCCAAATGAGTCCAAATTCGTCACACTTGTGTATCTTTGAGTTGCAAACAATATCTAGTCGGCCAAAATGTAATATATTGTTCAAATAACATAATTTTACAATTTTTATGCCAAAAGCTTCAATTTCCCTTAGTCCGTTTATTATTTGGGTGCCCCTGTTTTACTTAGTGTTACTCAGTTTTCCCCCTCCGGGCCCACTTGTTTTACTCAGTCATACTCAGTTTTGCCCTTCCGATAAACATTTCCTCACTTTTCCCCCTCTTAGTTCTACTCAGTTTTCCTAACTTGTACTCACTGGCTGATCTCTGATTGGTCGAGATGTATGTCACACGGATATTGGTTAGTTGAAAGCTCAACGAACGCTTGCACCATTCGATCATTTATGATCGGACGGCCTGTATCTCTCTCTCTACCACGATGGACGCATACGGAGACAAGAGCAGAGCACATACCTACCAACCCTGGCAGTCGCATCCTCCTCTCTCGTATTTCCTCTCTTACTACGGCGGTCGCGGCGGCGCGGATCTAACCGTGCGTGCGGCGGCGTGCGGCGGCGCGGATCTAACCGTGCGTGCGGTGGCGTGCGGCGGCGCGGATCTAACCGTGCGTGCGTGCGGCGGCGTGCGGCGGCGCGGATCTAACCGTGCGTGCGGCGGCGTGCGGCGGCGCGGATCTAACCGTGCGAGCGGCGGCGTGCGGCGGCGCGGATCTAACCGTGCGTGCGCCGTAGATCTAAGAGTGCCGGTGAGGATCTAACCGTCAGAAATAGTTGAAATGTCTCTCTCTATCTCTCTCTGTCTCTAACCGGTGAGGATTCTATTCTCAGATCTGTTGAATGATGAAGAACACCAAGACGGCGGCCGTGCCGACAGTGGTCATCGATGCCACGAACATTGAAGCCATCGCCTACAACATCGCTTCGACAGCCTTGAGACCCAGCCTTCAATGTCAGAGCCTGTTGATGTCTCACTTCCGGTGCCGAGAGTGCGCATCGATGCCAAGACGATTGAAGCCATCATCTACAACCGCGCTGCAAAGCCGCCGATCCAGCCCTCCGCAGATCCGTCGCTGATGAAGTACACCAAGACAGCGGCGGTTCCGACACTGGTCATCGATGCCACGAACATTGAAGCCATCGCCGATAACATCGCTTCAACGTTTGATGGCGCAGATGACCGTGTTCGACGCCGCAAATTGGGATAAATTATGATAAATTTGTATTTTTCAATTTCCAAATGGGATAAAATTGTTCGAACTACTACCTCCGTCTCAAAAAAAGTTTCTCCACGTTCTTGATGTGTCCATGTACATCCGTATGTATGATTTGAATTCTATCCCAACTTGATTGGGAAGATATTGATATGTATTTGATCCGGAGGCTGGTACATGCTTTCACTTTTGGGATCCCTTCACTTTTATAAAATGTTCATGCATTCTAAAATTATCGTGCGCATTACTTAGCACAAGTAGGAAATTGTACACCAAAATACAGTGCTTAGAGCCACAACAAAATACAGTGGTTAGAGCCATCTATTGAATAACAATTCTATACTAAATCGTCTACGAACCACATAAGCGCTAGGACAGGGATGACACCTAATAAAACTGCACGAGATGAATCTACTTTTCTCCTCTCCCATCACTTTAAGTTCATGTTCTAGATTTTCTACCACTTGATCAAATACGGCAAGATCTGTCTCAACTCTCAACTTCTCCTTGCGAATAAGCTCTGAATTCTTCTTTTCTTCCTCCACAATACGCTTCAGCTCGAATATCATCAGGTTTTTACGGGCCAATTCATCACCTAAATTGGCCACCTTCTCCTCCAAATCCATCCTCTGGCTACACCACTGGGTTGATTCATCTTGGTATGCAATGTACCATGGATCATCGGCTTGCCTGGCTAACTGTAACAATAATGGAAAAAAGAACAACTGAAATCACCCCAACAGGCCATGGCGGAACTTCAAATTCAACGGTAGTACAGAGAGCTGAAGCTAGATACCTGCACTTCCGACGAGGTAGGAGAAGTAGAACGTGGCCACGACATGATCGAATCCCCACCCTCGCCGGTGTACCCGCTACGACCAGACATTGAGGACTATTTCGTACCTGCAAACTCCAATAAATTACGGGAACCGAATCGATTAGGGGGCGGGGGAGGCAGAAACGGAGGTCTTACAAAGCTATACCAATTGGTGCGCGGAACAAATCCCTATCGTCGTGGGCGGCGGATGCGCTATGCGGCGGACTTTCCTGCGGTGGGTACAATGCGTGCGGACGAAACAAGTGCTGGAGCCGTGGTTGACGTGCAGCGCCGCAGTTCGTCCGACGCCGCCGGGGGACAGAGCCGGCGGCGCGACGAGGCGCCGGCGATGGCTGCTCCGTCCGACGGTGGGGAACGAGCTGCCAGCGGTTCTCCGGTCTAGCTTAAGAATAATTAATTAGCGAACTTGTTGCTTCTCTCTATGATATTCTCTAAAGACATATATCAGAGCGGCAATATGTGAGTTTTCCTGAAAAATAGACGACCCACTGGTCATTGGCTGCGCAGGCCCCACAGAGCGGCAATATATGATTTTTTCTCTCTAAATAAGTAGACGATCCCACTGGTCATTGGCTGCGGCAGCCACACAGAGCGACAATATGTGTCTTTTCCTGAAAAATAGACGACCTCACTGGTCATTGGCTGCGGAGGCCCCACAGAGCGGCAATATATGATTTTGTCTAAATAAATAGACGACCCCACTGGTCATTGGCTGCGGCAGCCCCACAGAACGGCAATATATGTCTTTTCCTGAAAAATAGACGACCCCACTGGTCATTGGCTGCGGAGGCCCCACAGAGCGGCAATATATGAGTTTCTCTAAATAAATAGACGACCCCGCTGGTCATTGGCTGCGGCAGCCCGACAGAACGGCAATATATGTCTTTTCCTGAAAAATAGACGACCCCACTGGTCATTGGCTGCGGCAGCCCTATAGAGCGGCCCCATTTGTCATTGGCAGCACCGCGTATAAAATCATGAAATAAAATGGCCCACACGTCAGCGATAGATGGATGGCTGCTCCGACGTGTCTCCTGACCCTACCCGTCAGCACGAGACGGTCAGGGAGGTGCTGCCCCTGTGCGGCCCCACCCGGTCAGACTAACGGTCAAGGCCTCTGACCTGACGGCTACCGGCCGTTCCAGCACTTGTGCGTGTTTCAAACTAGAGGAGGGGAAAACTGAGAAAAAACTAAGGGACTGGGGAAAACTGAGTACAACTAACGAACCAGGGGCACGAAAATAGAAATCCCTTAAGATAAACCCTAGTTCATAGTTGATTGCTTTGCAACTCTATTGAATCTCTACACCAATTCGCACCGATTTGGTGTTTTGCTACTGAAAGTCTTGTGTGATCTGCTGTTCCATTGGGAATTAGACGATTGCAAATTACCGCTTCGTGGTCAGCGGCTACGTGCGCAAGTATGTGGAGTTGCGAATATATTGCAGGGTTGAGAGCTGTTGCATTGGCGACAGGGATCGATCGAGAGACTCGACAACGTATACAAGTTATCATCCACTTCATCATCGTGTATCTCCGTTGCGTTCATCGTGTGTTCATTACCACCACCGTCGTTTACTGAGAAGATCGGACAAAGGTATACAGTATAAGAACAATACTAGTTGTTTGGAGGGATTCTGCTAAGCCACTCAGATAGCAAGTCGGCGGACCGACCTACATGCCGGTCATTTCGGTGCACTAGTCGGTGGCGTCGGCTCACACGCCGATTTGGCTAACTGGGCGAATTGGCCAGCCAATGTCAGCTCGGTGGATTGGTTCCAAACTGGAACCTACACCGAAGCACCTGGCGGTTGCCGGGCCAGGCACTGGTCACACACCGGCCCGACACTATATGTGTTCCGGCTGCCACTGGCGCACAACCCGGTGCAGACCGGGCGTTTTGGCGGTGAGACCGCTGACAACGGTTGGGGCGCCGGTTTCACAGAAACCATTAAACGGTCTTTTTTAAGAACTAAACTCTCCAACTTCGTGTGATGGATGTATTTGGTGGTAAAAAATGTGTATATTGGTATGGCAACATCTCCATCATGCTCATCGAGACCACCCCTCAATAGTGCGGTGTTTCTTATTGACTCAATCATAAATGAAGGGAAACATGACCAAAATACCGACACTTTCCTCGTATAGTGAATGGGGGCGCAAACAGCTAGAGCGTAGCGTACGGTTAGTCTGGCATAAGCCGAAGACCTGAACAGACAAGGAGCCAGATGCGAGGTGTAGGATGATGATGTAGCCGAGACTGAGGCCGTTGTAGTCGCGGTCGATGGTGCCATGCTTGATGTAGTCGACATGGACTCTAAATATGTTTTCTTTTGCATTTCTTAATACCGGGCACCATTGACTGCAATTGCCTTTTTTGCGTATGTAACTTATTTTCTTAATTTTTACAAATATTTACAACACATATATACGTATCTATTGGACTTCAAAGAAATCTAAATATGATTTTTTTTTTTAATTTCTCAATACCGGGCTTTGTGGTGCCTGTAGCCAAAAAAATCTTCTGAAACGGTACCTTGGGCGATAATTAATCCAATCAATTCTGTGATCTCCTCGTGAGACTCATGTACGCCCGTTATTTAATTTTTCTCCGGAAACGACTCCTGTTAAGGTCGTACCCTTTTACTTTGGAAACAAGGACGAACAGTGCGTACGTAACTTAGCGTAGCTTCTTGGAGCGACTAAGGGCCACTTCTTTTGGGCTTCTAGAGTTGCTTCTAGGTGCCAAATCGGTGAAGCTCAAAAGAACTGTCCAGCTTAATCTAGGCTTATTTCCACCGAGAAGCCAACTCATAGTGCAATTTCAGAAACTGGGAGCGAGCAGTTTCCCGAGCTTCTGCGCCATGAAACCGAACCGGTACGTGAACCCACCCCTCTAGATCACTTCTATTTACCGCAGCATGCCACTCCACCAGTCCAGAGGAAACGTTTCAACCAAAGAATAGAAAAAGAAAAGAAAAGAACTGCCGCATCACACCAGATCGAGCGAGCAGATCGCCCAGCGCCCAGCGCCGCCAGCTCCTATCTCGCCGGCACCGCAGCGCCTAGCCCGCCGGCGCCTCGCATCCGCCCTCGCCGCTACCGCCCCCGCGACTGGACACGAACCGGCGACGCTGCGAGGGAAGATCTTCGATCTACCGCCGCCGGTTGACAGCTCCGCTGTTCGATCCAGGAGCACCGCCCTCGCACCCTCGCCATGGAGCTCCACCTCATCACCGGAACGTTCATCTCGCCGCCGTGGAGCTCAACCTCATCCCCGACCAAGTCCACCTTGCCGTTCCCATCGATGTTACAGACCATGTATGACAGACACTGTTAATGAGACAGAGTTTCTTACTCGTACCTCTTTCTTATTTCTGACATGTCCATGATAGACAGTACAAAGAGTGGTTTTGCGAGGATTCAGTTGGAAGAGTGCATGTTTGTATGCTAGTAATGATGGGATTTTATCAGTTAAACATTACACAATTCATGCCTAGGGGTGTTGTAGACTTTGCGCAATAAACATGCCAATTTCAAGAAGCCCAAAAGAAGGGAAATAATAGTTTCTAGGAGTTTCTCCCCACCGGAGTTTCTCTCCACCGAAATCTATAAGCTAGCTTCTCTATAAGCATAAGCCCAAAAGAAGTGGCCCTAAGCTACCGTACGTAGTTGCCGAGCCGTGTACTCGGTTACTTTCACTGGGAAACGCGTGCGTGCGTGCAAATTTCCAGGGGACAAAACGCACAACCTAGAGCTGTACATGTACGCACGCATGAACCGGGATCAGTGCAGACGTGCAGTAGAGTGCCTGTCAGAACGTGCACTGTGTACATCTTCCTAGTTGTCGATCAATGGAAGCAGGCAAGCCGCCCATGCTTGTACACAAGATCCTGATGACCCCATCACGTGAAATCAAGTACTCAGCGATGTCGCCTTTGGGAAATCCGATATGTTTACCTGTACTTGTACCACATCGTAGCAATGTACTATTAGTACTCCCTCCATCCTAAACTAGGTTGCATGTATTTTTAATTTTTAATTTTTAAAAATTAAAGTTTGAAAAATATACATGGAAAATATCAATATTTACAATAGCAAACTTATATTAGAACAACCACCATAAATTTACTATATTTATAATGTACTACCTCCATTCCAAAGTTTAAGGTTTATATTATTTTTGGAAAGTCAAAGTATGTCAAGTTTGACTAACTTTTTACCAAAAATCATTAAAATTCAAAGTGCAAATTCAATATCATTAGATAGATAATGAAATATATTTTCATATGGTATCTAAAAAATATCATATTTATTGATAGATTCTTTCAGAATTTAATTAAACTTTACTTGGTTTGACTTTTCAAAAAATTATAAGCGTTTAAACTTTGGGATGAAGGTAGTATGCAGTAGATATTGCAAGGATTAATATGTTTGTCCTTGCATAGTGACATTTTATGAAGTTTTACTTTAATTAAAAATTATATGCAACACATTTTAAAACAGGAAGGTATACTACCTCTAGCCCAAAACTGGTTGCATATAAGTTTTGGTCAAAGTCAAACTGTATAAATGTCAACATTTTATATTGATAAAAATATAAATACACACAATGCAAAACTAATATTATTAGAATTAGCATAAAATACTTTTTAAAATGGGAGTTATGCCCGGCATCTGCATCGAACCGATGCACACAACCATTTGAAAAGTTGATATTATCAAGGTGTAGATATCACAAGTTGCTCAAAGAACACATATGGCAACATGCATCAGCCATAAGAACAAAGAACACACAAAAAACCTCTAGGCTATGTTTGGATGTTTGTATTGACAGGCTTGGCATTGCATTGGGTGTAATATCAATGTCATGGGATATTTGCATTGAGGTCAATACCAATGTTTTTGTTTGGATGTTTAGATACTGTTTGGATGTTTGTATTGACAGGCTTGGCATTGCATTGGGTGTAATATCAATGTCATGGGATATTTGCATTGAGGTCAATACCAATGTTTTTGTTTGGATGTTTAGATATTTGGTACCTAGAATTGATATCCTAATTGAATGCCAAATCATGTTTGGATGGTCAAAGTGATGTATTGCGTTTGGATGATCAAGCATTTTGTGACATACAGCAAACATCTATTCTGTGAACATCAAATCATTATTTAAAGCATTACTTAAATCTGAACTTGCCAATCACACGAGTACAACTGAACATCAAATTACAATTTGTGCATCTCATTTGTCCCCGTTTTGCTTCTGGTCGCCGATGAGCAAGCAAGAGAGCGAAGAGGGGAGGCTAGAGTAGATCAGTGTGAGGTCTCCGATGACCAGCAAGAGAGGGAAGAGGGGAGGGCGGGGCGGGCCAGGAGAGTGGGGACATGGGCGGGCGGCGGTGGCCTACCTCGCCGGGGGCGGAGAAGCAGGGCGCGGGGGCGGGGGCCAGAGAGGAGCATGGAGGCGGGGAGGTAGAAAGGCGGTGACGACCAGAGAGGAGTATGGAGGCGGCGGCACCCACCCTCGCCGGAGGCGGAGAAGGAGGGGGCTGCCGCAGGCCAGAAAAGAGGGGGCAGGGAAGGGTGGCGGTGGCCTACCTCGCCGGAGGCGGAGAAGCAGGGGGCGGCGGCAGCTAGAGAGGAGTATGGAGGCGGCGGCGCCCACCCTCGCCGGAGGCGGAGAAGGAGGGCCTGGGCGGTGGCAGGAACATCGCTAGGGTCGACGTTCGAGCGTACCAACGAGATAAAGCAGGGGCGAGAGGAAAACGCTTCGGGCCGAATACCTCAGGATGTCGAGCTCGAGACTGGTTCATTCGGGAGTGGGCTGCGTAGGCCAATAAACTCAATCTCAATATTGAGCCCGAATGCACAGCCTGAATACTTAAGCCAACCAAACACGTGAAATTGAGATATTCGGTCTAGCACAATGCCAATGCCCAATACTAGGCTCGAATACAAACATCCAAACGGTGCCCTATGCATTTTGTAATCGTTTAGAATGAAGTCAGACACACTGATTGAGTATAGCCGGTATAACCACTATCAGCCTATTGCACCTAGTATCTACTAGATTTTCGTTGCTCTGCAGGAAGGTGGTAGGACCACATGTGTATCAAAAAGATGCCATGTGGATAGCTTGCAAGAAAATTTGAGCGGTGACCTTGTTATAAACTAAATCTTTTTGATAATTCTAAATTACCCAAACTAAAGCATGAACTCCCACGTGAATTTGAGCATTTGTTTTCTTGTCAATCAAATTTAGCCACTTCTCAAACATATTAGTCACATCAGATATTTAGATGGAGGGGGATGTTGTATGTGAAATGAACTACACTCTAAACTAGAGGAGAAAACAAGCATGAGATAGACGGACTTGTTTCCATATTATATATGTCTTGATATCATGGATATTTATATCATTTTCTATATTCTCAATTAAATTTTGTAAAATTTAACTTACACAAAAAATTGTGCTCAACATGTTAAGGAGGGAGCAGGAGTACGCATTTTATTAGCGGCTGTCCTAGCATTCGGATCTCAAATTCTCCAAATGCTAAAGTAATACTACTACGTACTCTAGCAGCTAGCAGAAGCGAGATCTTGTGAGGATTTGAGAGGTCTGGCTTGCTCTTATCTCTGAACACGTACTAGTACGACCTTGTATTATAATTGTATAAATTTAGTGCTCAAAAGGATACGCTAGCTCGTGATAACATACTGAAAAGCAAATAGTGCACAATGTGGTACCAGTACAACGTACTAACTTTCGTTTCGAAATATAAACCCTTTCTAGCTAAAAAACTAATCTAGCTTTAAAAAATGATTTTATTTTAGAACGAAGGCAATACTCTCTCCATCTTTTTTTTTTGCGAAAATTTCACCGATCTATTAATAATCATCAACAGTAGTACAAAAATGCCTAAAAGTAATAAAATTTACAAAAAGGTCATTGGACCACCTAGCGACGACTACAGACACTAGCACGAGCCGAAGGCGCGCCCCTCCATCACCGGAGTCAGGCAAAGCTTGTCGTAGTAGAGCTTGTTGTAGTAGACAGACGGGAAGTCGTCGTGCTAAGGCCCCAAAGGACCAGCGCACCAGAGCAGCAACCATCGTCAATGATGACAACCGTAGATCGGAAGAGACTGACCTGAAACCACACAATCGAACACGAGAGATGACCAGATCTCGGGAGATCCGCCGGACACACAACTCCACACGCCCTCCGCCGACGCTAGATGCACCACCGGAGCGAGGATAGGACGGGGAGGACCTTATTCTGACTTCAGGAAGTAGCCGTCGCCTCACCATCCCGAAGAAGACACCGAGAACAAACTAAACGAAGAACTGAAATCTTCCCGCCGGCGAGAGGCTGCGGTCCGCCACACCTCCAAGACCCCAAGGCCACCGGAGGCGGAGCGGACCGGCAGCGTCGCCGACGAGAGGGACGAAACCCTAGATGGGTTTTGAGCCGCCTCCTGATGCCTGTGTCTTTTCCGTACCGGTTCGTAACTCCCTTATGCTGAAGCTAGATAGGTGTCTTAACTTTTTCTAAATATGGATGTACTACCTCCGTTTCAAGGAATAAGGCGTCCTCGTTTTACGAGCTTTTTGTTTGACCAAAAATTACTTCAAATAGATAAAGATTATTTGTATGAAATTAATATCATTAAAAAGTGCTTTTCAATACGAATCCAACGATACTAAATACATATAATATAATCAAGATTTTGTTGCTTAATTTTTATGGTCAAAGTTCGTCTTGGAATACGCGTGCGCCTTATTCCTTGAAACGGAGGTAGTATGTATAACTAAAATATGTCTAGATACATACTATGTATCTAGTTAAAACTAAGACACCTATCTTTAGAGAGAGATACTATTACTGTCATGCTTAATTTCAGAGGTGGCCTTGCTAGCTAGCACTGATATCTGAACAGTGAACGCGCAGTAGGGCTAGCTCGTGATAACATACTCAAAAGGAATAGTCTGCAATATGCTCCGGCGATGAGTACACACTACACACGGAGCACTAGTGAGCACGATGGTGTACAATTTGTCCCCAATCTAGTACGTCTCTGAAACTTAAAATACACTAGCTCGCGCGTGCGACTCCTGCGTGCGTACGACAGACGACACAACGCATGTATAGATCTACGCCCAGCTGCGAGTTGCTTTACTGGTACTGATCGATGAATAGTAGTCGTCGTAGAGCCAGAAGCTAGTTAGCTAAGCTAGGTGGCGTGTAATACCACGCGAACGGTACATGCAGTATTGGTACGGTGTCGCACTCTTATCTCTTTCTTTCTCTGGAGAGGTCTCCTATGTAGCTTTTTTTTCGAAATGGAAAATGAAACCTCGGCTTTTGCATCATAATGATGCACACGGTCTTTTATTAAAAAAATTATGATTACAAAGTTTATGACATCTCAGTCCTTGCCCAAAGTTGATACAAGAACCAACCAGCGAAAGAAACAAAGTGAAACTGGACTACATATCATCATCGTAGCCGTCTATTGTGCCTCCAGCCAGCCTGGCACAAGATATACTGAGCGATCATCTGGAGCCGTGTGCATCCAGTAGCCATAGCATCCCGCTGATCCTCCGGTGACAGAAGATCCCACAACTGAACACAGTGTGACACCATATGGATAACATGTAAAAAGTGAAAAGAATGTTTTTTTGTTAAAAATAATATCATTCCTCACCCTCCATATAGACCAACATAAGGCAGAGACCCCAATACGGATGAAAACCTTAGATTGTCTATCAACTCTATTTAACCAATTACCAAACATATTCGTAATACTTGTTGGAGGTGGAAGAATAAAAGTAAAATTAATCGTACGCTAAAGTATTTTAGCTAAGGGACAAGTGATGAACAAATGTTCAATAGTCTCATGCTCTCCGCAAAAAAAACACATTTTGTACACCCATTCTATCATCTTTTGGCTAAATTATCTTTAGTAAGCAACACCTTATTACTCAGAAACCACATAAATATTTTTATCTTTAGAGGAATTTTAACTTTCCAAAGGTATTTTCGTAGAAAAGGTGTATGATCATTCATAAGATCCTCATACATAGATTTTACTGTAAACAAACCATTTGTTGTCAAATACCAAACAAATTGATCATTCTCATCGGATAAATTAATCCTCATAAGTTTTCGGCATAACTGTAACCATAAAGTCCATTTGTTTCCCACCAACAACCTTCTGAAACTGATATTCAGAGGTGTTTGAGCTAGCACATGAGCTACCATTACATTCTTGTGATGCACAATATTATATAAAGTTGGATATTGTTGGGCTAATGATGTTTTTCCTAACCAGGTATCCTCCCAAAATCGAGTATTTGCTTCATTACCTATTTTGAAAAATCCTCTACTAAAAAAGTCGTCCTTAACCCCCATCAATCCCTTACAAAAGGGAGAGTCTGTAGGTTTAGCTTTTACCTCAGATAAGGTCCTTTGTCTTATGTATTTATTCTGCAGCAAGTCCTGCCACACCCCTTCCTCGTTTAGAAGTTTATAAGAGCATCTCCAGTCGCGTCCCCGAAAGCGTCCCCCAAAGCGCGCCGAATTGAGCGTTTGGGGGACGTGTTTTGTTCGTGCCGCGTTTGGGGGACGTTGCTCCCCATCCGCGTCCCCCAAACGCCGCCCCCAAACATTTTTTAAAGATTTTTTAACACACAACCATTTATCAAATATAGCATAGGAATAAATATGTTTGCGGAGATTGTTTTCAAATTAAAATACAACAAACAATAAAACAACTAAACAAATGTAATAAATAGGGCTATATCAAGGTGTCGCGGCATTTCCTTTGATCCTCCACAAATGCTCAACGAGATCAGCTTGAAGTTGATCATGAACATTGCTGTCACGGATCTCTGCGTGCATAGCGAGAAAATCAGCAAAATCTGCAGGCAACTCATGATCAACCTCTGCAAGAGGGCCCTCACACTCATAGGGACCAACATGTGTCCTGGCATGATTCTTGCGGTCATCCTCGATGATCATGTTGTGCATGATCACACAAGCCTGCATCACCTCCCACATTTGGTCGTGAGACCAGCTTAGAGCAGGGTACCTGTAAGGGTACATTGCCCCTATGTGTGGTTTTGGTAATTAATGACAACCTCTATGGACTAATGTTTTCATTGCCCCTATGTGTGGTTTTGGTAATTAATGACAACCTCTATGGACTAATGTTTTCATTGAGTTTATATGAAGGAATATTCCATAGGTACTACTTGTATTCCATATGTTGGATTCAAGTATGGATGCCATGAAGATAAATATACACCTTGTGTATAGGCATCAAGATCATCGATTTAAAGATACATATGTGACATGATCAAGAAGAAGAAATGAAGATGGAGTTCTTAGATGGAACTCAATACTAGCCATGCTCTATCTTAAGTGAGTATGAGAAGATACAAGGTTGAGTTGGGCAAGTTCAAGATGAGTATCTTGAGTGGATCACATGCTTGAAGCTTGCTGTCCATTTGGTGATAATGTACATGTGAAGATGTGCATCAGTGAAGCTTTCCCATCATAGTGTATGGGGGAGCATTTGTGAGTCTTCACGAAGCAACATTGATCAAGTGAGGCATTCCGGCTTGTGTAGAGCTTGAAGTGTTATCATCAAGATCAAGCGGGATGCGCAAGGCAAAGGTATGACCTTGATAGGTTTTCCTTTTACCGGTATCAAGGTGGTTGTTGGGAGACCGGATTATAGGATAGATAGCCGCACTATCAAGAGGGGCTTTCGGTTGAATAACTTGATCACATCGTCTTAGGGAGCTCAATCCTTTGCATACTTTGCATATCCTTATTGCTTCTTGGTGTTTCTCTATGTGAGGTTCTTGAGCTTGTTGCTAGATTTACAACAAGCCCAAGTTCATCGAAAACGGAATCCGCATGCATCTTCTATTGCGTTTTCGAGTTTGGACGTCTTCACCGTTTCTTGACGGTGGGAGACTCCCTCTCTAAAATCATCTAAAATGTTCTGTGAGGAGTCTCCATATTTGTTGGGGTTCTATTCGTCGTTATCTTTCCAAAAAAATTGGTTTCATTCGAATCGGAGTTTGGGAGCATTAGTTAATAAAGAAAAAGGGAAAAAGGAGAAAAGAATAAAAAGAAAAGAAAAAGAAAGGACGTGACTAGGCAGCATTCGGGTGCCAGTTTGCTCATCTAAGCACTCACCCATAAAAGGAAAGTCTTCAATATCTAAAAATCGAGAGTTGAGGACAGCTAGTTGAATCACCCAAAAATAGTCCATGTGTGCATTTAATTTTATAAGAAGAAAATTCAAAAAGTCATAACTCGTAAACCGTGTATCGGAATTGCAATCCAATTTCACTGTTAGGCCTCTCGTGATGAGATCTTCGAAACTAGATCTCATTTGTACATGTTCCGACATTTTTTTTTTTGAAAAGCAACTATGTTGCCGTGATAAATCAACTTTACTGTTGTAGAAAAACAACTTTGTACAAAAGTTGCTTACACTATTTTTTTATACTTTATAGCCAATTTATTTTCTAAGGTACTTACTTAGCAACAATAGCCAACAACTTCATAGTAATGAGACTTGTAACATTGCACTACTAGTTGTCCATCATAGTTTCTAGCGCCGTGAGTAACTAGATAATTTAATAGCAACAAAAATACAACTTCATAACAAATCACTACACAACTTAGGCACATTGACATGCAACTTCCCGACAAAGATACACAACCTCACGATAATGATGCTAGCCGACTTAGTGCTACTAGTATGCAACTTAGGCATAGTGATAGGCAAGTTCACTATTTACAATTTCACTGCACCAATGTTATTGTTGGCAATTTGATTTTCGAGGTAGCCAACTTACTACCAACCCATATGCCAAATAACGTGCAACTTAGATGCAACGGTAGGCAATTTCACAACAATGGTGCGCTACTTCACAACAAATCGTGGTAGCCAACTTAGTACTAACTGTAGGCAACTTAGACGCAGGGACATTCAAGCTCATTACACTGGTGTGCAACTTTACCATAATTGTTCTAGCCAACTTAGTGGGGGTGATATACAACTTAGATGTGGTGAAATATATTGGGCAGTGAATGCAACTTAATCATAGTGGGCATACAACTTAACAATAATGGGTATACAACCTAATATTAGTAGGTATACAACTTAACAACAATGGATATATAGCTTAATATTAGTAGGTATAAAACTCAACAACACTGAGTATACAACTTAATATTAGTAGGTATACAACTTAGAAATAGTGGGTATGCAACTTAACACATGTGTGAATTAATATTTTACCGTCTACAAACACTACTTAGCAGATTGTGAGTGAAAAATTTATTGTGTGCAAAATACAATTTAGCTCATATGTGGAATCAATAATACCGCTTATAAAAATGCAACTTAACACATGTGTGAAAAAAAAATTTGTTATCTTCGTTGGTGCCGCCGCCGCAAGGTACAACTCCATCTCGTTCAACGCCAATGTGGCCGATCCCACGAGCCAACACACGTGACGCTACACAAGTTGCAAGAATCCAATAGGAATATCGCATTGATACCGATGGTGCTTAACCCTCCACGGAGCTAGTCCGAATGGTGGTGGGTCAAAGGTCTAGAAAGATGGAGAGGGCGAGATAGTGGGCGAACTGTCTAGCTCGGCGATATGAACAAATTAATCAAGATGAAAAGAGGTTGCGACATCACGATAGGCAACACATGTAACTTAACACTAGCGGTAGACAATTTAGAAGGTAAAACGCATGTAGTTATAGGTACTAGGAGTTTACGACCATTCTTTGAAATAAGCTGTTGTCACTTTGTTATACTTGTGCGTAAATTTGCTTAAGTTGGAGTACTATGTAGCAAAACGAAGAGATAAGGTGCCTGTCCGCCTATCTCTGGTTTCTCGCTCTCGAACGGTTCCAGTGAGCCTGGCCGTGCGTTACCTCCCCTGCCTCTATCCGAGCTTCGCTGCAAGCCTGCAATGAGCCTGGTCGTGTGCCGTCATCGCCTTACGGGAGAGGAGCACGCGGGACGGCACCTGCCTCCGCCACAGGCCATCTGAGCGTCCTCCGACACGGGAAGGAGCAACGGCGGCGCGTCCTCCGCGTCGGGGCCTCACCGTCAGGGCCGGAGCTTTGCCATGGGGTGAGATGCTGGTGCAGCGCAGTGGTTGGGGCCCTGGCGGCGGAGATTGGGGCCTGGACCGGCGGGCGCGGGGCGTGGAGCGGCGACGATTGGGGCCTGGACCGGCGGGCGCGGGGCGTGGAGCGGCGGCGCACCGGGGACTTGGTCCTGTGGTGTGTGGGAGATTGGGCAGGCGACGGGAAGCACGCGGGAGAACCAGCAGGCGGCGGGAGGCGCGTGGGAGGCCGGGCCGGCGGCGGTAAGCGCGAGAGGCCGGGCCGGCGCCCGAAGGCAGGCAGCGCGTGAACCAGTTAATCGAACGGACACCAAGAGAGTGCCCGGCGAGACCAAACAGCACCCGAGCACTTTTTAGCATCTAGGAAAAAGAAAAGGGGCTCCCGACCGGCCTGACCGGCCCACATGCCGGCCCACCCGGCCGAAACCGGCCCGGGCGCTGACGCCGACCGGGCGACATACTGTGGCGCCCCCGACCTGGTCCGGCCCAGGTGCCGATCGCTGACCGGCCCACCCGGCGCCAACCCCGGCCCGGTCGGACGCCCCGCCGGCCCGCGCACCCTGAGCGCCCCCGCGCTATCTGCCGCCTCCCCCGGCTCGCTCCCGCCCCGACCGGCCTGTGGCCCGGTCCGGCCGGACTGGTGACCGGCCTGGCCGGCTCCAGGTCCGGTCGGCCGGCCTGTTCGCCGACTGGATCGTTTTTCCTGTGCGTCTTGACTTGTCTTTTTCCCCCAACGGTTTTATTTGCTCCCTAGCTATAAATAGCCCTTCTTCCACCTTGAGCAAGTAAGTTCTTCCTCTTCTTCACCTCCATTGTTGCTATTTGAAGAACTTGCTTCCCCCCTTGATTCCTCCCATGATTCTTGCCCATTCTTGAGGATTTGAGAGAGGAGATCTAGATCTACAATCCCCACTAATCAATTTCTTCTCTAAGTGAGGGGAACCCTTTGGATCTGGATCTTGGAGTCTTTTGTTGACTTTCCCCATTGTTCTTGCTGTCCAATCTCATCTTATCATTTGTTGCTTGGGTGGGATTTGAGAGTGAAGGACTTGAACACCTCTAGTGTTCTTGCTTTGCATCATTGCATAGTGTTGAGTTCTCCACCACGATTAGTTCGAGTGAGAGACCGTGGGCTTGTTACTCTTGGAGGGAGACCTCCTAGTTGGCTTGGCGGTTGGTGCTCCGGTGATCTCTTCAAAAAGATTGTGAAGAGGCCCGGGCTTCTCCTTCGTGGAGCTTGTGAAGTGGTTGTGGAGCTTGCCATCTCCGGAGTGGAGGAAAAGCTAACCATTAGGAAAGGGACATTATCCTTCGTGGGTGTGGTTCGGAGAATAGGGTGAGCCTTCGTGGCGCGGGGAATCCTTCGTGGACCTCCACTCCTCCCAACGTGACGTACCTTCTTGCAAAGGAAGGGAACACGGGAATACATCCTCGTCTCCGCGTGCCTCGATTATTTCTATACTCGAGCTCTCTTTCCTTGTGATAGCCATCGTGCTTGAAGTACATATATCTTGCTATCACTTGTGCTACATATATCTTGTGCCTATCTTGCATAGATCTAGTTGCCATTGTTACACTTAGTTGAGCTTAACATATTTAGGGTTTGTGCTTGTAAACTAAACGTTAGTTTAATTCCGCATTCTTACAAGACAAATCCGCAAGAGTTTGTAATTGCCTATTCACCCCTCCTCTAGGCGACATCTCGATCTTTCAGTACCGGACAATGGAAAATTGTGCTTGAAGCACACCAAATGCTCGCTCGACATCCTTCCTGCAAGCTGATACGTCTCCGACGTATCGATAATTTCTTATGTTCCATGCCACATTATTGATGTTATCTACATGTTTTATGCACACTTTATGTCATATTCGTGCATTTTCTGGAACTAACCTATTAACAAGATGCCGAAGTGCCAGTTGCTATTTTCTGCTGTTTTTGGTTTCAGAAATCCTAGTAAAGAAATATTCTCGGAATCGGACGAAATCAACGCCGAAGATCTTAGAATCCCCGGAAGCATCCAGAACACACGAGAGAGGCCAGAGGGGGGCCACAGGGCCCCCAGATGATAGGGTGGCGCGGCCCCCCCCCCTTGGCCGCGCGGCCCTGTGGTGTGGGGCCCTCGTGCCGCCTCCTGACCTGCCCTTCCGCCTACTTAAAGCCTCCGTCGCGAAACCCCCTGTACCGAGAGCCACGATACGGAAAACCTTACTGAGACGCCGCCGCCGCCGATCCCATCTCGGGGATCCAGGAGATCGCCTCTGGCACCCTGCCGGAGAGGGGAATCATCTCCCGGAGGACTCTACGCTGCCATGGTCGCCTCCGGAGTGATGTGTGAGTAGTCTACCCCTGTACTATGGGTCCACAGCAGTAGCTAGATGGTTGTCTTCTCCCCATTGTGCTATCATTGTCGGATCTTGTGAGCTGCCTAACATGATCAAGATCATCTATCTGTAATTCTATATGTTGCGTTTGTTGGGATCCGATGAATAGAGAATACTTGTTATGTTGATTATCAAAGTTATGTCTATGTGTTGTTTATGATCTTGCATGCTCTCCGTTACTAGTAGATGCTCTGGCCAAGTAGATGCTTGTAACTCCAAGAGGGAGTATTTATGCTCGATAGTGGGTTCATGCCTGCATTGACACAGGGACGTGTGTGACAGAAAGTTCTAAGGTTGTGTTGTGCTGTTGCCACTAGGGATAAAACATTGATGCTATGTCTAAAGATGTAGTTGTTGATTACATTACGCACCATACTTAATGCAATTGTCTGTTGCTTTGCAACTTAATGTTTGGAGGGTTCGGATGATAACCTGAAGGTGGACTTTTTAGGCATAGATGCAGTTGGATGGCGGTCTATGTACTTTGTCGTAATGCCCAATTAAATCTCACTATACTCATCATGATATGTATGTGCATGGTCATGCCCTCTTTATTTGTCAATTGCCCAACTGTAATTTGTTCACCCAACATGCTGTTTATCTTATGGGAGAGACACCTCTAGTGAACTGTAGACCCCAGTCCAATTCTCTATACTTAAATACAATCTACTGCAATACTTGTTCTATTGTTTTCTGCAAACAATCATCTTCCACACAATACGGTTAATCCTTTGTTACAGCAAGCCGGTGAGATTGACAACCTCACTGTTTCGTTGGGGCAAAGTACTTTGGTTGTGTTGTGCAGGTTCCACGTTGGCGCCGGAATCTCTGGTGTTGCGCCGCACTACATCCCGCCGCCATCAACCTTCAACGTGCTTCTTGACTCCTACTGGTTCGATTAAACCTTGGTTTCTTACTGAGGGAAACTTGCCGCTGTGCGCATCACACCTTCCTCTTGGGGTTCCCAACGGACGTGCCAACCACACGCATCAAGCAAATTTCTGGCGCCGTTGCCGGGGAGATCAAGACACGCTGCAAGGGGAGTCTCCACTTCCCAATCTCTTTACTTTGTTTTTGTCTTGCTTTATTTTATTTACTACTTTGTTTGCTGCACTAAATCAAAAAAAAAATTAGTTGCTAGCTTTACTTTATTTACTATCTTGTTTGCACTCTATATCAAAAACACAAAAAATTAGTTACTTGCATTTACTTTACTTAATATCATGCATGTTTTTATTTCACTAGTTAAGCATAATGGAAAACAACAAAAATATGAGAGATCTTTATGAACTTTATCTTGAATTAGGACATGATGTGTTTGAAGAGAAAATTAAAAAACCCATGGAACTTTATATGCATGCTAGTGGGAATGTTATTGATATAAATGCTTTGAACACTATTGTTGCTAATGCTATGGAAAATTCTAAGCTTGGGGAAGCTGGCTTTGATGAGCATGATATTTTTAGTCCCCCAAGCATTGAGGAGAAAATTTACTTTGATGATACTTTGCCTCCTATTTATGATGATTATAATGATATTGGTCTTCTGGTGCCGCCTACTATGGAGGATAAGTTTAATTATGATTACAATATGCCTCCTATATTTGATGATGAGAATAATAATGATAGCTACTTTGTTGAATTTGCTCCCACTACAACTAATAAAATTGATTATGCTTATGTGGAGAGTAATGATACTTTTATGCATGTGAATAAGAATGCTTTATGTGATACTTATATTGTTGAGTTTGTTCATGATGCCTCTGAATGTTATTATGAGAGAGGAAAATATGGTTGTAGAAATTTTCATGTTACTAAAACACCTCTCTATATGCTAAATTTTTTGAAGTTACACTGGTTTTATCTTCCTATGCTTGTTACTTTGCACTTCATGAACTTGTTTATGTACAAGATTCCTATGCATAGGAAGCATGTTAGACTTAAATGTGTTTTGAATTTGCTTTTTGATGCTCTCTTTTGCTTCAAATACTATTTCTTGCGAGTGCATCATTAAAATTACTGAGCCCATCTTAATGGCTATAAAGAAAGCACTTCTTGGGAGATAACCCATGTGTTTATTTTACTACAGTATTTTTGTTTTTATTTTGTGTCTTGGAAGTTGTTTACTACTGTAGCAACCTCTCCTTATCTTAGTTTAGTGTTTTATTGTGCCAAGTAAAGTCGTTGATAGAAAAGTTCATACTAGATTTGGATTACTGCACAGTTCCAGATTTCTTTGCTGTCACGAATCTGGGTCTACCTCCCCGTAGGTAGCTCAGAAAATTAAGCCAATTTACGTGCATGATCCTCAGATATGTACGCAACTTTCATTCAATTTGAGCATTTTCATTTGAGCAAGTCTGGTGGCCTAATAAAATTCGTCAATACGAACTGTTCTGTTTTGACAGATTCTGCCTTTTATTTCGCATTGCCTCTTTTGCTATGTTGGATAAATTTCTTTGATCCATTAATGTCCAGTAGTTTTATGCAATGTCCAGAAGTGTTCAGAATGATTGTGTCACCTCTGAACATGTTAATTTTTATTGTGCACTAACCCTCTAATGAGTTGTTTCGAGTTTGGTGTGGAGGAAGTTTTCAAGGATCAAGAGAGGAGTATGATGCAATATGATCAAGGAGAGTGAAAGCTCTAAGCTTGGGGATGCCCCGGTGGTTCACCCCTGCATATATCAAGAAGACTCAAGCGTCTAAGCTTGGGGATGCCCAAGGCATCCCCTTCTTCATCGACAACATTATCAGGTTCCTCCCCTGAAACTATATTTTTATTCCATCACATCTTATGTGCTTTTCTTGGAGCGTCGGTTTGTTTTTGTTTTTTGTTTTGTTTGAATAAAATGGATCCTAGCATTCACTTTATGGGAGAGAGACATGCTCCGCTGTAGCATATGGACAAGTATGTCCTTGGTTTCTACTCATAGTATTCATGGCGAAGTTTCTCCTTCGTTAAATTGTTATATGGTTGGAATTGGAAAATGATACATGTAGTAATTGCTATAAATGTCTTGGGTAATGTGATACTTGGCAATTGTTGTGCTCATGTTTAAGCTCTTGCATCATATGCTTTGCACCCATTAATGAAGAAATACATAGAGCATGCTAAAATTTGGTTTGCATATTTGGTTTCTCTAAGGTCTAGATAATTTCTAGTATTGAGTTTGAACAACAAGGAAGAAGGTGTAGAGTCTTATAATGTTTACAATATGTCTTTTATGTGAGTTTTGCTGCACCGGTTCATCCTTGTGTTTGTTTCAAATAAGCCTTGCTAGCCTAAACCTTGTATCGAGAGGGAATACTTCTCATGCATCCAAAATACTTGAGCCAACCACTATGCCATTTGTGTCCACCATACCTACCTACTACATGGTATTTTCCGCCATTCCAAAGTAAATTGCTTGAGTGCTACCTTTAAAATTCCATCATTCACCTTTGCAATATATAGCTCATGGGACAAATAGCTTAAAAACTATTGTGGTATTGAATATGTAATTATGTACTTTATCTCTTAGTAAGTTGCTTGTTGTGCGATAACCATGTTCACTGGGGACGCCATCAACTACTCTTTGTTGAATTTCATGTGAGTTGCTATGCATGTTCGTCTTGTCTGAAGTAAGAGAGATCTACCACCTTATGGTTAAGCATGCATATTGTTAGAGAAGAACATTGGGCCGCTAACTAAAGCCATGATCCATGGTGGAAGTTTCAGTTTTTGACATACATCCTCAATCTCATATGAGAAAATTATTAATTGTTGTTACATGCTTATGCATAAAAGAGGAGTCCATTATCTGTTGTCTATGTTGTCCCGGTATGGATGTCTAAGTTGAGAATAATCAATAGCGAGAAATCCAATGCGAGCTTTCTCCTTAGACCTTTGTACAAAGGCATAGAGGTACCCCATTGTGACACTTGGTTAAAACATGTGCATTGCGATGATCCGGTAGTCCAAGCTAATTAGGACAAGGTGCGGGCACTATTAGTACACTATGCATGAGGCTTGCAACTTGTAAGATATAATTTACATGATACATATGCTTTATTACTACCGTTGACAAAATTGTTTCATGTTTTCAAAATCAAAGCTCTAGCACAAATATAGCAATCGATGCTTTTCCTCTATGGAGGACCATTCTTTTACTTTCAATGTTGAGTCAGTTCACCTATTTCTCTCCACCTCAAGAAGCAAACACTTGTGTGAACTGTGCATTGATTCCTACATATTTGCTTATTGCACTTATTATATTACTCTATGTTGACAATATCCATGAGATATACATGTTACAAGTTGAAAGCAACCGCTGAAACTTAATCTTCCTTTGTGTTGCTTCAATGCCTTTACTTTGAATTATTGCTTTATGAGTTAACTCTTATGCAAGACTTATTGATGCTTGTCTTGAAGTGCTATTCATGAAAAGTCTTTGCTTTATGATTCACTTGTTTACTCATGTCATATACATTGTTTTGATCGCTGCATTCATTACATATGCTTTACAAATAGTATGATCAAGGTTATGATGGCATGTCACTCCAGAAATTATCTGTGTTATCGTTTTACCTGCTCGGGACGAGCAGAACTAAGCTTGGGGATGCTGATACGTCTCAGACGTATCGATAATTTCTTATGTTCCATGCCACATTATTGATGTTATCTACATGTTTTATGCACACTTTATGTCATATTCGTGCATTTTCTGGAACTAACCTATTAACAAGATGCCGAAGTGCCAGTTGCTGTTTTCTGCTGTTTTTGGTTTCAGAAATCCTAGTAAAGAAATATTCTCGGAATCGGACGAAATCAACGCCGAAGATCTTAGAATCCCCGGAAGCATCCAGAACACACGAGAGAGGCCAGAGGGGGGCCACAGGGCCCCCAGATGATAGGGTGGCGCGGCCCCCCCTTGGCCGCGCGGCCCTGTGGTGTGGGGCCCTCGTGCCGCCTCCTGACCTGCCCTTCCGCCTACTTAAAGCCTCCGTCACGAAACCCCCTGTACCGAGAGCCACGATACGGAAAACCTTACTGAGACGCCGCCGCCGCCGATCCCATCTCGGGGGATCCAGGAGATCGCCTCCGGCACCCTGCCGGAGAGGGGAATCATCTCCCGGAGGACTCTACGCCGCCATGGTCGCCTCCGGAGTGATGTGTGAGTAGTCTACCCCTGGACTATGGGTCCATAGCAGTAGCTAGATGGTTGTCTTCTCCCCATTGTGCTATCATTGTCGGATCTTGTGAGCTGCCTAACATGATCAAGATCATCTATCTGTAATTCTATATGTTGCGTTTGTTGGGATCCGATGAATAGAGAATACTTGTTATGTTGATTATCAAAGTTATGTCTATGTGTTGTTTATGATCTTGCATGCTCTCCGTTACTAGTAGATGCTCTGGCCAAGTAGATGCTTGTAACTCCAAGAGGGAGTATTTATGCTCGATAGTGGGTTCATGCCTGCATTGACACCTGGGACAGTGACAGAAAGTTCTAAGGTTGTGTTGTGCTGTTGCCACTAGGAATAAAACATTGATGCTATATCTAAGGATGTAGTTGTTGATTACATTATGCACCATACTTAATGCAATTTTCTGTTGCTTTGCAACTTAATACTGGAGGGGGTTCGGATGATAACCTGAAGGTGGACTTTTTAGGCATAGATGCAGTTGGATGGCGGTCTATGTACTTTGTCGTAATGCCCAATTAAATCTCACTATACTCATCATGATATGTATGTGCATGGTCATGCCCTCTTTATTTGTCAATTGCCCAACTGTAATTTGTTCACCCAAAATGCTGTTTATCTTATGGGAGAGACACCTCTAGTGAACTGTGGACCCCGGTCCAATTCTCTATACTGAAATACAATCTACTGCAATATTTGTTCTATTGTTTTCTGCAAACAATCATCTTCCACACAATACGGTTAATCCTTTGTTACAGCAAGCCGGTGAGATTGACAACCTCACTGTTTCGTTGGGGCAAAGTACTTTGGTTGTGTTGTGCAGGTTCCACGTTGGCGCCGGAATCTCTGGTGTTGCGCCGCACTACATCCCGCCGCCATCAACCTTCAACGTGCTTCTTGACTCCTACTGGTTCGATTAAACCTTGGTTTCTTACTGAGGGAAACTTGCCACTGTGCGCATCACACCTTCCTCTTGGGGTTCCCAACGGACGTGCCAACCACACGCATCACAAGCTTCCTGTCGCGTAGCAAAGTGAGAATTCTTCAGACCTGATGGATTCGAGATTGTTTTGACAAAAGTGGCCCTTTTGGGTATATACCATCGGCTAGATAATAGCCTTTGGTATATTGGTGGCCATTGATCTCATAGTTGCATGGTGGAGCATGCTCTTCCACTAGTCTGCTGGACACCGGAGATTGCTACAACACGTTGATGTCATTGTGTGATCCCGCCATGCCAAAGAAAGAATACCAAATCCACATGTCATAATTTGCCACAGCTTCAAACACCACACTGCAATATCCATGACGTCCTTTGTATATACCTTGTCAAGCAAACATGCAGTTCTTCCATGACCAGTGCGTGCAATCGATGCTTCCAAGCATTCCAGGAAATCCTCTGGCAGCATTTTGTGCCATGATCCGGGCAGTCTCTTCCTCAGTTGGTCCTCTCAAGTAGTGTTTACCAAAGTTCCCACCACAGCTCGGCAAAACTTGTACATGCACTCAATGGCAGTAGACTCACTCATGCGAAGGTAGTCGACCTGTGTATCGGCAGGTCCTCCGTATGCAAGCATCCTCATGGCGGCGGTGCACTTCTGAATTGACGAGAACCCGACAACGCCTACAGTGTCGAGCTTGAGCTTGAAGTAGGGGTCGAACTCTCGAACGCCGTGGAGGATATTCATGAACAGACCCTTGCTCATCCTATACCGGCGCCAAAAATTGTCTTCATGTGTTGCACCATCTGCGAAGTAGTCGTTGTGCAGCATGGTATGCCCCTCCATCCACTGCTGGGGCTTGGACTTCTTTCTCCCCGGCCTTGATCCGCCGCGGAGCGGCCTCTTCCTCTTCTCCACCTCAGCGTCAAGCATGTCCTGGAGGGACGCGATGATCATCAAATGCTCCCGGAGGTCGTTGATACGTCTCCGACGTATCGATAATTTCTTATGTTCTATGCCACATTATTGATGTTATCTACATGTTTTATGCACACTTTATATCATATTCGTGCATTTTCTGGAACTAACCTATTAACAAGATGCCGAAGTGCCGATTCTTTGTTTTCTGCTGTTTTTGGTTTCAGAAATCCTAGTAAGGAAATATTCTCGGAATTGGACGAAATCAAAGCCCAGGGGCCTATTTTTCCACGAAGCTTCCAGAAGTCCGAAGACGAAACGAAGAGGGGCCACGGGGTGGCCAAACCCTAGGGCGGCGCGGCCCCACCCCTGGCCGCGCCGGCCTATGGTTTGGGCCCCCCGTGCCGCCTCTTGACTTACCCTTCCGCCTACTTAAAGCCTCCGTGACGAAACCCCCAGTACCGAGAGCCACGATACGGAAAACCTTACTGAGACGCCGCCACCGCCGATCCCATCTCGGGGGATCCAGGAGATCGCCTCCGGCACCCTGCCGGAGAGGGGATTCATCTCCCGGAGGACTCTACACCGCCATGGTCGCCTCCGGAGTGATGTGTGAGTAGTCTACCCCTGGACTATGGGTCCATAGTTGTAGCTAGATGGTTGTCTTCTCCCCATTGTGCTATCATTGTCGGATCTTGTGAGCTGCCTAACATGATCAAGATCATCTATCTGTAATTCTATATGTTGCGTTTGTTGGGATCCGATGAATAGAGAATACTTGTTATGTTGATTATCAAAGTTATATCTACGTGTTGTTTATGATCTTGCATGCTCTCCGTTATTAGTAGATGCTCTGGCCAAGTTGATGCTAGTAACTCCAAGAGGGAGTAATTATGCTCGATAGTGGGTTCATGTCTCCGTGAATCTGGAGGAGTGACAAGAACCACTAAGATTACGGATGTGCTATTGCCACTAGGGATAAAACATTAGTGCTATGTTCAAGGATGTAGTCACTAGTTACATTACGCGCAATACTTAATGCAATTGTCTGTTGTTAGCAACTTAATACTGGAGGGGGTTCGGATGATAACCTGAAGGTGGACTTTTTAGGCATAGATGCAGTTGGATGGCGGTCTATGTACTTTGTCGTAATGCCCAATTAAATCTCACTATACTCATCATGATATGTATGTGCATGGTCATGCTCTCTTTATTTGTCAATTGCCCAACTGTAATTTGTTCACCCAACATGCTGTTTGTCTTATGGGAGAGACACCTCTAGTGAACTGTGGACCCCGGTCCAATTCTCTATACTGAAATACATTCTACTGCAATACTTGTTCTACTGTTTTCTGCAAACAATCATCATCCACACTATACATCTAATCCTTTGTTACAGCAAGCCGGTGAGATTGACAACCTCACTGTTTCGTTGGGGCAAAGTACTTTGGTTGTGTTGTGCAGGTTCCACGTTGGCGCCGGAATCCCTGGTGTTGCGCCGCACTACATCCCGCCGCCATCAACCTTCAACGTGCTTCTTGACTCCTACTGGTTCGATAAACCTTGGTTTCTTCGAGGAAACTTGCTTGCTGTACGCATCACACCTTCCACGTGGGGGTCCCAACGTGCGTGTGCTTTCCGCGTCATCAAGCTAAATTTCGGCGCCGTTGCGGGGAGATCAAGACACGCTGCAAGGGAGTCTCCACTTCTCAATCTCTTTACTTTGTTTTTGTCTTGCTTAGTTTTATTTACTACTTTGTTTGCTGCACTAAATCAAAATACAAAAAAATTAGTTGCTAGTTTTACTTTACTTGCTATCTTGTTTGCTATATCTAAAACACAAAAAAAATTAGTTACTTGCATTTACTTTATCTAGTTTGCTTTATTTATTGTTGCTAAAATGGCTACCGCTGAAAATACTAAGTTGTGTGACTTCACAACCACAAATAATAATGATTTCTTATGCACACCTATTGCTCCACCTGCTACTACAGCAGAATTCTTTGAAATTAAACCTGCTTTACTGAATCTTGTTATGCGAGAGCAATTTTCTGGTGTTAGTTCTGATGATGCTGCTGCCCATCTTAATAATTTTGTTGAACTATGTGAAATGCAAAAATATAAAGATGTAGATGGTGATATTATTAAACTAAAATTGTTCCCTTTCTCATTAAGAGGAAGAGCTAAAGATTGGTTGCTATCTCTGCCTAAGAATAGTATTGATTCATGGACTAAATGCAAGGATGCTTTTATTGGTAGATATTATCCCCCTGCTAAAATTATATCTTTGAGGAGTAGCATAATGAATTTTAAACAATTAGATACTGAACATGTTGCTCAAGCTTGGGAAAGAATGAAATCTTTGGTTAAAAACTGCCCAACACATGGACTGACTACTTGGATGATCATCCAAACCTTCTATGCAGGACTAAATTTTTCTTCGCGGAATTTATTGGATTCAGCTGCTGGAGGTACCTTTATGTCCATCACTCTTGGTGAAGCAACAAAGCTTCTTGATAATATGATGATCAACTACTCTGAATGGCACACGGAAAGAGCTCCACAAGGTAAGAAGGTAAATTCTGTCGAAGAAACCTCTTCCTTGAGTGATAAGATTGATGCTATTATGTCTATGCTTGTGAATGATAGGACTAATATTGATCCTAATAATGTTCCATTAGCTTCATTGGTTGCACAAGAAGAACATGTTGATGTAAACTTCATTAAAAATAGTAATTTCAACAACAATGCTTACCGGAACAATTCTAGTAACAACTATAGGCCATATCCTTATAATAATGGCAACAGCTATGGTAATTCTTATGGTAATTCTTACAACAATAATAGGAGTTCACCCCCTGGACTTGAAGCCATGCTTAAAGAATTTATTAGTACGCAAACTGCTTTTAACAAATCTGTTGAAGAAAAGCTTGGGAAAATTGATATACTTGCTTCTAAAGTCGATAGTCTTGCTGCTGATGTTGATCTTTTGAAATCAAAAGTTTTGCCTAATGAGAATCATCATAATAAAATTGTTACTACAGCAAATGCCATTCAAGTTAGAATTAATGAGAATATAAGATTAATGGCTGAACTGCGTGCTAGGTGGGATAGAGAAGAAAATGAAAAACTAGCTAAAGAGAAGAATGTAGCTAAAGTTTGGACTATTACCACCACTAGTAATGCTAATGCTACACATGTTGCTGCACCTCCTACTATTAATAATGAAAGAATTGGTGTTAGCAATGTTTCCACTTCTAATGCAAAGCGCGAGCTGCAAAGCTGCTAAAAGCTTTGAAACTGCTTGTGATAAAGCTGCTGAATTTTTTTCCAACATTGGGGATGATGATCCCATTGCTTTAGATTATAATGGTTTGAATTTTGATGATTGCCACATCTCTGAAGTTATAAAGTTCTTACAAAAACTTGCTAAAAGTCCTAATGCTAGTGCTATAAATTTGGCTTTCACACATCATATTACAAATGCTCTCATAAAAGCTAGAGAAGAGAAACTAGAGCGTGAAGCCTCTATTCCTAAAAAGCTAGAGGATGGTTGGGAGCCCATCATTAAGATGAAGGTTAAAGATTTTGATTGTAATGCTTTATGTGATCTTGGTGCAAGTATTTCTGTTATGCCTAAGAAAATTTATGATATGCTTGAGTTGCCACCGCTGAAAAATTGTTATTTGGATGTTAATCTTTCTGATCATTCTACAAAGAAACCTTTGGGGAAAGTGGATAATGTTCGCATTACCGTTAACAATAACCTTGTTCCCGTTGATTTTGTTGTCTTGGATATTGAATGCAATGCATCTTGTCCCATTATATTGGGAAGACCTTTTCTTCGAACTGTTGGTGCTATCATTGATATGAAGGAAGGTAATATAAAATATCAATTTCCTCTCAAGAAAGGTATGGAACACTTCCCTAGAAAGAGAATGAGGGTACCTTTTGATTCTATTATGAGAACAAATTATGATGTTGACACTTCATCTCTTGATAATACTTGATACACACTTTCTGCGCCTAGCTGAAAGGCATTAAAGAAAAGCGCTTATGGGAGACAACCCATGTTTTTACCTACAGTACTTTGTTTTTATTTTGTGTCTTGGAAGTTGTTTACTACTGTAGCAACCTCTCCTTATCTTAGTTTTGTGTTTTGTTGTGCCAAGTTAAGCCGTTGATAGAAAAGTAAGTACTAGATTTGGATTACTGCGCAGTTCCAGATTTCTTTGCTGTCACGAATCTGGGTCTACCTCCCTGTAGCTAACTCAGAAAATTAAGCCAATTTACGTGCATGATCCTCAGATATGTACGCAACTTTCATTCAATTTAAGAATTTTCATTTGAGCAAGTCTGGTGCTATTTTAAAATTCGTCAATACGAACTGTTCTGTTTTGACAGATTCTGCCTTTTATTTCGCATTGCCTCTTTTGCTATGTTGGATGAATTTCTTTGATCCACTAATGTCCAGTAGCATTATGCAATGTCCAGAAGTGTTAAGAATGATTGTGTCACCTCTGAATATGTTAATTTTTATTGTGCACTAACCCTCTAATAAGTTGTTTCGAGTTTGGTGTGGAGGAAGTTTTCAAGGATCAAGAGAGGAGTATGATGCAACATGATCAAGGAGAGTGAAAGCTCTAAGCTTGGGGATGCCCCGGTGGTTCACCCCAGCATATATCAAGAAGACTCAAGCGTCTAAGCTTGATGATGCCCAAGGCATCCCCTTCTTCATCGACAACATTATCAGGTTCCTCCCCTGAAACTATATTTTTATTCCATCACATCTTATGTGCTTTTTCTTGGAGCGTCGGTTTGTTTTTGTTTTTATTTTGTTTGAATAAAATGGATCCTAGCATTCACTTTATGGGAGAGAGACACGCTCCGCTGTAGCATATGGACAAGTATGTCCTTAGTTTCTACTCATAGTATTCATAGCGAAGTTTCTCCTTCGTTAAATTGTTATATGGTTGGAATTGGAAAATGATACATGTAGTAATTGCTATAAATGTCTTGGGTAATGTGATACTTGGCAATTGTTGTGCTCATGATTAAGCTCTTGCCTCATATGCTTTGCACCCATTAATGAAGAAATACATAGAGCATGCTTAAATTTGGTTTGCATATTTGGTTTCTCTAAGGTCTAGATAATTTCTAGTATTGAGTTTGAACAACAAGGAAGACGGGGTAGAGTCTTATAATGTTTTCAATATGTCTTTTATGTGAGTTTTGCTGCACCGGTTCATCCTTGTGTTTGTTTCAAATAAGCCTTGCTAGCCTAAACCTTGTATCGAGAGGGAATACTTCTCATGCATCCAAAATACTTGAGCCAACCACTATGCCATTTGTGTCCACCATACCTACCTACTACATGGTATTTCTCCGCCATTCCAAAGTAAATTGCTTGAGTGCTACCTTTAAAATTCCATCATTCACCTTTGCAATATATAGCTCATGGGACAAATAACTTAAAAACTATTGTGGTATTGAATATGTAATTATGCACTTTATCTCTTATTAAGTTGCTTGTTGTGCGATAACCATGTTCACTGGGGACGCCATCAATTATTCATTGTTGAATTTCATGTGAGTTGCTATGCATGTCCGTCTTGTCTGAAGTAAGAGAGATCTACCACCTTATGGTTAAGCATGCATATTGTTAGAGAAGAACATTGGGCCGCTAACTAAAGCCATGATCCATGGTGGAAGTTTCAGTTTTGGACATATATCCTCAAATCTCAAATGAGAAAATTATTAATTGTTGTTACATGCTTATGCATAAAAGAGGAGTCCATTATCTGTTGTCTATGTTGTCCCGGTATGGATGTCTAAGTTGAAGAATAATCAATAGCGAGAAATCCAATGCGAGCTTTCTCATTAGACCTTTGTACAGGCGGCATAGAGGTACCCCTTTGTGACACTTGGTAAAAACATGTGCATTGTGATGATTCGGTAGTCCAAGCTAATTAGGACAAGGTGCGGGCACTATTAGTACACTATGCATGAGGCTTGCAACTTGTAAGATATAATTTACATGATACATATGCTTTATTACTACCGTTGACAAAATTATTTCATGTTTTCAAAATCAAAGCTCTAGCACAAATATAGCAATCGATGCTTTTCCTCTATGGAGGACCATTCTTTTACTTTCAATGTTGAGTCAGTTCACCTATTTCTCTCCACCTCAAGAACCAAACACTTGTGAACTGTGCATTGATTCCTACATACTTGCTTATTGCACTTATTATATTACTCTATGTTGACAATATTCATGAGATATACATGTTACAAGTTGAAAGCAACCGCTGAAACTTAATCTTCTTTTGTGTTGCTTCAATGCCTTTACTTTGAATTATTGCTTTATGAGTTAACTCTTATGCAAGACTTAATTGATGCTTGTCTTGAAGTGCTATTCATGAAAAGTCTTTGCTTTATGATTCACTTGTTTACTCATGTCATATACATTGTTTTGATCGCTGCATTCACTACATATGCTTTACAAATAGTATGATCAAGATTATGATGGCATGTCACTCAGAAATTATACGTGTTATCGTTTTACTGCTCGGGACGAGCAGAACTAAGCAGGGATGCTGATACGTCTCCGACGTATCGATAATTTCTTATGTTCTATGCCACATTATTGATGTTATCTACATGTTTTATGCACACTTTATGTCATATTCGTGCATTTTCTGGAACTAACCTATTAACAAGATGCCGAAGTGCCGGTTGCTGTTTTCTGCTGTTTTTGGTTTCAGAAATCCTAGTAAGGAAATATTCTCAGAATTGGACGAAATCAAAGCCCAGGGGCCTATTTTTCCACGAAGCTTCCAGAAGTCCGAACACGAACCGAAGAGGGGCCACGGGGTGGCCAAACCCTAGGGCGGCGCGGCCCCACCCCTGGCCGCGCCGGCCTATGGTTTGGGCCCCCCGTGCCGCCTCTTGACTTACCCTTCCGCCTACTTAAAGCCTCCGTGACGAAACCCCCAGTACCGAGAGCCACGATACGGAAAACCTTACTGAGACGCCGCCACCGCCGATCCCATCTCGGGGGATCCAGGAGATCGCCTCCGGCACCCTGCCGGAGAGGGGATTCATCTCCCGGAGGACTCTACACCGCCATGGTCGCCTCCGGAGTGATGTGTGAGTAGTCTACCCCTGGACTATGGGTCCATAGCTGTAGCTAGATGGTTGTCTTCTCCCCATTGTGCTATCATTGTCGGATCTTGTGAGCTGCCTAACATGATCAAGATCATCTATCTGTAATTCTATATGTTGCGTTTGTTGGGATCCGATGAATAGAGAATACTTGTTATGTTGATTATCAAAGTTATATCTACGTGTTGTTTATGATCTTGCATGCTCTCCGTTATTAGTAGATGCTCTGGCCAAGTTGATGCTAGTAACTCCAAGAGGGAGTAATTATGCTCGATAGTGGGTTCATGTCTCCGTGAATCTGGAGGAGTGACAAGAACCACTAAGATTACGGATGTGCTGTTGCCACTAGGGATAAAACATTAGTGCTATGTTCAAGGATGTAGTCACTAGTTACATTACGCGCAATACTTAATGCAATTGTCTGTTGTTAGCAACTTAATACTGGAGGGGGTTCGGATGATAACCTGAAGGTGGACTTTTTAGGCATAGATGCAGTTGGATGGCGGTCTATGTACTTTGTCGTAATGCCCAATTAAATCTCACTATACTCATCATGATATGTATGTGCATGGTCATGCTCTCTTTATTTGTCAATTGCCCAACTGTAATTTGTTCACCCAACATGCTGTTTGTCTTATGGGAGAGACACCTCTAGTGAACTGTGGACCCCGGTCCAATTCTCTATACTGAAATACATTCTACTGCAATACTTGTTCTACTGTTTTCTGCAAACAATCATCATCCACACTATACATCTAATCCTTTGTTACAGCAAGCCGGTGAGATTGACAACCTCACTGTTTCGTTGGGGCAAAGTACTTTGGTTGTGTTGTGCAGGTTCCACGTTGGCGCCGGAATCCCTGGTGTTGCGCCGCACTACATCCCGCCGCCATCAACCTTCAACGTGCTTCTTGACTCCTACTGGTTCGATAAACCTTGGTTTCTTACTGAGGGAAACTTGCTGCTGTACGCATCACACCTTCCACTTGGGGTTCCCAACGAGCGTGTGCTTTACGCGTCATCAGTCGTCGTCGAAGGCTTGCTCGTCGTACAGCAGCAGGGCAAGCATCTCGTCATCGCTATCCATGTCTGAAGCAAAATCAATGGTTAAAATTCGGCCGAGGTAGACGACGCAACGAACAGCGGCCAATCGCGCCTACCTGGCAAGTCGTCGAGCACCTTGTGTGCGCGGAGGTGGGCGGATTTGACGCCGCATTCTGGGGCGTGATGGCGAAGCGGCGGAACGACCGGCGGGAGCGCCAGCTGCGACGACGGTGCTGACTCCTAGAAGAGATCAGACACCAAAACAACCGGCAAATCCAGCGGCGGCGAAGGGGTGGGAGGCGCGGGAAGGAAGGAGCGACGAGAATAAAAGGCGCGAATCAACGGTTTATGCAAATAGTCGCCGACATGTGGGAGCCCGCCTCGCTTTTCGTTGGGTCCGGCGTGCCCGGAGCGTCCCCTGTGGGGCGGGGACGGGCTCGGGGCGTCGGACACCGTATCGGGGCGCGCCGGATAAAAAAGGGCTTTGGGGACGCAGATGGAAGCGTTTTTTTTGTCCGGCGCGCTCAAAATCGCTTTTGGGGACGCTTTGGGGGACGCGACTGGAGATGCTCTAAAGCCACTTACTCAATAGACATCTATTTTTGAGTTCAAGAACCTCAATACCTAGACCCCCTTGATCTTTGGATCGGCATACAATATTCCAGTTGGAAAGTCGATATTTTCTTTTGTTTTCCTCACACTGCCAAAAGAATCTAGACTTATAAAAATCCAATCCTTTCCTTACCCCAACAGGTATCTCTAGAAAAGATAGCATGAACATAGGTAAGCTTGTTAAAACTGAATTTATAAGGACAAGTCTATTCCCATAGGATAATAATTTGCCTTTCCAACATCTCAACTTGCTTTCAAACCGGGTCTCTACTATGTACCAATCAGAATTTCTAAGCTTCCTGTAATGGATAGGAATACCTAACTATTTAAAGGGTAAGGAACCAGCATCACATCCAAATATCTGTTTATACTGGTCAACCTCCTCCTTTGCCTTACCAAAACAAAAAATCTCACTCTTATGAAAATTAATTTTAAGCCCTGATAGTTCTTCGGATAGACATAAAATTAGCTTCATATTCACCGCTTTCAGGAGATCATGTTCCAAGAAAAGGATAGTATCATCAGCATATTGTAATATAGAGATACCTCTCTCAACAAGATGAGGAATAAGCTAGCCCCCTTACTTGATCATCATTTTTTTCCCGTTCAATTATGATGGCTAACATATCCACCACAATTAAAAATAATAGGAGAATATGGATCACCTAGCCTCAAATCTTTTTTTGTCTGGAAATAATGACCAATATCATCATTTACCTTTACCCCGACACTTCCTCCTTGGACATATTGTTGAATCATCCTACACCATTCTGGAGCAAACCCCTTCATTCTCAAAGTTTGTTGTAGAAAAGGCCATTTCACCTTATCATATGCCTTTTCAAAATCAATCTTAAATAGAATCCCATCCATTTTCTTAGTATGTAACTCACGAATAGTTTCATGAAGAATGACCACACCTTCTAAGATATTCCTCCTCGGCATAAAGGCTGATTGTGTTGGTTTCATAACACGTGGGGCAATCCCCGTTATACGATTTGTACCATGTTTAGTAAATATCTTAAAACACACATTCGGTAGATAAATTGGTCTATATTGTTGTATTTGCACCGCATCCTCTTTCTTTGGTAGTAATGTTATGACGGCAAAGTTCAATTTGTAAAGAGGGAAGTCCCATTACTGAACTGACTAAATAGCGCCATCAAATCATCCTTTATTACCACCCAAATTTTTTGATAAAACTCCGCCGGGAAACCATCAGGCCCAGGAGCTTTATTACGTTCCATCTGAAAAAGTGCCTCATAGACCTCTTCCTTAGAGAAAGGAGCCTTCAAGATCTCATTCTCAACATTCGATATCTGAGGCCCTAATGATCACTGGCTTATACAGTTTGGGGGCTTACCATTCCGGTATGTCGAGTGCATCGTCGTATGTCCCCATAGCCACATATATTCAAACCATGTGAGTCATGTATGTAAAGGTGAGTTTCCCTTTGATTTTGCTAATTTGAGAATCAAGTTAGAGCTCAGCTATGTCCTCAACCATCGGATTTGCATTATGATTCATGCTAGTTGGATTGCATATGAATTGCAACTAAATTTTTTCAGTTTCAAGTGGGTTGTAATTTGTAACCGAGGAAAAAGTGTTAAAAATGGGTTGGCACTGAGATTCTTGCGGCTACAAGTGGGTTGTAAATGAAATAAAAAAAGTTTAGATAATACTCTCTATTTCATATTGCACCACATACTAGTTTTGGTAAGAGTAATTTTTTGGCAAATTTTCCAAATTATATATAAATTATTTTATTAGGTATAAAACAAAAATTATACTATCAGTGTCGCAATGTAATATATTGGCATATCACTTAAATTTGATTATGTATTTATTCATATTTTTATCATGAATAGTTGGCGAAAGATTAGAAATCTTGATACGGAACAGAAGGAGCACTAAAATCATGTCCACTGGTTCACCTCAAATAGGCACATGCATGTGTACCGACAATGCTCTATTGGAGCGTTGACACCTGCTCCCTCCAGTTGGAGAGGGCTGCTCCACACTAGCACTCCAGATAGGAAACCCCCATTTTTTTGAACAATTTTTCAAATGACTTTAAAATTTAATTCAAATTTAGGTTTACATACAAAAGTTTGAATGATATTTAAATGAAACTAAAAAAACCAAACCCTAGTCTAGTGGTCGTCGGTTGGGGCGCGTGACGGGCCTACCTCGTCATCGTTCTTCCCCTTCGCCGCCGTCTCCTGCGCCTGCCTCTCCGCCCTTACTTCACGCATCTAGCGGTGTAGCATTGTCGCATGCATCACCGGAGCTTGCCAGCGGCACTGGGCCTTAGTGCCGCCCGCCACTAGCGGTATTCCTTGTTCTGGGCGAGCCTCGCTTCCACTCCAGCGGCCACGTTAACCTGTCGCTGAGTGTCGAGCTGAAACAACCTCTATTGCTCGGCCGCCATGAGGAGGTGACATGCCTCCTTCGTGGTTGTCCGTTCGCACGAGATTTCAACGGTGTGCTCGAAGTTCGCGGTGTTGATCTCCTCGAGTGCTTGTTCATGGATCCTCTGCAAGCGTGGTGCGTTGAAAGATGCCATGATCGCCGCCTGCTCTAGGTCACCGTGGAACTGTTCCTCGGCGCCCCACTGCGCTGCCTCCTCCGCCGGCCTCCGCGTCAGCTATGAACGCCTCGTTCCACCCGTCGAACTCTGAGTCATCGGAGGATCTGTCGAAGTAGAAGTTCGGCAGCTCGAGCTCGACGTCGGGTTGCGGCAGGGTCACAGGCTCTGGTAGTGGCGGCTCTGGATGCGGCGGCTAGCGTGCAACCATTCTGGTCTAGCATCGAGTAGGTGGTGGGAAGCCGACGTGGTATTGTGGAAGATATTACGGCGGTGGTCCGAAGGCGAGTGCGGCGGAGTTGAGCGAAGTGGGCATGCTAAATAGGAGGACATGGCAGGTGTGAGCATTTACGACGGCTGTATCCGAGGTGTCTCTCGCATGGAAAACTGGCAAATTCATTAAAGATGGCGACCCACCGGCGAGCATCCGAGGCATCACATTAAAAGAGGGATCCCGTCAACGGAGTCGCTGCCATGTCGACCCAACCCCTGAAATCCAACGTGGCGCGGGGGCACCAACATGCCCTTTCGACACCCTGTGCGTAAGGGCCGGTACGAGGTTGCTGACGCTCCTACTGGGTTCTAAAACCGGCTAGCTACTTTTCGAACGCGCCGGTGTGGTTCATTAACAACGTCAATTTCAATAGAGCTATTAGAGGCGCTATGGGAGGCGGCGGTGGATAGTGCTCTAATAAAATGTTGAGGTAGTCCAAAATCATTTGTGGCGTCACCGGACTAAAAATTAGCACACCCCAAAGGCCTATTTGTCTCGCGGGAATCTCAAAACATAGTAATTGAAAAAACGCATCATTGGAGTGTCATGCTCAGTTGGATCTTACATGCATTAGAGTTGCTGTTCCCGACATGAACATACACGATGTATAATGTAGGTTGTTGCCATGCCTATTTCATCGATCCCGACACGGGGGACCCTTGGCAAAGGTTTGTCCGCGTGCTATCTCCATGGCTTGTAGCTGTAGCAGTGGCCAAGTAGCCTTGTCTCTCTCGTGTCAAGGCCACATGCACCACTGTTAGTTGGGTCACGCACCCATCATGCGCTGCAAATGGCCGTTCACGAGGAGCCGGTCGACGGAGACGCACACGTGGATATTTTACACGTACGTATGCTTGTGCGTTGTCTCTACTACTTGCACATATTATTGTTTTGTACGTGGACGTAGCTGTTCCATCCAACACGAGACCGACGTCACGGATGCGGCCAAACACGGCGCGGGGACAGATGTTCTTCCCTGCGTGCAGCAAGATGCCAAAAGCACTACTATATTCAGATTTGGACTGTTTTTCACGCGTCTCCCTAGCTGTCTTCTACCGCTTTCATAGTTAGCAAATACTCGTATGGAATCTTCATCACTTATCGTTTCTAGGAAAAAAATTGCTGCCATGTTTTACAGTTGAAACTCTCCTTTATTTTGCTGCCAAACTAAGAGCCCTTGACAACAACCATTATGTTTTGATCAGTTCAAATTTGGCTCGGCGACGTCTATTTGAAGTGTTTGCTAAATAACAGTGTTTGCTTTGCTTACCATGCTTTGTTCTTCTTGTTCAAGGATAATATGGAGGACTAAACGGCAGCCAAGGTAGCTTTACCATGTAGCCTGGCTGGTCCTAGGTTTTGATTTCTTTCTCCTTGGCCCTTGCTGCCGTACGATTGCAGCTGTGGCCTTCTTCTTTGTGGGTTTACGTAAGTTTATGGTTTCAGGTATCGAGCCGCCGATCTGAACTGACTATATATTTGAACTGTTCAATGGCATATGCCGTGCATCAGGTTACGTTGTTGTATTTGAGTGAAGTGTACCCATTTTCTGGTATGGAAAGGTGACCACGTATTGAAATGTATTGAGTGGCATAATCTGGTTGTTTGTTGCAAGATGGCACGTGATGTTGTTATGGACGTGTGTGTCAGCATAGCTTGTTTGATTTGATTCACTACGGAAAACAAGACTTTGTCATGCAACTATTTGCACGGCAAAGGGCCCTTTATGCACGAAAAAGGTTTTGCCGTGCGACGCCGCATGGCAAAGGTTGCACGGCAATGCCATTGACGGTAAAGTCTACTTTGCCGTGCGACTCGCCAACGTTGCACGATAAAGATTTTATCTAAAAAAGGCCCTGAACTGGTCGGTTTGGGATCCGAACATAGGACATAGAGTAGGAAAAGCGTGCAACGTTACCACTGGGCTAAGTGTTCATTTGTTGATAACTATACCACCACGCCTTTTGAGCTGAGAAGAAATCCAGTTTTTACATCTTTGCCGTGCGTTTACACTAGGCAAAGGCTTCTTTGCCGTGCGTTTGTTAAAAACACTAGGCAAAGGCATGCACGGCGATGCCATTTGTGCTTTGCCGTGTTCGGCGGCTTTGCCGTGCGCCTTGATACGGCTTTCCGTCGACATTTTGTTTACCGTGCGCCCTGAGTGGTCTTTGCCGTCCAGAGGTCTTTGCCGTGAGTTTTCTTCATTCTTTGCCATGCCGCCATTCTTTGCCGTGAAGTTTCGTGTCATCACACGGCAAAGACTCCTTTGCCATGCGCAGGCGCATGGCAACGACGCGCCGGACGGCAGTGCCTTTTTCCCCGTAGTGATTTACCATTTTTTGTTAGCAGTGCTTGGGTTTAGTATTTTGTGATGACCTCCAATGGAAATGCTAGCCCTAGTACTGTGTAGGTTTTTTTTTTCGATAAAGGAGCAACTAGTACTGTGTAAGTTAGGAAATTTGATTAGGCTGGCATGCTTAGGTTCGGCAGGCTCACATGATGGTTTTGTAGCTATGCAATTTGGCTGTGATGTATCATGCTCGCCTCCACTGAATCTGATAGTATGCGGTCCTAGTGATCATTCAACTATGTAGTTATGTGCTTTCTACTAATCATTTGCATTTGTATATGGCAAATGCAATGTATGTCCTATTGTGTTCTTATGGTTTAACCCTTTTATATATCTGCAGAGCTTCTTGTGTTGAAGAGTTGTACAAATTTTCGCCAAGAACTTAATTGATGGTGTGTTGTATGTGTAGGTATGGGAGGGTGACAACTGACGCCCAGGCTCGCGGACTCCAGCATGTGACTTCGTGACTGGTTGCTGCTTTGGTCTTCTTGTGTTTGTCAACAGCTGCTATCTTAACGTAGTAGGAGTGTTTTCATCTAGGCTCGTAATATTCAATTGAATTCCAGAACCTGCAATTTGTGTAGTAGTTTCTTATCTAATCTCTAGTTGCATCAGTTATCTTTAATTAAACTTGTAGCTAGCTCGATGGCTAGTTTTGAACATGTAATGTAGTCGCTTTATTATCCATCATAGTTTGGAAAAGAAAGTGTCCAAAAATCCGGGATGGTCATCTCCAAAACTCGGACGCTCTTGGTTATTATCATCGGGTAATCAATCAATTGATTAATTAGGCTAACAAGTAGTTTGATTTTCTTAAAAAAAGTCAGTGTCTAGATTGGTGAGAGAGCAATCTGCATAGGGATCATCTCCTTTTCTTTACTCGAGGCAGGAGGTGTTGGAAATATGCCCTATAAATAATCATGCATGATATATTTCCTAATATATTCGTAAAGTAAGGTTGTCCTTGTATGAACTCTTATATATTTCATCGAATACATGATTCGTTTGTGGAACTATATGCTTATGTTGTTCATGCTAATTTGTCCTTAGTCATCGAGGTTGTGTTGGACATACGACTTAGACTAATGTGCAAGTTAGCTGATGACGTTGTTCCACTTGTCGTAGACATGGTGATGCTAATTTGACTTACACAGACTCGGCTAAAGTGTTCAGCGAGTCGGACTAATCCACAGTGAGACGCAACGAGCAAAGTCGCCATTTGCATGTCTCAATCAATTTAAGCTTTAGACCTGAGGCTATTGCATGATCCGAGTTGTGGATCGGTCGAGGTTCTATCAAACCCTATTCTGTAAGAAGTCGGTTATAAAGGCAGAGTTTAGGTCGACTGAGAAATAAACTGCGTGACATAGATAATCAAGACGAGATTTTGCCCCTACACTTGGAGAGATATTCTCTGGTTCCTCTTGGATGATATAATTCATAAAGCATGGCCATGCATGTCTCGGTTAAGTGTTAATCGAGGCGGTCGACTAAGGGTTAGTCGGGTGAATCACATATCACGGATCGAGAAGAGAGTTGAGCTATTAATTAAAACGATGATGACAAATCACCTATAGCTTAACAAGGTACATCGTGAGGCAAAAACGACTTAGACATAAGTCACATTGAAAGGTTAGTCGTCATGACTTTACGTCACTTGGAAGCTGACACGTTCTGCTAGGAGCCGCTACCAATTATCGACCTAAGACCAAGTATTGATGGAAGCGAGTGAGACTCGGAGCCATGACGGGATACTTGGATGGGTAACTCTAGTCGTGTCTAAGTGGTCATAAACCTGCAGGATCACAAACATAAGAGCCATGAGCTAGTTGGATATGATCCGACTGAAATGGAGTCAGTTTGAGTTGGACTCGAACCAGACCAAGACTGAGTAAGTGAGTTGGACTCACAAGTGACTATATAGGGCCCAAGTGAGTGGGCTGCAAGGGTTGTGAATCCCACACTCACTCTCTATATAAAGTGGGGCGGATGCTTCCCAAGGGCACACTTAGAGCATTCCATGAGTTGGAAACCCTAGTGACAAGGTATCAACTTGTCAATGCCTATGGATTGTAGGCTAGGGTTTAGTTGGAAGTAGAGGGTAAGTAGATCTCGAAGGTTTCAGCCGAAAAGTACTCGACGATTATGAAAACTAGGGTTTGCAGACAATGATTCGATTGATTCTTCGTCCCTCGACTCCCCCTTTATATAGGAGGTGGAGCCGAGGGATTCGTACTATACAAGTTTACAGAGTCCGGGACGGTTTCTAACTCATCCCGCCAGATTACAAATAACACTTCCTATTACAACTCTATCTTTTCCTCAAATACATCTTGGGCTCTCGAATCTTCTTATTCTTCGGGTAGTGGGCCTTCAGTAAACCCCGGGTACTATATTCGGCAGGCCCATTTGGGATGCCTATGTCAGTAGCCCCTGAGATTTTGCTTGAATCGTAGAGTCAGGGAAAATCTCCACTGTTTATTTTTACTCGAAAGCTTTAACTTTTTTATATTTCTTCACATAAAATTCTATATTGTACAGGGATACTGGTAGTTGGGGCTAGTTCATCTGACGGATCAGGTACTAGTTAACTGCTCTAGTGGCAATCCGCAAAAACCTACTTCAAAATCACGTCCCTGGACATGATCTCGGGATACTGGTGTAAACTTCGACAGGTGCCGCTTAAGGTCTGACCATTCTGTCGAGTCCCAGTCAAATTTATCGGGTACCTAACGCGTCCGTTAGGATTTTTCTTCGTATCTGTTGATACGGATAAAAGTAGCAGAGCGCAGTCTTTGGCGATGCCACGCCCAGCAGAACGGATATGGGGTCTTACCTTCACAAATTTGCGGCGTTCAGAAATTGATCGCAACTTCGGCGTTCTGAGAATATATTGTCGAGTGCTTTTCCGGCTGTTGGAATGGCACATTTTATCGAGTCAAATATGACTTATATTGCTCTCCCGATGGGAGTATATGTAGAGTTAATTATAACTCGAAATATACTCTCTTACTTTTCTATTTTTCATTTGATAATTTCATCGGGCACGCGAACCGCGTTCCCGATGGGAGTAGCTTCGAGGCTACAACCAAGAACTTGTGCTTGGTTGTAGGCTCAACGTTGTAGTCCATCTTGTCGCTATATTGTCAATATTTCCCAATATGATCTCTTTCTTTCTTCTCTTCTCTTTTTTTTTATCTCTCGGGTGCGCGAACAGCGCTCCCGATGGGAGTAGCCCCCGAGGCTACAGCCAAGGACTTGTGCTTGGTTGTAGGCTCCCGCAATTTCTATATTGCCATACTCGAAATTTTACTTTCTGTCGAAGTAGCCCCCGAGCATTTGGGCAAAAACTTGTTTTTGATCAAAGGCTCCCGAAGTATTGAATAATTCTTCCTGTCGCCAATCTTCTTTTATTTTTCTTGTCGACATGCTTCCCTTAATCAAATTTACTTTATCCTTCTCGAATAGTCGTGATTTTTTCTGCCCTGTGGGTCCATTGCTTCCACCACGTTGACACGTCATGCAAGTGGGGGACACACGTCCTCCGCTTTTTCTGGCGCTCGTACGGTAACGCCTATCTCAGTAAAAATACCTTTTTGCCCTTGTATCTAGAAGATCTATTCTCACCACACGATTTCTTCATCCAACGGCACACTGCTTCACCCGATTCTTATATAAACCTTTCTTCAACCTCCGTTCATCCCCTCGCTTGCGCCGCTCACCTGTTCCTCTTCGCAAAACTTCCCCTGCGCCCAACTTTCTCTGATCTTCCGCACGCTCATACATTGCTTTGCCCATTGCTGTTGATGCCACCGCGCGCGTCTGACTCGCCACAGCACTCCGGAATCCAAGATGGCCGCCGAGGATCTTGAGTGGGAGAGATCCAAAATCTCCAACCAAGATACCAACATGCTGAAGAGGCTTGGCCTCATGAAGAAGGAGGACGCCATCCGCTTTCCCAGCGAAGAAAGCTACCCCAAGCCTCCAATGGAGTACCGGGTTAGTTTTGTTGATCACCTAATCCGCGGCCTTTCGACCCCAATTCACGATTTCCTCCGCGGCCTTCTTTTCGTTTATGGGATTCAAGCGCACCGGTTGACCCCAATTCCATCCTTCACATTTCTATTTTCATCACACTTTGCGAATGCTTCCTCGGAATCCCTCCCAATTGGGCTACGTGGAAGCGCATTTTCTGCCTCCGCCGCAATGGCTCCCACAACGTCACTTATAACATAGGTGGCGTTGTTATCTGTGTTCGTACTGATGTCGACTATTTCGACGTCAAATTTCCTGATTCTGTCCAAGGATGGCGCAAAAAGTGGCTCTACATTCACGAAGAAAGCGCCAACTCCGTTGAGCACAACATAATTCCTTTCGACGGAAGTGCCAGAATTCAACGCCGCCGCTCCTGGGATGCCGAAGCTTCCGAGGAAGAGAAAAAGGCGACAGAGGCACTGATGTCTCGTATTCGCCAGCTTCAAAACACTCGAGGCAAAGAGCTGTCTGGTGTTCAAATCACTGCCTACTTCCTTAGGATTAGAGTGCAGCCTCTTCAGGCTCGCAAAAATCCCCTTTGGACGTATTCTGGTAAAAATGACGCCAACAGAATCTCCGGTGATCTTTCCACCAAGGACTTGGAGAAGTTGGTTCGAAGACTTTCTCGCCTGGGCAAGGACCCAGTTCCTTCCTCTTGTCGCGTGGAACCGTACAGCTCCGCCAATCCACTCCCCGAGGTATTTTGTCTTCCCGAGTTTTTATCTTGTTCCGCACTTTCTCTGCATCTCATTGTATTGTCATCTCTTTGATTTTCCTTTGGTCACTATTTTTTACAGAACCATCCTACTATGACTTCCCTTCCTCCTCTTCCGGAGGGTGGAGAAGTCGAAGAACAGGCCATCGTTGCCGAAGATACTCAAGGTTCTTCTATTCCTGAAAGTGAAGTCGCGGGTTCTCACAAATCTGCGGCTTCTCACGAAAAAGAAGTTGAGTTTGAAGCCAGTGAGTCGACGCAATCCCTTCCTCCTGCTGTTTCTCCAAAGAACAAAAGGAAAAGGACTGATGCCGAGGATTCTGGCACCTCTAAGGCTGAAGAAGTTGTTCCTTCTCATCCGAAGGTAGCTTCCGATCCTTATGTTGAATCCCTCGTCAGCTCGTAAGTCGTCTTTATTTCTCCCTATTTTTGTACTCGAAATATTTATCCTGTCTTGCTTTTTATGCTGCCGATTTTTTGACCAACAGTGATGACGAGGAAGAAGTACCAATTACTGACGTGGCTCCTCGGACAAGCACGTCACGTACTGTACTTGCCTCAGACACGCTAGTTGAGGGAGAAGAAACCTCGCCTCCTCAACAAAACGTCGTCACCACTACTCCACCATCAAGCCCCCTTGCTCCTTCACCAAAAAGGACAAGGGTTGAAAAGATTGTTGAACCTGCCCCTCAGTTGGGCAGTTCGCTCTTAGATGATGTAAGCTTGTCGACATCTATATTTTCCTTATTTTGTTTTTTCACACCTTTTCTCTTTTTCATGCCGATGTTTCTCTTGCTGTGTTCACCTTGAACAGCCTATGATCAAAGATCTTCTCCGCATTGGTTCCCAATTTATTGGGTACCGTGAATATGCTAATAGAGCCGAAGGTAACGACTTTTACACTTGCTGTTTTTCCTTGATTTTTTACTCCTGTTGCTTGTCGCGATTTTTGATCTTTCTTCTCTCTTTTTTCCATATCTCGACAGAGAAACTTGCAGAGGCCAACGAACGCGCCGACGCACTTGCTCGAAAACTTGAGCAAAGTGAGGCGGCTCGCAAGAAAGCCGAACTCGCTGCTAGCAAAGCCAAGGCCGAAGCTGATGAAGCCAAGGCGAAAGCTGCTGGTGTCGAGGAACTGCAGAAAAAACTTGAAGATGCTACAGTTGCCTTAGATGAGCACAAAGCTGCGCAAGCTTCTCGTGAAGAAGGAATCCTCAAGCGCCTGAAAACTCAGAGTCGCCGCACTTTCGGTAATGTTGCTGATCCCTTCTATCTTTATGAGAATCGTTGTTTCTTGTCTTTTCACTAATGCTTTGTTTCCTTGACAGTCCAAACAAACCAGGAGTTTGATCTGACGAATCCTGTCGATGACCCGCTCCTTGACGCGCTTTCCTATCTGGAGCTTCATGGGTCCGAGATTCGTGAAGGTGTGTCGAATGCTAACGCAGTATTGTCGGCGTTGTTCCCCTACTTCTTCCCGAAGAAAGAGGAGCCCGCGACTTTTCTCAACCTTGCCAAGATGTTCAATACGCCGGAAGACCTTGGACTGAAGATGCGCCAAGAGAATATGAAGGTTGCCGTTGAAAACACTGTCGCTTTGGTTGCTGAAAGTCGACAGACTATTGACTGGATGAAAGTTGGCGACACCGAGCAAATAGAGCAATCAAGGTGGAAGTCGCTGATCAAGGCAGCCAAGCCCAACACGAAGAAGATCTTGGCCTATCTCGGGATTAAGCCAGCGTCGACTCCTAGCTCGTCAAGGCCGGAGGTCTAGTTGCATGCCTCTGTTTTTCTTTCTGTTTCTTTTGCTCTTGTCGCCAAAGTAATCATTTGGCGACACGTATTTCCTTAGCTCCACTGTAATGCCCTTGTAATTATTCCGAGAGATTAATGAAAAACTCTATCTTTGCTTGTCGTTTGATGTTGTCCTGTTTAAATTTCAGTTGATATTTGATAACTATACTCCAACTTCCGCTCCTTCCAATGTTTCGCCTTCTTCTTCTCGCGCGAGGAGAGCTTTTGCTGATACTGCACCTGTCGACGATACCTTGTCGCAAGAACTGGACGAACTTCGACAACAACTTCAGTATGCGAAGAAGCAAACACTTGTGATGATGGAGCAATCTCGTAAGTTATCTGAAGCCGAAAAAGTTGCTCTCCAGCAAGCTCGCGAGGCCGTGGCTGCTAAGGAAATTGCTGCTTCCGAGGCTGAAAAGGCGACTACTCGAGAAAATTTCATGCTCGAATTAATGAATGAAGCCGGTGCGAGATATGTCGGGTATGCTGTTTCATCCTCTGATATCTTTCATCTTCATGCTATTGTCTCTTAAAGGTTTCCACTTCTTTGTTTTGATAGGTGCCTTTACTGATGCTGCTGCCGAGGAAGAGAGGGTAAATGCTAGGACAAACCTCCTTGTTAATCTTTCCCTGGACCATGGTTCTTTGTTTTGGGCTACCCCAGAGAGGACCCGCCAAATTGTCAGATTTCAAGATCGCACCTCTCAAACTCGCGACTTCCTTGACTTCTGTACCAAGACCTTGTCCATGGTTTACAACTCCATGTTTCCTCGGAACGTCCAACCAAAAACTCTTCCTGAATTGATGGAAAGGTTCAAGGATGCTCGTAGTATCCATGATTTTGTCAAAGCTCAACTAGTAGCTGGCGCGGCATTTGCTCTTATCATGCTCCCGGATCCGCCACTCGAATCTTGACCTTACCCAAGTTGTCGCGAAGGTTCACCAAAAGGTAAAACGTCGGAGAGTTGGTGTTGACAGGATTAACACGAAGGTTACGCCTATAGCCGAAGAAATGATTGAGGACCTTCTTCGAATGGACGCCGACTTTTTTGCCGATGGCCATTATGCCGATTTTCTTGGTGCTGCTCCTGAAGAAAACAGAGTTACTCTTGATGACATATTGAATCAAAACTAGTTATTTTCTTCTTGTAGATATTTCTTCTTTGTAATCCATGACTATATTGTAAATCAATCATTATATTTTTCTGTTTGTCTAGCCCCCGAGTGTTTCGGTGACTCTTTACTGTATTTGTATATTTGCGAGGTTTTGAACCAAGGCATTTATATATTTATGGCGAATATGAGCCCCCGAGCTTTTTATTGAGTACTATTTTGTATTTTTATTGACTCACGAGGTATTTGAATACCAAGGCAAGGCTTTTACATTTGTCGATGAACTATATTGAAATTCGTCGGAGCAAAGACTTTGATCATGTCGATAAAGAAGAAAAGTTATATTGTCACTATCTTTATTATATTGCAGCACCGCGAGCCCGCCTCATTAAAAACCTTCTCCGGCCCCACTCGGTGCCCCGAAAAAGGAAAAGAGTGCGTCTGAAAACTCGCGGGCGTTTCAGTACATTGAAGTTTTACAAGGACTATATTTCGACTCTAGGCGTAGAACCGCCTAAGTTGCGCCACGTTCCAGGGGTTTGGCTCCTCCACCCCTGTCTTCTTGTCCTTTATCCTGTATGCTCCTCCTCCGATTACTTCCGTAACAATGTAAGGGCCAAGCCATGGTGACTCGAGTTTTTCATGACTTTTTTGCGTGAGCCGAAGAACTAGGTCTCCCACCTGAAAAGATCTTGGCCGCAAACGTCGACTGTGCTAATTCTTCAAGTCCTGTTGATATTTGGTTACCCGAGATAATACTTCATCTCGAGCTTCATCAAGTGCGTCAACGTCATCTTCTAGCGCTCTTCTCGACGTTTCTTCATCATATTCAGCGACACGTGGAGAGTTGTGCTCTATCTCGATTGGTAGTACTGCCTCTGCTCCGTGAACCAGGAAAAACGGAGTTTCTGCGTTCTTTGTGTTTGGTGTTGTTCGGATGCTCCACAACACGCTTGGTAGTTCTTCTGGCCAGGTATGTCGAGCTTTTTCCAGTGGTCCTAACAAGCGTTTCTTGATGCCATTGCAGATGATGCCATTGGCTTTCTCGACTTGCCCATTGGTTTGAGGATGTGCAACTGACGCAAAGTTCAGCTTGATACCCACCTCTTCGCAATAATCTTTGAATTCATGGGATGTGAAGTTACTGCCGTTGTACGTGACGATCTTTGTGGGGCACTCCAAATCTGAAGACGAGGCCTTTACGAATTTTATCTGCGGATGCTCCATACGGTGAATTTATCGGCTTTGCTTCTATCCACTTTGTAAACTTATCGTGACTACTAGCATGTACTCCTTTCCTCCTGGCCAGGATTTGTGTAACTTACCCACCATATCAAGTCCCCATTGAGCAAAGGGCCATGACAATGGTATTGGTGCTAGCTCTGCTGCTGGAGAGTGAGGTTTTGCGGCAAACCTTTGACACGCGTCGCAAGTTCTTACTATGTCCTTGGCGTCCTCGATTGCTGTCAACCAGTAGAATCCTGCCCGAAAAACCTTGGCTGCGATAGCTCGACTACTTGCGTGGTGGCCACATATTCCTTCGTGTACATCCTTCAGAATTATTCTTCCTTCTTCGGGTGTGACGCACCTTTGCAAGACGCCTGAAATACTTCGCTTATACAATTCTCCCTTGACCACCGTGAAAGCTTTGGAGCGTCGAATTACTCGCCTTGCCTCAACTGGATCGTCGGGTATTTCTTTCCTTAGGATGTATGATATGTACGGCTGCATCCACGGTATCTGTATCACCATGACCAGGTCCTGATCTTCTTCTTCGTCCTCTTGCTTTTCCTTGGTAGCCCCCGAGGGTTTCTTCTCCATCTTTTTTGATTTTGTCGACTTAGTGGATCTCTCTGTTATCTCTTCCCAAAATACACCTGGCGGAACTGCAAGGCATTGCGACCCGATGTTTGCAAGAACGTCGGCTTCGTCGTTGCTCAATCTACTAATATGATTTACTTCGCATCCATCGAACAACTTCTCGAGCTCGTTGTACACCTCCTTGTATGCCATCATGCTATCATTGACTGCGTCACATTGGTTCATAACTTGCTGTGCCACCAACTGTGAGTCGCCAAAGATTTTTAGTCGAGTTGCACCACAGGCTTTCGCCATCTTCATCCCGTGTATGAGAGCCTCATATTCTGCTTCATTGTTAGATGCGTTAGGGAACGTCATCCGAAGGATGTACTTCAACTTGTCGCCTTCAGGTGATATGAGTACTACTCCTGCGCCAGCCCCTTCTAGTCTCTTGGACCCATCAAAGTTCATGGTCCAGGTTCTCGATAAGTCTGGGGGTCCTGTGTTTTGCAATTCCATCCACTCTGCGATGAAGTCCGGCAGAACTTGCGACTTTATTGCTTTTCTTTTTTCATACGTGATGTCCCGAGGGGAAAGTTCTATTCCCCAAAGGGAGACACGACCCGTAGCTTCTGGGTTGTTCAATATATTTGACAAAGGAGCTTCATTGACCACTATGATCGGATGTGCCGAAAAATAGTGGCGCAATTTTCGTCTTTGTCGTGAACACTCCATATGCTATCTTTTGGTACTGCGGATACCTTTGTTTTGAGGCGATAAAACTTCGCTAACGAAGTATACCGGCCTCTGCACGCCGTGGAGCTTTCCTTCTTCTTCCCTTTCGACACCTAGCCCCGTGCTCACCACTTGGGGCGTGGCTGCGATATACCGCAGGAGAGGTTCCCTTTCTTTTGGCGCCACCAAGATTGGTGGTGTCGAGATTGTACGCTTCAAATCCTCGAAAGCTCTGTCGGCTTCTTCGTTCCACTGGAATTTATCTCCTTGTTTTATCAAAGCGTAGAACGGCAGCGCTTTTTCTCCCAACCTCGCGACGAATCTGCTCAAAGCAGCAACTCGCTTGATTAGCTGTTGTATTTCTTTCAACTTTGTTGGCTTCCTCATTGTTACGATAGCTTGTATTTTATCGGGATTTGCTTCAATCCCTCTTGCTTTGAGACTAGGAACCCCGAAGTTCTCCTGCTGGGACGCCGAAAGAACACTTCGTCGGGTTCAGTTTGAGGCGAGAACTTATCAAGGTTGTCGAAGGTTTCCTTGAGATCCTCGATCAGCGTTGCCCCCTTTTTTGATGTTATGACGACATCATCAATGTATACTTGCACGTTCTTCCCAATCTGTGTCGCCAAACACTTCGCATCATCCTGCGATATGTTGCTCCGCATTTTTTAGACCAAAGGGCATTGTTACGTAGCAAAACACGCCGTAAGGTGTAATAAACGCAGTCTTTACTTCATCTTCTTCTTTCAATCTGATCTGGTTGTAACCAGAGTATGCATCCAGGAAGGAAAGACGTTCACATCCAGCCGTGGAGTCGATAATTTGATCGATCCTTGGGAGGAAAGTGATCCTTTGGACAATGTTTATTGAGACACGTAAAGTCGACGCACATGCGAAGGACCTTAGTGTTTTTCTTCGGCACCAGCACGGGATTTGCTACCCATGTGGCTTACGTGAATATCTCTTTGATAAATCCAGCTTCTTGTAGTCGATTGATTTCTCGACAGCATGGCTTTGCGGTTTGGTTCCGAAAAACGCCGCAAAGGTTGTTTGATTGGTCTCGCTAGTGGATCCAAGTTTAGGTGGTGCTCGGCAAGTTCCCTGGGTACTCCTGGCATGTCAGCTGGACACCATGCGAAGATTTTCCAGTGCTCACGGAGGAACTCGACGAGCGCGCTTTCCTATGCGATATCCATGTCGTTTTCGTTAGATGTCGTCTTTTTGGGTCTGTCGGGTGAATCTGCACCTCTTTTGAATTTTTCTCGATGCGAAAGTTGATTCTTTGTTTGGCCTTCCAACGTCTGGGCAAGACGTCGTAGTCGGTCATGCTTTTTGACGCCAAGTACTCAGCTTGCATCCCGAAAGTTTACGACAACCGGTGGAAATCCTTGTCGCACTTATCGGCTAAGGCAAAGCTTCCTTTGACTGTGATTGGTCCCTTTGGTCCAGGCATCCTCCACAACAGGTATGTATAGTGTGGTACCGCCATAAATCTAGCATATGCTGGTCGTCCCAACAGAGCGTGATATTGCGACGGAAAATCCACGACTTCAAACTCGAGCCTCTCGATTCTATAATTTTCTCGGGTCCCAAAGCGAACGTCGAGATTGATCTTTCCCAATGGATAACTTGGTTTCTCTGGTGTGATGCCGTGGAACCTTGTGTATTGGTTTCAAGTTTGCTAAGGATATGTTCATCTTCCTCAATGTATCCGCATACATAAGGTTTAAGCTGCTGCCGCCGTCTATGAACACTCGAGAGACATCAAATCCCGCGATAGCTTCTTTGGCGAGAATAAGTGCTGATCGCCCTGGTCGAGGAACTTGCTGCGGATGATCTGCTATTGTGAAGCCGATATCTTGTCCTGACCAATTAAGGTACTCAACTGTTGGTGGAGGCATTTTTTCTGCCATAAACACCTGTCGTGAGATTACTTTCTGAGCTCTATTGGACGGCCTTCCCTTCTGAATCATCGACACTGCTCCATTGGAGTTAGGATCAACATAAGGTGGTGGTGCAGGTGCCGCCGCTATTCTCAGCTGATGCCGATTGTCTTACTGTAATCGCCATTTGGAGGAGGCGGTAAGTGAATCTCGCTTCTGGGTTCTCTAGGATTTCTCTGTGCTGCCCGCGCATTAGCATTCTCTGCATACCGCAACATTGCTTGAAAATTTCGACAGTCTTTCTGCAAGTGCCCTGACTGTCTTTTACCGTTGCTGTCGAGGAAAAAATGCATCTGGCACGGTCCATTCATCATCTCTTCAGGGGACACGAAAGGTCTTGGGAACCTAGGCCCACTATTTTGCCTGTTGCGTGAATCATCCCTGTTATCACCTCGCTGTTCATTGCTTCTCTGGTAATCATCTCTGTTGCTTCCTCCTGTGTTTGTCCGAAAACCTGCCGAAATTTGTCCTGGAGCGTCGTAGTTACGAGTACGTCAGGAAATCTTCGCCTCGGTTGATAGTTTCGACCACGGTCCTCCTGCGCGACTGTGCCGTTTGTTATGGACAGCGTCTTCTCCATCTGCCCATTTATTTGCTATCTCCATTAACGCGGATCTTGTCTTTGGATTGGTCCTTCCCAAGTCCTCGACAAAATCTCCACGCCTCGACTCTGCGACAAACGCATCTATTGCTCTCTCGTCAGATATATTTTCTGCCGAGTTTTTGATGATATTCCACCTCTGGATGTACTTTCTCATTGGCTCATCTGGCTTTTGTCGACACGCTCTCAACTCCTCTAACGACGCGGGTTTTTTGCACGTGGATCTGAAGTTCTTGACGAACACATCCTCGAAACTTTCCCAGCTGTCGATGGATCCTGGAGCGAGTTTCTTTATCCAAGATCGTGCGGCTCCACTCAAATGTACCTGGATGCTTTGCATGGCTGTTGCTCTGGTTCCTCCTGTGAGCTTTACCGTCTCCAGATAGTCGATTAGCCAATCCTCTGGATCTTGAAGGCCGTCGAACTTCTTGAAATTATCGGGTAACTTGAATCCTGAGGGGACTCGAGTTTTCCGGACTCTCCTTGTAAAGCATGGCAAGCCACACATATCCTCGTCGGTCAGCTCCGGAGATTGCCGATGATTCCTTCTGCTCTGCCGCGCTCTGTCGACTCTTGCTTGTGCTGCTGTGTCTCTTGCTCCACTTGGCCCTTCAGGTGCTGCCGCTGTTGCTGCTGCAGGTCGTGGACTATTTTGCCTTGCCGCTCCTTCGGGAGGCGTTGATACAAACACTGTCCCCATAGCTCCAACTCCTGCTACCGCCATATTGTACAGTGTTTCCCTTGGATCACCTGGAGGTGGTTTAGATGCAAGGATAAAAGCATGTGTCGCCATATACCCAGCCTCTGGTGTCTTAGGGATGATGTTTCCTCCTGTATCTATCGACATAAAAGACATGTCGAGGTTTTGGACCAAGTGCTCTCTTTCTGCTTCGGGTATGTGTTGCAACCTTGATCTTGCTCTGTTCTGCGCCTCCCTGTGGCTATCACCCGTAGTTCTAGATTGTCGACTTAGATCTGCCCTTCTCCTGCTGGATGCAGAAGCTACCTCCTTTCTCCTGTTCAACTCAGCTGTCTGTTTTTCCAATTCCCTGGCAGCTCGTGCGAGCCTATATTGATATGCTTGCAATTCCTCTGGTGTGGCTGTGGTAGCCATTGGTTCTGTGCTGTTCATAGCTCTCGCGGCTCTGTCCCACGCTGCTTGTGAAAGTTGAACTCTATCTCGCGGCTCTGGCCCGACGTATTTGTTTCCCAGGCCTTGTCGCAGATTGGAGGGATCGACGTATGGATTTCCCAGACTGTCGAAAGCCTCAGATGTCTCCTCTTGATCTTCAATGGCGTAAATCTGATGATACTTTGTACTCAGATCTACGTTGGGTTTGGTGACATCATCGTTGAGATTGATGAAGACCTTGCCCACTGTGAGAGATTTGTCGATGAAGTCGTAACTGTCGACATCGCTTGAGCCATCGCTTATATATGAGTCCGCAGATGACTCAAACGACATGTCGTTGAAGATCTTGGCGAGTTTCTCTCTTGCTCTGGTGCTGACGTAGCGTGTCGCCGAGGTTTCTTCTTCTCCTGACTCGGTTGACGATGCATAGTTTGAAAAATCGGAATCGACCACCGACGATCCCGACGAAATTGGAATCTCGATACGATACGATCCTTCCTTCTCGACGTGAAAGTGAAACCTTCCGAACGTCATCTCCATGGGCTCCGCCAGATATGCATATGCATCCAAACGGGAGGGTGGGTGAGGAACAAAATCGACAAGACCAGCAGCGATCTGTTTACCTCGATCCATTGTGTTGCTTGCGGTTGACGATGTCGAAGATCTTGAGCGTGCCATCGAGATCAGCTCCTTACGCCTCTAGTTCCCACAGACGGCGCCAATTGACAAGGTATCAACTTGTCAATGCCTATGGATTGTAGGCTAGGGTTTAGTTGGAAGTAGAGGGTAAGTAGATCTCGAAGGTTTCAGCCGAAAAGTACTCGACGATTATGAAAACTAGGGTTTGCAGACAATGATTCGATTGATTCTTCGTCCCTCGACTCCCCCTTTATATAGGAGGTGGAGCCGAGGGATTCGTACTATACAAGTTTACAGAGTCCGGGATGGTTTCTAACTCATCCCGCCAGATTACAAATAACACTTCCTATTACAACTCTATCTTTTCCTCAAATACATCTTGGGCTCTCGAATCTTCTTATTCTTCGGGTAGTGGGCCTTCAGTAAACCCCGGGTACTATATTCGGTAGGCCCATTTGGGATGCCTATGTCACCTAGCCCCACTCATTCCAGCCGCCGTACTGAATCTAGCAGTCCACCATCGGTGTTCGTCCTCAGACGTGTGGATACCAGCAAAGGTGTTGCACGTGTGATGCTTCAAGGCGAAGGAGTTCGCGGATCTGAGAGCTATTTGTGGGATTGACTTGGAATGGAATGAGGACTACACTGCCCCTACGAGCTTCATCGTTTCGAACTTGCGTGTCTAGTGGTAATCTTCGTGGCCTTCTTCCTCAGATAGATTCTGGGTGTACCGCGTAGGAAAAAGGTTTTGTTTTATGCTACGTGACCCAACAATGGTATCAAAGCTCTAGCTTCTGGTTTTAGGCCATGGATCTCGCATATGTGATATGTGTGTAGCTGCAGATTGGATTTGTGTGCTAAGAATCGGTGGTAGATCTATGAGATGGATCGGTTTAGTGCGGTTTGATTGGATCAATCGTAATTGGGGTATGTGGATGTTCTGGTTCGAATGATGAATGAGATTGGTCAAATCAGAGCCGAGGTTGCAAATCAATGAAAATGTTTCATGCGATGGAGTAATCTATGAACGGATATTGCAGATTAGATCTGCGGTTTTCAAAATCATCGGGCGATGTCCGCACCCAGTCGTAGCGCCTTAGATGTTGTTGAGAGGTTCACACCACCGGATAGAATGTGATTCTATGTATGGATACCAGGGTGTTGGGAATGGTATGGCTTATGTGCATCTGATATATGTAAACTATATGTGATCTGCGAATCACAGTATGTCAGCCGGCTTGATGAGTGCATTTTTAGCATGTTTTTTACCATTATTTCATTAAGTAGTGGTAGGGATTTTGTATTTCACCGCGTTGCTACGTCCTTTTACGCTAGTCTACGCATGATCTTAAATAATAAGTCAATAATGAAATATCAATGAAAACTGTCATTTTCTGGTATTCTGGCGTGATAGAAATCACTTTTGCACTTAATAATGCGCCTTGGCAAAAGGACAACGCGGGGACAGCTTCCAGGGACTTTAACAGGCATCGGTACGAGCAGGGCCTCGTCAAATACTTTCACCTCCCGTAGACGGATGGATCGGAGTTCATACGCGACCAGAAACACCAAAACACCGCCCCGGAAGAGATCTGAAGAGCGATCAAGAAGGGACCTCATCTATGCTGCTACCCAGATCATAGGAGGACAAGGCATCATCACCTTCATCATCATCCACAACAAATCACCATCTCCATTCTCTCCATCCCATTAGATTGTAATCTCCATTATCATTGTGGGTTCATACTTGGATTCATACCGTTATCCCTTTTCCATACGCAAGTTTATGATGATGTTCTTGATTGTCTCCATGTGTGAGTAGTTCATCCCGTTCTTGGGGCAGATGGAGAAACCCTAGTAGTATTATTATATGAATTAAGATGATTTATATCTTTGCACTATGATTTTATGTTAGTTATCTCTTGTGATGTTGCATGGTGTCGACCATGTAATATTTGCCTGACGGACATAGGAGGGAACTACCATCGGAAGTTCGGTAGTGTACATGGCGGGAAGTGACATCCCGTGTTCGGTGCACTATTGAAAGGACACGGATGTCGCCTAGAGGGGGGGTGAATAGGCGGTTTAAAACTTTTACGAGATGGGCTTAACAAATGCGGGATAAAACTAGTGTTTACTTTGTCAAGCCCAAAGCCTATATACTATGGTTCACCTATGTGCACCAACAACTTATTCTAAGCAATGGTTCACCTATGTGCACCAACAACTTATGCTAAGCAATACAAGCAAGTATGTGATAGCAAGATATATATAACTTCAAGTACGATGGCTATCACAAGGTAAAGTGCATAAGTAAAGAGCTCGGGTATAGAGATAACTGAGGCACGCGGGAGACGATGATTTATCCCAAAGTTCACACTCTTGCGAGTGCTAATCTCCGGTGGAGAGGTGCGGTGGCTTAGTGCTCCCGAACGCCACAAGAAGCTCACCTTGAGGTGTGGTTGCTTGATACGTCCCAAACGTATCTATAATTTCTTATGTTCCATGTTACTTTTATGATGATACTCACATGTTTTATACACATTATATGTCGTTATTATGCATTTTCCGGCACTAACCTATTGACGAGATGCCGAAGAGCCAGTTGATGTTTTCTGCTGTTTTTGGTTTCAGAAATCCTAGTAAGGAAATATTCTCGGAATTGGACGAAATCAACGCCCAGGGTCCTATTTTTGCACGAAGCTTCCAGAAGACCGAAGAGGAAACGAAGTGGGGCCACGAGGTGGCCACACAACAGGGCGGCGCGGCCTGGCCCCTGGCCGCGCGGCCCTAGCGTGTGGGGCCCTCGTGTGGCCCCCTGACCTGCCCTTCCGCCTACTTAAAGCCTCCGTCGCGAAACCCCCAGTACCGAGAGCCACGATACGGAAAACCTTACAGAGACGCCGCCGCCGCCAATCCCATCTCGGGGGATTCAGGAGATCGCCTCCAGCACCCTGTCGGAGAGGGGAATCATCTCCCGGAGGTCTCTTCATCGCCATGATCGCCTCCGGATTGATGTGTGAGTAGTTCACCCCTGGACCATGGGTCCATAGCAGTAGCTAGATGGTCGTCTTCTCCTAATTGTGCTATCATGCTCGATCTTGTGAGCTGCTTATCATGATCAAGATCGTTTCTTTGTAATCCTACATGTTGTGTTTGTTGGGATCCGATGAATATTGAATACTATGTCAAGTTGATTATCAATCTATCATATATGTTGTTTATGTTCTTGCATGCTCTCCGTTGCTAGTAGAGGCTCTGGCCAAGTTGATACTTGTGACTCCAAGAGGGAGTATTTATGCTCGATAGTGGGTTCATGCCTCCATTAAATCTGGGACAGTGACAGAAAGTTCTAAGGTTGTGGATGTGCTGTTGCCACTAGGGATAAAACATTGATGCTATGTCCGAGGATGTAGTTATTGATTACATTACGCACCATACTTAATGCTTGTCTGTTGCTTGCAACTTAATACCGGAAGGGGTTCAGATGATAACCTGAAAGTGGACTTTCTAGGCATAGATGCATGCTGGATAGCGGTCTATGTACTTTGTCGTAATGCCCTGATTAAATCTCATAGTACTCATCATGATATTTGTATGTGCATTGTTATGCCTTCTTTATTTGTCAATTGCCCAACTGTAATTTGTTCACCCAACATGCTATTTATCTTATGGGAGAGACACCTCTAGTGAACTGTGGACCCCGGTCTATTCTTTACATCTGAAATACAATCTACTGCAATACTTGTTCGTTACTGTTCTTCGCAAACAATCATCTTCCACACAATACGGTTAATCCTTTGTTCATAGCAAGCCGGTGAGATTGACAACCTCACTATTACGTTGGGGCAAAGTACTTTGGTTGTGTTGTGCAGGTTCCACGTTGGCGCCGGAATCCCTGGTGTTGCGCCGCATTACATTCCGCCACCATCAACCTTCAACGTGCTTCTTGACTCCTACTGGTCCGATTAAACCTTGGTTTCTTACTGAGGGAAACTTGCTACTGTGCGCATCACACCTTCCTCTTGGGGTTCCCAACGGACGTGTCAACTACACGCATCAAGCAAATTTCTGGCGCCGTTGCCGGGGAGATCAAGACACGGTGCAAGGGGAGTCTCCACTTCCAATCTCTTTACTTTGTTTTTGTCTTGCTTTATTTTATTTACTACTTTGTTTGCTGCACTAAAACAAAACACAAAAAAATTAGTTGCTAGCTTTACTTTATTTACTGTCTTGTTCTCCATATCAAAAACACACAAAAAAATTAGTTACTTGCATTTACTTTATTTACTTTTTGTTTATTTCATCATGTTTCCTCCTAAGTACACTCTAAAAGACATACCGGTAGGCCGAGGGTCTATAATTGGGAGAGATAATATAGAAGATTTTTTCACTCATGTTAGTACCACTGAAGATTTTAAAGATAGACACTTGGTAGAACTTGCTCCTACTTATGAAATTGCTGCTGCTTCTTTAGTTCACATGTTGGAAACTAAATTTGTTAATCTTAATCCTATAATCCAACACATGTTTCTCACACTTGGTGATATGGAAGAAGGAGAAAAGAAAGATTTTGTTTTAGAAACCCTTCTTAAAGAATTTGGTGGTGTAGCAAGAGAGGCTAGAAAGGTCTTTATCAAATACAATATGCTTGGCTCTTATACCAATTTTGTTAGTATCCTTGAAAAAATGGATATGGAGAGAGTAAGGTACACTAATAATAGTAATGATGGTGGGGAGATTAAGACAACAATACCTTGTAAGCTCCTGGGAATGAATGACGCTCTAGAAAATAACTATGGTTGGCTAGTTCCTGAAAATTTGTTTGACGAGGATAGCAAGCCTAAGAATAATGAAAAGGGAGCCTCTGAAACTCACATAGATAAGATAAAATGCATAGTTGAGAAAACTCCCAACACCTATGTTGATGCTTCATCTCTTGATAATACTTGATTCACACTTTCTGCGCCTAGCTGAAAGGCGTTAAAGAAAAGCGCTTATGGGAGACAACCCATGTTTTTACTACAGTACTTTATTTTATATTTGAGTCTTGGAAGTTGTTTAATACTGTAGCAACCTCTCCTTATCTTTATTTTATTGCATTGTTGTGCCAAGTAAAGTCGTTGATAGTAAGGTTCATACTAGATTTGGATTACTGCGCAGAAACAGATTTCTTTGCTGTCACGAATCTGGGCCTAATTCTCTGTAGGTAACTCAGAAAATTATTCCAATTTACGTGAGTGATCCTCAGATATGTACGCAATTTTCATTAAATTTGGGCATTTTCATCTGAGCAAGTCTTGTGCCACTTTAAAATTCGTCTTTACGAACTGTTCTGTTTTGACAGATTCTGCCTTTTATTTCGCATTGCCTCTTTTGCTATGTTGGATGAATTTCTTTGTTCCATTAATGTCCAGTAGCTTTGTGCAATTTCCAGAAGTGTTAAGAATGATTATGTCACCTCTTAACATGTAATTTTTTTATTGTGCACTAACCCTCTAATGAGTTGTTTCGAGTTTGGTGTGGAGGAAGTTTTCAAGGGTCAAGAGAGGAGGATGATACAATATAATTAAGAAGAGTGAAAAGTCAAAGCTTGGGGATGCCCCCGTGGTTCATCCCTGCATATTTTAAGAAGACCCAAGCGTCTAAGCTTGGGGATGCCCAAGGCATCCCCTTCTTCATCGACAACATTATCAGGTTCCTCTAATGAAACTATATTTTTATTCAGTCACATCTTATGTGCTTTGCTTGGAGCGTCTGTTTGCTTTAGTTTTTGTTTTGTTTGAATAAAGTCGGATCCCACAATCCTTTATATTGGAAATAATACGCTCCGCTGTTTCGTATGAACACATATGTTCTTAGCTTTATCTTTAATGTTCATTGCGAAAGTTGAACTACCTCATTCATCGATATATGGTTGGAAACGGAAAATGCCGCATGTGGTAAATGGTATAATGTCTTGAATAATGTGATACTTGGCAATTGTTGTGCTCATATAGATCTTGTTTAAGCTCTTGCATCATGTACCTTGTACCCATTAATGAATAACTACATAGAGCTTGTTAAAATTTGGTTTGCATGATTGGTCTCTCTAAGTCTAGATATTTTTTGGTTGAGGTGTTTGAGCAACAAGGAGATGATGTAAAGTCTTATAATGCTTACAATATGTTTATATGTGAGTCTTGCTGCACCATTTTATACTTGAGTTTGCTTCAAATAACTTTGCTAGCCTAAACCTTGTATCGAGAGGGAATACTTCTTATGCATCCAAAATCCTTGAGCCAACCACTATGCCATTTGTGTCCACCATACCTACCTACCACATGGTATTTCTCCGCCATTCCAAAGTACATTACTTGAGTGCTACCTTTAAAATTTCTATTCTTTACCTTTGCAATATATAGCTCATGGGACAAAATAGCCTTAAAAACTATTGTGGTGAAGAATATGTACTTATGTGTCTTATTTCTTAGTAAGTTTCTTGTTGAGCGGTAACCATGTTTTCTGGGGACGCCATCAACTTTTTACCTTTGTTGAATATCATGTGAGTTTCTATGCATGTTCGTCTTGTCTGAAGTAAGGGCGGTTTTCACAATCAAATGGTTTGAGTATGCATATTGTTAGAGAAGAACATTGGGCCGCTAACTAAAGCCATGAATCATGGTGGAAGTTTCAGTTTGGACATAAAACCTCAATCTCTTATGAGAATATTATCTGTTGTTGAATGCTTAAGCATTAAAAGAGGAGTCCATTATCTGTTGTCTATGTTGTCCCGGTATGGGTGTCTAAGTTGAGAATGATCAAAAGCGAGAAATCCAATGCGAACCTTCTCCTCAGACCCTTGTACAGGCGGCATAGAGGTACCCCTTTGTGACACTTGGTTGAAACATATGTTATGCAATGATAATCCGTGTTAACCCAAGCTAATTAGGACAAGGTGCGAGCACTATTAGTATACTATGCATGAGGCTTGCAACTTATAAGATGTCTTATACATAACTCATATGCTTTATTACTACCGTTGACAAAATTGTTTCTTGTTTTCAAAATAAAAGCTATAGCACAAAAATAGTAATCAATGCTTCCCTCTGCGAAGGGCCTATCTTTTACTTTATTGTTGAGTCAGTCTACCTATTCTTTCTATCTTAGAAGCAAACACTTGTATCAACTGTGTGCATTGATTCTTACATGTTTACCTATTGCACTTGTTATATTACTTTGTGTTGACAATTATCCATGAGATATACATGTTGAAGTTGAAAGCAACCGCTAAAACTTATATCTTCCTTTGTGTTGTTTCAATGCCTTTACTAAGAACTTATTGCTTATGAGTTAACTGTTATGCAAGACTTATTGATGCTTGTCTTGAAAGTACTATTCATGAAAAGTCTTTGCTATATGATTCATTTGTTTACTCATTATCTTCATCATTGCTTCGAATCGCTGCATTCATCTCATGTGCTTTACAATAGTATGATCAAGATTATGATAGCATGTCACTTCAGAAATTATCTTTGTTATCGTTTACCTACTCGAGGGCGAGTAGGAACTAAGCTTGGGGATGCTTGATACGTCCCAAACGTATCTATAATTTCTTATGTTCCATGCTACTTTTATGATGATACTCACATGTTTTATACACATTATATGTCGTTATTATGCATTTTCCGGCACTAACCTATTGACGAGATGCTGAAGAGCCAGTTGTTGTTTTCTGCTGTTTTTGGTTTCAGAAATCCTAGTAAGGAAATATTCTCGGAATTGGACGAAATCAACGCCCAGGGTCCTATTTTTGCACGAAGCTTCCAGAAGACCGAAGAGGAAACGAAGTGGGGCCACAAGGTGGCCACACAACAGGGCGGCGCGGCCTGGCCCCTGGCCGCGCGGCCCTAGCGTGTGGGGCCCTCGTGTGGCCCCCTGACCTGCCCTTCCGCCTACTTAAAGCCTCCGTCGCGAAACCCCCAGTACCGAGAGCCACGATACGGAAAACCTTACAGAGACGCCGCCGCCGCCGCCAATCCCATCTCGGGGGATTCAGGAGATCGCCTCCGGCACCCTGCCGGAGAGGGGAATCATCTCCCGGAGGTCTCTTCATCGCCATGATCGCCTCCGGATTGATGTGTGAGTAGTTCACCCCTGGACCATGGGTCCATAGCAGTAGCTAGATGGTTGATGGCGTGTAACTCACACGTTCGTTGGGAACCCCAAGAGGAAGGTATGATGCGCACAGCAGCAAGTTTTCCCTCAGAAAGAAACCAAGGTTTATCGAACCAGGAGGAGCCAAGAAGCACGTTGAAGGTTGATGGCGGCGGGATGTAGTGCGGCGCAACACCAGGGATTCCGGCGCCAACGTGTAACCTGCACAACACAACCAAAGTACTTTGCCCCAACGAAACAGTGAGGTTGTCAATCTCACCGGCTTGCTGTAACAAAGGATTAACCGTATTGTGTGGAAGATGATTGTTTGCAGAAAACAGTAGAAACGATTGCGATAGATTGTATTTCAGTAAAGAGAATTGGACCGGGGTCCACAGTTCACTAGAGGTGTCTCTCCCATAAGACAAACAGCATGTTGGGTGAACAAATTACAGTTGGGCAATTGACAAATAAAGAGAGCATGACCATGCACATACATATTATGATGAGTATAGTGAGATTTAATTGGGCATTACGACAAAGTACATAGACCGCCATCCAACTGCATCTTTGCCTAAAAAGTCCACCTTCAGGTTATCATCCGAACCCCCTCCAGTATTAAGTTGCTAACAACAGACAATTGCATTAAGTATTGCGCGTAATGTAACTAGTGACTACATCCTTGAACATAGCACTAATGTTTTATCCCTAGTGGCAACAGCACATCCATAACCTTAGAGGTTCTTGTCACCCCTCCAGATTCACGGAGACATGAACCCACTATCGAGCATAAATACTCCCTCTTGGAGTTACTAGCATCAACTTGGCCAGAGCATCTACTAATAACGGAGAGCATGCAAGATCATAAACAACACATAGACATAACTTTGATAATCAACATAACAAGTATTCTCTATTCATCGGATCCCAACAAACGCAACATATAGAATTACAGATAGATGATCTTGATCATGTTAGGCAACTCACAAGATCCGACAATGATAGCACAATGGGGAGAAGACAACCATCTAGCTACTGCTATGGACCCATAGTCCAGGGGTAGACTACTCACACATCACACCGAAGGCGACCATGGCGGTGTAGAGTCCTCCGGGAGATGAATCCCCTCTCCGGCAGGGTGCCGGAGGCGATCTCCTGGATCCCCCGAGATGGGATCGGCGGTGGCGGCGTCTCAGTAAGGTTTTTCGTATCGTGGCTCTCGGTACTGGGGGTTTCGTCACGGAGGCTTTAAGTAGGCGGAAGGGCAAGTCAGGAGGGGGCACAGGGGCCCCACACCATAGGCCGGCGCGGCCAGGGGGGGCCGCGCCGCCCTAGGGTTTGGGCACCCTGTGGCCCCACTTCGTTTCGTCTTCGGACTTCTGGAAGCTTCGTGGAAAAATAGGACCCTGGGCGTTGATTTCGTCCAATTCCGAGAATATTTCGTTACTAGGATTTCTGAAACCAAAAACAGCAGAAACAAAGAATCGGCACTTCGGCATCTTGTTAATAGGTTAGTTCCGTAAAAAATGCACGAATATGACATAAAGTGTGCATAAAACATGTAGATAACATCAAGAATGTGGCATGGAACATAAGAAATTATCGATACGTCGGAGACGTATCCGCATCCCCAAGCTTAGTTCTGCTAGTCCCGAGCAGGTAAAACGATAACACGAGATAATTTACGGAGTGACATGCCATCATAATCTTGATCATACTATTTGTAAAGCATATGTAGTGAATGCAGCGATCAAAACAATGTATATGACATGAGTAAACAAGTGAATCATATAGCAAAGACTTTTCATGAATAGCACTTCAAGACAAGCATCAATAAGTCTTGCATAAGAATTAACTCATAAAGCAATAATTCATAGTAAAAGCATTGAAGCAACACAAAAGAAGATTAAGTTTCAGCGGTTGCTTTCAACTTGTAACATGTATATCTCATGGATATTGTCAACATAGAGTAATATAATAAGTGCAATAAGCGAGTATGTAGGAATCAATGCACAGTTCACACAAGTGTTTGCTTCTTGAGGTGGAGAGAAATAGGTGAACTGACTCAACATTGAAAGTAAAAGAATGGTCCTCCATAGAGGAAAAGCATCGATTGCTATATTTGTGCTAGAGCTTTGATTTTGAAAACATGAAACAATTTTGTCAACGGTAGTAATAAAGCATATGTATCATGTAAATTATATCTTACAAGTTGCAAGCCTCATGCATAGTGTACTAATAGTGCCCGCACCTTGTCCTAATTAGCTTGGACTACCGGATCATCACAATGCACATGTTTTGACCAAGTGTCACAAAGGGGTACCTCTATGCCGCCTGTACAAAGGTCTAAGGAGAAAGCTCGCATTGGATTTCTCGCTATTGATTATTCTTCAACTTAGACATCCATACCGGGACAACATAGACAACAGATAATGGACTCCTCTTTTATGCATAAGCATGTAACAACAATTAATAATTTTCTCATTTGAGATTGAGGATATTTGTCCAAAACTGAAACTTCCACCACGGATCATGGCTTTAGTTAGCGGCCCAATGTTCTTCTCTAACAATATGCATGCTTAACCATAAGGTGGTAGATCTCTCTTACTTCAGACAAGATGGACATGCATAGCAACTCACATGAAATTCAACAATGAATAGTTGATGGCGTCCCCAGTGAACATGGTTATCGCTCAACAAGCAACTTAATAAGAGATAAAGTGCATAATTACATATTCAATACCACAATAGTTTTTAAGCTATTTGTCCCATGAGCTATATATTGTAAAGGTGAATGATGGAATTTTAAAGGTAGCACTCAAGCAATTTACTTTGGAATGGCGGAAAATACCATGTAGTAGGTAGGTATGGTGGACACAAATGGCATAGTGGTTGGCTCAAGTATTTTGGATGCATGAGAAGTATTCCCTCTCGATACAAGGTTTAGGCTAGCAAGGCTTATTTGAAACAAACACAAGGATGAACCGGTGCAGCAAAACTCACATAAAAGACATATTGAAAACATTTATAAGACTCTACACCGTCTTCCTTGTTGTTCAAACTCAATACTAGAAATTATCTAGACCTTAGAGAAACCAAATATGCAAACCAAATTTTAGCATGCTCTATGTATTTCTTCATTAATGGGTGCAAAGCATATGATGCAAGAGCTTAATCATGAGCACAACAATTGCCAAGTATCACATTACCCAAGACATTAATAGCAATTACTACATGTATCATTTTCCAATTCCAACCATATAACAATTTAACGAAGGAGAAACTTCGCCATGAATACTATGAGTAGAAACCAAGGACATACTTGTCCATATGCTACAGCGGAGCGTGTCTCTCTCCCATAAAGTGAATGCTAGGATCCATTTTATTCAAACAAAAACAAAAACAAAAACAAACCGACGCTCCAAGAAAAAGCACATAAGATGTGATGGAATAAAAATATAGTTTCAGGGGAGGAACCTGATAATGTTGTCGATGAAGAAGGGGATGCCTTGGGCATCCCCAAGCTTAGACGCTTGAGTCTTCTTAATATATGCAGGGGTGAACCACCGGGGCATCCCCAAGCTTAGAGCTTTCACTCTCCTTGATCATGTTGCATCATACTCCTCTCTTGATCCTTGAAAACTTCCTCCACATCAAACTCGAAACAACTTATTAGAGGGTTAGTGCACAATAAAAATTAACATATTCAGAGGTGACACAATCATTCTTAACACTTCTGGACATTGCATAAAGCTACTGGACATTAGTGGATCAAAGAAATTCATCCAACATAGCAAAAGAGGCAATGCGAAATAAAAGGCAGAATCTGTCAAAACAGAACAGTTCGTATTGACGAATTTTAAAATGGCACCAGACTTGCTCAAATGAAAATGCTCAAATTGAATGAAAGTTGCGTACATATCTGTGGATCATGCACGTAAATTGGCTTAATTTTCTGAGTTACCTACAGGGAGGTAGACCCAGATTCGTGACAGCAAAGAAATCTGGAACTGCGCAGTAATCCAAATCTAGTACTTACTTTTCTATCAACGGCTTAACTTGGCACAACAAAACACAAAACTAAGATAAGGAGAGGTTGCTACAGTAGTAAACAACTTCCAAGATACAAAATAAAAACAAAGTACTGTAGGTAAAAACATGGGTTGTCTCCCATAAGCGCTTTTTTTAACGCCTTTCAGCTAGGCGCAGAAAGTGTGTATCAAGTATTATCAAGAGACGAAGCATCGTTATCACAAACTCCCCCATCTATGGTGGTACTAAGGGCTTTGTCAATTTTAGGCCTATAATAATATTTCTTTGGTTTAGGCACTTTAGAGACATACATAAACTTTTGCTCCTTACCCACATAAGCTTTTTCTCTAAACTTAATAGATGAAAAGGTTGAACCCAATGTTCCCATAGCCTCTTCTAGTTCACTAATCCTTTGGGTTTGATTATCATAAATAGCACAAGATTCTAAGATGGTGATTCTCTCATTAATTCCACCTAGAGATTTATCAAGTTTATCAGTGCTATCAAGTAATGCTTTCAAAGTAGTATCAATAATTGGAAGGTTTTGCTCTATGGTTTCCAATTTTTTCATAACATCCTCAAGAGAGGTTTCAATTTTAGTTTCATTAACAGGTGGTGTTCCAAATAAACTCTCAATAATACAACTAGCTTCTAAAGCGGGAGCGCCTAGGAAGTTACCTCCCGCGAGACAATCAAGAACATATCTATTCCAGCTAGAGATACCAACATAAAAATTCCTGAGTAGGATAGTGGTGGAGTGTTTCTTAGTGCACCTATTATGGGCATCACTGATTCTATACCAAGCATCTTTTAAACATTCTCCCCCTTGTTGCTTAAATGAACGAACTTCAACTTCAGGATTACTCATTTCAGCAGTAGTAACTAAAGCAAACTAGATAAAGTAAATGCAAGTAACTAATTTTTTTGTGTTTTTGATATAGAGAACAAGGCAGTAAATAAAGTAAAGCTAGCAACTAATTTTTTTGTATTTTGATTTAGTGCAGCAAACAAAGTAGTAAATAAAACTAAGCAAGACAAAAACAAAGTAAAGAGATTGAGAAGTGGAGACTCCCCTTGCAGCGTGTCTTGTTCTCCCCGGCAACGGCGCCAGAAAAAGAGCTTGATGGCGTGTAACTCACACGTTCGTTGGGAACCCCAAGAGGAAGGTATGATGCGCACAGCAGCAAGTTTTCCCTCAGAAAGAATCCAAGGTTTATCGAACCAGGAGGAGCCAAGAAGCACGTTGAAGGTTGATGGCGGCGGGATGTAGTGCGGCGCAACACCAGGGATTCCGGCGCCAACGTGGAACCTGCACAACACAACCAAAGTACTTTGCCCCAACGAAACAGTGAGGTTGTCAATCTCACCGGCTTGCTGTAACAAAGGATTAACCGTATTGTGTGGAAGATGATTGTTTGCAGAAAACAGAACAAAGATTGCAGTAGATTGTATTTCAGTAAAGAGAATTGGACCGGGGTCCACAGTTCACTAGAGGTGTCTCTCCCATAAGACGAACAGCATGTTGGGTGAACAAATTACAGTTGGGCAATTGACAAATAAAGAGAGCATGACCATGCACATACATATTATGATGAGTATAGTGAGATTTAATTGGGCATTACGACAAAGTACATAGACCGCCATCCAACTGCATCTATGCCTAAAGTCCACCTTCAGGTTATCATCCGAACCCCCTCCAGTATTAAGTTGCTAACAACAGACAATTGCATTAAGTATTGCGCGTAATGTAACTAGTGACTACATCCTTGAACATAGCACTAATGTTTTATCCCTAGTGGCAACAGCACATCCATAACCTTAGAGGTTCTTGTCACCCCTCCAGATTCACGGAGACATGAACCCACTATCGAGCATAAATACTCCCTCTTGGAGTTACTAGCATCAACTTGGCCAGAGCATCTACTAATAACGGAGAGCATGCAAGATCATAAACAACACATAGACATAACTTTGATAATCAACATAACAAGTATTCTCTATTCATCGGATCCCAACAAACGCAACATATAGAATTACAGATAGATGATCTTGATCATGTTAGGCAGCTCACAAGATCCGACAATGATATCACAATGGGGAGAAGACAACCATCTAGCTACTGCTATGGACCCATAGTCCAGGGGTAGACTACTCACACATCACACCGGAGGCGACCATGGCGGTGTAGAGTCCTCCGGGAGATGAATCCCCTCTCCGGCAGGGTGCCGGAGGCGATCTCCTGGATCCCCCGAGATGGGATCGGCGGTGGCGGCGTCTCGATGGGTTTTCCGTATCGTGGCTCTCGTGCGGGGGTTTCGTCACGGAGGCTTTAAGTAGGCGGAAGGGCAAGTCAGGAGGGGGCACAGGGGCCCCACACCATAGGCCGGCGCGGCCAGGGGGGGGCCGCGCCGCCCTAGGGTTTGGGCACCCTGTGGCCCCACTTTGTTTCGTCTTCGGACTTCTGGAAGCTTCGTGGAAAAATAGGACCCTGGGCGTTGATTTCATCCAATTCCGAGAATATTTCGTTACTAGGATTTCTGAAACCAAAAACAGCAACTGGCACTTCGGCATCTTGTTAATAGGTTAGTTCCAGAAAATGCACGAATATGACATAAAGTGTGCATAAAACATGTAGATAACATCAATAATGTGGCATGGAACATAAGAAATTATCGATACGTCGGAGACGTATCAATGGTCGTCTTCTCCTAATTGTGCTATCATGCTCGATCTTGTGAGCTACCTATCATGATCAAGATCGTTTCTTTGTAATCCTACATGTTGTGTTTGTTGGGATCCGATGAATATTGAATACTATGTCAAGTTGATTATCAATCTATCATATATGTTGTTTATGTTCTTGCATGCTCTCCGTTGCTAGTAGAGGCTCTGGCCAAGTTGATACTTGTGACTCCAAGAGGGAGTATTTATGCTCGATAGTGGGTTCATGCCTCCATTAAATCTGGGACAGTGACAGAAAGTTCTAAGGTTGTGGATGTGCTGTTGCCACTAGGGATAAAATATTGATGCTATGTCCGAGGATGTAGTTATTGATTACATTACGCACCATACTTAATGCAATTTTCTGTTGCTTGCAACTTAATACCGGAAGGGGTTCGGATGATAACCTGAAAGTGGACTTTTTAGGCATAGATGCATGCTGGATAGCGGTCTATGTACTTTGTCGTAATGCCCTGATTAAATCTCATAGTACTCATCATGATATTTGTATGTGCATTGTTATGCCTTCTTTATCTGTCAATTGTCCAACTGTAATTTGTTCACCCAACATGCTATTTATCTTATGGGAGAGACACTTCTAGTGAACTGTGGTCCCCGGTCTATTCTTTACATCTGAAATACAATCTACTGCAATACTTGTTCTTTACTGTTCTTCGCAAACAATCATCTTCCACACAATACAGTTAATCCTTTGTTCACAGCAAGCCGGTGAGATTGACAACCTCACTGTTACGTTGGGGCAAAGTACTTTGGTTGTGTTGTGCAGGTTCCACGTTGGCGCCGGAATCCCTGGTATTGCGCCGCATTACATTCCGCCACCATCAACCTTCAACGTGCTTCTTGACTCCTACTGGTCCGATTAAACCTTGGTTTCTTACTGAGGGAAACTTGCTACTGTGCGCATCACACCTTCCTCTTGGGGTTCCCAACGGACGTGTCAACTACACGCATCATTGCTCGATGCACACCAACGCCACAAAGGCCCCACCCCAAGATGTGGTACTCACACCACACACCGAACGCCACGAAGGCGCCTCACCTAAATCTCCGGTGACCCTCGCCACAAAGGCCTAGGTCACGGTTCCACTAAGGGATTTCCTTCGAGGCGGAAACCGGGCCTTACACAAAGGTTGGGGCACACTTCCACAACTTAATTAGAGGCTCCCAAAAAATCGCCACAAAGGCCTAGAATCCGTCTAGGGTTCCAAGAACCCAAGAGTAACAATCTTCTTGCTTTCACCACCACGAATCACTGTGGAGAACTCAAACCGATTCACCAAATGCAATGGCAAGAACACCACAAAGATGCTTGATACGTCTCCAACGTACCTATAATTTCTGATGTTCCATGCTTGTTTTATGACAATACTTACATGTTTTGCTTGCACTTTATAATGTTTTTATGCATTTTCTGGAACTAACCTATTAACAAGATGCCGAAGGGCCAGTTGCTGTTTTCTGTTGTTTTTGGTTCCAGAAAGGCTGTTCGGGCAATATTCTCGGAATTCGACGAAATCAACGCCCAGAACCCTATTTTTCCCGGAAGCATCCAGAACACCGAAGGAGAGTCGGAGAGGGGCCAGGGGGCCACCACACAACATGGCGGCGCGGCCCCAGGCCTGGCCGCGCCGGCCTACTGTGAGGGGGGCCCAGGCACCCTCCGACTCCGACTCTTCGCCTATTTAAGCCCTGGTGACCTAAAACCTCGAGACCGATTGACGAAACTCCAAAAAGACTCCAGGGGCGCCGCCACCATCGCGAAACTCCAATTCGGGGGACAGAAGTCTCTGTTCCGGCACCCTGCCGGGGCGGGGAAGTGCCCCCGGAAGCCATCTCCATCGACGCCACCGCCTCCATCATGCTCCGTGAGTAGTTCCCCCATGGACTACGGGTTCTAGCTGTAGCTAGTTGGTATTCTCTCCCCCATGTACTTCAATACAATGATCTCATGAGCTGACTTACATGATTGAGATTCATCTGATGTAATCGGTGTTGTGTTTGTTGGGATCCGATGGATTGTTACATTATGATTAGTCTATCTATAAAGTTTGTGAAGTTATTGTTGCTGCAATCTTGTTGTGTTTAATGCTTGTCACTAGGACCCGAGTGGCATGATCTTAGATTTAAGCTCTATACTTATTGTTTAGATTGTATCTATAAGTTGTATGCACATGTCTATGTCCGGAACCAAAGGCCCCAAAGTGACAGAAATTGGGACAACTGGAGGGGAAGGCTTAGATATGAGGATCACATGTTTTCACGGAGTGTTAATGCTTTGCTCCGGTGCTCTATTAAAAGGAGTGCCTTAATTTCCAGTAGATTCCCTAGAGGCCCTGGCTGCCAGGCTGGTAGGACAAAAGATGTTGTACAAGTTTCTCATTGCGAGCACGTATGACTATATATGGGAAACATGCCTACATGATTAATAATCTTGATGTTCTGTCTTAATGCTATTTCAATCCTATCAATTGCCCAACTGTAATTTGTTCACCCAACACTTGTTATTGGAGAGTTACCACTAGTGTAGATAGCTGGGAACCCCGGTCCATCTCTCATCATCATATACTCGTTCTACATGACATTGGAAGTAGTATCAACTATTTTCTGGTGCCGTTGCTCTCATATTACTATTGCGATGCTTTGTATTCTTTGTTACTATTGCTCCCATATTACTGCTGCTTTCACATCACCCCTGTTACTAGTGCTTTTCCAGGTGCAGTTGAATTGACAACTCAGTTGTTAAGGCTTATAAGTATTCTTTACCTCCCCTTGTGTCGAATCAATAAATTTGGGTTTTACTTCCCTCGAAGACTGTTGCGATCCCCTATACTTGTGGGTCATCAAGACTATTTTCTGGCGCCGTTGCCGGGGAGGCATAGCTCTACTCATAAGTTCACCTGGGGAGTACACTCTACATCTCTCTCTGTTTTATTTTATTTTGTTTTGCTTAGTTTACTTTTGTCTAGTTTCTTTTTGTTTTGTTTTATTTTCCCTATATACCCGAAAATCCATAAAATTTTGAAAAACTGAAAAATTAAAAACTGTTGCTATGGGAGAACCTACAACCTATTTGGAGCTTATTGAATTATATAATAATTATAGAGAATCAAGAACAGGAAAAGTTATGAGTGCTGTGATAGAAAAACTGAATACAATTGCTAAAATCTTGCTTAAATGCCATGATATAAACTGTTGCTCTCAACAGGATACTAAACATCTTAAATTTCAATGTGGCTTTAGTGAAGAAGTTTTAATTAAGAACTATAATTGGAATAGCTATCTTCATTTTGGGTTCGAAGAGGTAGAACAATTTGTCATGTTTATGGGAGCCTCTGAGATAGAATCCTTCATTGTTAAAAATTATGAAACTTGTGTTGTTTGTAAGGACCTTAAAGATTATGTCTCTTCTATCCTTAATTTTTGCATAGAAAGCTACAGTGATAATCCTTATATCATTGATTATAAAGAGAGACTCATTAATGCACAATAATGCACTCACAATTTGCAGGAACCAGTTGAAGAAGAAATTGATGAACCTGAAAGCTCATTGGATGAAAAAGAGGAGGAAATTGATGAACCTGAAAGCTCATTGGATGAAAAAGAAGAGGAGAGTGATGAACAAAAGGAGGAAGAATGGATTAGCTACCAATGCCAACCTTCTAATGAGAGTAACTCTTTATCTCTTACACTATTTGATTGTCCTCCATGCTTACCAAAGGAGGTTGAATATTATGTTCCTGTGGATTCTCTTGAAATATTCCCTATGAGTAAAACTTGTGAGAATAATTATGCTCCTGTTATCTACAATAATCCATGCTATTTTTATAAATCTTATGATAATGCTTTGTTTATGCCTGATGTCGAAATGCATGGTACTAAAGAGTTTTGCTTGGCAAATGTTTATGATAAATCTCTAGATGATGGTCCTATGTTACTTGATACTATTAATTGTACTACTAATGAAAATGGGATTGGAGAGTTCTTGACTTTATCTATGAGTCCCATATCTTTTGAGATTGATCAATCATCTTGTTACATTATTGATAAAAGTGAGTTTGAAAGTTTTGATCCTATTATTTCTGAGCATGATAAAAATTATGTGTTTATGGATCATGAAAAACATGCTTTATGTGATAGTTATATTGTTGAGTTTGTCCATGAAGCTACTGAAAATTATTATGAGAGAGGAAAATATGGTTGTAGAAATTTGCATGGTACTAAAACACCTCTCTATATGCTGAAAATTTTGAATTTACTCTTGTTTTATCTTCTTATGCTTGTCACTTGGTTCTTCATGAATTTATTTGTGTACAAGATTCCTATGCATAGGAAGTGGGTTAGATTTAAATGTGTTTTGAACTTGCTTTTTGATGCTCTCCTTTGCTTCAATTTCTATTTTTCATGTGAGCATCATTAAAATTTGCTGAGCCCATCTTAATGGCTATAAAGAAAGAACTTCTTGGGAGATAACCCATGTCTTTATTTTGCTACTGTTTTGTTGTGTCTTGGAAGTTGTTACTACTGTAGCAACCTCTCCTTATCTTTATTTTATTGCATTGTTGTGCCAAGTAAAGTCTCTAATAGAAGGTTGATGCTAGATTTGGATTTCTGCGCAAAAACAGATTTCTATCTGTCACGAATCTGGGCAGGGCTCTCTGTAGGTAACTCAGAAAAATCTGCCAATTTACGTGCGCGTTCCTCAGATATTTATGCAACTTTCGTTAGTTTTGAGTTTTCTGATTTGAGCAACGGAAGTACCGTTTAAAAATTCGTGTTTACTGGCTGTTCTGTTTTGACAGATTCTGTCTCTGTTTTTTGCATTGTCTCTTGTGGACTTTAAGTGAGGCTTTCTAGACGTGGAGAGCTGTAGCTAATGTTTTATTGAGTACTTTCAATGTGTCACTACAGGGCCAAGGTGGATTAAAGTTTTTTTGAGTACTAACCCCTCTAATGAAGTTTATGAGAAGTTTGGTCTAAAGGAAGTTTTCAAGGGTCAAGAGAGGAGGATGATATATGATCAAGAAGAGTGAAAAGCCTAAGCTTGGGGATGCCCCCGTGGTTCATCCCTGCATATTTCAAGAAGACTCAAGCGTCTAAGCTTGGGGATGCCCAAGGCATCCCCTTCTTCATCAACTTATCAGGTTTCTTCTACTGAAACTATATTTTATTCGGTCACATCATATGTGCTTTACTTGGAGCGTCTGTTTGTTTTTATTTTTGTTTGTGTTTGAATAAATTCGGATCCTAGCAATCCTTGTGTGGGAGAGAGACACACTCCGCTTTTTCATATGAACACTGGTGTTCTTAGCTTTATTTTAATGTTCATGGCGGAGTTGAAAACCGCTGCACCTATTGGTATTTGGTTGGAAACAGAAAATGCTTCATATTGTCTTGAATAATTTGATACTTGGCAATTATTTTGAGCTCTCAAGTAGGTCATGATTAAGCTCTTGCATCATGTAGTTTAAACCTATTAGTGAAGAAATACCGTAGAGCTTGTTGAAACTGGTTTGCATGATTGGTCTCTCTAAGGTCTAGATATTTTCTTTTAAAAGTGTTTGAGCAACAAGGAAGACAGTGTAGAGTTTTATAATGCTTGCAATATGTTCTTATGTAAGTTTTGCTGTACCGGTTCATACTTGTGTTTGCTTCAAACAACCTTGCTAGCCAAAGCCTTGTACTGAGAGGAAATGCTTCTCGTGCATCCGAAACCTTGAGCCAAAACCTATGCCATGTGTGTCCACCATATCTACCTACTATGTGGTATTTCCTGCCATTCCAAGCAAATACTTCATGTGCTACCTTTAAACAATTCAAAAGCTATTATCTCTTATTTGTGTCAATATTTTATAGCTCATGAGGAAGTATGTGGTGTTTTATCTTTCGATCTTGTCATTTACTTTTGACAGACTTTCACAATGGACTAGTGGCTTCATCCGTTTATCCAATAATTTTGTAAAAAGAGCTGGCGCGGGGTTCCCAGCCCCCAATTAATCAACTTTCATTAATAATTCTCTTCACATGTTTTGCTCTGATTCATCAGTAAGCAACTTAATTTTGCAAATAGACACTCCTTTATGGTATGTGAATGTTGGAAGGCACCCGAGGATTCGGTTAGCCATGGCTTGTGAAAGCAAAAGGTTGGGAGGAGTGTCAACCATAAATAAAACTAAAACACATGTGTAAACAAAAGAGAAGAGGGATGATCTACCTTGCTGGTAGAGATAACGTCCCTCATGGGAGCCGCTCTTGAAAGTCTGGTTGATGAGGGTTAGAGTGCCCACTATCATTCGTTGACAACAACAAACACCTCTCAAAATTTTACTTTTATGCTCTCTATATGATTTCAAAACTTAAAAAGCTCTAGCACATGATTTAATCACTGCTTCCCTCTGCGAAGGGCCATTCTTTTACTTTATGTTGAGTCAGTTTACCTACTTCCTTCCATCTTAGAAGCAAACACTTGTGTCAACTGTGCATTGATTCTTACATACTTGCATATTTGCATTCATCATATTACTTTATGTTGACAATTATCCATAAGATATGCATGTTGAAAGTTGAAAGCAACTGCTGAAACTTAAATCTTCCTCTGTGTTGCTTCAATGCCTTTACTTTGAATTTATCGCTTTATGAGTTAACTCTTATGCAAGACTTTTGATGCTTGTCTTGAAAGTACTATTCATGAAAAGTTTTGCTATATGTTATCTATTTGTTAGAAACTATAGATCATTGCCTTGAGTCACTGCATTCATCTCATATGCTTTATAATAGGATGATCAAGATTATGTAAGTAGCATGTCACTACAGAAATTACTCTTTTTATCGTTTACCTACTCGAGGGCGAGCAGGAACTAAGCTTGGGGATGCTGATACGTCTCCAACGTACCTATAATTTCTGATGTTCCATGCTTGTTTTATGACAATACTTACATGTTTTGCTTGCACTTTATAATGTTTTTATGCATTTTCCGGAACTGACCTATTAACAAGATGCCGAAGGGCCAGTTGCTGTTTTCTGTTGTTTTTGGTTCCAGAAAGGCTGTTCGGGCAATATTCTCGGAATTCGATGAAATCAACGCCCAGAACCCTATTTTTCCCGGAAGCATCCAGAACACCGAAGGAGAGTCGGAGAGGGGCCAGGGGGCCACCACACAACATGGCGGCGCGGCCCCAGGCCTGGCCGCACCGGCCTACTGTGAGGGGGGGGGGCCAGGCACCCTCCGACTCCGACTCTTCGCCTATTTAAGCCCTGGTGACCTAAAACCTCGCGACCGATTGACGAAACTCCAAAAAGACTCCAGGGGCGCCGCCACCATCGCGAAACTCCAATTCGGGGGACAGAAGTCTCTGTTCCGGCACCCTGCCGGGACGGGGAAGTGCCCCCGGAAGCCATCTCCATCGACGCCACCGCCTCCATCATGCTCCGTGAGTAGTTCCCCCATGGACTACGGGTTCTAGCTGTAGCTAGTTGGTATTCTCTCCCCCATGTACTTCAATACAATGATCTCATGAGCTGCCTTACATGATTGAGATTAATCTGATGTAATCGGTGTTGTGTTTGTTGGGATCCGATGGATTGTTACATTATGATTAGTCTATCTATAAAGTTTGTGAAGTTATTGTTGCTGCAATCTTGTTGTGTTTAATGCTTGTCACTAGGGCCCGAGTGGCATGATCTTAGATTTAAGCTCTATACTTATTGCTTAGATTGTATCTATAAGTTGTATGCACATGTCTATGTCCGGAACCAAAGGCCCCAAAGTGACAGAAATTGGGACAACTGGAGGGGAAGGCTTAGATATGAGGATCACATGTTTTCACGGAGTGTTAATGCTTTGCTCCGGTGCTCTATTAAAAGGAGTGCCTTAATTTCCAGTAGATTCCCTAGAGGCCCGGCTGCCACCGGCTGGTAGGACAAAAGATGTTGTACAAGTTTCTCATTGTGAGCACGTATGACTATATATGGGAAACATGCCTACATGATTAATAATCTTGATGTTCTGTCTTAATGCTATTTCAATCCTATCAATTGCCCAACTGTAATTTGTTCACCCAGCACTTGTTATTGGAGAGTTACCACTAGTGTAGATAGCTGGGAACCCCGGACCATCTCTCATCATCATATACTCGTTCTACATGACATTGGAAGTAGTATCAACTATTTTCTGGTGCCGTTGCTCTCATATTACTATTACTCATGCTGTGTTACTGTTACTATTGCTCCCATATTACTGCTGCTTTCACATCACCCCTGTTACTAGTGCTTTTCTAGGTGCAGCTGAATTGACAACTCAGTTGTTAAGGCTTATAAGTATTCTTTACCTCTCCTTGTGTCGAATCAATAAATTTGGGTTTTACTTCCCTCGAAGACTGTTGCGATCCCCTATACTTGTGGGTCATCAATGCTCAAGTACTTCTCTCTCAAATTCCAACAAAGCTACAAAAGCTATTGGGGGAATAAGAGAGGAAGAACAAATAGGAGGAGGAACACCAAATTTCTCCAAGATCTAGATCTAGTGGATTCCCCTCACAAAGAGAGGGATTTGATTGGTGAAGATGTAGATGTAGATCTCCTCTATCGTTCTCTCAAATAGATGGAAGATTCATGGGAGGGAGAGGGAGATAGTGATACGTCCAAAACGTATCTACTTTCCCGAACACTTTTGCTATTGTTTTGCCTCTAATTTGTGTATTTTGGATGCAACTAACACGGACTAACGCTGTTTTCAGCAGAACTGCTCTGGTGTCTCGTTTTTGTGCAGAAATCCAACTTTCGGGAAAATCCTCGGAATTTATGCAGAAGGCCCTATTTTCCCAGAATAATGACGGAGCCAGAAGGACAATTGAGGTGGAGGCCCGAGGGCCCCACACCAGAGGGCGGCGCGGCCCAGGGGGGCCCGCGCGGCCCTGTGGTGTGGCCCCCTCGGCCGGCCTCCGACGCCCTCCTTCGGACTATTTATCGGCCTCGACCTAAAAACGCACGGGGAGAAGTCGAAGTCGCCAGAAACCCTCCAGAACGCCGCCACATCGCGAAACTCCGTCGCGGGAGCCAGAAGTCTCCGTTCTGGCACTCCGCCGGGACGGGGAATTGGAGGAGATCATCGCCGCCATCACCACCGACGCCTCTCCATCAACCAGCAATGTTTCCCCCATCCATGTGTGAGTAATTCCCCCGCTGTAGGCCGAAGGGGATGGTAGGGATTGGATGAGATTGGTCATGTAATAGCATAAGATTGTTAGGGCATAGTGCCTAGTGTCCGTAATTGGTACTTTGATGATATTGTTGCAACTTGTTATGCTTAATGCTTGTCACTAGGGCCCGAGTGCCATGATCTCAGATCTGAACATGTTATTGTTTCATCATGATATTCATTGTTTATGGTCTTACCTATAAGTTGTATACACATGTCGCTGTCCGGAACCGATGGCCCCGAAGTGACAGAAATCGGGACAACCGGAGGGGATGGTAGCGATGTGAGGATCACATGTGTTCACGGAGTGTTAATGCTTTGCTCCGGTACTTTATTAAAAGGAGTACCTTAATATCCAGTAGTTTCCCTTGAGGCCCGGCTGCCACCGGCTGGTAGGACAAAAGATGTTGTGCAAGTTTCTCATTGCGAGCACGCACGACTATATATGGAACACATGCCTATTGATTGCTTTGTACTTGGACACCGTTTTATTATTATCTGCAAATGCCCTGCTATGATTGTTACATGAGTTTCTCTCATCCATGCAACGCCCGTTCATCCGTCCCCGTGCCTACAGTATTTTAATCCTGCTGTTTACTATAATCACTACTGCTGTCTTTGTTACTCTGCTGCTGTTATTTCACTACTGCTACTTCTATAAAACTGTTACTACTGATAAACTCTTGCGAGCAAGTCTGTTTCCAGGTGCAGCTGAATTGACAACTCCGCTGTTAAGGCTTCCAAGTGTTCTTTGTCTCCCCTTGTGTCGAATCAATAAATTGGGTTTTACTTCCCTCGAAGACTGTTGCGATCCCTATACTTGTGGGTCATCAAGACTATTTTCTGGCGCCGTTGCCGGGGAGCATAGCTTTATTTGGAAGTTCACTTGGATTAATATTGTTCGCTGCAAATTCTCCATCATGGGTAAACCTCGCGATACTAAGATCGCCATATTACCATCCACTACAAGAAAAGGTACAATTCTGAATACCTCTGCTGCTCTTGATTCATCATCTGTGATTGATAAACTTGTTTCACCGCCGCATGCTTCACATGCGGGTACTTCTGCTGAATCTGAAAACTCTCATAATATTGATAATGTTTCTGCTGTGCTTGATGATAGTGGTTCATTGGGATCCTTTCTAGATGCTACAATTGCTAGGTCTAGACAAATTGAAAATACTGAAACTCCTAATGCTACTACACCTGTTAGTTCACCTGAACTTGATTATTTTAGTGATGATCCTGAGGAAGATTATGTGGAGCTTAATGATGATTTTATTGAAAAATGCAATGCTACTACTGATGCAAGAAAAATTAAAAAGTTGCTTGCAGAACATGCTGTTAGATATAAACTGTCTCCTGATCCTAAATTTGCCACATCTCCTATAAACATTAGGGATAAAGATTATGATTTTTCTCTTGATCTATCTCATATAGCTATTGTTGAGAAAACCCCCTTTTGTGGTACTGAAAAAGAAAGTGCTGTTGAACACATGACTGAGTTATCTACTCTAAGTAGCTTGTTTTCTGATGATGTCAAGATGCGTACTTACTTTGTTGCTAAAATATTTCCATTCTCATTAAAGGATGACGCTAAAACTTGGTATAATAGTTTGCCACCTAATTCTATTAAAAGTCCGAAAGAATTGCTTGATGTTTTCTTCCGCAAATACTTTCCTGCTAGTGCTCAACATATTGCTTTGCAGAGAATTTATAATTTTGACCAGGGAGATGAAGAGAAATTGCCTGAGGCTTGGGCGAGATTTTGCTCTCTTATTAGAGCTTAGCCTGACCATGATTTGGAAAAGCATGATTTACTTGATATATTTTATAGTGGACTAACCATTGAGTCTAGGGCATACCTGGATAGTTGTGCTGGTTGTGTTTTCAGGAAAAGAACTCAGGGCAATATTTGAAGAATTATTGGCTAAAATAAGCCGGAATCATGATGATTGGACTACGCCTGAACCAACTCCAACGCCAATATTGAAGAAGAGGGGTTTAATTAAATTGAATGATGAAGATATGAGGGAAGCCAAGAAGTCTCTCAAGGAGAAAGGTATTAAATCTGACGATGTGAAGAATCTACCTCCTATAGAAGATATATGTGAGATAATTCCCCCTTCATCCATGATTGAGGTAAACTCCCTTCAACGCTTTACTAGGGAAGATATTCCGTATTCGAAACCTCCTGCACAATGCTTAGATGAGTTTGATAATTATATTGTTAAGCAAGAAAATTTTAATATGAGAGTAGAGAATCATTTAATGGAAAATTCTCGAGCTATTAGTGAATTGCATGATATTGTAGAGAGAACCTCCAATGATGTTAAGATGCTTGTTAAACATTTTCATATGATTCAAACGCAAATTGATCAACTCACTAAAGTGCAAAATGACTTGTTAGGGAATAATTCTAAAGAGAAACATGCTTATGAAGTAACAACTAGAGGTGGTGTCTCTACCAGGGATCCTCTATATCTGAAGGGCATCCCAAAAGAATTGAACAAGATTCTCAACGCATTGAACCTAGTGCTCATTCTAGGAAGAAAAAGAAGAAGAAACATAAAAATGTTGTAGAATCCTCTGAACCTGCTAATGATCCTAATAGTATTTCTATTTCTGATGCTGAAACTGAAAGTGGTAATGAACATGATAATGATAATGATAATGATAAGAATGATACTCCTGATAAAGAAGAGGTTGAAGAAGAACCTGAAAAGCATGCTAAAAATAAAAAGTACACTAAAGAAGACTTTATTGCTGAGAAACATGGTAATGAAAGAGAACCTTGGGTGCAAAAGCAAATGCCTTTTCCTGCTAAGAAACTAAAATCAAAGGAAGAAGAACATTATAATAAATTTTGTGATTGGATGAAGCCTTTATTCTTGCAAATCCCTTTGACTGATGCTATTAAATTGCCTCCTTATTCAAAGTATATGAAAGATATTGTTACTAACAAAAGGAAAATCCCCAATGAGGAAATTTCCACTATGCTTGCTAATTACTCTTTCAATGGCAAAGTTCCAAAGAAGTTGGGCGACCCAGGTATACCTACTATTCCTTGTTCTATTAAGAATAATTATGTTAAAACTGCTCTATGTGACTTGGGAGCCGGTGTTAGTGTTATGCCTTTTTCTCTTTATAAGAGACTTTACTTAGATAAGTTGATACCTACTGATATATCTTTGCAAATGGCTGATAAATCTACTGCTATTCCTGTTGGTATATGTGAGAATGTTCCTGTTCAAGTTACTACTAACTGCTTGATATTAACTGATTTTGTTGTGTTGGAAATGCCTGAAGATGATAATATGTCTATTATTCTTGGGAGACCTTTTCTTAACACCGCAGGGGCTGTTATTGATTGCAATAAAGGAAAGGTTACTTTCAATGTTGATGATAGGGAGCATACCGTTTATTTTCCCAAGAGGATTGAGAAAGCGTGTGGAGTTAATACTATTTCTAATGTGAGAACTATCAAAGTGGGAACTATTGATTGTCCTATATATGAGCCTAAGGAAGAATATCAAACTCTCGTGATTGGATCCATATCAATACAATTCAAGGTAACATGATTGATTTGAGATTTATTTCTTCTTATGCTATGTAAAATTTATTTGGTGACAAGACTTGATCAACCTTGTTAACAAATACTTTTTATATGCATAGAGGAGGTAAACAACATATTTTTTTTTGCTCCACTTGCTCTAGTTGCTGTAGCACTTTTAATTTGCAAAGTTCCTTAGTTATTTGAAGATTTCAAAATTTTTCCTGGCCAGTAATAATAAACTAAATACCCAGAAATGTGCATTTTTCAAAGTTTTCAAAAATTCACAAAAATTATACCGTTGGTCCTATTTTTCGACGAGGCACCTGGGAGCACCAGAGGATGACCTGTGGGGCACCAGAGGGCGCCAAACCACAGGCCGGCGCGGCCAAGGAGGTGGCCGCGCCACCATGTGGTGTGGGCCCCCCTTTGCCCCACTTTGTCATCTCTTTCTCCCAGCACCTTCTCTCTCCCGAAAAAACTCGTACCAAGTTCCTCTCTCTCGCGTTTTTGCTCCAGAGCTCCAGATTTCTCGATCTCTTTGCTCAGCCCAGATTTCCTGCTGAAATTTGGCACATTTGCTCCTTGGTATGTGACTCCTCCACCCATCCAAGTAGAATTTTGTTTGGTTGAGTATATCTTGAATATTTTGCTGCTGTAGGTAACATGTTTAGTGAGCTTGCATGCTTGTTCTAAGTGGTAGAAACTAGTTTTGATGCATGATTAGTACTCTAGCAAGTTCCTATGGTAGTTTCCCTCAATTATATGTCACCAAATCAAATTTTATATCATTTGTTAAAAATTTCAGAGAAGCTATGAAGAAGTTCAACTTTGGAGAGTTGTTCAAGAAAGGGACAACCAGCACCGGGAGGCCTTCTAGGGCCGCCACCCGGATTAGGCGATCATACAATGAAGACATCATCGCGCCTAGCTTCGCGCCCGAAGAGGACAACGGGGCTCCTAATGCTTCGTCTTTTCCATGCTATGATTTTCTTAGGAATGCAGGGATATTGGAGGATTTCTTCACCCTTGTCAACAGGGCAGGGTTAACCACCTATGTGGGCGATGAAAGGGAGCAATACTACATGCTCACCAAGATCTTCGTCGAGAGTTTCCAGTTCAACAACAAACAATATGAGCCGACGGTTGCATTCAGGATCTATGGTAATCCTGTTACTATGCAATTGAAGGATTTTTGTCGTGCATTGGATATTGTCCCTGTAGGTACAGCAAGTAGGATCGATGACAACCCCCGGGACTTGTTGGAGCTCTATCGAGGGATCACCGATGATGATTGTTGCACCATTCAGCGGGGCAAGATAAGGAACATTCAACTCCCCGCCATTAAGTATTTTGCATACTATATTGCTACTAGCATTCTTGGTAGGGAGAACACTAGCAACATTTCTAGTTACCATCTTGCTTTCTTAAATATTGCACTTACTGGTCAGACATCCTATCACCTTGGTGCTCTTATTGCTCGCCGCCTGACTACCAGGGGGCCTATTTTTGGAGGAACTATCGCCTTTGCGCGTTTTAACATATCTAAATCTTCCTATTGATCCTAATGATGTGTCATTGGCCCCTAGGAGACTCGATATTACTGCTATGAAGAGTCATCATTTTGTTACCACTGACTCTACTTTAGATAATATGGTTTATAGAATGTTGTTTTCTGACGGGGATGAGAAAGAAATTCCTTTTCCCCAACCAGGTTTGTTCAGTATTGACAGGCAATCATGGTCGTGCACTAAGGAGGAAGTGGATGAACATTTGAAGATAAAAGACTTCCACCAGCAACATGACTCCGAGGACGCCGGGGCCTCCTACGACCACACCGTCACGTATCCGGGTGCTTCTTCTAGCACATACCCGGAATACGATCCATCTTCGTCATACTACGGAGACACTACCTCATGGGATCGATGGGATTGAACTCCACTTAGGCCAAAAGCCTAAGCTTGGGGGGAGGTATACCGGCATCACTCATTCTTTGCATATTATGGTTGCTGGATACTTGCACATACTTGTTTTGTTCGTTTGAGTGGTTTTCTAATGAGAGGAAGATGATATTTGGGGAAGTGCTGCCTGAAAACAGATTCTGGAACGTTACCGTAAAAATTCTCAAAAATAGCCAGAGCGTTATTTTGAGCTGCCAATTTTTGTGCAGGTTCCCCAGGTTGTTATCTAACTTTCATTAGTTGAACACTTTTCGATCTGAGCAACGTAAGATTTTTGTAAAAATCGATTTCTGTACTGCTGTCAGGTTTTGGCAGATTTCTGCCATCTCGCTTTTCTGCGTTTCTTTTAGTTTGCTATTTCTTGTTTTTGCTTTGTTTCTTCTCAAAACACAAAAAGACCAAAAATATTTCTGTTGTTTCTCTTCACCATTTGTTTGCTTTGGTTTCTTGCATTTGTTTCACTTTATTTGCTATTGCTAGTTTGCTATAAGAAAACCCAAAAAGATTTTGCTTTGTTTGTTTGTTTCCTCTTGTTCTTGTTTCTAATTCGAAAACACCAAAAATATTTGCTATTCTTCTTTGGTTTGTAAAGTTCTTTATGAGTTCAATGGTCTTCGGTGGCTGGAGCGTGGTTTTCATTTCATATTATCCAAGCTACACAAGTGAAAAGGCAATAATGACGATCTACGACAATCTGATTGTGGTGAGAGGCTGGTATGAACTCTATTTGTTTTCATTTTTGTACATATACTCATCCATGTGAGCATGCTTAGTTGGTTCATGTGAGGTATATGTTATTTGAGAAAGTCTAGTAGTTTATGATCTCTCATGATTAGCTCCAATCTATTAATATGAGTAGCATGTCATTGATGTTTGCTTGCATTGTTTTATTCATAAGTGAGTATGGCATTGTGGTATCCTCCTCTGAATAATTCATTTATATCGACTTGGCACATGCTCACGCATGCATATGACTGAACAAAAAGTCAATTAAGCCTCGATGATTTATATTGCTTCAGAGTTCTTGTATCACTTTTATGCCTCCGTTAATTTATTTTGCCGCAAGCATGATTATGACAGTTACTGCTCTCTTGATTTGTCGCTCCCTAGTCTATTGCTAGCCTTCACTTGTACTGAGCGGGAATGCTGCTCGTGCTTCCAAACACCTGAAAACCAAGTTGTTCCAAAAGTGTCCACCATAAATACCTATGCATGGCATTTCAAACCATTCCAAGTGAATTCTCGTGCGCTACCTTTAAAACCTTCAAAATGCTTGTCAATTTGTGTTTATGTTTCATAGCTCATGAGGAAGTATGTGGTGTTTAGCTTTCAACCTTGTCATTCACTTTTGACGGACTCTCACATGGACTAGTGGCACATCCGCTTATCCAATAATTTTGCAAAAAGAGCTGGCAATGGGATTCCCAGTCCCAAATTAATTAACTTAATAGACACTCCTCCATGGTTTGTGATTGTTGGACGGCACCCGAAGGATTCGGTTAGCCATGGCTTGTGTAAGCAAAGGTTGGGGGGGGAGTGTCATCATCATAATAAAAATAAAATAAAAAGGCACTCCCTCATGGTATGAGATTGTTGGCAGGCACCCGAGGATTCGGTTAGCCATGGTTTGTGAAAGAAAGGTTGGAAGGAGTGCCAAATAAATATGCAATACTTCATGGGAGCCGCTCTTGAAAGTCCGGTTGGCGAGGTAGTTAGTGTACCCATTACCATTCGTTGACAACAACAAACACCTCTCAAAATAATTTTACTCCTGTCTTTATAAAAATGAAAAGCTCTAGCGCATGTTAATCCCTGCTTCCCTCTGCGAAGGGTCAATCTTTTACTTTTATGTTGTGTCTCCATTATTTCTTTGAGCACTATCTTGAGAGCACAACTATCATTCTTAGTATAATATGCTTGTCTCAAAATATGATTGATTGTGGTATAACTTTGATGCATTTATCTTTTGACAATCACTACTTCTAGTCTTTCTATGAACTCCAGAGGTGCCCGGGCATTTATGTTTTGCCAATCAAATACAGGCAAGCGAGATACCACTTTATCATACTCTCTTATGAACATTGCAATCCTGCTTATATACATGATTCATGATGCTTATTATTAATTGTTGGTACCTCTCCATGATTGACATAGCTGTTAGATGATCTTATTTGCATGTATCTCATTATGAATTGCTTAAGTATTAGCCATAGCATGAGAATATATACATCATATGAGCAAATGTGTTCGTGAAAGTTCTTTTATCGCTCAGTTGTTAACTGAATTGCTTGAGGACAAGCAATAAGCTAAGCTTGGGGGGAGTTGATACGTCCAAAACGTATCTACTTTCCCGAACACTTTTGCTATTGTTTTGCCTCTAATTTGTGTATTTTGGATGCAACTAACACGGACTAACGCTGTTTTCAGCGAACTGCTCTGGTGTCTCGTTTTTGTGCGAGAAATCCAACTTTCGGGAAAATCCTCGGAATTTATGCGAAGGCCCTATTTTCCCAGAATAATGACGGAGCGAGAAGGACAATTGAGGTGGAGGCCCGAGGGCCCCACACCATAGGGCGGCGCGGCCCAGGGGGGCCGTGCGGCCCTGTGGTGTGGCCCCCTCGGCCGGCCTCCGACGCCCTCCTTCGGACTATTTATCGGCCTCGACCTAAAAACGCACGGGGAGAAGTCGAAGTCGCCAGAAACCCTCCAGAACGCCGCCACATCGCGAAACTCCGTCGCGGGAGCCAGAAGTCTCCGTTCTGGCACTCCGCCGGGACGGGGAATTGGAGGAGATCATCGCCGCCATCACCACCGACGCCTCTCCATCAACCAGCAATGTTTCCCCCATCCATGTGTGAGTAATTCCCCTGCTGTAGGCCGAAGGGGATGGTAGGGATTGGATGAGATTGGTCATGTAATAGCATAAGATTGTTAGGGCATAGTGCCTAGTGTCCGTAATTGGTACTTTGATGATATTGTTGCAACTTGTTATGCTTAATGCTTGTCACTAGGGCCCGAGTGCCATGATCTCAGATCTGAACATGTTATTGTTTCATCATGATATTCATTGTTTATGGTCTTACCTATAAGTTGTATACACATGTCGCTGTCCGGAACCGATGGCCCCGAAGTGACAGAAATCGGGACAACCGGAGGGGATGGTAGCGATGTGAGGATCACATGTGTTCACGGAGTGTTAATGCTTTGCTCCGGTACTTTATTAAAAGGAGTACCTTAATATCCAGTAGTTTCCCTTGAGGCCCGGCTGCCACCGGCTGGTAGGACAAAAGATGTTGTGCAAGTTTCTCATTGCGAGCACGCACGACTATATATGGAACACATGCCTATTGATTGCTTTGTACTTGGACACCGTTTTATTATTATCTGCAAATGCCCTGCTATGATTGTTACATGAGTTTCTCTCATCCATGCAACGCCCGTTCATCCGTCCCCGTGCCTACAGTATTTTAATCCTGCTGTTTACTATAATCACTACTGCTGTCTTTGTTACTCTGCTGCTGTTATTTCACTACTGCTACTTCTATAAAACTGTTACTACTGATAAACTCTTGCGAGCAAGTCTGTTTCCAGGTGCAGCTGAATTGACAACTCCGCTGTTAAGGCTTCCAAGTGTTCTTTGTCTCCCCTTGTGTCGAATCAATAAATTGGGTTTTACTTCCCTCGAAGACTGTTGCGATCCCCTATACTTGTGGGTCATCAGATAGCAAGCTCAAAGAAGGTCAACAATGGGGGCAAAAACGAGCTCAAAATGGATGGGTAACATTGGGGAAGAAGACCCCCTTAAATAGGGCAAGAGAAATCTGCCCGTTATGCACAAAACTCGTCAAAACCGGAACTTCCGGCCATTTGGGGCGGAACTTCCGCCCCCCGGAAGTACCGGCCAACTTCCGGATGAAGTAGGGCGTCCCCGGAAAGCTTACAGTATACTTTTGCGTGCAGAATCGTCATTTCCAGAAGTTCGCCGGAACTAGGGCGGAAGTTCCGGCCAACTTCCGGCCAAAAAACTGCTTCACGGAAACGTGAATACCTTTTGCATCCGGACTCCGATTTTGATGATCTTGGGCTTGTTTCGAAGCTAGTAACAAGCTCTACAAGATCATGCAGGGAACCATCATAGTCCAGTAAGGTAGGATAGAAATAAATGATGAAAGGTTTGACCTATCTAAAAAATACATGCCGGTAAAACCTCCAACCTCGAAAATGCAACAACTTGAGTTAGGAAACTCGGATTTAGGTGAAAACAATTTTGTTGTATAGAAGATGACAAGAACTACCCCACAAAGAGTGAAAAGCTTAAGAACAAGTTGGGTAGGTTTTTCTATGTATTTTAGAGTGAAACCTCTCAATACGAGAAACTGAGAAAAACTCCAATTCGAAAACGCAACAATTGATTCATGCGGAATCCGGTTTCGTTGAACTAGAGCTTGTCATGAGAATAAGCACAAGCTCTAAAACACCATACGGATAAGATCCAAATAACAACCAAGAAATATGATGCAAGGATGCAAATGTTTGAGCTCTATGAAGGATACGATCGAGTTACTCACTCGAGAGCCCTCTTGATAGTACGGCAACTAAACTATAAACCGGTCTCCAACTACACCATGAGACCGGTGAGAAAGAAACCCTATCAAGAGCAAACATTAACCTTGCACATTCCACTTGAGCTTGATGATGACGGTCTTGACCGCAACAAGATGGAACGCCTTTCTTGATTGTGCTTGCTTGACGAAGTCTTGTGGATTGCTCCCCCATAATCCACCATGGGAGAGCTTCTTCTTCGGCGCAACTTCACATATCCATGAACACCATATGGATGGCAAGAGTCAAACAGAGGATCTCTTCGAGATGGCTCATCTTGAACTTCCACTTCATTTCTTCATGGCAAGCTTCAAGCTTATGATCTCTTCGAGTTGGCTCATCTTGAACTTCCACTTCATTTCTTCATGGCAAGCTTCAAGCTTATGATCTCTTCGAGTTGGCTCATCTTGAACTTGCCTTCATTTCGTTGATGTCTTGAAGTTAACCTTGAGAGCTCACTTCATCTTCATCTTCAAGACATACCTTACACTTGATCTTCTTCATTTGCTTCTTATTGCAATCTTGAAGCTAACATATGGTTCAAGCATTGCCTATGGACAACACCTACAAATATAGCTCAATGCAAACATTAGTCCATAGGGATTGTCATTAATTACCAAAACCACACATGGGGGCTCCATGCACTTTCAATCTCCCCCATTTTGGTAATTGATGACAATCTCTTTGAGAGGGTTCATATAAGGAATTTAAGTAACAAACAAGTTGAATACATAGAGCAAACTCCCCCATGATATATGCATGTGTGAATGATCTCGACTTTCATTGCATATATTGACATTCAAAGCCTAGTGGAGTTTCCTCTAAATATTCAACTATGCAAAGCAACAAGATGCAATGCAATAAAGGCACATGCTTAAGCACAAAGCAAAGACATAACCAAATTCCCTTAAACCCTCCAAACTTCTCCCCCATTTGCACCAATTGCCGAAATGGGTGAAAAATTTAGAAGGCCAATATAGTGATAGTTCCTCCATAGCGTGTGCATTTCTCATAATTTGAGTGTAATCAAATGCACGTATCCAATGACGAATATTCGGAAGGAATCACACTATAGATAGGATCAAAGATTGCAAAAAGATAACAAAGTCAAGAAGCTTCAACAAATGAAGCAAGCAACCAAATGAACCACAAAGAAGCTACCAAAAGAAAGATAGATATTATGATAAGATCAAGAAGATTGCTCTAAATAATATGAGGAAGCTCCCCAAGGTTTGTGCACAAAACTAGACAATTTGCATTGGAGTATAAAGTGCACAAACATGGAATCATCACTCCCATAATATCATTCAAAACAAAAGATACCAAGTGAATCAAACTCTAATGATCACCACAAAATAATGCCCTAAATAACATGAGGAAGCTCCCCAAGGTACATGTATAAATTAAAATGTTGCATTTGAATACAATATGCATAACATGGGATCCTCACTCTCTCGTTACCATTTAAAACAAAAACATTTGCAATAGATCATAGATAGAAAATTAAGCTTAACAATTGCAACAAACAAATGGTTGAGCAACAAGTAAGAGGCACCATAATAAAAGGCTCAACCAATAGGATATGTGAAAGGCATGATAAAACATATTATAAGACTATTACAATTATGAGAAAAAAACATCATCATAGTCTTCAATGAATTATATTGCTTAGCATGACCAATCAACACGCAACAAATAAATATGATATCAAATGGAGATGTATCATCTCTTATGTGTATAAGTTTCTCTAAGTGGGCAATATCACAAAGATATTTATCCACAAAGAAACATGCACACACAAAATAGATACACAAGAAATATAGTATGATATCCAAGACGAAGTCATGCAATATACCAATAAGAATTTTTGCTTAATAGCACGGCCAAAGGCTCAATTTTATCTTATTGTACATTCATGAACTTCAACCACAAACATCTAAAATACATCACAAATATCAACAAGGGATAGAAGATAGTTGGGATGCATTGAGAAAGGAGACAAGTATCACAAATGAAGATACCAAAAGACATAACTCAATTTGCACTTTCATCGATATTGCACATGTGAGAGGTTTGAGGAATTGATATGCAATAAAATTGCTGGATAGGCATAGTTGGGATGGATGAATCATGAGCATGATTAAATATACTTCCCAACAAATTCACTCATCTCAAATTACTCACATTCACAATAAAGAGGTTTCATTAAGACTTTTGCAAGAAGCACAACATTTGAAAATCAAGAGATTCATGCCAAGATGCAACCACATGGTTGGATGCTAGAAAAATATGCATGAGAAGATACTTGTTACCGAGATAGCATTGGTGTGGATGTAGTAGATATGTGTTCTTAGACCATCCTAGCTTGCCTCAAGTTACCATTGAGTCACCACTTCTCCCCAAGAGTGAGACAAGAATCCAATGCATATCCATTGTACCTAACACAAAGGTAAGTACAAAAAGGTCCCCAAACTAATTGGGTCCAAAGTAGTTAGACACACTACAACATATAGGACAAACTCCACAATACTATGTGTATATAGATATGAAATTGAATTTCATGCACATCTTAGCCAAATTAGGATTTGATGGAGTTTACCCTATATATTGGATCAAATAAAGTAACACATGCCATAAGATAGACATATATTGAAGATGCATGCACAATAGTTTCAAGAACCAAAGAAAGTTATAATTTGGACAAGACACCAAATAAATCAAGAGACAATGGTTGTCCAAATTATATCAAAGAATCAAATCAACACAAGATTGACTCCAAAGAATTATCTCATTATAAGAAGCTAATTAAACCTAAACACAAAGGAATGAGATAACCAACTCCCAAGAGAGCAAGGTTCCAACAAACAAACCAAACCCTCAACACTTTTTATGATGGCACAAAGTACCAAAAAAAGTTTATGTCTCCCAAAACCAAATTTTTGATAATGATCAAGAGATGTTAAGCATTCTAACAAATATAGGAGAGCTCCCCCAAGATTAGTGCATTATCTAGGATTTTGCATATGAATACTAAATGCACAAAACTAGGATCATCAGGCTACCTATATCTACTAAAATGCTAAAAAAGTTTGAATAGACAAATTAGATCCATAAGATGCAAGGAAGACACATGGGAGTCAAAGCACAACACATTAATGGCAATAAATAAGACAATTTAAACACAAGAGCCAATGTAAATATGATCAATAAATTTCTACCTCATAATAGATTGCCAATTGTCCTAGGATAAGAGGTATTAGGAAATATTTCCCGGTGGTAGTTTGTAAGTATATATAAGATCATATTTACACCAAATAAAGCATATGGTAAAAGATAAGAGTTAACCATCATGCAAAGAGAGTTTCTTGATACCTTCAATTAGTCATACCAACATGCAAAGCAATTAATAGTATTCATACCAACATGCAAAGCAATTAATAGTAATCATACCAACATGCAAAGCAATTAATAGTATTCATACCAACATGCAAAGCAATTAATAGCATTCATACCAACATGCAAAGCAATTAATAGTATGACTTGAAGCACATGGTTTTCCAAAAATGTATTGAGGGACACATTGTGAAAAACCATGCCAACAAAAACTTTCACAAATAAGATCCTGTTATCACCGGATTTTAGCCAAATTAGGAGATGGGCCGTGATTGAGATGGGCTTGGAGGATATGCACATAAAGTGTTTCTGAATCGGCCTCGTGCGAGAATTTGGGCTAGATTGCCCGTATATTTGTACATTATGGTAGATCGTGTTTTAGTTTAGAATTAAGAGATAGAGTTTGGTTCGTACACAGTTAGGTTTATTCCAAAGATAGAAAGTCCACAGACTATAAATATGTACCTAGGGCTATTGAGAAAAGAGGACGATCACGTTCACAACAAACACAATCTAGGTGCATCGCCACCCCTTGTTTCAAGGGTTTCTTCCGGGTAAGCGTCATGCTGCCTAGATCGCATCTTGCGATCTAGGCAGTATCAGCTTATTCGTTGTTTTGTGTTGCTCGCAGTGAAGCCTTGTTGATGGCGAGCAATACCGTTATCATAGATGTTTTTGGGCTAGCATCGATACTTTTCTGATATGTTTGCTTAGTTATGCGGCCCCTAAATATCTAGCTGCCTTTGCACCTATATTGGGTGTAAGGGCAGCATCTTGCTTGGACTTTATTTAGTAGATCTGATCTGTTATGGTTGTTCCTTGTTCTCCAAGGATTAGTTTGATATCCGCATGGTTAGGCCTTGCAAACGGGTTGAACGATCCAGTAGTGCGTAAGGTATGGTTTGTCGATCCAAGAGGGGTTGTTCCGGGAATCGACTTTGTGTTGGTTTTTAGGCCTCTTCTAGGATTAGATTTCTGTTATCTTTCGTATCTGCCAGGCTCAACTACGTGTAGGACGTTCCAATTATGCGGTGAAAGCCCTAGACTGTCGTAGATTGATTTAACTTGGTATTGATCAAGCAGGATCCCCATGTTATCGTAGATCCAATACGAACCATGGATGAATCGGCTCTTTGAGCTGATTCACAGGGTAACCTGAGAGCCGATCGAGGCTCGGATTTAATGTTTACGTGTCTGCCATGTAGGAAATTAATTGAAGCAATCCATCACCTTCCTGACCAGGTATAGGTCAGGTGGCACGCCCTTTCAACAGCCAGGACGTGTGCCGGAGTTTTGCGGGCCGTCGCCCGAGGGACCAGGACCCACCAGCAGTTCTGGGAGCCTCCCGGCTCTTCGTGTTGCTCGTCGCTGCTCGCCGGTGGGTTTTGACAGGCAACACATTCTGGCACGCCCGGTGGGACATTCTACAGCAACTACGTCAACATCTGCAGCTGAGATGGCGAACGGACCAATCACGTACGAAGATCTGCCTGAGGATCACAAGAAGAAATATGATGAGATTAAAGCTGTCTTCGAAGCCGATCTCATCGGCTCTTTCGAGAGAACCCGTAAACATGGCATTAGGTGGAAAGGGTTCTCACCCGAAGACGTCCTCGATGAAGTAGATCTGTCTCTCCCTTCAGAGGAACGCACCAGAGCTCTGCGCCAGGAAGTTAATTACATGGTGGCTCATTCTCTACACCGTCATTCTGAGAGCCTGGTGAACGCTTTCGAGCGTATTGCGGTTCGCGTGGTTCAGGAAATCATGAAGCATCAGTACTCTCCGTCAGGGCCTACCCTAGGGACTTGATACGTCTCCGACGTATCGATAATTTCTTATGTTCCATGCCACATTATTGACGTTATCTACATGTTTTATGCACACTTTATGTCATATTTGTGCATTTTCTGGAACTAACCTATTAACAAGATGCCGAAGTGCCAGTTGCTGTTTTCTGCTGTTTTTGGTTTCAGAAATCCTAGTAACGAAATATTCTCGGAATTGGACGAAATCAACGCCCAGGGTCCTATTTTGGCACGAAGCTTCCAGAAGACCGAAGAGTCAACGAAGTGGGGCCACGAGGTGGCCAAACCATAGGGCGGCGCGGCCCAGGCCCTGGCCGCGCCGACCTAGGGTGTGGGGCCCTCGTGCCCCCTCCTGACTTGCCCTTCCGCCTACTTAAAGCCTCCGTCGCGAAACCCCCAGTACCGAGAGCCACGATACGGAAAACCTTACTGAGACGCCGCCGCCGCCGATCCCATCTCGGGGGATCCAGGAGATCGCCTCCAGCACCCTGCCGGAGAGGGGATTCATCTCCCGGAGGACTCTACGCCGCCATGGTCGCCTCCGGAGTGATGTGTGAGTAGTCTACCCCTGGACTATGGGTCCATAGCAGTAGCTAGATGGTTGTCTTCTCCCCATTGTGCTATCATTGTCGGATCTTGTGAGCTGCCTAACATGATCAAGATCATCTATCTGTAATTCTATATGTTGCGTTTGTTGGGATCCGATGAATAGAGAATACTTGTTATGTTGATTATCATAGTTATGTCTATGTGTTGTTTATGATCTTGCATGCTCTCCGTTACTAGTAGATGCTCTGGCCAAGTAGGTGCTTGTAACTCCAAGAGGGAGTATTTATGCTCGATAGTGGGTTCATGCCTCCATTGATATCTGGGACAGTGACAGAAAGTTCTAAGGTTGTGGATGTGCTGTTGCCACTAGGGATAAAACATTAGTGCTATGTTCAAGGATGTAGTTACTAGTTACATTACGCGCAATACTTAATGCAATTGTCTGTTGTTAGCAACTTAATGTTTGGAGGGTTCGGATGATAACCTGAAGGTGGACTTTTTAGGCATAGATGCAGTTGGATGGCGGTCTATGTACTTTGTCGTAATGCCCAATTAAATCTCACTATACTCATCATAATATGTATGTGCATGGTCACGCCCTCTTTATTTGTGAATTGCCCAACTGTAATTTGTTCACCCAACATGCTGTTTATCTTATGGGAGAGACACCTCTAGTGAACTGTGGACCCCGGTCCAATTCTCTATACTAAAATACAATCTACTGCAATACTTGTTCTACTGTTTTCTGCAAACAATCATCTTCCACACAATACGGTTAATCCTTTGTTACAGCAAGCCGGTGAGATTGACAACCTCACTGTTTCGTTGGGGCAAAGTACTTTGGTTGTGTTGTGCAGGTTCCACGTTGGCGCCGGAATCTCTGGTGTTGCGCCGCACTACATCCCGCCGCCATCAACCTTCAACGTGCTTCTTGACTCCTACTGGTTCGATTAAACCTTGGTTTCTTACTGAGGGAAACTTGCCGCTGTGCGCATCACACCTTCCTCTTGGGGTTCCCAACGGACGTGTCAACCACACACATCAAGTAAATTTCTGGCGCCGTTGCCGGGGAGATCAAGACACGCTGCAAGGGGAGTCTCCACTTCTCAATCTCTTTACTTTGTTTTTGTCTTGCTTAGTTTTATTTACTACTTTGTTTGCTGCACTAAATCAAAATACAAAAAAAAAATTAGTTGCTAGTTTTACTTTATTTGCTATCTTGTTTGCTATATCAAAAACACAAAAAAATTAGTTACTTGCATTTACTTTATCTAGTTTGCTTTATTTACTGTCTTGCACTCTATATTAAAAATACAAAAAAATTAGTTACTTTTGTTACCATGTCTAGCTCTGAACCTGTTACTTCTTCGCCTGAAGAATTAGTCTTCACTTTTAAACAAGGGGATGAGGAGAGTTTTAAGGATGCTTGGTCTAGAATTTTTACTTCTTATCGTAAAACTGAACCTCAAATGACTCTAAGTTTGCTCCTTAGTAATTTTTATTTTGGTCTTATGATTCGCTATAGATATGCTTTGGATACTTTAGTGGGAGGAGATTTCCTTCATTGCAATGGGGATCAAGCTTTTAATGCCATAAAGAAGTTGGTTGCATCACATGATTCAGCTAATAACTTTGATTCAGCCCTCACTAGCATTTATAATAGATTAAACAATCTCGAGATAAGTACATCTCGCTTGGATGATAACTATTGCCATGTTCGTAATCGTCTTGAACAAGTTCTAGTGAACTCTAAACTTTCATTGTGGGATCCTACTGTTAAAATTGTTATCGGTGATCGAACTCTTCGTGCCAATTGTGATATTATGTCTGAATTTTGCCTTATACCTGAGAGCATTTATAAATCTTTGAAACTTTGGGGAATCGATGAAGGAGGAGAAGAAATAACTCTCATTAATAACTCTGTTATAATTCCTAAGGGAATAGCTGCAGGTGTGCATACAACCATTCTTGGAAGAACAATATCCATTGATTATCTTGTTATTGAATGCGTAGGGACAGGAAAAATCACACTCGGAAGATCCCTGCTGAAATTATTGGGAGCAATCATTGATGTGGGAGAAGGCACCCTGGAATTCACCTCTACACCGGGAGGAAATCATATATTTCCTAAATCAAAGGGAAAGAAAAACAATAAGAAAGGTAAGGGTAAAGCCCAAGGTAAGGTTGACACACCATCTCTTGATAATACTTGATGCACACTTTCTGCGCCTAGCTGAAAGGCGTTAAAGAAAAGCGCTTATGGGAGACAACCCATGTTTTTACCTACAGTACTTTGTTTTTATTTTGTGTCTTGGAAGTTGTTTACTACTGTAGCAACCTCTCCTTATCTTAGTTTTGTGTTTTGTTGTGCCAAGTAAAGTCGTTGATAGAAAAGTTCATACTAGATTTGGATTACTGCGCAGAAACAGATTTCTTTGCTGTCATGAATCTGGGCTGTTTTCTCTGTAGGTAACTCAGAAAATTATGCCAATTTACGTGAGTGATCCTCAGATATGTACGCAACTTTCATTCAATTTGAGTATTTTCATTTGAGCAAGTCTGGTGCCTCGATAAAATTCGTCAATACGAACTGTTCTGTTTTGACAGATTCTGCCTTTTATTTCGCATTGCCTCTTTTGCTATGTTGGATGAATTTTTTTGATCCATGAATGTCCAGTAGCTTTATGCAATGTCCAGAAGTGTTAAGAATGATTGTGTCACCTCTGAACATGTTAATTTTTATTGTCGCTAACCCTCTAATGAGTTGTTCTAAGTTTGGTGTGGAGGAAGTTTTCAAGGATCAAGAGAAGAGTATGATGCAACATGATCAAGGAGAGTGAAAGCTCTAAGCTTGGGGATGCCCCGGTGGTTCACCCCTGCATATACTAAGAAGACTCAAGCGTCTAAGCTTGAGGATGCCCAAGGCATCCCCTTCTTCATCGACAACATTATCAGGTTCCTCCCCTGAAACTATATTTTTATTCCATCACATCTTATGTGCTTTGCTTGGAGCGTCGGTTTGTTTTTGTTTTTTGTTTTGTTTGAATAAATGGATCCTAGCATTCACTTTATGGGAGAGAGACACGCTCCGCTGTAGCATATGGACAAGTATGTCCTTAGTTTCTACTCATAGTATTCTTGGCGAAGTTTCTTCTTCGTTAAATTGTTATATGGTTGGAATTGGAAAATGATACATGTAGTAATTGCTATTAATGTCTTGGGTAATGTGATACTTGGCAATTGTTGTGCTCATGTTTAAGCTCTTGCATCATATACTTTGCACCAATTAATGAAGAAATACATAGAGCATGCTAAAATTTGGTTTGCATATTTGGTCTCTCTAAGGTCTAGATAATTTCTAGTATTGAGTTTGAACAACAAGGAAGACGGTGTAGAGTCTTATAATGTTTTCAATATGTCTTTTATGTGAGTTTTGCTGCACCGGTTCATCCTTGTGTTTGTTTCAAATAAGCCTTGCTAGCCTAAACCTTGTATCGAGAGGGAATACTTCTCATGCATCCAACATACTTGAGCCAACCACTATGCCATTTGTGTCCACCATACCTACCTACTACATGGTATTTTCCGCCATTCCAAAGTAAATTGCTTGAGTGCTACCTTTAAAATTCCATCATTCGCCTTTGCAATATATAGCTCATGGGACAAATAGCTTAAAAACTATTGTGGTATTGAATATGTAATTATGCACTTTATCTCTTATTAAGTTGCTTGTTGTGCGATAACCATGTTCACTGGGGACGCCATCAACTACTCTTTGTTGAATTTCATGTGAGTTGCTATGCATGTTCATCTTGTCTGAAGTAAGAGCGATCTACCACCTTATGGTTAAGCATGCATATTGTTAGAGAAGAACATTGGGCCGCTAACTAAAGCCATGATCCATGGTGGAAGTTTCAGTTTTGGACATATATCCTCAATCTCATATGAGAAAATTATTAATTGTCGTTACATGCTTATGCATAAAAGAGGAGTCCATTATCTGTTGTCTATGTTGTCCCGGTATGGATGTCTAAGTTGAGAATAATCAATAGCGAGAAATCCAATGCGAGCTTTCTTCTTAGACCTTTGTACAGGCGGCATAGAGGTACCCCTTTGTAACACTTGGTTAAAACATGTGTATTGCGATGATCCGGTAGTCCAAGCTAATTAGGACAAGGTGCGGGCACTATTAGTATACTATGCATGAGGCTTGCAACTTGTAAGATATAATTTACATGATACATATGCTTTATTACTACCGTTGACAAAATTGTTTCATGTTTTCAAAATCAAAGCTCTAGCACAAATATAGCAATCGATGCTTTTCCTCTATGGAGGACCATTCTTTTACTTTCAATGTTGAGTCAGTTCACCTATTTCTCTCCACCTCAAGAAGCAAACACTTGTGTGAACTGTGCATTGATTCCTACATACTTGCTTATTGCACTTATTATATTACTCTATGTTGACAATATCCATGAGATGTACATGTTACAAGTTGAAAGCAACCGCTGAAACTTAATCTTCCTTTGTGTTGCTTCAATGCTTTTACTATGAATTATTGCTTTATGAGTTAACTCTTATGCAAGACTTATTGATGCTTGTCTTGAAGTGTTATTCATGAAAAGTCTTTGCTTTATGATTCACTTGTTTACTCATGTCATATACATTGTTTTGATCGCTGCATTCACTACATATGCTTTACAAATAGTATGATCAAGGTTATGATGGCATGTCACTCTGCAAATTATCTCGTGTTATCGTTTTACTCGCTCGGGACGAGCGAGAACTAAGCTTGGGGATGCTGATACGTCTCCGACGTATCGATAATTTCTTATGTTCCATGCCACATTATTGATGTTATCTACATGTTTTATGCACACTTTATGTCATATTTGTGCATTTTCTGGAACTAACCTATTAACAAGATGCCGAAGTGCCAGTTGCTATTTTCTGCTGTTTTTGGTTTCAGAAATCTTAGTAACGAAATATTCTCGGAATTGGACGAAATCAACACCCAGGGTCCTATTTTGCCACGAAGCTTCCAGAAGTCCGAAGACGAAACGAAGTGGGGCCACAGGGTGCCCAAACCCTAGGGCGGCGCGGCCCCCCCTGGCCGCGCCGGCCTATGGTGTGGGGCCCCTGTGCCCCCTCCTGACTTGCCCTTCCGCCTACTTAAAGCCTCCGTGACGAAACCCCCAGTACCGAGAGCCACGATACGAAAAACCTTACTGAGACGCCGCCACCGCCGATCCCATCTCGGGGATCCAGAGATCGCCTCCGGCACCCTGCCGGAGAGGGGATTCATCTCCCGGAGGACTCTACGCCGCCATGGTCGCCTCCGGAGTGATGTGTGAGTAGTCTACCCCTGGACTATGGGTCCATAGCAGTAGCTAGATGGTTGTCTTCTCCCCATTGTGCTATCATTGTCGGATCTTGTGAGCTGCCTAACATGATCAAGATCATTTATCTGTAATTCTATATGTTGCGTTTGTTGGGATCCGATGAATAGAAAATACTTGTTATGTTGATTATCAAAGTTATGTCTATGTGTTGTTTATGATCTTGCATGCTCTCCGTTACTAGTAGATGCTCTGGCCAAGTAGATGCTTGTAACTCCAAGAGGGAGTATTTATGCTCGATAGTGGGTTCATGCCTCCATTGATATCTGGGACAGTGACAGAAAGTTCTAAGGTTGTGGATGTGCTGTTGCCACTAGGGATAAAACATTAGTGCTATGTTCAAGGATGTAGTTACTAGTTACATTACGCGCAATACTTAATGCAATTGTCTGTTGTTAGCAACTTAATACTGGAGGGGGTTCGGATGATAACCTGAAGGTGGACTTTTTAGGCATAGATGCAGTTGGATGGCGGTCTATGTACTTTGTCGTAATGCCCAATTAAATCTCACTATACTCATCATAATATGTATGTGCATGGTCACGCCCTCTTTATTTGTCAATTGCCCAACTGTAATTTGTTCACCCAACATGCTGTTTATCTTATGGGAGAGACACCTCTAGTGAACTGTGGACCCCGGTCCAATTCTCTATACTGAAATACAATCTACTGCAATACTTGTTCTACTGTTTTCTGCAAACAATCATCTTCCACACAATACGGTTAATCCTTTGTTACAGCAAGCCGGTGAGATTGACAACCTCACTGTTTCGTTGGGGCAAAGTACTTTGGTTGTGTTGTGCAGGTTCCACGTTGGCGCCGGAATCTCTGGTGTTGCGCCGCACTACATCCCGCCGCCATCAACCTTCAACGTGCTTCTTGACTCCTACTGGTTCGATTAAACCTTGGTTTCTTACTGAGGGAAACTTGCCGCTGTGCGCATCACACCTTCCTCTTGGGGTTCCCAACGGACGTGTCAACCACACGCATCAGGACTCACCAGGGAGAAATACCGTTCCAGACCAGACCGCAGCTGCCATTCACACTTGCAGCTCCAGAGCCACAGGGTTCACCGGCATACGTCGTCTACAAGGTTGGAGGCGATCCTGTTGATTGCCAATTCCTGTATGAGCCGCCTAAAGAAATCCCACATGGATACGTGTGCACATACGTGCTGGACTGCAATAATTGGGCGCGCACGAACCAGATTGCAGCAGGAGGGATTTCTGGAGCGGACGCCGATAAACAGGCGTGGCTAGCTAAATATGCCACCGGAACGAGTCATGAAAGCTCAGCCCCTGCAGCTCATACCGTGGAACAAATCAGTACAATCTTGAGAGACCAGTTCGGCATCCTGCCAAAGAGGAGAACAGTCGGCTATTCCAAGCCGTACCCCAACGAATATGATTTGATTCCGCTGCCACCCAAGTATCGGCTCCCTGAGTTCTCAAAGTTCAATGGATCAGAAGGGTCTAGCTCAATTGATCATGTGAGCCGATATTTGGCACAGTTGGGCATGATTTCGGCATCAGACCCGTTACGTGTAAGGTTTTTTGCGCAATCTCTCACAGGACCAGCTTTTGGGTGGTACACCTCGTTGCCACCAGATTCAGTCCGGACATGGAAGCAACTGGAAGAGCAGTTTCATGTTCAATATCACTCAGAAGCTACCGAGGCTGGCATTGCCGATCTGGCGCAGGTGCGGCAGAAGCGGGGAGAAACGGTGTCGGAATACATTCAGCGTTTCAGGACTATCAAGAACCGATGTTATTTGGCTCGTTTAACTGAGAAAGAAGCAGTCGATCTGGCAGCGTTGGGCCTCGCAGCGCCGATCAAGGATCTGGCTTTCCAAGTGGAATACAATTCACTGGCGCACATGGTCCAGAAATTAACATTGTATGAGCAGCGCCACCCAGAATTGTACCAAGATAAGTTCAAACGCCCGATAGGCCTGGTCGAGACAGAAGAAGTTGAGGACTTTGCAGAAGACCAGGAAGTAGCCGTGGCTGAATGGGCTCGGGGGGCAGCTCCCGTGTCCTGCAAATGGGTGAAACAACAAGGGCCAGCAAAAGGGTTTGACTTCGATGTAAGCAAAGCTGAGCAGATATTCGATTTATTGCTTAAGGAAAAACAGCTGAAGTTACCCGAAGGCCATAAAATCCCTACGGCGCAAGAAATGAACGGGAGACCGTACTGCAAGAGGCATCACTGATACGTCCAATTTGCATCACTATTTTATATCATAATTTGCTGTTATTCATTGATATATTTCATATTGGGACACAATACTTATGTTATTTCATCTATTTTGCATGTTTCATCATTATTGGAGGATCAAGCACCGGAGCCAGGATTCTGCTGGAAAAGGCACCGTCAGAACGCGATATTTCGGAAGATCAACTGTGGAAGGAAATTATACCAAAAATCCTATTTTTCAAGATGACGAAGGAAGCCAGAAGGAGGAGCCAGGAGGACCCAGGGTGGGCCCACACCCTAGGGCGGCGCGGCCAGGGCATGGGCCACGCCGCCATGTGGTTTGGGGGGCCCACGACCCCTTTCGCCTCCTTTTCTTCGCGAAATCCTTCGTCCCGAAAACCTAAGCCACAGAGGGTACCTCGCGAAGAGTTACAGCCGCCTCTGCGGGGCGGAGAACACCAGAGAGAAAAGAGCTCTCCGGCGGGCAGGAATCCGCCGGGGAAATTCCCTCCGGGAGGGGGAAATCGACGCCATCGTCACCGTCATCAAGCTGGACATCATCTCCATCACCATCATCATCATCTCCACCATCATCACCGCCGTCTCCTCCGCAGCACCTCTTCACCGCTGTAGCAATTTGGGTTTGATCTTGATTGTTTGATAGGGGAAACTCTCCCGGTATCGATCTCTACTTGTTGTTGATGCTATTGAGTGAAACCATTGAACCAAGTTTATGTTCAGATTGTTATTCATCATCATATCACCTCTGATCATGTTCCATATGATGTCTCGTGAGTAGTTCGTTTAGTTCTTGAGGACATGGGTGAAGTCTAAATGTTAGTAGTGAACTATGGGTGAGTAATATTCAATGGTATGATATTTAAGTTGTGGTGTTATTCTTCTAGTGGTGTCATGTGAACGTCGACTACATGACACTTCACCATTTATGGGCCTAGGGGAATGCATCTTGTATTCGTTTGCCAATTGCGGGGTTGCCGGAGTGACAGAAACCTAAACCCCCATTGGTATATCGATGCAGGAGGGATCGCAGGATCTCAGAGTTTAAGGCTGTGGTTAGATTTATTCTTAATTACTTTCTTGTAGTTGCGGATGCTTGCAAGGGGTATAATCACAAGTATGTATTAGTCCTAGGAAGGGCGGTACATTAGCATAGGTTCACCCACACAACACTTATCATAACAATGAAGATTATTTAGCCGTATGTAGCGAAAGCACTAGACTAAAATCCCGTGTGTCCTCGAGAACGTTTGGTCATTATAAGTAAACAAACCGGCTTGTCCTTTGTGCTAAAAAGGATTGGGCCACTCGCTGCAATTGTTACTCTCGCACTTTACTTACTCGTACTTTATTCAACTGTTACATCAAAACCCCAGAATACTTGTCCGTGAGCATTTACAAGTGAATCCTTCATCGAAACTGCTTGTCAACACCTTCTGCTCCTCGTTGGGATTGACATTCTTACTTATCGAAGATACTACGATACACCCCCTATACTTGTGGGTCATCAAGACTATTTTCTGGCGCCGTTGCCGGGGAGTGAAGCGCTATTGGTAAGTGGAATTGGTAAGGAAAACCTTTACTGTTGTGCTGATTTTATTTCTGCCTGCTGTTATAAGTCATTATGGAGAGATCTTCTCTTCAATTTTTATTTGGGAAATCTACTACTACTGCAATGGTAGTGGATGAGGCGCCAGGTGAGGAAGTGATACCATGTAAAATACCTATGAAAATTATTGAACGTGTTATGGATAACCGCTATGAAGGGGATGGAACTGTCCATCCTGGTGATCATTTACTGTTTTTGCATGAATTATGCGGGTTATTCAAATGTGCAGCTATTGCTATGGATGAAGTAAGGAAGAAACTATTCTCTCTATCGCTGTCTGGTAAGGCGGCGCATTGGTATAAATTACTGGATAATGGGGATTCTCTTGAATGGAATGATATTGTGCCCCGGTTTTATTCTAAGTTCTATCCTCCAAGTGAAATTCACAAGGATCGGAATCGCATATATAATTTTTGGCCTCATGATGGAGAGAGTATTGCCCAAGCTTGGGGGAGATTGAAGTCTTTAATGCTCAAATGCCCCATTCATGAGCTTCCTGGTAATGTTATTATTGATAATTTCTATGCAAGACTTTCTTTTCAAGACAAGACCTTGCTGGATACTTCTTGTTCTGGATCATTTACACGCAACAAAGAAGAGTTTAAAAGGGACCTTCTTGATCGGATCCAAGAAAATACTGAAGGTTGGGAGAACGACAAGGATAGAGAATCAGGTATAATTTATGATTATAAATGCATTGAAGCTTTCATGGATACTGATAAATTTCGTAATATGAGTGCTACATATGGTCTTGATTCTCAAGTTGCTGTAAATCTTTATAAAGCTTTTGCCTCTCATTATGAATTGCCAAAGAAGAATTTTGATAAGTATCATGAACCGTATAAAGATAAAATTGATTCATCTATTAATAAATGCGTTGTAGTTGAAACTGCTGATAATGTTATTCCTGAAGCTTATATTGAAAAAACTCCTTTCCCCGCTAAAATGAAGGAGTACTCTGTTATAAATAGTGCGGTTCATAAAAGTGAAAAGAAACCTGTAGAACCTGAAGAACAAATAAAAGTTGAACCTGCTGTTGCAATAGTTAAAGATCTTGTGACTGAAAATGTGGAGGATGGTCATATTATTTTCTGTGAAGATGCTTCTAATATTGTTTCACATCCTAATAAACCCAAACAAGCTAGTGTTCCTATGCTATCTGATAGAATTGGTGATCATTGCTATTATGGATTATGTGATATTGGTGCAAGTGTTAGTGCTATTCCTTATGAGCTTTACACGGAGATTATGCACGAAATTGATTCTTGCGAACTTGAAGATATTGATGTGATTATTCAGCTGGCTAATAGAGAAACTATTTCTCCAATTGGTATTGTTCGAGATGTGGAAGTTTTATGCGGTAAGATTAAATATCCTGCTGGCTTTTTGGTACTTGGTTCTGGTGCTAGTGATTATTGTCCTGTTATTTTTGGTAGACCTTTTCTAAATACTTGTGGAGCTATTATAGATTGCAAGAAAGAGAAAATTTTGACTAAATTTGCTGGTGAATCTTATGAGTTTAACTTCTCTAAATTTACTAAAACTCCTTATAAAGCTGACTTGCCTAGTAATGATTTTAAAATGGAGCAATGTGCATCTATTGTTCTTGTTCCTAATAATCCTTTGCAGCAACATTTGGAGGATAGCGAGAGTGAAGTTTTTAGGAAAGAAAGAGATGAGCTTGAGGAAATCTTTCTTCGCCAACCTATCCTCAAGCATGATTTACCGGTGGAAGATCTGGGTACAACACCGCCACCAAAGGAAGATCCTGTTTTTGATTTAAAGCCTTTGCCTGATAACCTTAAATATGCTCATATTGATGATAAGAAAATATATCCTGTTATTATTAGTTCTAAGCTTTCAGAGATTGAGGAAGAAAGGTTATTGGAAATATTGAAGAAGCACCGAGGAGCTATTGGCTACACTCTTGATGATTTGAAAGGGATTTCTCCTTCTATTTGCCAACATGCTATTAATATGGAAGATGATGCAAAGCCTGTTGTTGAACATCAGCGTCGTCTAATTCCGAAGATGAAGGAAGTGGTAAGGAATGAGGTATTAAGACTTCTTGAAGCTGGTATTATATATCCTATTGCTGATAGTAGATGGGTTAGTCCTGTGCATTGCGTTCCCAAGAAAGGAGGAATGACTGTTGTGCCTAATGATAATGATGAGCTCATTCCTCAAAGAGTAGTTGTAGGGTATAGAATGTGCATTGATTTTCGAAAAGTTAATAAAGTTACTAAGAAAGATCATTACCCTTTACCATTTATTGATCAAATGCTAGAAAGATTGTCTAAAAATACTCATTTTTGTTTTCTTGATGGTTATTCTGGGTTTTCACAAATTGTTGTTAAAGCTAAAGATCAAGAGAAAACCACTTTCACTTGTCCCTATGGAACTTATGCTTATAGACGTATGCCTTTTGGTTTATGTAATGCTCATGCTACTTTTCAAAGATGCATGTCTGCTATTTTTCATGGTTTTTGTGAAAGTATTGTAGAGGTATTCATGGATGATTTTTCCGTCTATGGTAATTCTTTTGATAGTTGCTTGCGAAACCTTGATAAAGTTTTGCAGAGATGTGAAGAAACTAACCTTGTTCTTAATTGGGAGAAATGCCACTTTATGGTTAATGAAGGAATTGTATTGGGACATAAAATTTCTGAGAGAGGTATTGAAGTTGATAGAGCTAAAGTTGAAGCAATTGAGAAGATGCCCTATCCGAGGGATGTTAAAGGTATTCGTAGTGTTCTTGGTCATGCTGGGTTTTATAGGAGATTTATTAAAGATTTCTCCAAGATTTCAAAGCCTCTTACTAATCTTCTTCAAAAAGACGTACCTTTTGTTTTTGATGATGATTGTAAGGAAGCTTTTGAAACTCTTAAGAAAGCCTTAACAACTGCTCCTATAGTTGAACCTCCTGATTGGAACTTACCCTTTGAGATTATGTGTGATGCTAGTGATTTTGCTGTAGGCGCTGTTCTTGGACAGCGAGTAGATAAAAAACTGAATGTTATTCATTATGCTAGTAAAACTCTTGATGCTGCTCAAAGAAATTATGCTACAACTGAAAAAGAATTATTAGTTGTAGTCTTTGCTTGCGATAAATTTAGACCTTATATTGTTGATTCAAAAGTTACTATTCATACTGATCATGCTGCAATTAGATACCTTATGACAAAGAAAGATGCTAAGCCGAGGCTTATTAGATGGGTACTTCTTTTGCAAGAATTTGATTTACATATTGTAGATAGGAAAGGTGCTGATAATCCTGTTGCTGATAATTTGTCTAGATTGGAAAATATTGCTTATGATCATGTTCCTGTTAATGATAGTTTTCCAAATGAACAATTGGCTGTAATAAAGCTCAGCAAAGGAGGAAATTCTTTTATGACTTGAGGCATTATTTCTGGGATGACCCACACTTATATAAAGAAGGAGTGGATGGTATTATGCGAAGGTGTGTTCCCGAATATGAACAACAAGAGATATTGAGTAAATGTCATGGTAGTGCTTATGGAGGACATCACGCCGGAGAAAGAACCGCGCAAAAGGTTCTACAATCAGGTTTTTATTGGCCAACTCTCTTCAAAGATGCGAGAAAGTTTATTTTATCTTGTGATGAATGCCAAAGGGTTGGTAATATCTCCAGACGTAATGAAATGCCTATGAATTATACTCTTGTTATTGAACCGTTTGATTGCTGGGGATTTGACTTCATGGGACCTTTTCCGTCTTCAGAAGGTAACACTCACATACTTGTTGCTGTTGATTATGTTACTAAATGGGTGGAAGCTATACCTACAAAAAGTGCTGATGGTGAGACCTCTTTAAGAATGCTTTTAGATATTATTTTTCCTAGATTTGGAGTGCCTAGATATATTATGACTGATGGGGGTTCTCATTTTATTCATGGAGGTTTTAGAAAAACTCTTGCTAAGTATGGTATTAATCATAGAATTGCTTCCGCTTATCATCCTCAAACTAGTGGTCAAGTAGAATTATCAAATAGAGAGATTAAATCTATTTTGGGAAAGACCGTTAATAAAACTAGAAAGAATTGGGCTAGTAAATTGAAGGATGCACTTTGGGCTTATAGAACTGCTTACAAAAATCCCATGGGAATGTCACCTTATAAAATGGTTTATGGGAAAGCTTGTCATTTACCTTTAGAACTAGAGCACAAAGCTTATTGGGCTGTTAGAGAATTAAATAAAGATCCTAAACTTGCCGGTGATAAGAGGTTGTTGCAATTAAGTTCTCTAGATGAATGGAGAAGTGAAGCTTATGAAAATGCTAAACTCTTTAAAGAGAAAGTTAAAAAATGGCATGATAGAAGGATTATCAAAAGAGAATTTAATATTGGGGATAAAGTCCTATTGTATCGGTCTCGTCTCAGATTCTTTGCAGGGAAATTACTCTCGAAATGGGAAGGACCATATGTTGTCGAGGAGGTGTTTCGTTCAGGAGCAATCAAAATTAGCTCTCTCCAAGGCAATGCTACGCAAGTGGTGAATGGACAAAGACTCAAGCATTATATCTCAGGTGATTCCTATAATGTTGATGTTGATATTATTCAAGTGGAAACACTGGAGGCTTTCATCAAAGGGAAAATTGACAGTCCGCCAGAACTCGACTTTGAATAGGTAACAGTACTGGTAATGAAAAGTACGCAATTTACTTTCCGAACAATATTTTTGCTGTTTTTGGAAAATATGAAAAATTATGAGTTCGAAACGGAGTGGAAAGGACGCACGAGGGGCTGCCACCATAGGCCGGCGCGGCCTGGCCTGGGCCCGCGCCGACCTATGGTCTGGCCGCCTCGTCGCCCCTTTCCGACTCTGGTTCGATCAGGTACTTTCCTTTTGTCGTGAAAATTTTTGCTATATAATCTCCCGGACCCCTGGAGGTCCGTATATCGTTTTCTCGACGTGTTTTGTTTCGAGCTGTTTCTGCCAGGATCTGTTTTCGGTCTAGAAGCACCATGGCCTCCAACAACAAGGGCAAGGGGCTTTCGGAGGAAGAAGTGAAGAAGGTGCCATCAAGACAAGAGCAGCAAGCCGGTGGGAGCAAGCAAATCTTGGTGGGATCTGTTGACACTCGACGTTCTTTTTCTCATAACCTGCAGGGACCTTTACCACCCGCTCTTAGCCTCGACTCCTTCCCTATGTTGGAAGAAGTTCAACGGACTACCGATGAGTTTTGTGATCAATATCGGGCTCTAAGAAGAGAAGTGGAGATACTCCAGGAGGACAATTGCCGTCTCCGAAGAATGCTGGAATACCACTCGATTCGCATCACAAGATCATCATCGCCAAAGGAGTAATTCATCATCGGTATTGGCATCCCCTTGGTTTGTTCCAAGCTTGGGGGAGTGCCGCGGTATCACATCATCACTACCTTTTACTTTTATTGTCAAGTAGTGTCATATCATGAGTAGGGAAGTTATCATATAAGATGGGTTGCAGTTTGGAAGCATCTCTCCTTTAGTTGGTTATCTATGTATCCCTTGGTGTGAGTTATCGTTATGGAATATTAATGAGAAGTCTTATCATTTACATATTGCACATCTTATTCTAGTTTGCAATCTCTATCATATGATTTACCTTGTTGTTAGTATTGGTATCACTTTGGGAGCATTGAATAAATCTATTTGGTTTTGGCAAACTTAGCATTGGTCAATAGCAACAACACTTTGAGGTTTAAGTAGAAAAGAGAAATACATGTAGATGTTTCATTGTCTTTCTTTCTTGTTAGCTCATAGCTTATTATTCTGAAGTTAAAACTGTTTGTGCTTGCAAGGAAGATGCATGATTGTTTCTATCACATGTATATTTGTTTGTTTCCCTCGACTCTTATGCTTGCTAATTAACCTTGCTAGCCAAAGACCTGTACTGAGAGGGAATACTTCTCGTGCATCCAAACCTTAACCCAAACCTATGTCATTTGTATCCACCATACCTACCTACTACATGGTATTTTCTGCCATTCCAAGTAAATACTTTATGTGCTACCTTTAAACAATTCAAAACTTAGTATCTCTTATTTGTGTCAATGTTTCATAGCTCATGAGGAAGTATGTGGTGTTTCATCTTTCAATCTTGTTGGGCAACTTCCACTAATGGACTAGTGGCTTCATCCGCTTATCCAATAATTTTGCAAAAAGAGCTGGCAATGGGATTCCCAGTCCCAAACTAATTAAACTAAATAGACACTCCTCCATGGTATGTGATTGATGGACGGCACCCGAGGATTCGGTTAGCCATGGCTTGTGTAAGCAAAGGTTGGGGGGAGTGTCATCATCATAATAAAGCTAAGATAAAAAGGCACTCCTTCATGGTATGAGATTGTTGGCAGGCACCCGAGGATTCGGTTAGCCATGGTTTGTGAAAGAAAAGGTTGGAAGGAGTGCCACACAAAATGAAAATAATATGGGAGCCGCTCTTTGGAGGTTGTTTGGCAAGGGGGTTAGAGTACCCGCTACCAGTCGTTGACAACAACAAACACCTCTCAAAATGTTACTTTTATTCTCTTTATATGATTGCAAAACTGAAAAAGCTCTAGCACATGATTTAATCCCTGCTTCCCTCTGCGAAGGGCCTGTCTTTTACTTTATGTTGAGTCAGTAAACCTATTTCCCTCCATCTCAAGCAAGCATTTGAGTAGTTGTGATCAAACCATTATATTGTGATTTGCTTCATCATGTCTTTTATTCTTCCTTGTTTAGTACAAGTTTTATCTGAATGAATATAGCTTTGCAAGTTATCAATGATTATGAAAAGACCATTATGATTGAGTATGCAAGTTGTGCCTTATAAACTTTAACATGAGAGCGCTGCTCAATGAGATAAATATAATCTGTTAATTGTTCTCTGACCAAGAACGAAGTTTGCCATCACCAATTATGATTTCTTATGCACCTTTACTTGTGATTACCTTATACTTGTTTCAAGTTGAATTATAAGAGGGTGTTTACTATAATGTCTTGTGTGAATGAATATGATGCTTCTTGTCCGTATTTTATTTATCGACTCTTCACTCCATAAACATGTGGTCCTGTCTATCGAGCTCAGTTTCGCTTGGGGACAAGCGAAGTCTAAGCTTGGGGGGAGTTGATACGTCCAATTTGCATCACTATTTTATATCATAATTTGCTGTTATTCATTGATATATTTCATATTGGGACACAATACTTATGTTATTTCATCTATTTTGCATGTTTCATCATTATTGGAGGATCAAGCACCGGAGCCAAGATTCTGCTGGAAAAGGCACCGTCAGAACGCGATATTTCGGAAGATCAACTGTGGAAGGAAATTATACCAAAAATCCTATTTTTCAAGATGACGAAGGAAGCCAGAAGGAGGAGCCAGGAGGACCCAGGGTGGGCCCACACCCTAGGGCGGCGCGGCCCATGCCCTGGCCGCGCCGCCATGTGGTTTGGGGGGCCCACGACCCCTTTCGCCTCCTTTTCTTCGCGAAATCCTTCGTCCCGAAAACCTAAGCCACAGAGGGTACCTCGCGAAGAGTTACAGCCGCCTCTGCGGGGCGGAGAACACCAGAGAGAAAAGAGCTCTCCGGCGGGCAGGAATCCGCCGGGGAAATTCCCTCCGGGAGGGGGAAATCGACGCCATCGTCACCGTCATCAAGCTGGACATCATCTCCATCACCATCATCATCATCTCCACCATCATCACCGCCGTCTCCTCCGCAGCACCTCTTCACCGCTGTAGCAATTTGGGTTTGATCTTGATTGTTTGATAGGGGAAACTCTCCCGGTATCGATCTCTACTTGTTGTTCATGCTATTGAGTGAAACCATTGAACCAAGTTTATGTTCAGATTGTTATTCATCATCATATCACCTCTGATCATGTTCCATATGATGTCTCGTGAGTAGTTCGTTTAGTTCTTGAGGACATGGGTGAAGTCTAAATGTTAGTAGTGAACTATGGGTGAGTAATATTCAATGGTATGATATTTAAGTTGTGGTGTTATTCTTCTAGTGGTGTCATGTGAACGTCGACTACATGACACTTCACCATTTATGGGCCTAGGGGAATGCATCTTGTATTCGTTTGCCAATTGCGGGGTTGCCGGAGTGACAGAAACCTAAACCCCCATTGGTATATCGATGCAGGAGGGATCGCAGGATCTCAGAGTTTAAGGCTGTGGTTAGATTTATTCTTAATTACTTTCTTGTAGTTGCGGATGCTTGCAAGGGGTATAATCACAAGTATGTATTAGTCCTAGGAAGGGCGGTACATTAGCATAGGTTCACCCACACAACACTTATCATAACAATGAAGATTATTTAGCCGTATGTAGCGAAAGCACTAGACTAAAATCCCGTGTGTCCTCGAGAACGTTTGGTCATTATAAGTAAACAAACCGGCTTGTCCTTTGTGCTAAAAAGGATTGGGCCACTCGCTGCAATTGTTACTCTCGCACTTTACTTACTCGTACTTTATTCAACTGTTACATCAAAACCCCCTGAATACTTGTCTGTGAGCATTTACAGTGAATCCTTCATCGAAACTGCTTGTCAACACCTTCTGCTCCTCGTTGGGATCGACATTCTTACTTATCGAAGATACTACGATACACCCCCTATACTTGTGGGTCATCAATCACTCATTCACCCATATCACCAACGACTGCAAAGAATTGCGTCGGCAGATCCAAACGGCGATAGAACAAGGCCGTTTGATCCTTGGTCAGTTTGCCATGAAAGTAGACACGCAACCGTTTCCTGGTGTCAACATGGTGGAACACAATCACTCCCCGAGGCGTCAGCTGGATTTCTCATTCGATGTTAACATGGCAGGGCCTGTATACCACCATGGCAGGGATAAAGAAGAAATCGGTCACGCCCGTGGCAAGGAAAAGGAGGAGGCCGGCCCACGCGACCGGCCCCGATATGATGACAGACGGCACATCACCGAGAAACAAGTGAGAAACGTGCGGTATCAACGACCGCTCTCTGCGCATCTCCTTAACAAATATGAGCATCAGTACGACCAACGCCGGCGGTACGACGTAGATGACGAAAGATATCGTCGGTCTGATGTAGACAACGGGAAATATCGTCGGTATGATAGAGACGATGAAGGATATGAGCACCGCGCTAAGGGGAAGTCAAGAGAGCAGGAAGACATGGACAGACACTAGGATTGTCCTTTCTTTAAGCACTGCTGGGATTCAGGAATGAGCCGATTGCCTACAATCGACAACTGCCCGGAATGTAGACAGCAGAAGAAGGACACAGGTGAGGTTTCAATGTTCAAGCGTCTAGGGCCTCTCCCATCTCAGAACAGACGAGCTGAGTCATCTCGAGCGGAAGATTTCGAGGAGTCAGAAGATGAAGAAGAAGATAGATACCACCGGCCAAGGTGGTGCCCTGATGGACTCAGTCACTCCCAAAAGCGTAGGGTTCAACGGCTACGTAGCTTGGAGGAAACCGAGGCGCAATACCTGCACATGTTGAGGAAAGCGCGGCCCGATCTGGCCGTGAAAATTCAGCAAACTTTGGAGGCGGAGAATCGTCCACAGAAGAAAGAATGCCGCCCCAAACAAATAAAAGCCGATGTGAAGGCATCGGCTGGCACAAATATGGTGTTCATACTTCCGTCGGAGTTTTGTGCTCCAAGAACCGAAGAAGTGCCGGTAGCACAGTTTGACTGCGGCCCGCGGCCAATTATCTTTGAAAAGCCACGAGAGAAGAGCTACAAACATTTGAAGGCCCTGTACCTAAAAGGTTATATCAACGGGCAGCCTGTCGGCAAGATGTTGGTTGACACAGGAGCGGCAGTCAATATAATGCCATACTCCATGCTACGGCGTTTGGGACGCTCTAACGCAGATCTGATCAAAACCAACGTCACACTAAGCGACTTCAATGGCCAAGCATCAGAAACGCAAGGCGTTCTGAACGTGGATCTAACCGTGGGCCGAAAAACCATCCCTACATCATTCTTCATCGTCGACAGCAAAAGCACCTACGCTATCCTGCTAGGGAGGGATTGGATTCACGCCAACTGTTGCATTCCATCCACAATGCACCAATGCCTGATACAGTGGGATGGAGATGAAGTGGAGGTCGTGCATGCAGATGACTCAATCGAGATCTCAATAGCTGGCATGAATATTTGGGACGCAGAAGACCAAGAGCCGATCTCTGGAGTCAGTTTGGACGGCTGTGAGCGCATCGAAGCTACAAAAAACGGGGTGAGGCTGGTCTTATCCACTGGCCTGACAGAGTAGCAAGAGCAAAGTCAATGGACGTACGTGGCAAGGCCGATCCCTGCGATCAGCCCCAAAAAATAAAAAGCAATGATCTCACCTCAAGCATGTCACGTAGTCGTAGTAGGGAGACTCCCTCCCGTAGTAGAGCACAAATAATGTGTAAACCTTCATTGAGCAATGCAATCGAAAAGGGGGCCGATTCCAGAAATCGGCCCAAATTATCCTCACCATACGTTTTGCCTGCGTTCAGCAGGCGAACGATCTCGCACAGATGGCGTCAGGCTACAAGAATGTAGCAGGTGGAGCCGATGTTCAGGTACAGTTCCTGGAATCGGATAACTGGAGAGCCGATATCTTCAATCACTTGAAAGATTCAGCTCGGGGGGCACTTAAACAGATAAGGTACAAGGCCATGAAGTATGTCCTTATTGGGGATGACATGTTCTAGAGGACTTTGGAAGGGTTACTTCTCAGATGTCTGGGACCAGCCGAGTCAAATCGGCTCTTACACGAGGTATCGCATACATGCTCGAGGAGCTGAGTGGGTGAAGTCCCAAGTGGCTGTCAACGGTCAGCATCTCAAGAAAGATTTCCCAAGTATGTGGGATGACGGGCAGTGAAATATGGGGGCCGATGCATGAAATCGGCCAGTAAAAAAATAAAAAGTATACAAAGCAACAGGATCCAAATCACAGCCGATGCACAGACATCGACTTTAGACTACAAAGCCGATGCGCAGCCATCGACTCTAGAGGTACAAACTGTTACGAGCAGGTATCAAGTTACATGGATAGGCTCTACTGAAGGAATGCCTCGAAGGCACGGAGGGCGTCAGCACGGACACGATCCACCTCGGCGATCTCGGCCTCGTCGTCTTCGTCCTCGCCCGTCACTAGCTGTTTGTTCAGGGCACGTATTTCTGCCAGATCAGTTTTCAGTTGAGCTTTGAGGCCTTCTGCTTCCTCTTGGGAGCGGGCAATAAGAGCTTCCTTATCGTGAATAAGCTGCTTGGTTGCCCGGACCCTCTCTTCAAGGTCCTCCAATTCCTTTCGCAAGGTCTCAAGTTAGGCGGTGCTGACAGAGGTGTCAGTTTAGGCATCTAAGGCCGCCTTTTTCTCATTGAGCCGCTGACATTTGTCTGCAATATCGGCTTTCAACGGAAGTTGGGCGTGGCGTAGATCGATTCTCTGACGAGCTAACTTCACCCTTGACCTGTAGGCAGACAGAGTCACAACTGGCCAAAGTTTCACCTGCAACGTTACCGGGAGGTGGTGCTGGATTTCTTCAAGAACACTCTTCACTTCCTCGGGGTCTTCGACCAACGTCTCGATCGGGGAGGAAAGCAGGGCTTTGAGACGCTGAAATTGACGTAGGACAGCGCTGGGTCGTGGTTCATCGCATGCCGTAGAAGGAGCTGGTTCGATGGATTCAGGGTCGAACGTTAGCAAGCCCAAGAGGCCACAACCCTGACAAACAGAAACAGCGTCAGTATGCAGCAGAAAGGAAGGGTAAGCCAAACGAAAGGAGTATACCTCTCCTGAGACCAGGGGGACAGCCGATGATGAGGTAATCGGCTCTTGTGTTTCTGCTGGGGACTTGGCCAAATTGTCGACCTTGTCAACGGCACCTTTAGGGATTACTGGATACAGGCTTGCGGAGGGCATCAGTACTTCCTCGACTCCCCCACTAGAAGTGTCATCAGTCTGCAAAGGAGGTGGTTAGCCGATGCGAGCAGCAATGGATTAGCATGAAAGATGAGCCGGGGAGAGTATGGAGGGTAATTACATTTGAAGCCTCTTGGTTTGATGAAGGGGCTCGCGGTTCCTTTCGAGTCCTCTTGGTGCATCGGCTCTTTGTGCGTAGACCGCCTTGCCCCGCTTTGATTGGAGCTTGGGGGACAACAGGTTCAGGAACTGGCCTTTTCCTGGAAGCCGATGGTGGCAAATCTGGCTGGCTCTGCGTGGTGATTTTCCCAGAGTTACCTGAGCTCGAATCCCCTCGACTGGATCGTGTTTCCTCGCTGGAGTTGTCTTCGGTGGAGGCCTATAAAAGAAGAGTTAGTAAGCACAAGCATGTTTGCAGAAGCCCATAAGGATAGATGAAATCAGTCAAGGCATGGATCAACGTACGTGCAAGCTCTCTTGACCTGGAGAAGGGCTCCGGTGCTTCAAAGTTTTCCTGGCGGCTACCTTCCTCACCGTCGTTCTTGCCTTAGTTGGGGCTCGGGGGGCAGCTGGCCCGGAAGATACTTTGCTCTTGGAAGCCGATTTTGGTGAAATCGGCTGGCTCTGCATCACGACCTTTTTCAAGGGTGGCGAGCTTTTGCAGAAGAGGACCACAGGAGCCGGTGGGAAGAATTCAAAATGGGAGCCGTCATCACGTGTAGGTTCTGGACCGTCTTGTTGCTGCAAGGAGACAGAGCAAGGTTATAGAAATCATGGTAAGCCACCTCAAGAAAATTTGCGAGTGGTAGTACATGTTCTGCAGGGATATCATATTCAGCATCGAGTTGTTTCAGCAACGGTCCCAGAGCTCTCCTGAAGGCATGAGTTTTCCACATTGACCACCAGGTCTCAAAACCATTGGTTGACGAGGTGAAAGAGAGGTTGTTAGGGACTGGAATGGTTAGAGCATCAAAGAAAGAGTAACACCTCTGACCGGTGAGGAGATCGGGCAAGTCAGCTCTGCTCTCTGTTAAGTGGTGGAGGAAGAAATGGGAGACACCTGCCCAAGACCAAACTGCCGGGCTGCTACGACCGGCTGATAGGACTCATAACCAGGTTTGATTATTTTGTTTGATGTGCTCGTGCCAACTGGAAGGAAGCAGGGACGGATCATGGTGGAATACAAGTGCCGGGTGCTGGGGTCATCGGCAAAGCTGTCTAGCCTGAAGGAGACTGGATTTTCAAAATTTCCAGCTTCCGTGTAAGGAAAGAAGAGAGGATTGTCCAGGCCTTGGAAGAAAATGCTGAACCACTTTGATGCTTCCTTGGGGATCAGTTTACTACCTGGAAGGCTATACAAGGCTTGGCCGTAGCTAGTGCATCGGATCTGCTTCCCATTAGCATCTGGAAAGGTGCAAGTGGCCAAAAGTGGGAAGCTTGAGATATGGTTCTGGAAATACAGCTGAGCCCATAGCTGAATAAACCACCAGGGACCTCCTGTTTTGACTGTTTGTTGGGAGAATAATTTGACAGACATTAGTTGGAGATATCGATAGACCTCTCCAAGGAACAGTTTGCCGAGGCCAAGCTGGGTGCCTCTGGCAAGTTCATAGGCCAAGGAAAGATAATTCTTGGTCGGAGCAAGTGAAGGGCCACATAATATGAAGTGTTCCAACCAGAAATTTAGGAATGCCGTGTGTTCTTTCTCTGTTACAGGGCCTTTATTTTTTCATATGGCATCGAAGATAAGCACCCCAGTTTGTGCACTCTGTTTTGGAAGAGAGTTTGAAAGGGACCCTTGGCAGCATAAAAGCAGAGGGGCTGGGAGATGTGATGTCTAGACCAGTGATCATTACCACATCTAGCAGAGTTGGTGTCATGGGGCCGTGGCCAAACACGAAGCAGTTCAGAGCATCAGACCAGAAGTAGCCGATGATTTTTAGAAGGTTTTCATGCTTCTCAAGGGGAGACAATGATAAGGACAGAGCATCGGCTATTCCTGTGGTTTCCCATGTGGATTGGTAAGTTTTGGATACTCTACTATACCAGGAAACCCAATCTTCAGGAGGGTTAGGCCAGGCTCGTAAGCAATCGGCCCAAGAAGCTAGATCTAAATTCTGGTTCACGAAGGGAATCCTATTGGCCTCGCAAGAAATCAGATGGGCAGGACTCTCGGCAGTACGGGGGCCAAGACAAAGAGAGTTTGGAAGAGAAGGATGCGGCAACAGAATGTCTGATACCTAAAATTAATGGTGGAAAAAAGCATTAATTCAGATGTTTGCTATTAGTTCTAACACTATGCTCGGATGGCGAGGGGCAGTTAAGGATTACCTTCAGGCCAGAGACCGTTGCGTTGGCATTGGACGATTCCGCCATCCGATTCGCCGGCGGAGATGAATCTGCAAGGTTGGGGGTCTGGGATTCGCGTTGCCGCGAGTTGAATCTGTTCGATGGGCAATTGGAGATCTGAGACGAGGGTCACAGGTTATCGTTTGGAATTTGGGGAATGACCGCTTGGACCGGTCTAAATGGATAACTGAGTCTAGCCTTGCTGGCGTTTTTTGGTAAAAGACCGATGCGTTGCTATCGGCTCTTTGTGCGTTGACCTACTTTGACAATCGGAAAAATCAGACATAGAAGCATCCTTCATTGATTAAAAGGGGGATTTTACAATAAGAGCCGATTGCTCACAAAAGGAGGATCTGCTGCCTAATGCACTACTACTAGCCCTATTCTAGTAGTCCCTAATCTAGGGGCCGTCGCTGCCCTCGTCGTCGCCGTCCTCGCCGCTATCGGCGCTGCTGCCGGCGATGTCTTCGTCGCTGCTGCTGGAGCCGTCGGCAGGGGCTTCTTCTTCGTCATCGTCATCGTCGTCGTCGTCTTCCAACCCGGCGCGGAAGCGCTTCGCCGGTGGGTAGTCATCGGAGGAGGTGTCGTCCTCTGCTTCATCCTCTCCGTCGGAGGAGAGGTCCTCGCCACAGGAGAAGGCGTCGTCGTCGCTCTCTTCCTCCAACTCCCCGTCCACGAGGAACTGGAGGTTATCCTCCCCGTCGGTCAAGGATTCGTCATCCTCTGACCCGACGGCGAAGTCCCAATCAACCTCGTCCCACCACAGTGGGGCGCGGGCCTCGTACGCCTCTATCGGGTCGTACTCCGGCATCGGCTCGCTGGAGGAGGAGGATTGGAAGGAGAGACCCGAAGAGGCAGAGGAGGAGTCCATGGTTGCAGAGGAGGGTTTTTTCGATTGCTAATGCGGAACAGGAGAATGAAGAGGCGAACTGCTCGGATGAGGTTAAATAAAGGGGATATAGTGAAAGATGATTCAATGCTGTGGCAGTTTCGAGGATGCGGTGCCAAAACTGTCAAATCGTGCAATACGGAGAAGTTGAGAAGGCAAGGCATCATGATGGAAGGGCACTGTAGCGGTTCTGCTCTGCAACGCGTGACCCGATGAAGGAAAACAGAGTGGTTTTGGAATTATTATTGCCAAAACCGGGGGGCATGTGTTATCACCGGATTTTAGCCAAATTAGGAGATGGGCCGTGATTGAGATGGGCTTGGAGGATATGCACATAAAGTGTTTCTGAATCGGCCTCGTGCGAGAATTTGGGCTAGATTGCCCGTATATTTGTACATTATGGTAGATCGTGTTTTAGTTTAGAATTAAGAGATAGAGTTTGGTTCGTACACAGTTAGGTTTATTCCAAAGATAGAAAGTCCACGGACTATAAATATGTACCTAGGTTTATTGAGAAAGGAGGACGATCACGTTCACAACAAACACAATCTAGGCGCATCGCCACCCCTTGTTTCAAGGGTTTCTTCCGGGTAAGAGTCATGCTGCCTAGATCGCATCTTGCGATCTAGGCAGTATCAGCTTATTCGTTGTTTTGTGTTGCTCGTACTGAAGCCTTGTTGATGGCGAGCAATACCGTTATCATAGATGTTTTTGGGCTAGCATCGATACTTTTCTGATATGTTTGCTTAGTTATGCGGCCCCTAAATATCTAGCTGCCTTTGCACCTATATTGGGTGTAAGGGCAGCATCTTGCTTGGACTTTATTTAGTAGATCTGATCTGTTATGGTTGTTCCTTGTTCTCCAAGGATTAGTTTGATATCCGCATGGTTAGGCCTTGCAAACGGGTTGAACGATCCAGTAGTGCGTAAGGTATGGTTTGCCGATCCAGGAGGGGTTGTTCCGGGAATCGACTTTGTGTTGGTTTTTAGGCCTCTTCTAGGATTAGTTTTCTGTTATCTTTCGTGTATGCCAGGCTCAACTACGTGTAGGACGTTCCAATTATGCGGTGAAAGCCCTAGACTGTCGTAGATTGATTTCACTTGGTATTGATCAAGCAGGATCCCCATGTTATCGTAGATCCAATGCGAACCATGGATGAATCGGCTCTTTGAGCTGATTCACAGGGTAACCTGAGAGCCGATCGAGGCTCGGATTTAATGTTTACGTGTCTGCCAGGCAGGAAATTAATTGAAGCAATCCATCACCTTCCTGACCAGGTATAGGTCAGGTGGCACGCCCTCGCAACAGCCAGGACGTGTGCCGGAGTTTTGCGGGCCGTCGCCCGAGGGACCAGGACCCACCAGCAGTTCTGGGAGCCTCCCGGCTCTTCGTGTTGCTCGTCGCTGCTCGCCGGTGGGTTTTGGCAGGCAACAGATCCACAAAGATATTAGCAATGAAGCCATTTAAGCAAATTGGAACTTGTTTGAGCCAACTTGCCACATATGAGAGAGATAATTTATAATATCAATTCTACGTGACACAACCTCAAATGTTCATATTTTCTAGGCTTGTAATATACACAAAGCTTATTACTCCCCCACAATGTGATAAGGAATTTAATTTCACAAGAGGAAAATAAGATCCAACTAGAGATATTAATGGACATTAGAATTTGAATTTCTCATGAAGATGACATACCACATAGAGACTAGATAATCTTGCAATATCAATTCTAAGTGATATTCCTCATGTACACACATTATTAGGATCATGAAATTCCCAAAAGAATATCACTCCCCCAAAATGGGATAGTCCATTAATCCCTCATAAGAGCCATATAAGATACAACAAGATGCAAAGTGGCTCCAACACAAACACAAATACATGGTGTGCAACTCAACATGCATAGACTTGATTTCTCAAGAAAAACAAGTAGGAAGCACAACATATACAAACACATGTTAGGAACAAAACTAACACATGCTAAGGGGCGATTAACTTTAAATATAAATGAGTTGAGCACAAGTTACCGCAAGGAGGAACATTGTATATATGATAGAAGCAAGATAATCAAAAGACTTGGCTTGAGATAATATAAATGATGAAGATCCCTTAATTCTTCATGATGTAGCCAAGTGTCCAATGCCCTCCAACAAGCACCTATTGATCAAGTTTTGGATTGTTGGTCCCCAACTAAGTTGGGTCCTAAGAGGTTAGTCACAATAGGCTTGGCAACCCAAATGGTTCTTTTCTTGACACCACTTTGAGCACCAACATATTTGCCAAACACATTGCCACCCTCATTCTTACGAAGAGAATAAACATCATCAATGGCGATAGAGTTGGATGAGGTACCAATAGTGCAAAAGGAGGAGGTGTGGCCCTTCTCACGGCATATGTAGCAAGTTCTTTTCTTCTCCTTCTTCTCACTAGATTTCTCCACAATGGGAGCATTGGCTTGTTTCTTCTTGGGAAGTGGCATTTCTTCAACTTGAGGTTGAATATGAGTTTGAACTTGAGGCCGCTTTCCTTTTTGCTTCTTCTTCAAAGGGCAAGATCTAACATGGTGCCCTTCAATTTTGCACTTGAAGCAAACAATCTTGGCCGGGTCTTTGACTTGTACTTGGCCCTTCTTGTTGTTGTTGTTGTTGTTCTTGGACTTGTTCTTGTTGTTGCATTTGAATCCAAGTCCACTCTTTTCATTGGGGGATTATTGCACACTTAACATCGTGTCAAGTTTGCATTTCCCTTCATGACTCTTTACCAAGTCGTTCTTCAAAGAAGTGACTTGGGCCTTGAGCTCTTTGATTTCCTATACATGGTTAGTAATAACACAAGTACTAGAGGAAGTAGAACCTTCATTGTTAGAGCAACAAGGCAAGGAAAATAATTCATCACAAGATTTAGCAATACTATGAGTGGATGAATTACTAGGACTAGCACATGGCAATATAGAATTTTGAGTAGTAGTGCTAGTATCCTCATGAGGCTCACAAGGTGTTGCCTTTGATATGATAGCCTCATGAACTAACTTTAGCCTATCATGGGAGGCTAGAACATCCTCATGGGAGCTAGAAAGCTTTCCATGATTTTCTTCCAATTTCCCATAATTGCTAGTTAGCAATTCAAGTTGAGCCCTTAGCTCAACATTCTCCTTCAAGATAGATGCTTCACAAGAAGTAGAGTTAGTAGCACAAGCATCATCACAAGACATATTAAGAAGAGATGGTAACATAGCATGCTCTTTTAAATAGGAAGCTTGAAGTTTCTCATGGGACTTGGCGAGGATAGAGTGTTCGCTCTCCAAGACCTTGTGGGACTTGTCTAGATCATCTAGATCCTTAAAAAGTTTATCATGACCAACGCCAACTTTGGAATTTTCCTTTTTAAGCATTTTTACTTGAGCTTTAGCATGGTCTCTTTCCTTAGTGAGTTTAGAAACTATTTCATTTTGAGACACTTCAAGGGTTTCAAGTTGCTCTTCAAGAGAGGATACGATCTCTTGTTCTTCTTCAAGATCATTCTTTAGGGATGCTACATCATTGGCATACTCTCGTTCAAGAGCACCCATTTTATCAATGGTGTTCTCATGCATCCAAATAAGTTTTTGGCTCTCAATAGCGGTAGTCAAGATTTCAAAGAAGTGAGAGCTAGCAATTTTATCTTTTCAAAGAACCTTGAATACAATCTTACCCTTATCGCGTAGAGAGACAACCCAATCCTCTTCTTCATATTCATCCTCATCCTTATCACCACGAGAAATATTAGGTTCCATGGTAGGAGGTACCGTGGAACCCTTGGCCATAAGGCATATATGAGAACCGTGAGATAAAGATGAGGAGTTACTTGAGGCTCCTTTCAAGATCTTGTCTTGACCAATAGAATCTTTGGTTTCCTCTACATTGTTAGCTACACAACAACTAGAGGTAATAGAAGCATTTTTATCATGGCCACAAGACAAATCAAACATATCATCATGAGATTTATTCAAGCAACTTACACATGATATGCGAGGACTATCAACACAAGCATGTAAATCATTTCTAGTGCTAGATGTGTTTAAGTCCAAAGATGAAGCATTGCAATGAGATAGAGATGAAGAATCATCAATAGTAAGCTCACTATGAACATTACAATTTTCATCACCACTTACCATATCATTACCTTGTGTCTTACTACACTTTGGTGAAGTGGATGAAGATGAGAACTCATCACGGCCGGAAGTGGAAGCAATACAATCATCCTCAATAATATTGGACACATCATATTTGTCTTGAAGCTTTGTCCATAATTCATGAGCGCTCCCAAAAGGCATGATTGGTGAAGTAACTACATTGCTCACAACAATGGAAAACACATGAGGAGCAAGAGCATCGAGGCAAGAGTTTTTCTCCTCCTCAAGAGATAACTTTTGGGGATCCTTAGGAGAAGAAAAACCCATGTCAAGAAATCGCTCCATGTTCTGGGAAATACCCCGCAAAATATTAAGCACATAAATTTTCCATAGATCATAATTTGTGCCATCAAATATAAACAAGTTATTGTGCGCTAATCCCCTAACCGACATCTTTACTCTCAAGGCGGTGAAGCCTAAGAATGAGAGACCTTGCTCTGATACCAATTGAAAGGACATGGATGTCTGATACGTCTCAAACGTATCTATAATTTCTTATGTTCCATGCTTGTTTTATGACAATACCTACATGTTTTATTCACACTTTATATCGTTTTGATGCATTTTTCGGAACTAACCTATTGACGAGATGCCGAAGTGCCAGTTCCTGTTTTCTGCTGTTTTTGGTTTCAGAAATCCTAGTAAGGAAATATTCTCGGAATTGGACGAAATCAATGCCCAACATCTTATAATTACACGAAGCTTCCAGAACACCCGAGAGCCACCAGAGGAGGGCCACAGGGGGCCCACACGTGTGGGCGGTGCGGCCAAGGAGCCAGGCGCGCCGCCCTACTGTGTGGTGGCCCCGTCAGCCTTCCGACTCCGCCTCTTCGCCTATTTAAAGGTCCCTGACCTAAATCTTCGATACGAAAAAGCCACGGTACGAGAAACCTTCCAGAGCCGCCGCCATCGCGAAGCCAAGATCTGGGGGACAGGAGTCTCTGTTCCGGCACGCCGCCGGGACGGGGAAGTGCCCCCGAAAGGCTTCTCCATCGACACACCGCCATCTTCATCAACGCTGCTGTCTCCCATGAGGAGGGAGTAGTTCTCCCTCGAGGCTAAGGGCTGTACCGGTAGCTATGTGGTTAATCTCTCTCCTATGTACTTCAATACAATGATCTCATGAGCTGCCTTACATGATTGAGATTCATATGAGCTTTGTATCACTACTAGTCTATGTGCTACTCTTGTGATGTTATTAAAGTAGTCTATTCCTCCTTCACGGTGTAATGGTGACAGTGTGTGCATCGTGTAGTACTTGGCGTAGGTTATGATCATAATCTCTTGTAGGTTATGGAGTTAATTATTACTATGATAGTATTGATGTGATTTATTCCCCCTTCATAGTGTAAAGGTGACAGTGTGTATGCTATGTTAGTACTCGGTTTAAATTGCAAAGATCTATTATGCTCTAAAGGTTACTTAAATATGAATGCCGAATGTTGTGGCACTTGTTAACTCCGGCTTGAGGGAGCTCTTGTAGCCCTACACAACGAATGGTGTTCATTATCAAACAAGAGTATATGTAGCACAAAGGAAGAGAACTTATTTATTTATGTGATCAATGTTGAGAGTGTCCACTAGTGAAAGTATGAACCCTAGGCCTTGTTTCCAAATACTGCAATCATCGCTTGTTTACTGTTTTACTGCATCTTTACTTCCTGCAATATTACTACCATCAACTGCACGCCAGCAAGCACTTTTCTAGCGGCGTTACTACTGCTCATATTCATTCATACCACTTGTATTTCACTATCTCTTCGCCGAACTAGTGCACCTATACACCTGACAAGTGTATTAGGTGTGTTGGGGACACAAGAGACTTCTTGTATCGTGATTGCAGGGTTGCTTGATGTGGTGACCCGGCATACCACTGCATGGTGTAGTATGCAAGTCTGATATAACACCAATGAAACACCGTTCCACTAGTATTATATCGCTCAGAGTGGTAAAACAGAAACATATGCGGGTCCAAGGCATGTCTATAGAATTACAACACTGACTCTGTTACATAAGATCATCACAGCCTCCTATTTTACAATGAGGTAAAACTGCAAATAACTCCAGAAGAACGACTCGTAGTCTAGTCTTATCACGAACTCTATTTGTAGAGTATTTAACTAGCTATAGAGGCTAAGCATAGATTCTAGCTAAATAGGAGCTAGGTTTTCTCCTTGTTGGATGTGGTATCTGACTCATCTGACAGGGTCCTGTCTCTTGAAGTAGTTGTTGACTCCTCGGCCTTCGAGTTGCACTGTAGATCCTCTTTCGATGCCTCCATATCTAAGCAGGGGATTTAAGAGTGGGATGAGTACGAGCGTACTCAACAAGTTCATTATAGGAAAGAGGTGTTTAATGCACTAGCTACAGCATTAGACCAGAAAGTCTAATACCAATGCAAGTTTTCATAACCATTTCTTCAAAAGGTTGCTTTTATTCAGAAGAACTATGTCCGTCAGCCTTCACCGGTTTACTAGAACTTCATGGAGCTCCTTTCTGGCCGCGTTCGCAGTTCCATATCCCGGAACAGGGAGTGACAGGTCACGGTTCTTTACACTCTGCAGAGGTGTGTTGCTTTACCCATAAGAGATCTTATCCTTGGTGCCAACCGAGCTTAAGTTCTCGTCCACACTTCCTTTGGTGTGAGGCCCGGTATAAGGTCTAGCCAATCATGTTCCTCCGCTACCTCGAACACCCACCCTTTGTTGCATGCCCCGACCCTGGGTCCTCGCCGGTCCCATTATTCCCGTAATTTCAGGGTGGACCCTGACCACGACGACGATGCAGGATCGAACCAAACTCCTTCGCCGGTAGCTGCAACCCATCATAGACCACATTACCGTGGGGAATTAGAATGGGATCCCCACCCTCAAGTTGTTCCGCAAGCCGCAACCGCTACGGTATGCACAGCATAACCGTGGGGACTTAGAATGGGTTCCCCACCCTCAAGTTGCTCCGCAAGATACAACTGCTACGGTAAGCGCATCCGTTGATGAACGAGAGGTGGAAACACTTTTGACTACTCCGTCCCACTCCTGATCTTATGGTTAACACGGATATTACGGCACAAGAATCACTGGCGACATTTGTTGTTTAATCCTAGATGGATATAAACCCTTGCAATGGAACCTCCACCATATCAACACAATCCATGGTTCCATTGCCCACCACATAGTCATATTCATAGTTATGAAAATAGTGGTTTTGGTTTTTATGCAATAGTGATAATTATAGTATTTTGCAAGTAATTTGATAAAGATACTCAAATGACATGAGCAAGTGATGAACTTGCCTTTCTTGGCTGCAAGATTATGCAAACACTGTCTTCGATACGCAATAACTCCAAATTCTGAAATAGCATCATCGTCCGGTAAGGACGATGTTTAAAAGATTGGCAAGGATGCAATAATGCATAAGTATGAGATGCAATCGTTCTAAGCGTGACCTAACCCCGATGATTTAGGATCAGTGAGTTGTAATGATTATCTCAGGGTGTGTTGCACTTTTAAAGTGGTTCACAAACAAGGTTCTTATTCAGGGTTGTGTTGTTTTAGAATTATAAGCAGGTGGTAAAATGAATAGTAACAATCATACACAATCAGGAATAGTAGCTGTATAGTAAGTAAGAGCAGTTGTCAATTTTAAGTCCTATAATACATGGTTGATGATTACTTATTATATAATTCAAAAGAATAACTTTTGAAGAACATGTTCTTTAATGAAGAACAAGTATGATAATTAAGTTTGTGGGGTTCTATGGTTTTCTATGGTTCTAATTGGTTTCTGGAGTAAGTAGTAGATGGATCACAACCTAGTTGGATTCATCAACATCTAGGGCTTGTAAGGTTGAGTTAAGCCTAGGCATTCTAAGCAATTATTCATACAAGGTTGCTATCAAGGTTAATTTATCTGGCTGGTGGTTGATAACTAGGGTTTATAGGTTCTTATAAGCAGGGTTGAGGGTGATTCTTAATTTCTTCAAAAGAATAACTTTCGAAGAACATACTTCTTAAGTAATAAGAAATATATCAATTAGTGTTGAGGTGGTCTAGTATTAGCCATTGGATCTCTAAGTAGAGAATGGTTGGTTCCTGAACAAGGTGGTTCATAAGTATCACACACTGGTAGGTTTTAGTGTATCAGGGTTCTGTAAAGTAAAATAATAGGTATGGTTGTTGTTAGAGTTCATCACAATGGTGTGATGCTAAATAGGAATGAATAAGGATGATGGCTTTGAGTAATAGTATCTAGGGTTTACATCTGGTCAACCCCATTTGATCATCTAGGTCTAATGAAGATGAACATATGGGATACCCATATATTAGTAATAGGTCTTCTACATTTTATGTGGCTAAGTTAAGTAATTATTTGCTACTATGGTTCTAAGATTTGAAAGGAGGTACCATTATCACATGTTCTAACCTAGGGTTTAGGTTAGAAGCAAATTAGGGTTCTCATGTATTAATGGAGCTAGGGTTCCTAGTTGGATTAGGGTTTTAGGAGTCACATGGAATTATGAGGTTATCACTTTGTTTATGATGGAACTAGGGTTTCCTAATTATCATATAATTCTTGGATTAATAACTTCATTAATAAAGTTGAAGTTATTAATATCTTTGAAAATAAAAATAATATTGGATTTGTTCTTTTATTATTTTTAAAAGAATAAATAATTAAGGTAATTATTAATTAGGGTTTAAATCCTTCTGATAAGGATTTGTCAAATTAACAAATAAAGAAAATTAGTTTTAATGTTTTCTTTATTTATTTACTGTTTTTTTATTTAATTTGAAGAGTTTTCCTAATTATTGAATTTTAATTGGATTTAGAATTAATAAATAAGGCTTAAATAACAAGTATTAAATAATTGAATTTTTATTAAAAATATAAATTTCATTTTATATTTTTATTGAATAGAGTTTATTTTTATAAGCATTTTGATATCTTATATTTATTTTTCTGAGCTTTTATGAATTTTCTAGATTTATTTAAAGTTGCAGAGATTTCCTGGAATTAAATTTAAATGGAAACTGCTAAAGCTACACGGTCAGACTACCCACTCAGTCACTGACTGGTGGGGCTAGACCACGTCAACTGCCACGTTGGCTTTGACCGTGGTCAAAATCGACGACATGGCAGAGCTCATGGTGGCCGGCGGCAGATGGCGACTATCGCCGGCGTTGGGTTACTCCCGCGGACGCGCTCGTGTGCTGGCTCGACTCAGGGCAACGCTCTGAGCCATAAGGTGGCGGCGCCGCTCCGAATTGGTCACCGGAGCGTGCTTGCCGGCGAGGTACCGCGGCGGTGGAAACAGGGACATGGTGCGGCGGCGCTTCGGCGGACTAGGGAGCAAGGCGAGCATGCCAGGGGGTTCAGTGGCTCACCAGGAGGACGTAGGGCGTGACGGCGTGGGCGGAGATGGCCTGGTTCGCCGTATTGGGCCACCACCGGTGTCGGAGAAGACGGCCAGGCGTGGTCGCTTGCGGGCGTTTCGGCTCGATTCCTCGCGCATGGTGACTATGTCGAGGACGGCGGTCCCGATGGTGGTCACGGCGAGGCTAGGGGTGGCCTCCATCGACGGCGATGGTCGAGGTCCGGGCAGGCTAGGGTTTCGATTTGGGTGGAAATTGGGCGAAGAGAGGGAAATTGGAGGTTCTCTACGCCTTTTATAGGTGCTCCTGCGTGTGCTGGCGGTCAGCAATGGCGGCGACGACCGCGGGACGTGGCTCAGGCCATCGCGGTGGCGAGCTCCCGCGCGTCCAGGACGAAGACGAAGGCGAGGACGTCTCCTTCGTGTTTATCCTCGCAAAGAGGTACTTGGGCCGTGATGGGCTGTGCTGGGCTGGTGCAGTTGGGCCAGTAGTTGGGCTGTGCTGGTGGGCTGCTCGGCCAGGTAAGTCTCTTCTCTTTTTTTCTTTTCTGTTTTTATTTTTCTGTTTTATAATTCTGTTTTGAGTTCAAATTTGAATTCCTTTCTATTTTGCAGATCTTGCTTATTTGCATCATACAAAGATTAGTACAAGGTACTGCAGATACTTGAAAGATTATTGTGGTGTATTATAAAATTCAATAGGAATACTAGAGCATTGATTTTATTAATTACTATTGGGATTTGAATTAAATAACCACATATGCATTAGTTTGAATATTGCCCTTGGAAATATCCAAATTACTTTCCCAATGGTTGTTGATCTTACTTAATGATATATAGAGTTTTATTTGGTTTTATCTTGCAAGAAACAATTCCAAAGTAATGTTTATTTATGAATTTCAAATAACAGAGTGATTTGGATGGCATAATTTAATGTGCTAAAATGTCACTAGGGACTTGATCTCTCATTTGAGATTGTTGGTCACTTACACATGAATTTATGTGAGTACTTGCTTGTTAAGGCCTTGTGAGGTTTATCTTAATTTCTATTTCAAGTTTAATACTTGTACTATTATTTTAATAACACCTTGAAATACTTAGAGTAGGTATTACTCTCATCAGGGTTTGGTCTTGGTCATAATGATAAGTGGTTGATCACCACTTATGGGTTTTAATTATAAAATGTAGCACAGGGTTTCTTATGTTCACGAATTCAAGCATAAGATATTATTGAGGTTTCAATTCTGGTTATGGAGATAAGATGCCACCATATTGCATTGGTTAGGTTTACTCTCCGCAATGCAATGATAAAGTGGTTACTTGCTTAGTATTTCATGTGCTCCTTTAGTTGCTAAGGTCTGGAGAATTGGTTTTATCTGATTCCAATGGACTTTTATTATTGTCCTAATCCATCATTAAAGTAATTAAATTGGCTATGATTCTTTTTATAGTTAACTTTGGTCATATGGATGTATGGTTTCTCACCATATAAAGTATAGAGTTTAACTAAGGTTTGCTTAGGTTCTTTAATTTATGAAATATAGATGTGATAGGATTCTACTTCTGATCACCAAATGGTTCACAAGTTAAGGTTGGGTATAAGCCTAGGGTTACTTACCAGTTACCTCCCTATGATTTCATGTGATGAATAATATCTACTTATCCTATTAGGGTTTAACTTATCCTCACATATCACCAAAGCATGATCATGGATTAGGCATGATCAACTTGTTCTTAATATCTCTACCTCAAGTTCTTAGGGTTTATGATCATCACTCAATTTATAATTATCAAGGTTTGGCTTCCTAAGGGATCTCTCATTAAATGGGTTTCTCACTTTCATGATCAAGCATCATCTTGACCAACTAGGTATAGTACCTCTCTTATACTATCTTGGATGGACATGGCTATGGTTGCCTCTATAGTTAATATCCCAGGAGAATGCCTGAGATATCCACTTAGAGTTCTTCTCAAGGAATGATGATTTAATCATCTGGGTATATGGATAGTTCTCTCCCTTCATTTTAATTGTTACCTCATCTATCTTGAGTATAACACCAAAGCTTGAGCTCTCTCATTTGGGGAAGGACTTTAATACTAACCTAAGGTTAGGCTTCATAGAGAATGATGTGATCATCAATGTCTATGTTTAACATAAATGGTTTCTCTCTCTAAGGAATGTCTTGAATAACACTCTAGGGTTCTTCTTAAAGATGATGATTTGAATACTTGGATGTATATCCAAGGTTTAGCTCAATGTTTGTTATCGCTCCTCTAATAATTATTATAGAACTCTCACGCCTCTAGGTTTGATGTATAATAATATGGAATAGAGAAGGTTATATATTTCTAGAGTGGATCTCCTTGTTATGTTTCCAAGAATAAAGTAGAATGAATACCATGAAGTTCATGGTAGGATCAAGGATTAGTTTAAGACATGGAAAAGATAAGTCTAGAATGGTTTCTCCATTTTATTGTTACTTGATTTGCATTTGATTAGATGTTCATATGTTATGACAAGGATTACCATATTATAATCTTTTATAAGATCAAGCAATTGATCCTTGATTAATAAGTTATTGTGTTAGTTTTAATTCCATTTGATCTAACCCCTTAGATCAAATCATTTCCACCCAAAACAAGGTTTTAACAAAGTCACATTGAGGTTTATAGCGTTTGACTTGATGAGCTACTTCAATTCCACCAAGGTCAAGTGAAACTTCAGTTACTGTGACTGTTTTACTTTAAAGCGCGAAAATTCCCCGGATTTTCTATGCATGAATGCAATGCACACATCTGTTTCCTCTATTTTTGTAACCCCAATACCTGGGATATTACAGTCTCTACCCCTTAAACTAAACTTCGTCCTCGAAGTTTGAACTCTCTCACGTTTCCGGAGTGTGTATCAGACTTGTGCAGACTATATCTTTTCTCGAACTCCGTATTGATCTTGTTGGATATATTTGAATACATCCCTTGTCCAGATTCTTCCTGGAATCCATTAGTGTCTGTCTCTGAACCATGGTTCTTACTTTGATTCTTTGATTTCTTCCAACTCTATAAACTTTTTCCATTTCTCATTGAAGATTCAATGATTGAGACTTCTTCTGGTGCTGTTGGTCTTATTTGAAGACTAATTTGATAATAAACTCCTAATTGCTAAATAGGTCTTTGTTTTCCCTTACTACCAAAAGTGCAATAATGGTACTTAGTAAGGTACTAACTATGGAATTGGTCGTGATAGTTTATTTCTTTAAGAATGGATTAGACTCATTTAGTCCATCCAATCATGGTTTATAGTTGATACCTATAACTATTTTGTGTTCTTTAGGTTCCATGAAAGGAATCTTTCAAATGGACTATAGTTTTGGTATAGTCAATCTTCTTCGGTCTTTGACATATTTAAGCTTTATTAGGTCTTGTTGCGGTCAAAACCCACCGGCGGGCAGCGACGGGCAACACCGTAGAGCCGGGAACAACTTAGGGCTGCGGCTGGCCCTGGTCCCTCCGAGCGACGGCCCGCAAAGCCTCTGGTACACACGTCCGATGCTGATGCAAGGGCGTGCCACCTGACCTATACCTGGTCAGGAAGGTGATGGAGATGCCTCGCTTAGTTTCCTGCATGGCATACACGTAAACATTAAATACGAGCCTCGATCGGCTCTCAGGTTATCCTGTGAATCGGCTCAAGGAGCCGATCAACCCATGATTCGTACGAGGTGCATGAATATATGGTGGTCCTGCTTGATCAAGATAAAGCTAATGCGATCTACGACGATTTAGGGTTTTCACCGCATAATCGGATCATCCTACTCACGATTGGGCCTCGCGGCCACGCACGGTGATCGTAAGCCGATCCTAGATAGGGCCTAAAAACCAACACGAGGTTGATCCCCGGAACATCCTGTCTAGGACTAGCAAACGACACCCTACGTGCCGCTGGATCCTCCAACCCTTTGTAAGGCCTAACTATTGCAGATATTAAACTAATCCTTATAGAACAAGGAGCAACTGTAACGGATCGGATCTACTAAATTATGATCAAGCGGGGTGCCGCCCCCACACCTAAGATAGGTGTGAGGGCAGCTAGACATGCAAGGGTTGCACTACGATAGCATATGATACGAAGAACAATGCTAACCCTAACACATCTAAGATAACTACGTTGCTCGCCATCAAAAAGGCTTCAGTACGAGCAACGTTTGAACAACATAAGCCTGTGCTGCCTAGATGCGATCTAGGCAGCATGATGCCTACCGGTAGAAACCCTCAAGACGAAGGAGTTGGCGATGCGCCAGGATTGATTTGTGGTTGAACGTTGGTTGTTGTTTATTTCATAAACCCTAGATACATATTTATAGTCCAGGGGACTTTCTAACGTGGGAATAATCCCAACCGTGCACGAGGCCAACTCTAACTAAAACGACACGTAATCTACTATGTTACAGATACACGGGCCAACTAGCCCATATTTTGCATATAAAGGCCGATCCACATATTTCTTCCATGTATATTCTTCAAATCCATCTTGATCGCGGCCCACCTCTGACTCGGTCAAATTCTGGTGATAACACATGCCCCCCTGGTTTTGGAATTGGTAATTCCAAAATCACTCTGCTTTTCCTTCGTTGGGTCATGTCGTGGCAGAACCGTTGCAGTATCCGTCATCATGATGCCTTGCCTTCTCAACTTCTCCGCGTGACCTGGCAGTTTTTTTTTCTTTTAGGCACCACTTCCTCGGAAACTGCTGTGGCATTGAACTTCCACTATATCCCCTTTTATTTAACCGCTCCGCACAGTTTATTTCCGCATCTTCTCCGCATTAGCACTCCAAAAGCCCTCCTGCGCCACTATGTCTTCTTCCTCCTGTGCTTCATCGGATCTTTCCACCCAGTCCTCTTCCTCTCGCGAGCCGACGCCGGAACCGAACTCGGCGGAGGTCCACGCAGCCAACACCCGCCGCGCCATTGAGGCCGGGGAGGAGTCTAGCCATGACTTCTCCATCTGGTCGGAGGACGACAAGTCCCTGACCGACGGGGAAAGCGACCTCCGCTTCCTCGCCGACGGGGAAACGGAGGAGGAGAGCGACGACGATCGCTTCTCCTGTGACTTCACCTCTCCCGAGGAGGAGGAGGAGGAAGAAGAGGAGGAGGAGGAGGACGACACCTCCTCCGACGAGCCGCCGGCCAAGCGGTTCTGCCCCTGGCCGGGGAACCTCAGCGACTTCGACAGCGACGACGATGACGCTGACGAAAAGGACGAGGACAATGAGGGCCCGGTCGGCGGCCATTGGACCGACGACGAGCCCGCCGGGAGCAGCGCCGACAGCGGCGACGACGGCGACGACGAGGGCAGTGACGGCCCGTAGATAGGACCTCTAGTATAGGACCAGTAGCAGTAGATGGGGCAATGTATCCCCTAGTACTTCCTTTTGAGAGCAATCAGCTCTTTATGTAAGAAATCTATCAATGAAGAACTTTTCCCAATTTGATTTTGCCGATTTCCTTTGAGCTTAATTTAGCCGATTTCCTCTCATACTGATCTTGCCGATTTGTCCCCTTTGCCAATGCGTAATGAGCCGATAGCAACGCATCGGTCCTTCAAAATTCACCCTTCCATTCTTCAACTGATGATTTTGAAATCTGGTGGATAATGTAGAGTCTTCAGGGAAGCCTTTGAATTCTTCCAACCAAACTTAATGGTCTTCTTTAAACACTCATCATTTTGTGAAGAAGGTTGCGACGAAAGATCAGCCGATGGTACCCCAATCGGCTCCTGAACAGAGCGTCCACCAGGCCTGCTGCCCCCCGAGCCTTACTCGGGGCGAGAATGTCAGAGAGGATGCACCAAAGCCGAACACCTTTCTTCCTTAGAAAGCCGATATACCCCTTCTGTCAACACTGCTGAACTAGTACCAAGGGTTGAAAATCCTCGACAAGAAGGTTCAGGAACCCGGATCGGCTCAAAGCAGCTGAAGAAGTTCTCATTGTTTTACTCCCGCGAAGAAGCAGAGGGCCCCACAGCTGAACTGGATTTGGTGGAGATCTGGTAAACCTCGTATAATTGCACTAGAGTCGATGGCTGCGCATCGGCTTCGTTTCTTAGTTCTAAAGTCGATGCCCTTGCATCGGCTGTACGTCATGAAAAAAAAAAAATTTTACTGGCCGATTTTTTCCTATCGGCCCCAATATTTCACTGCACACATGTTCTCCTGCACATGTTCACATGTTCATCGTGTTTAGGTGCCCCCCGAGCCGAATCTGTCAGGGAATGGCAGATATCGGCTCTGTAATTCGTACGTCGGCTCTGGTAGGATCAATGACGAACACAAGCAGAACATGTGGTGAGGATAATTTTGGCCGATTGCTGGGATCGGCCTCCATATTGATTGAAGCGCTGACTGAAGGTTCTGTAATGTCCCTTCATAGATTTTTGGGGCCGATCACAAGGATCAGCCTCGCCACGTTTGCTCATCGCTTTGCTTCAGCTACATGGTCAGGCCAGTGGATAAAACCAGCTTAACCCTTCCCTTCGTCACGTCGATGCGCTCGCAGTCGTCCAAATTGATACCTGAGAGGGGTTCTTGGTCTGCTGCTTCCCATGCGTTCATGCCAGCCATTGAAATTTTGGCTGAGTCATCGGCCTGGACGACCTCTACCTCATCTCCGTCCCACTGTATTATGCATTGGTGCATAGTGGAGGGAATGCAGCAGTTGGCGTGGATCCAATCTCTTCCTAGCAGAACAGCATAAGTGCTCTTGCTATCGACGATGAAGAACGTTGTAGGGATAGTTTTCCTTCCTACGGTCAGATCCACATTCAGAACACCTTGTGCGTCAGACGCTTGGCCGTTGAAATCGCTCAATGTCACGTTGGTCTTGATTAGATCTGAGCTAGAGCGTCCCAACCGACGTAGCATAGAGTATGGCATGATGTTGACTGCCGCTCCGGTGTCCACCAGCATCTTATTTACAGGCCTCCCATCGATATAACCTCGCAAGTACAGGGCCTTCAGATGTCTGTAGCTTCTTTCTCGTGGCTTCTCAAAGATAACCGGCCATGGGCCGCAGTCAAGTTGTGCCACAGGTGCCTCGTCTAATCCTGGAGCACTGAACTCCGAAGGGAGGATGAACACCATGTTTGTGCCAGCCGATGTTTCATCATCGGCTTTCCTTTGCTTGGGGCGCCACTCCATTTTCCGTGGACGGCCCTCTTCGTCCAGGGTTCGCTGAACTTTCACAGCCAGATCAGGTCGTGCCTTCCTTAACGTATGCAAGTATAACCTTTCGGCTTCCTCCAGGCCGCGCAATCGCTGAACCCTGCGCTTTTGTGAACGGCTGAGTCCATCAGGGCACCACCTTGGCCGGTGGTACCTGTCTTCTTCTTCTTCTTGTCCCTCGTCTTCTGAATCCTCGAGATCTTCCCACCGAGGGGACTCAGCGCGTTCGCTTTGTGGCGGGAGAGGCCCTAAGCGCTTGAACACGGACACGTTGGCTGCCTCCTTCTTCTTCTGGTTGCATTCTGGGCAATTGCCGATTGTGGGTAATTGGCTCATTCCTAAATCCCAGCAGTGTCTGAAGAAGGGGCAGTCCCAGTGCCTATCGTTGTTGTCTTGCTCCCTTGATTTTCCTTTGGCACGGCGCTCGTGCTCCTCCTCATCGCGATCATGCCGACGATGTCTTCTGGCTTCTCTAGCCAGACGATCTCTTTCATCATCATCGCTGGATCGTCGGCGTTGGTCATACTGACTCACATACTTGTTGAGGAGGTGATCAGAGAGGGGTCGCTGATATCTTATGTTCTTCACTTCTCCCTCTGTGACGTAGCGCTTGCCATCATGACGGAGCCGATCGCGTGGAGCGGCCTCCTCTGTGTTCTTACTACGAGAGCAGCTGCCCTCGTCTCCATCTTTGCCAGAGTGGTGCCCAGGTCTTACCATGTTGATGCTGAACGAGGATCCTGGCTAGCAACCTTCAGGGTAAGTGCATTCCACCATGTTAACGGCGGGGAAGGGTTGGGTGTCGACCTTCATGGCGTACTGGTTGAAAATCAGACGTCCTTTTTCTATCGCCATTTGGATCTGCTGACGCCACACCCTGCAGTCGTTGGTGGCATGGGAGAGCGAGTTATGCCATTTGCAGTATGGCTTTCCGTTCAGCTCTTGTACCGTGGGGAATTTGAGACCTTCGGGAATCGTCAACTGCTTCTCCTTGAGCAGGAGGTCGAAGATTTGCTCAGTTTTGGTCACGTCAAAATCGAATCCCCTGGGCGGGCCTGGTGGCTTTACCCATTTGCAGGGACACGGGGTTGCCCCCGAGTCCATTCAGCCACTTGCTACCTCTTGATCTCCCGCAGAAACTTCGTCTTCCTCCGCCTCGACCAGGACTACCGCACGCTTGAATTTGTCCCGGCACAGTCCGGGTGGCGCTGTTCATATGCCGACAGCTTTCGAACCATGTGCGCCAGTGAGGGGTAGTCCGCTTGGGAGGCCATGTCCTTGAGCGGTGTTGCGAGGCCCGCCACCGCCAACTCGGCGCTTCCTTTTCGATCACACGAACCGAATAACATCGGTTCCTAAGATTCTGAAGCGCTGGATGTGATACGTCATAGTTTCTCCACGCTTCTGACGTATTTGTGCTAGATCGGCAAGGCCAGACTCGGAAACCTCTGAGTGGTACTGCGTATGGAACTGTTCTTCCAACTGCTTCCAAGTCCGGATCAAGTCTGGTGGCAACGAGGTGTACCACCCGAAAGCCGATCCCGTGAGGGACTGTGAGAAGAACCTCACGCGTAGTGGATCCGACACTGAGGCCGTTCCTAGCTGTGCCAAATATCGGCCCACATGCTCGATGGAGCTGGAGCCATCTGATCCGCTGAATTTGGAGAAATCAGGGAGCCGATATTTGGGTGGTAACGGGACCATCTCGTACTCATCGGGGTACGGCTTGGAATAGCCGATTGCCCTCCTTTTCGGTACCATGCCGAACTGGTCTCTTAGTATGGTACTGATCTGATCCGCTGTGCTGGCCGCAGGAGTTGAACTCTGAAGATTCGCCGGGGTGGCGTACTTAGCCAGCCATGCTTGCTTTTCCAGCTCTGAGCCAACTGCAGGAGCTGAGCTCTGGAGGTTCGTCGGGGTGGCGTACTTAGTTAGCCACGTCTGCCTCTCAAGATCTGTCGCTGACGTTCCTCCTGTTTTCCCAGAAGTCCCTGATGTTGTGGCCTGGTTTGTGAGCGCCCAGTTACCGCAATCTGGCACATACGTGCACATGTATCCGTGCGGGATCTCCTTAGGCGCCTCATGCAAGAACTGGCAGTCACTAGGGTCACCACCGATCTTGTAGACGACGAATGCCGGTGAATTCGGCACTTCTGGTGCTGCCAACGCAAATGGCAGCGGTGGACGGGACTGGAGTGGCAACTCTCCTTGACGCGTCCCGAGAGCTGGTCCTGACGGCGAGTACTGGTGCCTCATGATCTCCTGGATCACGCGAAGAGCGACAGGCTCCAAAGTGTTCACCAGGTTCTCGGAGTGGCGGTGTAGCGAGTGAGCCACCATGTAGTTGATCTCCTGCCGCAGGGACCTGGTGCGTTCTTCCGACGGGGCAGAGAGGTCTATCCCATCGAGTGCACCATTAGGCGAGAACCCCTTCCACCTGATACCATGTGAACGGGTTCTGTGGAAAGAGCCGATGAGGTCGGCTTCGAGGATGGCTTTGACCTCGTCATACTTCTTCTTGAGCTCGTCGGTCAGATCCTCGTACGTGACTGGAGTGCCGTCCGCCATCTCAGATGTAGATGGCGAGGTGGTTGATGTCGAAGCTTGTCCCACCGGGCGTGCCAGAATGTGTTGCGGTCAAAACCCACCGGCGGGCAGCGACGGGCAACACCGTAGAGCCGGGAACAACTTAGGGCTGCGGCTGGCCCTGGTCCCTCCGAGCGACGGCCCGCAAAGCCTCTGGTACACACGTCCGATGCTGATGCAAGGGCGTGCCACCTGACCTATACCTGGTCAGGAAGGTGATGGAGATGCCTCGCTTAGTTTCCTGCATGGCATACACGTAAACATTAAATACGAGCCTCGATCGGCTCTCAGGTTATCCTGTGAATCGGCTCAAGGAGCCGATCCACCCATGATTCGTACGAGGTGCACGAATATATGGTGGTCCTGCTTGATCAAGATAAAGCTAATGCGATCTATGACGATTTAGGGTTTTCACCGCATAATCGGATCATCCTACTCACGATTGGGCCTCGCGGCCACGCACGGTGATCGTAAGCCGATCCTAGATAGGGCCTAAAAACCAACACGAGGTTGATCCCCGGAACATCCTGTCTAGGACTAGCAAACGACACCCTATGTGCCGCTGGATCCTCCAACCCTTTGTAAGGCCTAACTATTGCAGATATTAAACTAATCCTTGTAGAACAAGGAGCAATCGTAACGGATCGGATCTACTAAATTATGATCAAGCGGGGTGCCGCCCCCACACCTAAGATAGGTGTGAGGGCGGCTAGACATGCAAGGGTTGCACTACGATAGCATATGATACGAAGAACAATGCTAACCCTAACACATCTAAGATAACTACGTTTCTCACCATCAAAAAGGCTTCAGTACGAGCAACGTTTGAACAACATAAGCCTGTGCTGCCTAGATCGCTAGATGCGATCTAGGCAGCATGATGCCTACCGGTAGAAACCCTCAAGACGAAGGAGTTGGCGATGCGCCAGGATTGATTTGTGGTTGAACGTTGGTTGTTGTTTATTTCATAAACCCTAGATACATATTTATAGTCCAGGGGACTTTCTAACGTGGGAATAATCCCAACCGTGCACGAGGCCAACTCTAACTAAAACGACACGTAATCTACTATGTTACAGATACACGGGCCAACTAGCCCATATTTTGCATATAAAGGCCGATCCACATATTTCTTCCATGTATATTCTTCAAATCCATCTTGATCGCGGCCCACCTCTGACTCGGTCAAATTCTGGTGATAACAGGTCTCTAATATTACCTTCATTCAACTTCTTAATCCATGACTTACTTGAGCTTCCGTACTTCTGAGTAATTATTACTCACTTTCTCAAGTTATAGTCCAATTCTTACTTCTTCGAGGTGTAAACCTCGGCTTATAGTCTGATATCCTTCTAAAAGTAGTGTTCGATAATCTTATGAAAATAAGATCGAACTTCCTCTCAGTCGAGACCTTCTGCTTCTATCTTGCTCAAAATATTGGGTTATTGTACATCCATCTCAATCTTTACTCTACCCCTTTGAGTTTTCTTATGATTTTCAACTCCTTTTCTTCCAACTATTGGACTTATGGTTGGAATATTGGTCTGGTTCTAACTTATGGGTTTTACTTCTTCTAAGGTCTCGTGAAGAATGTTTGTGGTGTATCCACTCAATTGTGGACATCCAATGTGAATCCTTCAACTAAATGATTATAGATCTAGCTATTTGGCCGACAAAATTTTTATTTGTTCACAAACTTTTGTTACAATTAATTAAATCGTGGACTATTTGTAATACCAACTGATACCAGCTGTGGTTATTATACCAACTGTGGCTATTTGATATCTAAAAATGGATTCTGTTATAGGTTCTGATCAACTGGACGAGACATCTTCTGCTTTATCTCGCAACATTGATCCTATACCAATTGTGGTCTTCTGATATCAACTATGGTCTTCTTATATCTGCTATGGTTTCATAGGTCATCTTTCTTCATTCAGGGTTTATTTTGCAAAAGAACCACTAACTGACACTATGATTATAGCATCCTAAGTGATTTCCCATGCACTCCCTCTTCCATAAAGACTATGGTTCTACTTCTACTTCTCCATTATCATCATATTTCTCACCTTCATGCTTCTTATGTACTAAAGTACTCCTCTGTTGAGGAAAAGCATGAGTTTCTGATTGTACTTCCTTCAGAGTATTGTGGTTACTTCCCACAACTTTACTTCCTTTCTCTGATGAACCTTCATCTTGTCTTCGGAATCTTCCAGAATTCGTCACTTCCTCACACGGATACCATTACCATCTAGATCTATAGCATCAACTAATGGCTTGATATTGCAACATGCATTTGCATATCAAAGTCAAACTTCATGTATGGATCTAGTCAAACAATGAAAATTCCAATAAAATCCAAGAAGATTCAGCTTTGTGCTTATAATACACATCATCATAAGCCTGAATAATAGTTGAGTAAAATATCTCTAAACATCAGGCTCTGATGTGTAGTATATAACACCACATAATACAGGTTTATATCGTGATACTTAGCACGAATATGGGGATTTCTACTATTTATCTCAACATTTACCATAATTGCACATTTGCAATGTGATAAACTTGAAACAAAGTGGTTTGGGATGATTAAGGTTAACCTAATTTTCTTTGGAAGTACTAACTTTGCTTCCATTATGTTGAGGACTACTTCATATGGTATATCTAGATTCTAACATCACTACTCTAAATACATAACTATTGCAATATAGCTCCTATACTTCCAAGTGTTTATACTTATCATGAGACTATGGTCATGATATGCTTGGCACACTTCCCATATTTTTGGAACACAGTTCTTGCACTATTGTCCGGCTTCTTATTGTACTCCTCCTAAATGTTTATGATGTTCTATTCCATCACATAATGAATCTCAAGTGAATCATATGTGATTACTATTTCTACCATGTAAGTAGACATATTTTATTCCTATCTCTCTTCCTTACCTCCCATGATTGACTCATCATGGTCTATACTACCTCATATAACTCATAATTATCACTTACTATCAACTATTTCACAAGTTTGTATAGATTTTACTTACCCATTACTTGTTTTGGTATACACCTTCTAATAGGATATTTTTCTTATACCCATATCTTTGTTACTTGATATTACTCATATTACAGGTCTGGATAATTCTTATTTAATCATAACATATGTTGTTACACATCTTCCAATAGGATAGCTTCCTTATGGTTGTATCCTCTCTTTGGACTACCATGTATTGTATACCAACTGTGATCTACCCATCTATTGTTTAGGGACTTAATTGTATACTACATGTTTGGGAGTAGCTACTTTACTTAGTAAAGATAAGTAAGAAATATTGACTCAAGTGTGTCAGGATTATTCTCAAGTGAATACCCATCTCAAGTCATAAAATTATTTGGTTTGACTAAGACAACTTCCTATAGACACTACCAATCCTATAGGTCTCCTTTAAAGGGTTTTAATCCTAAGGTCAAAGCATTTGCTCTGATACCAACTGTGGTGACCCGGCATACCACTGCATGGTGTACTATGCAAGTCTGATATAACACCAATGAAACACCGTTCCACTAGTATTATATCGCTCAGAGTGGTACAACCGAAACATATGCGGGTCCAAGGCATGTCTATAGAATTACAACACTGACTCTGTTACATAAGATCATCACAGCCTCCTACTTTACAATGAGGTAAAACTGCAAATAACTCCAGAAGAACGACTCGTAGTCTAGTCTTATCACGAACTCTATTTGTAGAGTATTTAACTAGCTATAGAGGCTAAGCATAGATTCTACCTAAATAGGAGCTAGGTTTAGGAAGAAAGTTCCTTTCTATTGCTAATCTAGGTTTTCTCCTTGTTGGATGTGGTATCTGACTCATCTGACAGGGTCCTGTCTCTTGAAGTAGCTGTTGACTCCTCGGCCTTCGAGGTGCACTGTAGATCCTCTTTCGATGCCTCCATATCTAAGCAGGGGATTTAAGAGTGGGATGAGTACGAGCGTACTCAACAAGTTCATTATAGGAAAGAGGTGTTTAATGCACTAGCTACAGCATTAGACCAGAAAGTCTAATACCAATGCAAGTTTTCATAACCATTTCTTCAAAAGGTTGCTTTTATTCAGAAGAACTATGTCCGTCAGCCTTCACCGGTTTACTAGAACTTCATGGAGCTCCTTTCCGGCCGCGTTCGCAGTTCCATATCCCGGAACAGGGAGTGACAGGTCACGGTTCTTTACACTCTGCAGAGGTGTGTTGCTTTACCCATAAGAGATCTTATCCTTGGTGCCAACCGAGCTTAAGTTCTCGTCCACACTTCCTTTGGTGTGAGGCCCGGTATAAGGTCTAGCCAATCATGTTCCTCCGCTACCTCGAACACCCACCCTTTGTTGCATGCCCCGACCCTGGGTCCTCGCCGGTCCCATTATTCCCGTAATTTCTGGGTGGACCCCGACCACGACGACAGTCTGGGATCGAACCAAACTCCTTCGCCGGTAGCTGCAACCCATCATAGACCACATTACCGTGGGGAATTAGAATGGGATCCCCACCCTCAAGTTGTTCCGCAAGCCGCAACCGCTACGGTATGCACAACATAACCGTGGGGACTTAGAATGGGTTCCCCACCCTCAAGTTGCTCCACAAGATACAACTGCTACGGTAAGCGCATCCGTTGATGAACGAGAGGTGGAAACACTTTTGACTACTCCGTCCCACTCCAGATCTTATGGTTAACACGGATATTATGGCACAAGAATCACTGGCGACATTTGTTGTTTAATCCTAGATGGATATAAACCCTTGCAATGGAACCTCCACCATATCAACACAATCCATGGTTCCATTGCCCACCACATAGTCATATTCATAGTTATGAAAATAGTGGTTTTGGTTTTTATGCAATAGTGATAATTATAGTATTTTGCAAGTAATTTGATAAAGATACTCAAATGACATGAGCAAGTGATGAACTTGCCTTTCTTGGCTGCAAGATTATGCAGACAATGTCTTCGATACGCAATAACTCCAAATTCTAAAATAGCATCATCGTCCGGTAAGGACGATGTTTAAAAGATTGGCAAGGATGCAATAATGCATAAGTATGAGATGCAATCGTTCTAAGCGTGACCTAACCCCGATGATTTAGGATCAGTGAGTTGTAATGATTATCTCAGGGTGTGTTGCACTTTTAAAGTGGTTCACAAACAAGGTTCTTATTCAGGGTTGTGTTGTTTTAGAATTATAAGCAGGTGGTAAAATGAATAGTAACAATCATACACAATCAGGAATAGTAGCTGTATAGTAAGTAAGAGCAGTTGTCAATTTTAAGTCCTATAATACATGGTTGATGATTACTTATTATATAATTCAAAAGAATAACTTTTGAAGAACATGTTCTTTAATGAAGAACAAGTATGATAATTAAGTTTGTGGGGTTCTATGGTTTTCTATGGTTCTAATTGGTTTCTGGAGTAAGTAGTAGATGGATCACAACCTAGTTGGATTCATCAACATCTAGGGCTTGTATGGTTGAGTTAAGCCTAGGCATTCTAAGCAATTATTCATACAAGGTTGCTATCAAGGTTAATTTATCTGGCTGGTGGTTGATAACTAGGGTTTATAGGTTCTTATAAGCAGGGTTGAGGGTGATTCTTAATTTCTTCAAAAGAATACCTTTCGAAGAACATACTTCTTAAGTAATAAGAAATATATCAATTAGGGTTGAGGTGGTCTAGTATTAGCCATTGGATCTCTAAGTAGAGAATGGTTGGTTCCTGAACAAGGTGGTTCATAAGTATCACACACTGGTAGGTTTTAGTGTATCAGGGTTCTGTAAAGTAAAATAATAGGTATGGTTGTTGTTAGAGTTCATCACAATGGTGTGATGCTAAATAGGAATGAATAAGGATGATGGCTTTGAGTAATAGTATCTAGGGTTTACATCTGGTCAACCCCATTTGATCATCTAGGTCTGATGAAGATGAACATATGGGATACCCATATATTAGTAATAGGTCTTCTACATTTTATGTGGCTAAGTTAAGTAATTATTTGCTACTATGGTTCTAAGATTTGAAAGGAGGTACCATTATCACATGTTCTAACCTAGGGTTTAGGTTAGAAGCAAATTAGGGTTCTCATGTATTAATGGAGCTAGGGTTCCTAGTTGGATTAGGGTTTTAGGAGTCACATGGAATTATGAGGTTATCACTTTGTTTATGATGGAACTAGGGTTTCCTAATTATCATATAATTCTTGGATTAATAACTTCATTAATAAAGTTGAAGTTATTAATATCTTTGAAAATAAAAATAATATTGGATTTGTTCTTTTATTATTTTTAAAAGAATAAATAATTAAGGTAATTATTAATTAGGGTTTAAATCCTTCTGATAAGGATTTGTCAAATTAACAAATAAAGAAAATTAGTTTTAATGTTTTCTTTATTTATTTACTGTTTTTTTTATTTAATTTGAAGAGTTTTCCTAATTATTGAATTTTAATTGGATTTAGAATTAATAAATAAGGCTTAAATAACAAGTATTAAATAATTGAATTTTTATTAAAAATATAAATTTCATTTTATATTTTTATTGAATAGATTTTACTTTTATAAGCATTTTGATATCTTATATTTATTTTTCTGAGCTTTTATGAATTTTCTAGATTTATTTAAAGTTGCAGAGATTTCCTGGAATTAAATTTAAATGGAAACTGCTAAAGCTACACGGTCAGACTACCCACTCAGTCACTGGCTGGTGGGGCTAGACCACGTCAACTGCCACGTTGGCTTTGACCGTGGTCAAAATCGACGACGTGGCAGAGCTCATGGTGGCCGGCGGCAGATGGCGACTATCGCCGGCGTTGGGCTACTCCCGCGGACGCGCGCGTGTGCTGGCTCGACTCAGGGCAACGCTCTGAGCCATAAGGTGGCGGCGCCGCTCCGAATTGGTCACCGGAGCGTGCTTGCCGGCGAGGTACCGCGGCGGTGGAAACAGGGACACGGTGCGGCGGCGCTTCGGCGGACTAGGGAGCAAGGCGAGCATGCCAGGGGGTTCAGTGGCTCACCAGGAGGACGTAGGGCGTGACGGCGTGGGCGGAGATGGCCTGGTTCGCCGTATTGGGCCACCACCGGTGTCGGAGAAAACGGCCAGGCGTGGTCGCTTGCGGGCGTTTCAGCTCGATTCCTCGCGCATGGTGACCATGTCGAGGACGGCGGTCCCGATGGTGGTCACGGCGAGGCTAGGGGTGGCCTCCATCGACGGCGATGGTCGAGGTCCGGGCAGGCTAGGGTTTCGATTTGGGCGGAAATTGGGCGAAGAGAGGGAAAATGGAGGTTCTCTACGCCTTTTATAGGTGCTCCTGCGTGTGCTGGCGGTCAGCAATGGCGGCGATGACCGCGGGACGTGGCTCAGGCCATCGCGGTGGCGAGCTCCCGCGCGTCCAGGACGAAGACGAAGGCGAGGACGTCTCCTTCGTGTTTATCCTCGCGAAGAGGTACTTGGGCCGTGATGGGCTGTGCTGGGCTGGTGCAGTTGGGCCAGTAGTTGGGCTGTGCTGGTGGGCTGCTCGGCCAAGTAAGTCTCTTCTTTTTTTTTCTTTTCTGTTTTTATTTTTCTGTTTTATAATTCTGTTTTGAGTTCAAATTTGAATTCCTTTCTATTTTGCAGATCTTGCTTATTTGCATCATACAAAGATTAGTACAAGGTACTGCAGATACTTGAAAGATTATTGTGGTGTATTATAAAATTCAATAGGAATACTAGAGCATTGATTTTATTAATTACTATTGCGATTTGAATTAAATAACCACATATGCATTAGTTTGAATATTGCCCTTGGAAATATCCAAATTACTTTCCCAATGGTTGTTGATCTTACTTAATGATATATAGAGTTTTATTTGGTTTTATCTTGCAAGAAACAATTCCAAAGTAATGTTTATTTATGAATTTCAAATAACAGAGTGATTTGGATGGCATAATTTAATGTGCTAAAATGTCACTAGGGACTTGATCTCTCATTTGAGATTGTTGGTCACTTACACATGAATTTATGTGAGTACTTGCTTGTTAAGGCCTTGTGAGGTTTATCTTAATTTCTATTTCAAGTTTAATACTTGTACTATTATTTTAATAACACCTTGAAATACTTAGAGTAGGTATTACTCTCATCAGGGTTTGGTCTTGGTCATAATGATAAGTGGTTCCACGATCGTCTGTCTTCAGGAGACAAAGCTTGCGCTGGTCGACGCCGCGATCATCAACTATACCCTCGGGCCTAATTTCAGCGCAAACTACGCCTTCATACCGGCCATTGGGACCCGTGGCGGCATGATTCTTGCTTGCTCCGACGCCTTCTTCACCCTCACACAAATCCACGCAACCACCTCCACGCTTTCGGCCGTGATTTCCTCTCGCGACAATGAGTTGCAATGGTCCATCACTTGTGTCTACGGTCCCCAAGGATACCAGGATAAACTTGCCTTCATCGACGAGCTAAAGGGTCTCAAGCCGTTGGTCCGTGACTCTTGGATTTTACTGGGAGATTTCAACCTTATCACCAAGGCCTCTGATAAGAACAATCTGAACATCAATCGGAACCTCATCGGAAAATTTCGGGCGGCTCGTAACTTCCTCGAGCTCAAGGATATGCGTATGGATGGACGTCGGTTCACCTGGTCCAATGCGCAAGTCGACCCTGTTCTCACCAAGATCGACCATGTCTTCTTCTCAGCCGACTGGGATGAGGCCTTCCCGGATGCCTACCTCCAGGCCATCACTTCGGCTTGCTCCGACCACGCACCTCTCTTCCTCCAGGGATCCGTCGCTACTGCTAGGAAGCCTTCCTTCAAGTTCGAGGAATTTTGGTTGGGCATGCATGGCTTCAAAGAGACCGTCGCTTTGGCTTGGGCCAAGAATGTCCAGGCCACCGACCCCATCCGTCGTGTTCACATAAGGCTATCGAGGGTGGCTAAAGCTCTGAAAATATGGCAGCGGGACTGTGTTGGGGATCTTCGCACGCAAATTGCTACGGCCAAGGAGATCATTTGGCGCCTTGACCAGGCTGAAGAGGTCAGGCCCCTTTCGGATGAAGAAAGATTGCTGCGGTCCCAGTTGAAATCTTCGTACCTCGGGTTGCTCGCCATTCAGAAGATGAAGCTACGTCAAAGATCGCGGCTCACTTGGATCCGTTTGGGAGACGCTAACTCCAAGCTCTTTCACTCCAGAGCTAACGGCCGTCGTCGTAAGGTCCACATCCAGACTCTCAGCACTGCCTCGGGCGCTGCTATCACTAAGGAGGACAAGGAAGAGGTGCTGCTGGCGCACTTCAAAGGCATCCTTGGCACTAAGGCGGCAAGGCAGGTCAGCCTTGATTGGGAGGGCCTCCACTACCCCGTCCACGACCTCTCCGACCTTGACGTCCCCTTCAGCGAAGATGAGATCAAGGACGCCGTTTTCTCTTTGCCCTCTGTCAAAGCGCCGGGCCCGGATGGGTTCATTGGAGCCTTCTTCAAGTCCTGCTGGGACATTATCCACAGCGACATCACTGCTGCGATTCTTCATTTGGCCAACCTCAGAGGGGGGTGCGTCAACCTCATAAACTCCGCGAACATCATTCTCATTCCCAAGAAGCCGGATGCCGCCTACGTCTCGGACTATAGACCGATCAGCCTCATACACAGTCTCTCGAAGATCTTCTCCAAGCTCCTGGCCAACAGACTTGCGCCTGTCCTGCCTGATATAGTCTCTAAATGCCAGAGCGCCTTCGTCAAAAAGAGAAGCATCCACGACAACTTCATGCATGTCCAGAACCTCATCAAAGAGTTGCACGCCTCAAAGACCCCGAGTCTGTTCCTGAAGCTGGATATCTCCAAGGCCTTTGACTCCGTCGGATGGGCATACCTCCTCGAGGTGATGAGAGCTCTTGGGTTTGGCCAGATTTGGAGAGATTGGGTGTGCCTCTCGCTGGCCTCCGCCACTTCGAGAATCCTTCTCAACGGTGAGCCCGGAAAGCCGTTCTCACACGCCAGGGGCTTACGTCAGGGAGATCCGCTCTCGCCTATGCTGTTCATCCTTGCTATTGACCCTCTTCAGCGCATGCTGCAGCTGGCTACCTCAAATGGGATCCTCAGCCCCATTAGATCGCGCACGATGCACTGCAGGATTTCTCTCTACGCCGACGATGCCGGAATTTTCATCAACCCTATAAAAGCGGAGCTTCATGCGATTTCAGGCATCCTGGATTGCTTTGGGAAGGCTAGTGGCCTTGTTACCAATCTGGCCAAAACTGAGGTTTTCGCTGTCAGGTGCGACGACTTGGATCTCCATGACATCCTTACGGACTTCCCCGCCAAAATCGCCACCTTTCCGGGAAAGTATTTAGGGCTGCCTTTACATCACCGTCGTCTTCGCAAAGTGGATCTGCAACCACTCATCGACAAGATCGCTAGGAAACTTCCGGGATGGTTCGGCAAAAACCTCGCCCGGCCCGGACGGATCACGTTGGCAAAGTCTGTTCTCATGGCAACGGCAACATACCACGCCACGGCCATTCCTCTCTCAAAATGGGCCCGTGACAAGATCAACAAGATCGCCCGTAATTTCATCTGGGCGGGTGATGATGCCGAACACGCGTCCGGTGGGCACGCTCTGGTGAATTGGAAGACGGTCTGCAGACCTAAGGACTTGGGAGGTCTGGGCATGACGGACCTCGAACGTTCAGGCCGCGCCCTGCGTCTTAGATGGCCCTGGCTTCAGTGGACCGACCCACATCGCACTTGGGCTGGGTCTAAACTCCCTTGCGATGAAGCTGACATGGATCTCTTTAGGGCCGCCACGAAGATTACTATTGGGAATGGCGAATCCACCAAGTTCTGGTCTGACCCTTGGACGGAGAGGGGGCCGATCCGACTTTGGGCACCTGACCTTTATAAGGTGGCCTCAAGAAAAGGCAGAACGGTGGCCAAGGAGATGCTCAACGACAACTGGATTCGCTCCGTCGCTAGGTTGTCAACGCCGGTACAGCTGGACCAATACCTGCAGGTCTGGGAGGTCATTGCGGGTACGCATCTCACCCCGACGATCGCGGATACCATTTCTTGGAAGATCAACACTCAAGGTGTCTACTCCGCCAGCTCCGCTTACCACATTCAGTTCTTGGGTTGCTACCCCAAGTTCGATGCCAAGAAGATTTGGTCAGCGCACGCCGAACCCAAATGCAAGCTTTTCGCTTGGCTCGCCCTACACCGGAAGCTCCTCACTGCGGACATGCTTGCCATTCGAGGATGGCCTCACGATCCGGTCTGTCCCCTCTGTTTGTCGGCTCCGGAAACCGCTGATCACCTCTGCAAGGACTGCCCCTTCACCTCGGCCATCTGGACTTGTATCCAACAGGATTACCCTGACGTCCCCGTCTCGCATGGACAAACTTTCGATTCCACCTCCGACTGGTGGGACGAGATCATTGCTGGGAAGCCCATGCACTACAAACGCCGGCATAGCGGACGTCTCCTATATGTCCTTTGGAACGCCTGGAAGGAGAGAAACAGACGCATTTTCACGGGTCGGCGCCTGACCTTCCTTGAGGTGGCTTCGCTCGCAAGGGACGACATCGCGCAAAGAAATCTTGCCTTTGCCGCCTTCAGGCAGAATATCCCGGCTGAGCCGGATTAGGGTTTTATTTTTCCCTCTTTCGGTGGTTTCTCGCATGTTTACACCTTAACACAAACATGCAACCCCTTTGTACAGTTGTATAGTTTTCCCTCTTGCTTAATGAAAAGGCAGTGCTCCTGCCGGTTGCTCCAAAAAAATAAGTGGTTGATCACCACTTATGGGTTTTAATTATAAAATGTAGCACAGGGTTTCTTATGTTCACGAATTCAAGCATAAGATATTATTGAGGTTTCAATTCTGGTTATGGAGATAAGATGCCACCATATTGCATTGGTTAGGTTTACTCTCCCCAATGCAATGATAAAGTGGTTACTTGCTTAATATTTCATGTGCTCCTTTAGTTGCTAAGGTCTGGAGAATTGGTTTTATCTGATTCCAATGGACTTTTATTATTGTCCTAATCCATCATTAAAGTAATTAAAGTGGCTATGATTCTTTTTATAGTTAACTTTGGTCATATGGATGTATGGTTTCTCACCATATAAAGTATAGAGTTTAACTAAGGTTTGCTTAGGTTCTTTAATTTATGAAATATAGATGTGATAGGATTCTACTTCTGATCACCAAATGGTTCACAAGTTAAGGTTGGGTATAAGCCTAGGGTTACTTACCAGTTACCTCCCTATGATTTCATGTGATGAATAATATCTACTTATCCTATTAGGGTTTAACTTATCCTCACATATCACCAAAGCATGATCATGGATTAGGCATGATCAACTTGTTCTTAATATCTCTACCTCAAGTTCTTAGGGTTTATGATCATCACTCAATTTATAATTATCAAGGTTTGGCTTCCTAAGGGATCTCTCATTAAATGGGTTTCTCACTTTCATGATCAAGCATCATCTTGACCAACTAGGTATAGTACCTCTCTTATACTATCTTGGATGGACATGGCTCTGGTTGCCTCTATAGTTAATATCCTAGGAGAATGCCTGAGATATCCACTTAGAGTTCTTCTCAAGGAATGATGATTTAATCATCTGGGTATATGGATAGTTCTCTCCCTTCATTTTAATTGTTACCTCATCTATCTTGAGTATAACACCAAAGCTTGAGCTCTCTCATTTGGGGAAGGACTTTAATACTAACCTAAGGTTAGGCTTCATAGAGAATGATGTGATCATCAATGTCTATGTTTAACATAAATGGTTTCTCTCTCTAAGGAATGTCTTGAATAACACTCTAGGGTTCTTCTTAAAGATGATGATTTGAATACTTGGATGTATATCCAAGGTTTAGCACAATGTTTGTTATCGCTCCTCTAATAATTATTATAGAACTCTCACCTCTCTAGGTTTGATGTATAATAATATGGAATAGAGAAGGTTATATATTTCTAGAGTTGATCTCCTTGTTATGTTTCCAAGAATAAAGTAGAATGAATACCATGAAGTTCATGGTAGGATCAAGGATTAGTTTAAGACATGGAAAAGATAAGTCTAGAATGGTTTCTCCATTTTATTGTTACTTGATTTGCATTTGATTAGATGTTCATATGTTATGACAAGGATTACCATATTATAATCTTTTATAAGATCAAGCAATTGATCCTTGATTAATAAGTTATTGTGTTAGTTTTAATTCCATTTGATCTAACCCCTTAGATCAAATCATTTCCACCCAAAACAAGGTTTTAACAAAGTCACATTGAGGTTTATAGCGTTTGACTTGATGAGCTACTTCAATTCCACCAAGGTCAAGTGAAACTTCAGTTACTGTGACTGTTTTACTTTAAAGCGCGAAAATTCCCCGGATTTTCTATGCATGAATGCAATGCACACATCTGTTTCCTCTATTTTTGTAACCCCAATACCTGGGATATTACACTTGAGAGGGATATCTTTGACCTCTTCCTCCCTGAGTTCGATAAACCTTGGGTGATCCACTTAAGGGAAACTTGCTGCTGTTCCACAAACCTCTGCTCTTGGAGGCCCAACACTGTCTACAAGAATAGAAGCACCCGTAGACATCAAGCACTTTTCTGGCGCCGTTGCCGGGGAGGAAAGGTTAAAGGCACTCATACTCCGGTCCCAGGTAACTAAGTACTTTTCTGTTGCCGTTGTGTGTGTGCTCGAAGCTATTTCCTTTAGATCCTGCAATTGCATCTTTTTGTTTCTTGTTTAGACTAGTTAGGCATAATGGAAAACATCTGTGAGCTTTTTAAACTATTTCCTGAGTCAAGACATGAATGGTTTAATGCGAAAATTAAAAAACCTATGGAACCTTATTTGCATGCTAGTAGTAATATTAGTATGAACGCTTTGAACACCATTGTTGATAATGATATAGAAAATTCTAAGCTTGGGGATGTCGGTTTTGATGAAAATGATCTCTTTAGCCCTCCGGGTATTGAGGAGAAAGTTTATGTTGATTATGATATGCCTCTCATATATGATGATTATAATGATAGTGGTCTTCTGGTGCCGCCTACTATGGAGGATAAAGTTTATTATGATGATACTATACCTCCTATATTTGATGATGAGAATAATAATGATAGCTACTTTGTTGAATTTGCTCCCACTACAACTAATAAAATTGATTATGCTTATGTGGAGAGTAAGGATACTTTTATGCATGTGAATAAGAATGATTTATGTGATACTTATATTGTTGAGTTTTTTCACGATGCCTCCGAAAGTTATTATGAGAGAGGAATGGTTGTAGAAATTTTCATGTTACTAAAACACCTCTCTATATGCTGAAATTTTTGAAGTTACACTGGTTTTATCTTCCTATGCTTGTTACTTTGCTCTTCATGAACTTGTTTATTTACAAGATTCCTATGCATAGGAAGCATGTTAGACTTAAATGTGTTTTGAATTTGCTTCTTGATGCTCTCTTTTGCTTCAACTCTTATTTCTTGCGCGAGCATCATTAAAATTGTTGAGCCCATCTTAATGGCTATAAAGAAAGAACTTCTTGGGAGATAACCCATGTGTTTATTTTGCTACTGTTTTGTTGTGTCTTGGAAGTTGTTTACTACTGTAGCAACCTCTCCTTATCTTTATTTTATTGCATTGTTGTGCCAAGTAAAGTCTTTGATAGTAATGTTCATACTAGATTTGGATTACTGCGCAGAAACAGATTTCTGTCTGTCACGAATTTGGGCAGGGTTCTCTGTAGGTAACTCAGAAAAATCTGCCAATTTACGTGCGTGATCCTCAGATATGTACGCAACTTTCATTCAATTTGAGCATTTTCATCTGAGCAAGTCCAGTTCCTCTAAAAAATTTGTCTTTACGGACTGTTCTGTTTTGACAGATTCTGCCTTTTATTTCGCATTGCCTCTTTTGCTGTGTTGGATGGATTTCTTTGTTCCATTAACTTCCAGTAGCTTTGTGCAATATCCAAAAGTGTTAAGAATGACTGTGTCACCTCTGAATATGTGAATTTTTGATTATGCACTAACCCTCTAATGAGTTTGTTTTAAGTTTGGTGTGGAGGAAGTTTTCAAGGGTCAAGAGAGGAGGATGATATACTATGATCAAGAAGAGTGAAAAGTCTAAGCTTGGGGATGCCCCCGTGGTTCATCCCTGCATATTTCAAGAAGACTCAAGCGTCTAAGCTTGGGGATGCCCAAGGCATCCCCTTCTTCATCGACAACTTATCAGGTTTCTTCTCTTGAAACTATATTTTTATTCGGTCACATCTTATGTACTTTACTTGGAGCGTCTGTTTGTTTTTGTTTTGTTTGAATAAATTCATGCTTGTGTGGGAGAGAGACACGCTCCGCTGCATATGAACACATGTGTTCTTAGTTCTATCTTTAATGTTCATGGCGGAGTTGAAAACCGCTTCGTTGATTGATATATGGTTGGAAATGGAAAATGCTTCATCTGGTAATTGGTATAATGTCTTGAATAATTTGATACTTGGCAATTGTTGTGCTCATATAGATCATGTTTAAGCTCTTGCATCATGTACTTTGCACCTATTAATGAAGAACTACATAGAGCTTGTTAAAATTTGGTTTGCATGATTGGTCTCTCTAAGTCTAGATATTTTCTGGTTAAGGTGTTTGAACAACAAGGAAGACGATGTAAAGTCTTATAATACTTACAATATGTTCATATGTGAGTCTTGCTGCACCGTTTTATACTTGAGTTTGCTTCAAACAACCTTGCTAGCCCAGCCTCGTATTGAGTGGAATTCTTCTCGTGCATCCAAATCCTTGAGCCAAAAACTATGCCATTTGTGTCCACCATACCTACCTACCACATGGTATTTCTCTGCCATTCCAAAGTAAATTACTTCAGTGCTACCTTTAAAATTCTATTCTTTGCCTTTGCAATACACAGCTCATGGGAAAATAGCCTTAAAAACTATTGTGGTGAAGAATATGTACTTATGTATCTTATTTCTTAATAAGTTGCTTGTTGAGCGGTAACCATGTTTCTGGGGATGCCATCAACTTTTACCTTTGTTGAATATCATGTGAGTTGCTATGCATGTTCGTCTTGTCTGAAGTAAGAGTGATTTTCATGATCAAATGGTTTGAGTATGCATATTGTTAGAGAAGAACATTGGGCCGCTAACTAAAGCCATGAATCATGGTGGAAGTTTCAGTTTGGACACAAATCCTCAATCTCTTATGAGAATTTTATCTGTTGTTGAATGCCTATGCATTAAAGAGGAGTCCATTATCTGTTGTCTATGTTGTCCCGGTATGGATGTCTAAATTGAGAATAATCAAAAGCGAGAAATCCAATGCGAACTTTCTCCTTAGACCTCTGTACAGGCGGCATAGAGGTACCCCTTTGTGACACTTGGTTGAAACATATGTTATGCAATGATAATCCGTGTTAATCCAAGCTAATTAGGACAAGGTGCGGGCACTATTAGTATACTATGCATGAGGCTTGCAACTTATAGGATGTCTTATACATAATACATATGATTTATTACTACCGTTGACAAAATTGTTTCTATGTTTTCAAAATAAAAGCTCTAGCACAAAAATAGTAATCCATGCTTCCCTCTGCGAAGGGCCTATCTTCTACTTTATTGTTGAGTCAGTTTACCTACTTCTTTCTATCTTAGAAGCAAACACTTGTGTAAACTGTGTGCATTGATTCTTACATGTTTACCTATTGCACTTGTTATATTACTTTGTGTTGACAATTATCCATGAGATATATATGTTGAAGTTGAAAGCAATTGCTGAAACTTAATCATTCTTTGTGTTGCTTCAATACCTTTCTACTAAGAATCTATTGCTTTATGAGTTAACTCGTATGCAAGACTTATTGATGCTTGTCTTGAAAGTACTATTCATGAAAAGTCTTTGCTATATGATTCAGTTGTTTACTCATTGTCTTCATCATTGCTTCGAATCGCTGCATTCATCTCATATGCTTTACAGTAATGTTGATCAAGATTATGTTGGTAGCATGTCACTTAAGAAATTATCATTGTTATCGTTTACCTACTCAAGGGCGAGTAGGAACTAAGCTTGGGGATGCTTGATACGTCTCAAACGTATCTATAATTTCTTATGTTCCATGCTTGTTTTATGACAATACCTACATGTTTTGTTCACACTTTATATCGTTTTGATGCGTTTTCCGGAACTAACCTATTGACGAGATGCCGAAGTGCCAGTTCCTGTTTTCTGCTGTTTTTGGTTTCAGAAATCCTAGTAAGGAAATATTCTCGGAATTGGACGAAATCAACGCCCAACATCTTATAATTACACGAAGCTTCCAGAACACCCGAGAGCCACCAGAGGAGGGCCACAGGGGGCCCACACGTGTGGGCGGCGCGGCCAAGGAGCCAGGCGCGCCGCCCTACTGTGTGGTGGCCCCGTCAGCCTTCCGACTCCGCCTCTTCGCCTATTTAAAGGTCCCTGACCTAAATCTTCGATACAAAAAAGCCACGGTACGAGAAACCTTCCAGAGCCGCCGCCATCGCGAAGCCAAGATCTGGGGGACAGGAGTCTCTGTTCCGGCACGCCGCCGGGATGGGGAAGTGCCCCCGGAAGGCTTCTCCATCGACACACCGCCATCTTCATCAATGCTGCTGTCTCCCATGAGGAGGGAGTAGTTCTCCCTCGAGGCTAAGGGCTGTACCGGTAGCTATGTGGTTAATCTCTCTCCTATGTACTTCAATACAATGATCTCATGAGCTGCCTTACATGATTGAGATTCATATGAGCTTTGTATCACTACTAGTCTATGTGCTACTCTTGTGATGTTATTAAAGTAGTCAATTCCTCCTTCACGGTGTAATGGTGATAGTGTGTGCATCGTGTAGTACTTGGCGTAGGTTATGATCATAATCTCTTGTAGGTTATGGAGTTAATTATTACTATGATAGTACTGATGTGATTTATTCCCCCTTCATAGTGTAAAGGTGACAGTGTGTATGCTATGTTAGTACTCGGTTTAAATTGCAAAGATCTATTATGCTCTAAAGGTTACTTAAATATGAATGCCGAATGTTGTGGCGCTTGTTAACTCCGGCTTGAGGGAGCTCTTGTAGCCCTACACAACGAATGGTGTTCATTATCAAACAAGAGTATATGTAGCACAAAGGAAGAGAACTTATTTATTTATGTGATCAATGTTGAGAGTGTCCACTAGTGAAAGTATGAACCCTAGGCCTTGTTTCCAAATACTGCAATCATCGCTTGTTTACTGTTTTACTGCATCTTTACTTCCTGCAATATTACTACCATCAACTGCACGCCAGCAAGCACTTTTCTGGCGCCGTTACTACTGCTCATATTCATTCATACCACTTGTATTTCACTATCTTTTCGCCGAACTAGTGCACCTATACACCTGACAAGTGTATTAGGTGTGTTGGGGACACAAGAGACTTCTTGTATCGTGATTGCAGGGTTGCTTGAGAGGGATATCTTTGACCTCTTCCTCCCTGAGTTCGATAAACCTTGGGTGATCCACTTAAGGGAAACTTGCTGCTGTTCCACAAACCTCTGCTCTTGGAGGCCCAACACTATCTACAAGAATAGAAGCTCCCGTAGACATCAATGTCGCCTAGAGTGGGGGGTGAATAGGCGGTTTACAACTTTTACGAGATGAGCTTAACAAATACGGAATAAAACTAGCGTTTACTTTGTGAAGCCCAAAGCCTATATACTATGGTTCACCTATGTGCACCAACAACTTATTCTAAGCAATGGTTCACCTATGTGCACCAACAACTTATGCTAAGCAATACAAGCAAGTATGTGATAGCAAGATATATATAACTTCAAGTACGATGGCTATCACAAGGTAAAGTTCATAAGTAAAGAGCTCGGGTATAGAGATAACCGAGGCACGCGGGAGACGATGATTTATCCCGAAGTTCACACTCTTGCGAGTGCTAATCTCCGGTGGAGAGGTGCGGTGGCTTAGTGCTCCCGAACGCCACAAGAGGCTCACCTTGAGGTGTGGTTGCTCGATGCACACCAACGCCACAAAGGCCTCACCCCAAGATGCGGTACTCAAACCACACACCGAACGCCACGAAGGCGCCTCACCTAAATCTCCGGTGACCCTCGCCACAAAGGCCTAGGTCACGGTTCCACTAAGGGATTTCCTTCGAGGCGGAAACCGAGCCTTACACAAAGGTTGGGGCACACTTCCACAACTTAATTGGAGGCTCCCAAGAAATCGCCACAAAGGCCTAGAATCCGTCTAGGGTTCCAAGAACCCAAGAGTAACAACCTTCTTGCTTTCACCACCACGAATCACTGTGGAGAACTCAAACCGATGCACCAAATGCAATGGCAAGAACACCACAAAGATGCTCAAGTACTTCTCTCTCAAATTCCAACAAAGCTACAAAAGCTATTGGGGGAATAAGAGAGGAAGAACAAATAGGAGGAGGAACACCAAATTTCTCCAAGATCTAGATCTAGTGGATTCCCCTCACAAAGAGATGGATTTGATTGGTGAAGATGTAGATCTAGATCTCCTCTATCTTTCTCTCAAATAGATGCAAGATTCATGGGAGGGAGAGGGAGATAGCAAGCTCAAAGAAGGTCAACAATGGGGGCAAAAACGAGCTCAAAATGGATGGGTAACATTGGGGAAGAAGACACCCTTTAATAGGGCAAGAGAAATCTGCCCGTTATGCACAAAACTCGTCAAAACCGGAACTTCCGGCCATTTGGGGCGGAACTTCCGCCCCCCGGAAGTACCGGCCAACTTCCGGATGAAGTAGGGCGTCCCCGGAAATCTTACAGTATACTTTTGCGTGCAGAATCGTCATTTCCGGAAGTTCGCCGGAGCTAGGGCGGGCCAAAAAACTGCTTCACGGAAACTTGAATAACTTTTGCATCCGGACTTCGATTTTGATGATCTTTGGCTTGTTTCGAAGCTAGTAACAAGCTCTACAAGATAATGTAGGGAACCATCATAGTCCAGTAAGGTAGGATAGAAATAAATGATGAAAGATTTAACCTATCTAAAAAATACATGCCGGTAAAACCTCCAACCTCGAAAATGCAACAACTTGAGTTAGGAAACTCGGATTTAGGTGAAACCGATTTTGTTGTAAAGAAGATGACAAGAACTACCCCACAAAGAGTGAAAAGCTTAAGAACAAGTGGGGTAGGTTTTTCTATGTATTTTAGAGTGAAACCTCTCAATACGAGAAACCGAGAAAAACTCCAATATCGAAAACGCAACAATTGATTCATGCGGAATCCGGTTTCGATGAACTAGAGCTTGTCATGAGAATAAGCACAAGCTCTAAAACACCATATGGATAAGATCCAAATAACAACCAAGAAAGATGATGCAAAGATGCAAAGGTTTGAGCTCTCCGAAGGATACGATTGAGTTACTCACTCGACAGCCCTCTTGATAGTACGGCAACTAAACTATAAACCGGTCTCCAACTACACCATGAGACCGGTGAGAAAGAAACCCTATCAAGAGCAAACCTTAACCTTGCGCATTCCACTTGAGCTTGATGATGACGGTCTTGACCGCAACAAGATGGAACGCCTTTCTTGATTGTGCTTGCTTAACGAAGTCTTGTAGATTGCTCCCCCATAATCCACCATGGGAGAGCTTCTTCTTCGGCGCAACTTCACATATCCATGAACACCATATGGATGGCAAGAGTCAAACAGAGGATCTCTTCGAGATGGCTCATCTTGAACTTCCACTTCATTTCTTCATGGCAAGCTTCAAGCTTATGATCTCTTCGAGTTGGCTCATCTTGAACTTCCACTTCATTTATTCATGGCAAGCTTCAAGCTTATGATCTCTTCGAGTTGGCTCATCTTGAACTTGCATTCATTTCGTTCATGTCTTGAAGTTAACCTTGAGAGCTCACTTCATCTTCATCTTCAAGACATACTTGACACTTGATCTTCTTCATTTGCTTCTTATTGCAATCTTGAAGCTAACATATGGTTCAAGCATTGCCTATGGACAACACCTACAAATATAGCTCAATGCAAACATTAGTCCATAGGGATTGTCATTAATTACCAAAACCACACATGGGGCTCCATGCACTTTCAACTATTGTACGGAAGAGGGGGATAAGAAGGGACTCACAAACCTAACAAGTAACCATGGGGCAATCCCTTAATTGTAATGCATCAATAGGTGGCTTGCTGAAGGTCGTTACAGTGGTTACTCAGGGATGTGTTATGAGATACATATTCCAATTCGCCTTTCCCACATACAACAAGAGCTAAGATATGAGTTATCTAGTTTGTTTCTTTAGTTAATACTAGCGGTGGAACCAACAACCCCTGAGAACATTTTATTCTTATTTCAGTTCGAACACGATCTTTAGTTGCATTTACATTCTTCAATAACAACTATTTACTCTACAAAAACACTTTACAAAACCTTCTCTATTTTAATCCTTCGCTTGAAATTTGAGACAACTTTCAGTAATTTTAGATAAATAGTAACAAGGGGTATTAAGGTCATTACTACTAGCTCCTCGTGGTTTGATACTCTTATTTCGAAACTAGCTACAACTGATTTGTGTTCTTACAGTCATCACGGCTGGAGCCAAAGTGCTGACAATTTGATTGTATAACGACTTGCATGTCAAATTCTTTATGTAATGTGATCACAAGCTAGTGTAGCTCTTGGAGAAGTGGGATAACATACAAGGTGGCAGCCGGTGGCATGGAGTAAGATGGCGCATGCAAGGAGTTGAACGCAAGCCAACTTACAACTTTGTGGATATGGAGATCATCATGAAGAGAGCCATACCATTTCACATATATTAATTTGATTATCGGTGATTTTGTTATATCTCTATTTTACCTCTATGCTATAAATGGTAGAAAATAATCCCTCAAAGAGGGTCTAGTCGGTTGCATCACCAGTGATGCACCATCACAAGTTGGGCATTCTTGGTAGTGATTTCATAAAATTGAAGTGCTATCAATTCTTCTCAACTAGGCGGTATCATGTCGACACTTTCAGCAAAAGCACTTGGTATGCTAGATTGGGCTATCACAACGGTTGTGGGCCTTGGGGCAAAGGCTGTCGAGAGCCGGGGCATGAGATGCCACCCGACCAACATGAGTCGTATGGGATGCTATTGAAAAGGAGTTGTCTACCTAGATCACTTGGCGGCTAGTAGTGATGCTAAAGATCACTAGCCAACTTGCTTATCTAGGATCTTGAATACCTTAGCAACCATTGGAGGGATGTTAGTTCTAGTGGGAGCATAAGTATTAAAATGTTTAATATGCTTGCTCTTTTATGTATACATGTCTTTAAGTGATTTTGCATAGTTTTCTGTTGTAGATTAATGGCACCCAACAACACCACTCTTCAGGTGTCCAGTTTTGCTTTGAGGTCTATCTTAGAGAAGGATAAACTTAATGGAACTAACTTCACAAAATGGTATCATAATCTGAGAATTGTTCTAAAACAAGACAAGAAAGACCATGTTCTAGAAAAACCACTTCCAGATGAGTCGGATGATGATGCTACAACCGCTACGAATAATACCTACCGTCGCGCTCCAGATGAGTCCAAGGAAATTAGCTGTCTGATGCTTGCTCACATGGACCGGACTTGCAGCAGCAGTTCAAGAATGTTGAGGCCTACGATATGATCGAAAGCCTCAAAATTATGTTCTAGGCTCAAGAAAATACCGAGAGGTATCAGGTCTCTCAAGCTTTGCTGTGTTGGAAGCTCAAAAAACGGCGATCCAGTGAGTCTGCATGTAATCAAGATGGTTGGTTATATCCAGTCTCTGGATAGGCTGGGTTTCCCTATTAGCGAAGCATTCACAACACATATAATTCTGAACTCTCTTCCTAGTGCATATGGACAGTTCATTTCGAACGATCACATGCATGGTATGGATAAGAAGCTCACTGAATTACATGGGATGATCAAGCAAGTAGAGGCTAACATCAAGAAGGGCACCAATCATGTGTTGATGGTCCCGAATAAGGCTAACTTCAAGAAGAGTTCTTGGACGAAGAATAAGGCAAAGTCTAAGGGAAGATAGGCTGTGGACTAGGTCCAAAGAAAGGCTTCAAAGGCTAAGCCGGGTTCTTCAGCTAGTTCTCTTTGCTTCTATTGCAAGGAGGAGGGTAACTGGAAGAGGAGTTCCTTTCATGCCGTGTTCATAGTTTCCTTCCCGGAACTGGGAGTGACAACCCACAATTCAATACACTCTGCAGAGGTGCGTTACTTTTCCCATAAGAGAACTTATCCTTGATACCAACAGAGACGCGTTTCTCGTCCACACTTCCTTGGTGTGGGGCCAGGTGTAAGATCCAAGCCAATCACTGCCTTCTCCGCGACCCCGCAGACCCACCCTTTTGTAAGTCTGTCCTACCTATATCTCTGGGTAGACCGACCTAGGCATTTGTTCTCACCTTTACCATTAAGGTAGACCGTTCCGAACAATTCATGTGCCCTGTCCTATACACCATAGATAGACCGACCCGGACAACCCTTACAATCCTTCATAGACCTTTAATAAGTCTGCCCTCTCCTGTATCTAATGGTAGACCGTGACGGACCACTGTCCCCACCTTTACCAAAGATAGACCGATACAGGTAACCCTTATCACTAGTCCGTTGATATGCGAGAGGGAAAAGATACAACTGACTTCCCCAGAGCCATTATAGATCTTATGGTTAACGCGAAATGTACGGCGCTAGAATCACTAGACGGCATTGGTGATTAATCCTAGATGAATAGAACCCTTGCAATGGAACCTCCACCATATCATCACATACCATGGTTCCATTGCCAGCCACATAGTCATATTCATAACTGGAAAAGTAACATTTCATTTTCAATGCAGGAGTGTTAAGTATATAGATTTGCGACTAAATTGATAGAACATAATCAAGATGACATGAGCAAGGGTGAACTTGCCTGTTGACTGCGAGATAGTGCAGTTCGATGTGTTGGATGGAACCTGGACCTCGGGTTCTGTAAAGAAGCATCATTGTCCAGTAAGGACAATGTTATAAAATCCAAATGATGCATGTATGGATGTATTATTTTATGTTGAATCCCTTACCCCGACATAATTATTAAGATTTAGGTTAAGTTTAAGAATTTATGCCTTTGGTAGTAATTTGTAATTACCTTTAAGTCCTTAATATCATTTTCTTTTACAAATAAAGGATTTAAGAGTAATAGAATTTTCCTTTTGGAAAAATATTTATTTCAAATAAATAATTTGAAATAACAGAGTTTTCCTTTTATTTTAGGAAATAACAAAATAGGAATAATAGAATATTTTCCTGTTGGAAAATATTTTTTTATTAAAAGAAATAACTTGGAATAATAGAATTTCTTTTGAAAATATTTGAAAAGAAATATTTGAACTCATTTGAAATTTTTCCTTGATTTTTAAATCCAAGGCAAATTACAAATTAAAATTCCAAGTTTAAATTTAAATTCAAAATTCCAAAATTTCCATTTGTTTTCTTAATTCTATTTCTTCTTTTATTCTTGTTAAGAATAATTTTTCATTCACTAATCCAATTTTTATTGGATTTTTAGCGGTATATTTTATTATTTAAAATTTGGTTGAATTCAAGGGTTATTTCAAAATTTGAAAAGACAAAAATACCCCATGGCCCAATTGGGCCATTTGGACAGCCCACTTAGGCCTACCTCACTCACTAACTCGACCCTCTCTCTCACGAAACCCTAATCGCCTGAGGCGATTCGCGCGGCGACCTTGCCGCCGCCATGGTCGCCGTCGTGCTCCGGCCAACTCCGGCCGAACCAGGGCACGCCGTGGTGCTCGAACGACTCAGCGCGTGACGGCGCATCTGTTTGTCCGCGTATATTCATCGAACCCGTCCTCGACCGATCGTGCGCGTGTGCGATGCTCGCAGACGCCGATGGATCCGTGGCGATCTCCGTCGATCTGCTCTTCCTCGCCACTCCTGGGTGCTCGCCGCCTTCCCTGGTGAGGTGTGTGGCCTGGCACGGGCCAGGCCACGGTTTGGCGCCGCCGTGGCTGGCCTGTGCCACCGTGCCGCCGTTGCTGCCGCCTCCTTCTTCACCAGGTAACCTCCTCTGCTTCTCCTATCTCCTCTACTCCATTTGTTCCTTCCCGATCTATGCCTATGGCTCTACTGCGCATGCTGCTGTTGTGCTACTATATTGCTCTGCTGCTGTTCTTGCTGGCATGTGCTGTGCTATGGTGGTGCTGCGCATGCTATGCTCTAGCCTAATCCTACTGATGCCATTCATATGCCTACTGGCTCCCTGTGATGTGCTCAATCTATTGATTCATGCCTACATGTTGTGCAAATGGTCACTGGTCCTTGTGTATATGTCTATTGGACTTGTTCATATGCTTATTGCATTGTTGTTGGCCTAGGTTTGCTTCACTGACACTTGTGTTGCTAGTGATGCTCATCTATGCCCTGTGTAGGCTTCAGTTGATCCAATTCTTGGATCACTGCTTGTCTCTGATTCTCTGCTATGCTTAGCTTGATCTAATTGATCCATTTGATCAATTAAATGCTAGTGGCTGGTTACTAGTTTACTTCTTGGCTATATGAATGAATTATCTGCTACTACTGTGGCTCATTCTTGCTCTGGCTAATGCACAAGTGTGTGTATGTGCTGTTGTTGCTGTCCATAGCTCACTGGATTTGATCCAGTAGCTAGGATGCAATGGTGCATGCTACTACTGCCTCACAGTGATGCTACTGTACGAATCATGCATAGATTTGTTATGTATTCATGCCTGGATGGATTAATTATTGATGAACTGCTCATGCAGTGTTGATTACTTGACTTGCTAAGCATGATTTGATATTTCCATGATTCATTTGGAAATAAATAAAGTTTGAATCCATTACTAGATAGTGATGACTTATTGCTTTGGTTCAATTGGATGGATTTGTGTTTGTTGTGACCTCAGTAGCCTTGCTACTGACTGGTTGCTCACACAGTTGGCTAGATCTTGTTGGCTACTCATCTTTGCTTGCATAATAGGGAATCATAATTAATATGAAAGCCATTATGCTTGCCTGTGAAGAAATTCTAGGGTTTACTGATAGTTTAATGCCTAGGGTTTCACTGGGTGGTTCTTGGTGGCTGATATTACTGGTAAACCTTCTACCGGTGCTATCTGTGCATGTGTGCTTGCTTGTGTGCACATATGTGCATGTGTTCTAGTTTTATATGCACATAAATTGTATCTAGATGGTTCTAGGCTCTAGTAGCTCTCTCTTACTGCCAGTGATCCTTGGTAAATACCAAGTGATGATCACCCTTGAGCATCTGCTCAACCCATGACCTGTGTCATGCATAAATGATGGATTGGATAAACTGGATCCTCTCCAGGAACTTGGTATACCTTGTTCCAGCTCCTAGAAAGAAATATTTTGTTGATGCAGTGCTTCTGGATGGTTTTATGATCACAACCCTTCACCTCCTAGCTTCTGGTTGATCTCCTCCTTAGGTCACCATGATTTCTGGTGATTGGTTGGTGGTTTTGAATGGATGGTTGGTTTCTGTGATGGTTGGTGCTGTTCTTGAGCAAGAACAGGATGAACTCTATCCTATTTCTCTCTCTGGTTACTTGACGAATGATGATCTGGTCGACTGTGCATTATTTCTAGGGTTTCTACCCTATTTATACCCCTGGTACTTCTTCTCTGGCCATGCCACACAAGCCTGGCATGCTTGGTGACTAGGTTGTGCCTTGCCTTGTTGTTGCTTGCACAACAACCCATGAGCTGTGAGCTCCTTTGGTGAAAATTGAGCCCCTGTGGTCTGCCCAGGTTTGGTCTGCTGGTGATCCTATCCTGTTACTGTCCAAGTTTTGGACAAACACAAGTGTCATTGATACTTGGTTTACCCCTGGCTAGTGCTGACTTGTTTTACTAACCCCCTGTATAGCTATTCCCTCTATTTTTGCAGGTTTGGATGATCTAGGACAACTCTTTCCAAGACACTAGCTAGTTTAGGATTTAGTATAGGATTAACGGTTGTAATCTTATTTTTATTTTATTTACTTATTCATTCAATTCTTGTAATAAATAATATTGTAAAGACATTGTATGTGTGTATGTTTATCAATAAAGCTCAAGGTTTACTTATGAGCTCATTTGTATTTGTATAATTCTATTATAAATGATTGATGTATCTATATTTCAATTTGAAATTCAAATTGATTTGAATTATGAAATGTATTTGAATTATGAATTCATATTTCATATTCTATATGATTTATCTTTTATTCTTTGAGTTATAAATTCAATATAACTTGTCAAATGAAATCAACTCCCAAAAATCAACAAGATACAAAAGAGATCATGTCAAAATTCATAACTCACATTGCCTAACCCTAATTGCAATTGAGAGAGAACCTCGATCCCTCTTAGGTTTAGTTGCAATAAGGCGTGAAAATTTCCCTCGTTTTGCGATGAAATGCACATCCCATTTCTAAAGCTACCCTTCGATGTTCCTATGTTCTGGGTTATTACAATGATAATCAGGTTTGGAACAATGACCATAGGGTACACCCCTTAATAGCACTAGGCAATATGTGGCTGCAGAAGGCTAGATGTTGTGGTTATTTAGAGATGCGATGATCGATAGCTTTCTGGGCGCATCTTATTATGGATCTCTCACACACAAAATATGGTTGAAAGCATATTTTATCTTGATTAACATGAGTCCTAGTGCTAGAGGTGGATCCAATAATCCCTGAGAACACTTTGTCTTATAAAGTTACAACCCTTTTTATATAACATTTTTACTGCTTTGTTTACTTTTCCTGCAACCATTTACAACACATACCCTTTTATCATTTTGAGATTAGAAAACAATTATTAAGTAATCTTTAGTAGAAATTAGCAAGGGATATTAAGATCACTAATAGTAGCTCCTCGTGGTTCAATACTCTTGTTTCGAAACTAGTTACATCTGATCTGTGTTCTTGCAGTCATCACTGCGTGACATGGATAACCAAGATGGGATTTTGTTCCTCCACTTGGAGAGATATTCTTTGGGATCTGTTGGATGATATGATTCAGAAAGCATGGCCATGCGCGACTCGGTTAAGTGTTAACCGAGATGGTAGACTAAGGGTTAGTCGGGTGAATCACATATCACGGATCGAGAAGACAGTTGAGCTATTATAGGGATGACGACAACTAGACTATAGGTTAACAAGGTATATCGTGAGGCAAAAAGTACTTTGACATAACTCACATTGAAATGTTAGTCGCCATAACTTTACGTCACTTGGGAGCTGGCACGTTCTGCTCTTAGCTGCTACCACTCAGTGACGTAGATATTGTCCGAAACAAAGAGAATCCTTGAATCATGCAAAAAAGTCTTAAGCATTTAAACAAGCCAACAAAGTTGTTCTCGAATTCTAGTGTGGTCCTCTATTTACTATGGAGTAGGGGAATGTAAAATCTTGGATTCCTCCTCGAATGTACGAAGGGATTACATGGTCATCAATTTTGGGAAGAGCCGCTTTGGAAATTCGGCTTGACAAGGTCATGTGATGGGCATGTGGGATTGGGCCATGCACATCAACTATAAAATTGAAATTCAATACTAGAAAGGAAATTCCGTGTCTGTGTCCGTTCCGCCGGGAAATGGTGTTCCTTTTTTTGTTTCTATTTCTGCCAAAAAAGTTCCATTTTTGTTTTCGTTCTGCAAAATTATGTTTATATTTCCATATTTTCATCCCATTTCCGTTTTTCCGCGAAAAAGTTGGAAATTTTGAACGCTACACTTTCATCCCTAGCTACCCCAGTTATCGACCTGAGACCAAGTGTTCATGGAAGTGAGTGTGACTCGGAGCCATGCCGAGATACTTGGAGGGGTAACTCTAGTCGTGTCTAAGTGGTCGTAAACCTGCAGGGACACACACTTAAGAGCAAGGAGCCATTTGGATATGATACGACTGAAATGGAGTCTGTTCGAGTTGGATTCAAACCGGACCAGGGCTGAGGAAGTGAGTTGGACTTACAAGTGAATAATATATATGGCCCAAGTGAGTGGGCCGCAAGGTTTGTGAAGCCCACACTCGCTCCCTATATAAATTGGTTTGGATGCTGCCCAAAGGGCACAGTTAGAGGATTCCATGAGTTGAAAACCCTAGCCTCACCCAATCCGGCCGCCGTACTAGATCTAGAATTTCACCGTCGGTTCTCCTCCTCGTACGTGTGCATACCATCATAGGCGTTGCACGTGTGATGCTTCATGGCAAAGGAGTTCGCGGATCTGAGAGCTGTTCGTGGGATTGGCTTGGAATGGATTGAGGACATCACTGCCCCTACGCGCTTCATCGTTCCGCACCTGCGTGTCTTGTGGTAATCTTCGTGGCCTTCTTCCTCGGATAGATCTTGGGAGTACCGCATAGGAAAAAGGTTTTTTTTGTATGCTACGTGACCCCTACATGCATATTTCATTAAGTTCGCAGATATAGGAGCTATTGGTGGGATCGGCTTGGAACGGATCAAGGATTGCACTACCCCGACGCGCTTCATCGTTCCGCACCTGCGCCGGCTTGTGGTAATCCTCGTGGCCTTCTTCCTCAGCTAGATCGTGGGAGTACCGTGTAGGGATTTTTTGTTTTCTGCTATGCGGCCCAACAAGAGGGAACAGATAGAGAATTAAGACGAATGAAATTGAATTCCATATTAGCCGAAAACGGAAATTCCGTCTTCGGGCCCGTTCCGTTGGGAAATGGTATACTGTTTTTTTGTTTCTGTTTCTGCCAAAAATGGTTCCATTTTTATTTTCGTTTTGCAAAATTCTGTTTCTGTTCCATATTTTCATTCCATTTCTGTTTCCGCAGAAAAGTTGGAAAATTCCCGCTCCACTTTCATCCCTAGCTACCCCAGTTATCGACATGAGACCAAGTGTTCATGGAAGTGAGTGAGACTCGGAACCATGCCGAGATACTTGGAGGGGTAACTCTAGTCGTGTCTAAGTGGTCGTAAAACAGCAGCGACACCCACACTTAAGAGCAAGGAGCCAATTAGATACGATATGACTGAAATAGTGTCGGTTCGAGTTGGATTCAAACCGGACCAGGCTGAGGAAGTGGGTTCGACTTACAAGTGATTAATATATAGGGCCCAAGTGAGTGGGCCGCAAGGGTTGTGAAGCCCACACTCACTCCCTATATAAATTAGGTTGGATGCAGCCCAAAGGGCACAATTAGAGCATTCCATGAGTTGGAATTCCACCGTCGGTGCTCCTCCTCATACGTGAGATACCATCAGAGGCGTTGCATGTGTGATGCTTCAAGGCGAAGGAGTTCGCAGATATAGGAGCTATTAGTGGGATTGGCTTGGAACGGATCGAGGACTGCACTGCCCCGACGCGCTTCATCGTTCCGCACCTGCGCAGCTTGTGGTAATCCTCATGGCCTTCTTCCTCAGCTAGATCGTGGGAGTACCATGTAGCAAAAAAAATTGTTTTCTGCTACGCGGCCAAACAAGAGGGAACAAATGGAGAATTAAGACGAATGAAATTGACTTCCATATTAGCCGAAAACAGAAATTCCGTCTCCGCGTCCGTTCCGCCGGGATACGGTGTTCTGTTTTCTGTTTGTGTTTCTGCCAAAAAAAAGTTCCATTTTGTTTTAGTTTTGCAAAATTCTGTTTCTGTTTCCATGTTTTCATTCCATTTCCGTTTTTCTGTGAAAAATTCGGAAAATTTGCGCTCCACTTTCATCCCTACCTACCCTAGTTATCGACGTGAGACCAAGTGTTCATAGAAGCGAGTGAGACTTGGAGCCATGACCGAATACTTGGAGGGGTAACTCTAGTTGTGTCTAAGTGGTCGTAAACCTGCATGGTCACACACTTAAGAGCAAGGAGCCAGTTGGATATGATCCGACCGGAATGGAGTCGGTTCGAGTTAGACTCAAACCGGACCAGGGCTAAGGAAGTGAGTTGGACTCACAAGTAAATATATAGGGCCCATGTGAGTGGGCTGCAAGGGTTGTGAAGCCCACACTCACTCCCTATATAAATTGGGTTGAATGCTGCCCAAAGGGCACAGTTAGATCATTCCATGAGTTGGAAACCCTAGCCCCACCCAGTCCAGCTGCCATACTAGATCTAGCATTTCACTGTCGGTGCTCCTCCTCGTACTTGTGGATATCGTCAGAGGCGTTGCACGTGTGAAGCTTCAAGGTGAAGGAGTTCACGGATATAGGAGCTGTTCGTGGGATCGGCTTGGAACGGATCGAGGACTGCACTTCCCTGACATGCTTCATTGTTCCACACCTGCGCGTCTAGTGGTAATCCCCGTGGCCATCTTCCTCAGCTAGATCGTGGGACTACCGTGTAGGGACATTTTTTATTTTCTGCTACGCGGCCCAACAAGAGGGAACGAATGGAGAATTAAGGCAAATGAAATTGAGACTAAAAACTCATGAAGTTGATATTTTAGGATTGGTTCATCGGGTAGGGTACGGTGAAATGAGAGAAAGGGAAGATGCTTCCATTGAGACCTGCAAACCTAACGAGGCCTTTTAATGGTGTATTTCAAACGGACCTTAACTTTGAAATGAACTGCGGTTTGATTGATGACTGCCTCACTCACAAGTCACATGCCTTCCAAATTGGACCACCACAAGTGTGTTGTACTAGCTATAAATATTGGGGCTTTTTTTTGGAAAGGAATTCAGGTAGATAGTTCCCATAGACATCGCCACACTCACACCCTTCCAATTTTGACCACCACACTAAATGAAATTGCCTGTACATAGCAACCCATCCCAACGTTCTTTTTCCGTGCTCCTCTATTTATATCTGCAGAGGGTTTAGGCTAGCACAGAGAAGGGCGAGAGTTTGCAGAGGGACTCGTGGAACACAAACTGAGAAAATGAATGTCAAGAAGAACGTGGAAGAAGGTGTGGATCACCTACCAGATTGGCTCCCCGCTTGCCTAGATTATGGAGGTCAAACATGGTGAAGACAGCGCTCCCTACCAGGCATACCAATCATGTATTCATCTAAGAGGAAGTAGATACTTTTAACACATGAACCTTCTCTCTTGTGGTGTGCAGTACTTCTCTTCTATTTTTGAGATATTTGATTTAATTTTTGTTCCAGTATTTGTTTCTTCTGGGTTCCAATTCAGGATGAAGGAAGAGGTAGGAACCCTGACACGAGAGAAATGAAATGCTGGAAAATAGTAATAAATCAAACATCAAAAAAAACAGAATAGAAGTACAGAACAACACAAGGGAGAAGGTTCAGGTGTTAAAAGTAATCTACTTCCTCTTAGATGAATACAGGGTTGGTATGCCTGGTAAGGAGCGCCATCCTCACCATGTTTGACCTCCATAATCCAGCCATCGGGGAGCCAATCTGGTCGGCTCTCCACATATTCTTCCATGTTCTTCTCGATATTCATTCTCTCAGTCTATGATTCACGAGTCCCTCTGCGAACTCCTGCCCTTCTATGTTCCAGCCTAAACCCTCCACAGATATAAATAGAAGAGCACATAAAAAAGGTTGGAGATGGGTCGCTGTGTACATGCAATTTCATTTATTGTGGTGGTAAAAATTAGAAGGGTGTGAGTGTGGCGACGGTTCTGGGAACTATCGACCGGCGTTCCTTTCCAAAAAAAAGCCGTAATATGCACAGCTAGTACAACACGTAATTTCATTTATTGTGGTGGTAAAAATCGGAAGGGGGTGACTTTACTTCCCAAATTAAGGTCCGGTTGAAATTCGACATAGGCATGTCTCGATGGAAGCATCTTCCCTTTCTCTCATTTCATTCTACATGATGAATCGATCTGAAAATATCACCTTCATCAACTATTAGTCCCATTTTCATTTCTCTTAGTTCTCCTTCCAAATAACATATAGAGTTGCAAACAGAGCTTGGCTCTGGTGGTTAGGTTCCTTGTGGTGGAACCAGCCCACCCAGGTTCAAGTCCTAGACTTGACATGGGTGTTCGCATTTACCTGGATTTATTCCAGGATTTAACCGGCGCTATGCTTTCAGTGGTAGGTGACGTGCCCATCAACAACGAGGCGCCAGTGGTGACTTCGTCAACCTCAAGATATGCTAGCTCAGTCCATCGGAGGTGCTCATAGGGGTAGGGTGTGCGTGCGTGCATTCATAGGGGTGTTTGTACGTGCGTGTTTGTGAGCGTCTGCGTTGTACTGTGTTCTAAAAAAAAATAACATATAGAGTTTTCCAAATAATACAAAATATATGTTTCCCATTCAAATTTGATTATATTTTTCAACTTTGAATGAAAGACGGCTAGGTGACCCCCTAACCTACTTGCCTTCCCTTAGGGCGCTTGACGGCCCCGCCCCATCGTTGCATCCCTCCCTCTTCCGCTTCTTTGCTGCCACCACCCGCTGGTCCCTCCGTTGCGCGCTCGCCAGAGCGCGGTGGGCCGCTGCGTCCTCCATGAGCCGTTGTTGCAGCGCCTCACTGGCGTCATGCTCGTCCTTCTTCAGCATCTCGAAGGACGCGACGATGGCCCTCTGCTCCACCGCCTTCTCCTCTGGGACAGACCCACTCCAGTCGCCAGACTCTTGCTCCGCGGCCGCCGCCTCCTGCCGCTGCTGCTGCTCAACGTCGAAGGCCGTGTGAGCCGCCTCCTCCTCCACCGCCTCCCGCAGCGCGTCGGCCATGAACTGCTCGTTCATCGCCGCGAGCTCTGGTTCATCCTCTATGTTGTTGTCATCGTCGTCCTCGTAGTTGAACTCGAACATGGGAGGCAGAGGTGGAGGAGGAGGCAAAGGCAAAGGTGGAGGCAGTGGCGGAGGAGCCTGGACGCCGCCGTCGATGCGGCTCATCATTGCGTACATGGTCACTGGCATGGTGTCGTGGAGGCGGAGGCATGGATTGTCGGCGGCTGTGGTGGCGATGGCAAGCGGGGACGGCTTTTATAGCCGGTGGCGGCATGAGAAAAGGTGGGGAGAAAGTGCGGCAAGCGGTGGAGAAGGCGCCGGACGGCGGTGACGAGTGGAGGTGGCGCCGGACGGCGGCGACGAGTGGAGGTGGCGCAGTGCCGACGGGACGGCTCGCCTGCATGGCCCTGGAACCGTCGTGGCCATTAAGGCAAAGCTGCAGCACATCATACCTCTGTGTTGCTGACGAATCGGGCCTGCCATAGCGGGGATATGATCGGGGCGCCATACACCGTATTGTGCCGCACCAGACTGAAATGGACTTTGGGGCGCGTGGCTGGAGACGGTGAAACGTCCGCGTACCCCAAATCCCGTTGGGAGACCGTTGGGGACGCAAGTGGAGGTGTTCTCGGGACATGTATGTCATTGCAGTAAAACTGTGCATACTCCAATATCCAAACTATGCACGGAATTCTCAAGAGGTTTATTTGGGGATTATACAATAAACTTCAACCCAGCTGATTTATACACATGAACTAAGTTGGCATATGAGCACTGAGCATCTCTAGTCGCGTCCCCAAACCTTTTTGAGGCCCGCCGGACATTTAATCGGCCCCACTCACGTGCTCCAAATGCTCTTTTTGTCCGGCGCGGTCCAATAGGCTGGTTGTCGTCCCGAGGCCGTTCCCGCTCCATGGGGGATGCTCCGGGCGCGCTAGACAGAGCGCGAAACCGCGTCGCCAGTGGCGAGCCCGACGCATCATTGACACGAAAGTCCAAAACCTGTCGCCTACCTCTGGTCAAGCGACGTTATTGGCCTGGCGGGTTTCCCAGGCAGCGCAGTGAGTCGTCTCATCACGCATGGCCACGTGGCCATCCGTGCCGACATTATTGCGGTCAACGCTCCCCGCTACCGCTTCGCCTGCCGCCGCTGTATAAAGAGCCGCCTCTCCTTCCTTCTCGTCCCTTCCACATTCCATTCTCGCCGCTCCGCTCTCGACATCTCCCAATTTCTTCAGGCCACCTTCCTTTTCTCGACAATGTCGTCGCCCCGGCAGAACGTGCTCGCTATGAACAGTTTTGGGCGCGACATCATCACGGTGGCGGAGGCGTGGGCGATGTACCAAACGTGCTACCTGGTCCCGCCGGACATGCGCCTGCCAACCAGCGGCGGATGGAGGATGGCCGTCAACGGGATCGGCGTGCCGTCGCCGCCGGGCACGAAGCGGTGGAGGGACGAGATCAGAGCCCATCGCGCGCGGCTCAGCGCCGAGGAGCGCGCTGATCCCACCTCGACCCCCACCGGCAACGATGAGTGGTAGGTGGACTTCTTCCAGGTGCGGTACGACGCGAACATGGCCAGCACCGATGGCCTCGTCGACAGGACCAACACCTGGAAAAGGGAGGGGGCCTCCGTTTCTGGGGAGTTCCCGGGCGCACCCTCCCGGACGTCGTCGACGGCAACCACAACGATGCCCCCAGGCTACCAATGTCGTCGTTGTAGCCGCCATCGCCACGGGCTCCGGTGCGCTGGCAGGCGCACTCGTCTTCTTCGGGACCGGCGATCAGCGCCTTCCACACACCGCGCTACGCCCTACACTGTGCCGAAGCACGAGGTGAAGGAGGAGTACGAGTACGCGATGCCGCCCACGATTCGGAGGCACGACAGCAGCGGCGGCGGAATCAACATCCGTGAACCGGTGAGGCAGCAGAGGCGCGCCGATACCCTCCTCGTTCCGAAGCCGGAGGTGAAGGAGGAGCAGGACGGAGGCCGCAGAGAAGGCGAATATGGCGGAGTACCTGCATCGGCATCCTCTCATCGCCAGCAGCGATGACCCCGAGGACTCCCCGGGCCTGAACGCGGCATTCATGGTGTTGTTGAACGACAAGGACGCCCGGAGGGGCGACCACGACGCGGAGATCGCCGTCCATCCGCGACGCCGGAATTCCGCTCGTCAATCTCACCCGCGACGGCGAAGCTGGGTCCAGCGACGTGGTGAAGGACGAGCCCGTCGACGAGCGCGGCAAGCAGGTCGTCGTCGACGACAACATGTACAACTTTCACCAGTACTACGACCCCTTTAGACGCTTCAAGTACTACTAGATTAGTTTTAGGTTTAAATTTCATCAAATTTGGTTCATCCATGTAATATATAACAAGTTTAAATGAATTTAACTGTTTTCGATTAAATTTAAAAAACTACATTTCTGTTTAGGGACGCGGCTGGATAGGGACGCCCCTTAAATGCAGCTTAAAGCAACAACGTCCCCCAGACGCGTTTTGGCAGAACGTCACTGAGATGCTCTTATGCTCAGAAATTCTGGGTTAAGTTACAAACTTGCAAGTTGCAACTGAAGATCATGGTTTTGAAGGGTTTTTTTTTTCTCGCTCAGGCGTCGCCTAGATCGCTTTACAGTATGCCAGTGTAACTTAAGAACCGGGGCAACTATGTAACTTGCGTACATGGGCCTGAGGAGGCTCCATGCACGGTGTCCGCATGCGCGATCGACACGAGAGAGGAGAACGACTTGGCGGGAGGTATCGCACATGGCCAATTGGACCCCTTGATCTCACCGCTTTGGCTTGTTGCTGTCAAGGGTGGTTGTGAGCTTCATCTACTAGCATGCACCCCTGGGGATCTAGTTCCCATAGGGAGGTGCATGTCTTAGGTTGTGAAATGAAGAACGACTTTGCAATCAGGTGGACCTAGATGTCGTGATGTGGTCTCTACGAAAAAAATAAAAGTTTTAGTGGCACCGGTAAAAAGTACAGGTGCTCGTGCTTAAGGTTTCAATGAGAGCAATGTTTCAGAATAATAACAGTCTCGGTGACAAGGCTAAACATTGTTTAGTTACATGTTGTTCGGTGTCATAGATTGTATTTTCTAGCTTTATTGGAAAAAAATGGAAGATCCAAATTGTCTACTCCTTTTTGAGTGAACTGTGTGTTGGTTAAGATATACCATATTTTTCTTATCTCCTTGCGCAGGTCTTGGGAAAATTTTGCAACATATTAATTAGTCTCCACTTTAGGTTACTTTTGAGTTAAACTAGCATGGTGGCCATCGCAAATGCGAGGGCATCATCTATGTTAAAAATGTTTAAAATTATTTAAACCTTTTTCTCCTTCTATTGAACTTCTTCACTGCAAAATTATTTTAGAAAATACATACATCGGTACTGGTTAACGTTATCTCCGTTTTGCAAATTAATATATTAGTATGTTGCATCGAAATAACAAAATAAAATGAAATATCTGTTATCACCAGAATTTGACCGAGTCAGAGGTGGGCCGCGATCATGATGGGCTTGAAGATTATACATGGAAGAATATATGTGAATCGGCCTTATATGCAAAGTTTGGGCTAGTTTGCCCATGTATCTGTAATATAGTAGGATACGTATTAATTAGATAGAGTTTGGCTCGTGCACGGTTGGGATTATTCCCACGTTAGAAAGTCTACGGACTATAAATATGTATCTAGGGTTTATGAAATAAACAACAATCACGTTCACCACAAATCAATCTAGGCGCATCGCCAACTCCCTTGTCTCGAGGGTTTCTTCCGGGTAAGCATCATGCTGCCTAGATCGCATCTTGCGATCTAGGCAGTACAAGTTTATTCGTTGTTCATGTGTTGCTCGTACTGAAGCCTTTTTGATGGCGAGCAACGTAGTTATCTTAGATGTGTTAGGGTTAGCATTGTTCTTCGTATCATATGCTGTCGTAGTGCAACCCTTATACATCTAGCCGCCCTTACACCTATCTTAGCTGTAGGGGCGGCACCCCGCTTGATCATTATTTAGTAGATCCGATCCGTTATGGTTGCTCCTTGTTCTTCAAGGATTAGTTTAATATCTGCATAGTTAGGCCTTACAAAGGGTTGGAGGATCCAGCGACGCGTAGGGTGTAGTTTGCTAGCCCTAGACAGGATGTTCCGGGGATAAACCTCGTGTTGATTTTTAGGCCTTGTCTAGGATCGGCTTACGATCACCATGCGTGACCGCGAGGCCCAATCACGAGTAGGATGATCCGATTATGCGGTGAAAACCCCAAATCGTCGTAGATCGTTTTAGCTTTATCTTGATCAAGCAGGACCACCATATATTCGTACATCTCGTGCGAATCATGGGTGGATCGGCTCCTTGAGCCGATTCACAGGACAACCTGAGAGCCGATCGAGGCTCGTATTTAATGTTTACGTGTATGCCATGCAGGAAACTAAGCGAGGCATCTCCATCACCTTCCTGACCAGGTATAGGTCAGGTGGCACGCCCTTGCACCAGCATCGGACGTGCGTGCCGGAGTCTTTGCGGGCCGTCGCTCGGAGGGACCAGGGCCAGCCGCAGCCCTAAGTTGCTCCCGGCTCTCCTGTGTTGCCCGTCGCTGCTCGCCGGTGGGTTTCTGACCGCAACACATTCTGGCACACCCGGTGGGACCATCTTCGACATCAACCACATCGCCATCTACATCTGAGATGGCGGACGGCACTCCAGTCACGTACGAGGATCTGACCGAGGAGCTCAAGAAGAAGTACGACGAGGTCAAAGCGATCCTCGAAGCCGATCTCATCGGCTCTTTTCACAGAACCCGCTCACATGGCGTCAGGTGGAAAGGTGATACGTCCAATTTGCATCACTATTTTATATCATAATTTGCTGTTATTCATTGATATATTTCATATTGGGACACAATACTTATGTTATTTCATCTATTTTGCATGTTTCATCATTATTGGAGGATCAAGCACCGGAGCCAGGATTCTGCTGGAAAAGGCACCGTCAGAACGCGATATTTCGGAAGATCAACTGTGGAAGGAAATTATACCAAAAATCCTATTTTTCAAGATGACGAAGGAAGCCAGAAGGAGGAGCCAGGAGGACCCAGGGTGGGCCCACACCCTAGGGCGGCGCGGCCCATGCCCTGGCCGCGCCGCCATGTGGTTTGGGGGGCCCACGACCCCTTTCGCCTCCTTTTCTTCGCGAAATCCTTCGTCCCGAAAACCTAAGCCACAGAGGGTACCTCGCGAAGAGTTACAGCCGCCTCTGCGGGGCGGAGAACACCAGAGAGAAAAGAGCTCTCCGGCGGGCAGGAATCCGCCGGGGAAATTCCCTCCGGGAGGGGGAAATCGACGCCATCGTCACCGTCATCAAGCTGGACATCATTGATACGTCTCCGACGTATCGATAATTTCTTATGTTCCATGCCACATTATTGATGTTATCTACATGTTTTATGCACACTTTATGTCATATTCGTGCATTTTCTGGAACTAACCTATTAACAAGATGCCGAAGTGCCCGATTCTTTGTTTTACTGCTGTTTTTGGTTTCAGAAATCCTAGTAAGGAAATATTCTCGGAATTGGACGAAATCAACGCCCGGGGGCCTATTTTGCCACGAAGCTTCCAGAAGTCCGAAGACGAAGCGAAGTGGGGCCACGGGGTGCCCAAACCCTAGGGCGGCGCGGCCCCCCTTGGCCGCGCCGGCCTATGGTGTGGGGCCCCTGTGCCCCCTCTGACTTGCCCTTCCGCCTACTTAAAGCCTCCGTGACGAAACCCCCCGGTGCAGAGAGCCACGATACGGAAAACCTTCCCGGAGACGCCGCCAACGCCGATCCCATCTCGGGGGATCCAGAGATCGCCTCCGGCACCTGCCGGAGAGGGGAATCATCTCCCGGAGGACTCTACGCCGCCATGGTCGCCTCCGGTGTGATGTGTGAGTAGTCTACCCCTGGACTATGGGTCCATAGCAGTAGCTAGATGGTTGTCTTCTCCCCATTGTGCTATCATTGTCGGATCTTGTGAGCTGCCTAACATGATCAAGATCATCTATCTGTAATTCTATATGTTGCGTTTGTTGGGATCCGATGAATAGAGAATACTTGTTATGTTGATTATCAAATTATATCTATGTGTTGTTTATGATCTTGCATGCTCTCCGTTACTAGTAGATGCTCTGGCCAAGTAGATGCTTGTAACTCCAAGAGGGAGTATTTATGCTCGATAGTGGGTTCATGCCTGCATTGACACAGGGACAATGTGCAGAAAGTTCTAAGGTTGTGTTGTCTTGTTGCCACTAGGGATAAAACATTGATGCTATGTCTAAGGATGTAGTTGTTGATTACATTACGCACCATACTTAATGCAATTGTCTGTTGCTTTGCAACTTAATACTGGAGGGGGTTCGGATGATAACCTGAAGGTGGACTTTTTAGGCATAGATGCAGTTGGATGGCGGTCTATGTACTTTGTCGTAATGCCCAATTAAATCTCACTATACTCATCATGATATGTATGTGCATGGTCATGCTCTCTTTATTTGTCAATTGCCCAACTGTAATTTGTTCACCCAACATGCTGTTTGTCTTATGGGAGAGACACCTCTAGTGAACTGTGGACCCCGGTCCAATTCTCTTTCTTGAAATACAATCTCTTGCAATCTTGTTTCTTGTTTTCTGCAAACAATCATCTTCCACACAATACGGTTAATCCTTTGTTACAGCAAGCCGGTGAGATTGACAACCTCACTGTTTCGTTGGGGCAAAGTACTTTGGTTGTGTTGTGCAGGTTCCACGTTGGCGCCGGAATCCCTGGTGTTGCGCCGCACTACATCCCGCCGCCATCAACCTTCAACGTGCTTCTTGGCTCCTCCTGGTTCGACAAACCTTGGTTTCTTTCTGAGGGAAAACTTGCTGCTGTGCGCATCATACCTTCCTCTTGGGGTTCCCAACGAACGTGTGAGTTACACGCCATCAAACTAGATTTCTGGCGCCGTTGCCGGGGAGATCAAGACACGCTGCAAGGGGAGTCTCCACTTCTCAATCTCTTTACTTTGTTTTTGTCTTGCTTAGTTTTATTTACTACTTTGTTTGCTGCACTAAATCAAAATACAAAAAAAAAAATTTAGTTGCTAGTTTTACTTTATTTGCTATCTTGTTTGCTATATCAAAAACACAAAAAAATTAGTTACTTGCATTTACTTTATCTAGTTTGCTTTATTTACTACTACTGAAATGAGTAATCCTGAAGTTGAAGTTCGTACGTTTAAGCAACGAGGGGGAGAATGTTTGAGAGATGCTTGGTATAGAATTAGTGATGCCCATAATAGATGCACTAAGAAACACTCCACCATTATTTTACTCAGGAATTTTTATGTTGGTATCTCTAGCTGGAATAGATATGTTCTTGATAGTCTCGCAAAAGGTGACTTCCTAAGTACTCCTGCATTAGAAGCTAGTTGCATTATTGAGAGTTTATTTGGAATACCCCCTGTTGATAAAGTTAAAACTGAAATCTCTCTTGAAGATGTTATGAAAAAATTGGAAACCATAGAGAAAAATTTTCCAAGTATTGAAGCTGAATTGGAAATGTTACTTGATAAAACTGATGAACTTGATAAATCCTTAGGAGGAATTGATGAAAGAATTAGTGTCCTAGGAACTTGTGTTGTCCATGATGATCAAATCAATAGGATTGATGAACTTGAAAAGGCTATGGGAACCTTGGGTTCAACATTTTCTTCTCTTAAATATAAGGAGAAAGCTTATGTGGGTAAGGAGCAAAAGTTTATGTATGTCTCTAAAGTGCCTAAACCAAAGAAGTATTTTTATAGGCCTAAAATTGACAAATCCCTTAGTACCACTGCGGATGGGTAAGCTCATAATAACGATACACCACTCTCCGATAATACTTGATGCACACTTTCTGCGCCTAGCTGAAAGGCGTTAAAGAAAAGCGCTTATGGGAGACAACCCATGTTTTTACCTACAAAACTTTGTTTTTATTTTGTGTCTTGGAAGTTGTTTACTACTGTAGCAACCTCTCCTTATCTTAGTTTTGTGTTTTGTTGTGCCAAGTTAAGCCGTTGATAGAAAAGTAAGTACTAGATTTGGATTACTGCACAGTTCCAGATTTCTTTGCTGTCACGAATCTGGGTCCACCTCCCTTTAGGTAACTCAGAAAATTAAGCCAATTTACGTGCATGATCCTCAGATATGTACGCAACTTTCATTCAATTTGAGAATTTTCATTTGAGCAAGTCTGGTGCCATTTTAAAATTCGTCAATACGAGCTGTTCTGTTTTGACAGATTCTGCCTTTTATTTCGCATTGCCTCTTTTGCTATGTTGGATGAATTTCTTTGATCCACTAATGTCCAGTAGCATTATGCAATGTCCAGAAGTGTTAAGAATGATTGTGTCACCTCTGAATATGTTAATTTTTATTGTGCACTAACCCTCTAATAAGTTGTTTCGAGTTTGGTGTGGAGGAAGTTTTCAAGGATCAAGAGAGGAGTATGATGCAACATGATCAAGGAGAGTGAAAGCTCTAAGCTTGGGGATGCCCCGGTGGTTCACCCCTGCATATTCTAAGAAGACTCAAGCGTCTAAGCTTGGGGATGCCCAAGGCATCCCCTTCTTCATCGACAACATTATCAGGTTCCTCCCCTGAAACTATATTTTTATTCCATCACATCTTATGTGCTTTGCTTGGAGCGTCGGTTTGTTTTTGTTTTTGTTTTGTTTGAATAAAATGGATCCTAGCATTCACTTTATGGGAGAGAGACACGCTCCGCTGTTGCATATGGACAAGTATGTCCTTGGTTTCTACTCATAGTATTCATGGCGAAGTTTCTCCTTCGTTAAATTGTTATATGGTTGGAATTGGAAAATGATACATGTAGTAATTGCTATAAATGTCTTGGGTAATGTGATACTTGGCAATTGTTGTGCTCATGATTAAGCTCTTGCATCATATGCTTTGCACCCATTAATGAAGAAATACATAGAGCATGCTAAAATTTGGTTTGCATATTTGGTTTCTCTAAGGTCTAGATAATTTCTAGTATTGAGTTTGAACAACAAGGAAGACGGTGTAGAGTCTTATAATGTTTTCAATATGTCTTTTATGTGAGTTTTGCTGCACCAGTTCATCCTTGTGTTTGTTTCAAATAAGCCTTGCTAGCCTAAACCTTGTATCGAGAGGGATTACTTCTCATGCATCCAAAATACTTGAGCCAACCACTATGCCATTTGTGTCCACCATACCTACCTACTACATGGTATTTTCCGCCATTCCAAAGTAAATTGCTTGAGTGCTACCTTTAAAATTCCATCATTCACCTTTGCAATATATAGCTCATGGGACAAATAGCTTAAAAACTATTGTGGTATTGAATATGTAATTATGCACTTTATCTCTTATTAAGTTGCTTGTTGTGCGATAACCATGTTCACTGGGGATGCCATCAACTACTCTTTGTTGAATTTCATGTGAGTTGCTATGCATGTCCGTCTTGTCTGAAGTAAGAGAGATCTACCACCTTATGGTTAAGCATGCATATTGTTAGAGAAGAACATTGGGCCGCTAACTAAAGCCATGATCCATGGTGGAAGTTTCAGTTTTGGACAAATATCCTCAATCTCAAATGAGAAAATTATTAATTATTGTTACATGCTTATGCATAAAAGAGGAGTCCATTATCTGTTGTCTATGTTGTCCCGGTATGGATGTCTAAGTTGAGAATAATCAATAGCGAGAAATCCAATGCGAGCTTTCTCCTTAGACCTTTGTACAGGCGGCATAGAGGTACCCCTTTGTGACACTTGGTCAAAACATGTGCATTGTGATGATCCGGTAGTCCAAGCTAATTAGGACAAGGTGCGGGCACTATTAGTACACTATGCGTGAGGCTTGCAACTTGTAAGATATAATTTACATGATACATATGCTTTATTACTACCGTTGACAAAATTGTTTCATGTTTTCAAAATCAAAGCTCTAGCACAAATATAGCAATCGATGCTTTTCCTCTATGGAGGACCATTCTTTTACTTTCCTTGTTGAGTCAGTTCACCTATTTCTCTCCACCTCAAGAAGCAAACACTTGTGTGAACTGTGCATTGATTCCTACATACTTGCTTATTGCACTTATTATATTACTCTATGTTGACAATATCCATGAGATATACATGTTACAAGTTGAAAGCAACCGCTGAAACTTAATCTTCTTTTGTGTTGCTTCAATGCTTTTACTTTGAATTATTGCTTTATGAGTTAACTCTTATGCAAGACTTATTGATGCTTGTCTTGAAGTGCTATTCATGAAAAGTCTTTGCTATATGATTCACTTGTTTACTCATGTCATATACATTGTTTTGATCGCTGCATTCACTACATATGCTTTACAAATAGTATGATCAAGATTATGATGGCATTTCACTCCAGAAATTATCTGTGTTATCGTTTTACCTGCTCGGGACGAGCAGAACTAAGCAGGGATGCTGATACGTCTCGACGTATCGATAATTTCTTATGTTCCATGCCACATTATTAATGTTATCTACATGTTTTATGCACACTTTATGTCATATTCGTGCATTTTACGGAACTAACCTATTAACAAGATGCCGAAGTGCCGATTCTTTGTTTTACGCTATTTTTGGTTTCAGAAATCCTAGTAAGGAAATATTCTCGGAATTGGACGAAATCAACGCCCGGGGGCCTATTTTGCCACGAAGCTTCCCGACGTCCGAAGACGAACCGAAGTGGGGCCACAGGGTGCCCACCCCCGAGGGCGGCGCGGCCCCCCCCTGCCCGCGCCGGCCTAGGGCGTGGGGCCCCTGTGCCCCCTCCGGCCTGGCCCTTCCCCCTACCTAAAGCCTCCGTGACGAAACCCCCGGTGCGAGAGCCACGATACGGAAAACCTTCCAGAGACGCCGCCAACGCCGATCCCATCTCGGGGGATCCAGGAGATCGCCTCCGGCACCCTGCCGGAGAGGGGAATCATCTCCCGGAGGACTCTACGCCGCCATGGTCGCCTTCGGTGTGATGTGTGAGTAGTCTACCCCTGGACTATGGGTCCATAGCAGTAGCTAGATGGTTATCTTCTCCCCATTGTGCTATCATTGTCGGATCTTGTGAGCTGCCTAACATGATCAAGATCATCTATCTGTAATTCTATATGTTGCGTTTGTTGGGATCCGATGAATAGAGAATACTTGTTATGTTGATTATCAAAGTTATATCTATGTGTTGTTTATGATCTTGCATGCTCTCCGTTACTAGTAGATGCTACGGCCAAGTAGATGCTTGTAACTCCAAGAGGGAGTATTTATGCTCGATAGTGGGTTCATGCTGCATTGACACAGGACGATGTGACAGAAAGTTCTAAGGTTGTTTTGTGTTGTTTACAATTGGTATAAAACATTTATGCTATTTCTAAGGATGTAGTTGTTGATTACATTACGCACCATACTTAATGCAATTGTACATTGCTTTGCAACTTAATCTTTTGGAGGGGTTCGGATGATAACCTGAAGGTGGACTTTTTAGGCATAGATGCAGTTGGATGGCGGTCTATGTACTTTGTCGTAATGCCCAATTAAATCTCACTATACTCATCATGATATGTATGTGCATGGTCATGCTCTCTTTATTTGTCAATTGCCCAACTGTAATTTGTTCACCCAACATGATGTTTGTCTTATGGGAGAGACACCTCTAGTGAACTGTGGACCCCGGTCCAATTCTCTTTACTGAAATACAATCTCTTTGCAATCTTTGTTTCTGTTTCTGCAAACAATCATCTTCCACACAATACGGTTAATCCTTTGTTCTGACAAGCCGGTGAGATTGACAACCTCACTGTTTCGTTGGGGCAAAGTACTTTGGTTGTGTTGTGCAGGTTCCACGTTGGCGCTGGAATCCCTGGTGTTGCGCCGCACTACATCCCGCCGCCATCAACCTTCAACGTGCTTCTTGGCTCCTCCTGGTTCGACAAACCTTGGTTTCTTTCTGAGGGAAAACTTGCTGCTGTGCGCATCATACCTTCCTCTTGGGGTTCCCAACGAACGTGTGAGTTACACGCCATCAATCATCTCCATCACCATCATCATCATCTCCACCATCATCACCGCCGTCTCCACCGCTGGACACCGACACCGCCGTAGCAATTTGGGTTTGATCTTGATTGTTTGATAGGGGAAACTCTCCCGGTATCGATCTCTACTTGTTGTTGATGCTATTGAGTGAAACCATTGAACCAAGTTTATGTTCAGATTGTTATTCATCATCATATCACCTCTGATCATGTTCCATATGATGTCTCGTGAGTAGTTCGTTTAGTTCTTGAGGACATGGGTGAAGTCTAAATGTTAGTAGTGAACTATGGTTGAGTAATATTCAATGGTATGATATTTAAGTTGTGGTGTTATTCTTCTAGTGGTGTCATGTGAACGTCGACTACATGACACTTCACCATTTATGGGCCTAGGGGAATGCATCTTGTATTCGTTTGCCAATTGCGGGGTTGCCGGAGTGACAGAAACCTAAACCCCCATTGGTATATCGATGCAGGAGGGATCGCAGGATCTCAGAGTTTAAGGCTGTGGTTAGATTTATTCTTAATTACTTTCTTGTAGTTGCGGATGCTTGCAAGGGGTATAATCACAAGTATGTATTAGTCCTAGGAAGGGCGGTACATTAGCATAGGTTCACCCACACAACACTTATCATAACAATGAAGATTATTTAGCCGTATGTAGCGAAAGCACTAGACTAAAATCCCGTGTGTCCTCGAGAACGTTTGGTCATTATAAGTAAATAAACCGGCTTGTCCTTTGTGCCAAAAAGGATTGGGCCACTCGCTGCAATTGTTACTCTCGCACTTTACTTACTTTGTACTTTATTCAACTGTTACATCAAACCCCCCTGAATACTTGTCTGTGAGCATTTACAGTGAATCCTTCATCGAAACTGCTTGTCAACACCTTCTGCTCCTCGTTGGGATCGACATTCTTACTTATCGAAAATACTACGATACACCCCCTATACTTGTGGGTCATCAAGACTATTTTTAAGGCGCCGTTGCTTAGGGGAGTGAAGCGCTATTGGTAAGTGGAATTGGTAAGGAAAATCTTTACTGTTGTGCTGATTTTATTTCTGCCTGCTGCTATAAGTCATTATGGAGAGATCTTCTCTGCAATTTTTATTTGGGAAATCTACTACTACTGCAACGGTAGTGGATGAGGAGCCAGGTGAGGAAGTGATACCATATAAAATACCTATGAAAATTATTGAACGTGTTATGGATAACCGCTATGAAGGGGATGGAACTGTCCATCCTGGTGATCATTTACTGTTTTTGCATGAATTATGCGGGTTATTCAAATGTGCAGGTATTGCTATGGATGAAGTGAGGAAGAAACTATTCTCTTTATCGCTGTCTGGTAAGGCGGCGCATTGGTATAAATTATTGGATAATGGGGAATCTCTTGAATGGAATGATATTGTGCCCCGGTTTTATTCTAAGTTCTATCCTCCAAATGAAATTCACAAGGATCGGAATCGCATATATAATTTTTGGCCTCATGATGGAGAGAGTATTGCCCAAGCTTGGGGGAGATTGAAGTCTTTAATGCTCAAATACCCCATTCATGAGCTTCCTGGTAATGTTATTATTGATAATTTCTATGCAAAACTTTCTTTTCAAGACAAGACCTTGCTGGATACTTCTTGTTCTGGATCATTTACACACAACAAAGAAGAGTTTAAAAGGGACCTTCTTGATAGGATCCAAGAAAATACTGAAGGTTGGGAGAACGACAAGGATAGAGAATCAGGTATAATTTATGATTATAAATGCATTGAAGCTTTTATGGATACTGATAAATTTCGTAATATGAGTGCTACATACGGTCTTGATTCTCAAGTTGCTGTAAATCTTTATAAAGCTTTTGCCTCTCATTATGAATTGCCAAAGAAGAATTTTGATAAGTATCATGAACCGTATAAAGATAAAATTGATTCATCTATTAATAAATGCGTTGTAGTTGAAACTGCTGATCATGTTATTCCTGAAGCTTATATTGAAAAAACTCCTTTCCCTGCTAAAATGAAGGAGTACTCTGTTATAAATAGTGCGGTTCATAAAAGTGAAAAGAAACCTGTAGAACCTGAAGAACAAATAAAAGTTGAACTTCTTTGTTGCAATAGTTAAAGATCTTGTGACTGAAAATGTGGAGGATGGTCATATTATTTTCTGTGAAGATGCTTCTAATATTGTTTCACATCCTAATAAACCCAAACAAGCTAGTGTTCCTATGCTATCTGTTAAAATTGGTGATCATTGCTATTATGGATTATGTGATATTGGTGCAAGCGTTAGTGCTATTCCTTATGAGCTTTACACTGAGATTATGCACAAAATTGATTCTTGCGAACTTGAAGATATTGATGTGGTTATTCAGCTGGCTAATAGAGAAACTATTTCTCCAATTGGTATTGTTCGAGATGTGGAAGTTTTATGCGGTAAGATTAAATATCCTGCTGACTTTTTGGTACTTGGTTCTGCTGCTAGTGATTATTGTCCTATTATTTTCGGTAGACCTTTTCTAAATACTTGTGGAGCTATTATAGATTGCAAGAAAGAGAAAATTTTGACTAAATTTGCTGGTGAATCTTATGAGTTTAACTTCTCTAAATTTACTAAAACTCCTTATAAAGCTGACTTGCCTAGTAATGATTTTAAAATGGAGCAATGTGCATCTATTGTTCTTGTTCCTAATAATCCTTTGCAGCAACATTTGGAGGATAGCGAGAGTGAAGTTTTTAGGAAAGAAAGAGATGAGCTTGAGGAAATTTTTCTTCGCCAACCTATTCTCAAGCATGATTTACCGGTGGAAGATCTGGGTACAACACCGCCACCAAAGGAAGATCCTGTTTTTGATTTAAAGCCTTTGCCTGATAACCTTAAATATGCTCATATTGATGATAAGAAAATATATCCTGTTATTATTAGTTCTAAGCTTTCAGAGATTGAGGAAGAAAGGTTATTGGAAATATTGAAGAAGCACCGAGGAGCTATTGGCTACACTCTTGATGATTTGAAAGGGATTTCTCCTTCTATTTGCCAACATGCTATTAATATGGAAGATGATGCAAAGCTTTGTTGTTGAACATCAGCGTCGTCTAATTCCGAAGATGAAGGAAGTGGTAAGGAATGAGGTATTACGACTTCTTGAAGCTGGTATTATATATCCTATTGCTGATAGTAGATGGGTTAGTCCTGTGCATTGCGTTCCCAAGAAAGGAGGAATGATTTGTGCCAAATGATAATGATGAGCTCATTCCTCAAAGAGTAGTTGTAGGGTATAGAATGTGCATTGATTTTCGAAAAGTTAATAAAGTTACTAAGAAAGATTATTACCCTTTACCATTTATTGATCAAATGCTAGAAAGATTGTCTAAAAATACTCATTTTTGTTTTCTTGATGGTTATTACGGGTTTTCACAAATTCTTGTTAAAGCTAAAGATCAAGAGAAAACCACTTTCACTTGTCCCTATGGAACTTATGCTTATAGACGCATGCCTTTTGGTTTATGTAATGCTCCTGCTACTTTTCAAAGATGCATGTCTGCTATTTTTCATGGTTTTTGTGAAAGTATTGTAGAGGTATTCATGGATGATTTTTCCGTCTATGGTAATTCTTTTGATAGTTGCTTGCAAAACCTTGATAAAGTTTTGCAGAGATGTGAAGAAACTAACCTTGTTCTTAATTGGGAGAAATGCCACTTTATGGTTAATGAAGGAATTGTATTGGGACATAAAATTTCTGAGAGAGGTATTGAAGTTGATAGAGCTAAAGTTGAAGCAATTGAGAAGATGCCCTATCCGAGGGATGTTAAAGGTATTCGTAGTGTTCTTGGTCATGCTGGGTTTTATAGGAGATTTATTAAAGATTTCTCCAAGATTTCAAAGCCTCTTACTAATCTTCTTCAAAAAGACGTACCTTTTGTTTTTGATGATGATTGTAAGGAAGCTTTTGAAACTCTTAAGAAAGCCTTAACAACTGCTCCTATAGTTGAACCTCCTGATTGGAACTTACCCTTTGAAATTATGTGTGATGCTAGTGATTTCTTTGTAGGCGCTGTTCTTGGACAGCGAGTAGATAAAAAACTGAATGTTATTCATTATGCTAGTAAAACTCTTGATGCTGCTCAAAGAAATTATGCTACAACTGAAAAAGAATTATTAGCTGTAGTCTTTGCTTGCGATAAATTTAGACCTTATATTGTTGATTCAAAAGTTACTATTCATACTGATCATGCTGCAATTAGATACCTTATGACAAAGAAAGATGCTAAGCCTAGGCTTATTAGATGTGTACTTCTTTTGCAAGAATTTGATTTACATATTGTAGATAGGAAAGGTGCTGATAATCCTGTTGCTGATAACTTGTCTAGATTGGAAAATATTGCATATGATCCTGTTCCTGTTAATGATAGTTTTCCAAATGAACAATTGGCTGTAATAAAGGTGAGCTCGCGAGACAGTCCTTGGTATGCTGATTATGCTAACTTTATTGTTTCCAAGTACTTGCCTCCAACCTTTTCAGCTCAGCAAAGGAGGAAATTCTTTTATGACTTGAGGCATTATTTCTGGGATGACCCACACTTATATAAAGAAGGAGTGGATGGTATTATGCGAAGATGTGTTCCCGAATATGAACAACAAGAGATATTGAGTAAATGTCATGGTAGTGCTTATGGAGGACATCACGCCGGAGAAAGAACCGCGCAAAAGGTTCTACAATCAGATTTTTATTGGCCAACTCTCTTCAAGGATGCGAGAAAGTTTATTTTATCTTGTGATGAATGCCAAAGGGTTGGTAATATCTCCAGATGTAATGAAATGCCTATGAATTATACTCTTGTTATTGAACCGTTTGATTGTTGGGGATTTGACTTCATGGGACCTTTTCCCTCTTCAGAAGGTAACACTCACATACTTGTTGCTGTTGATTATGTTACTAAATGGGTGGAAGCCATACCTACAAAAAGTGCTGATGGTGAGACCTCTTTAAGAATGCTTTTAGATATTATTTTTCCTAGATTTGGAGTGCCTAGATATATTATGACTGATGGAGGTTCTCATTTTATTCATGGAGGTTTTAGAAAAACTCTTGCTAAGTATGGTATTAATCATAGAATTGCTTCCGCTTATCATCCTCAAACTAGTGGTCAAGTAGAATTATCAAATAGAGAGATTAAAAATATTTTGGGAAAGACCGTTAATAAAACTAGAAAAAATTGGGCTAGTAAATTGAAGGATGCACTATGGGCTTATAGAACTGCTTATAAAAATCCCATGGGAATGTCACCTTATAAAATGGTTTATGGGAAAGCTTGTCATTTACCTTTAGAACTAGAGCACAAAGCTTATTGGGATGTTAGAGAATTAAATAAAGATCCTAAATTTGCCAGTGATAAGAGGTTGTTGCAATTAAGTTCTCTAGATGAATGGAGAAGTGAAGCTTATGAAAATGCTAAACTCTTTAAAGAGAAAGTTAAAAAATGGCATGATAGAAGGATTATCAAAAGAGAATTTAATATTGGGGATAAAGTCCTATTGTATCGGTCTCGTCTCAGATTCTTTGCAGGGAAATTACTCTCGAAATGGGAAGGACCATATGTTGTCGAGGAGGTGTATCGCTCAGGAGCAATTAAAATTAGCTCTCTACAAGGCAATGCCACGCAAGTGGTGAATGGACAAAGACTCAAGCATTATATCTCGGGTGATTCTTATAATGTTGATGTTTATATTATTCAAGTGGAAACACCGGAGGCTTTCATCAAAGGGCAAATTGATAGTCCGCCAGAACTCGACTTTGAATAGGTAACGATCTTGGTAATGAAAACTACTCAATTATCTTTCCGAACAATATTTTTGCTGTTTCTGTAAAATATGAAAAATTACGAGTTCGAAACGGAGTGGAAAGGACGCACGAGGGTGCCACCATAGGCGGCGCGGCACGACTGGGCCCGCGCCGACCTATGGTCTGGCCGCCTCGTCGCCCCTTTCCGACTCTGGTTCGATCTGGTACTTTCCTTTTGTCGAGAAAATTTTTGCTATATAATCCCCGGACCTGGAGAGTCCGTATATCGTGTTCTCGACGTGTTTTGTTTCGAGCTGTTTCGCGGGATCTGTTTCGGTCTAGAAGCACCATGGTCTCCAAGAACAAGGGCAAGGAGTTTCCGGATGAAGATGATCGAGATCTTGGGTGGAAAGAGGAAGACAAGGACGTCAAGGAAGAGGATGAAGAAGAGGTGGAGGAAGATTTGCGCGCACACCCGCGTGCTACCATCGCAAGCATCAAGGTGGTGGACAACCCTTTTAGTGCAAACAAGAGCGCAAGAATTCGCACTGGAGGAGCGGTTCCACATCATTACCTAGCTCCGAAAACATCTCCATCAGGCATCCACCATCCCTTCCACAATCTAATTTTCAATAATCAAATTGAAGGGACTCCAAAGGCAGCATTGCCTAGCCAGTGGGATATAGATCGTTCTAACACTGCAGGAGAGAAGGAGCCTGAGGTGAAGAGTGGGGAAATAACTCCAAGAGCTGGGACTCGCCGTCGGACAGACTCCTTAACCGCGTCGAGCACAATTCAGAGATGATTCGCAATCTCATATACAGGATTGATGAGCTTCAGGAGCTTATTGAGAAGCTTGTCAGGAATTCATCACCACCATCACCGCAGGAGTAATTCATCATCGGTATTGGCATCCCCTTGGTTTGTTCCAAGCTTGGGGGAGTGCCGCGGTATCACATTATCACTACCTTTTACTTTTATTGTCAAGTAGTGTCATATCATGAGTAGGGAAGTTATCATATAAGATGGGTTGCAGTTTGGAAGTATCTCTCCTTTAGTTGGTTATCTATGTATCCCTTGGTGTGAGTTATCGTTATGGAATATTAATGAGAAGTCTTATCATTTATATATTGCACATCTTATTCTAGTTTGCAATCTCTATTATATGATTTACTTTGTTGTTAGTATTGGTATCACTTTGGGAGCATTGAATAAATCTATTTGGTTTTGGCAAACTTAGCATTGGTCAATAGCAACAACACTTTGAGGTTTAAGTAGTAAAGAGAAATACATGTAGATGTTTCATTGTCTTTCTTTCTTGTTAGCTCATAGCTTATTATTCTGAAGTTAAAACTGTTTGTGCTTGCAAGGAAGATGCATGATTGTTTCTATCACATGTATATTTGTTTGTTTCCCTCGACTCTTATGCTTGCTAATTAACCTTGCTAGCCAAAGACCTGATGCGAGAGGGAATACTTCTCGTGCATCCAAACCTTAACCCAAACCTATGTCATTTGTGTCCACCATACCTACCTACTACATGGTATTTTCTGCCATTCCAAGTAAATACTTTATGTGCTACCTTTAAACAATTCAAAACTTAGTATCTCTTATTTGTGTCAATGTTTCATAGCTCATGAGGAAGTATGTGGTGTTTCATCTTTCAATCTTGTTGGGCAACTTCCACCAATGGACTAGTGGCTTCATCCGCTTATCCAATAATTTTGCAAAAAGAGCTGGCAATGGGATTCCCAGTCCCAAATTAATTAAACTAAATAGACACTCCTCCATGGTATGTGATTGATGGACGGCACCCGAGGATTCGGTTAGCCATGGCTTGTGTAAGCAAGGTTGGGGGAGTGTCATCATCATAATAAAACTAAGATAAAAAGGCACTCCTTCATGGTATGAGATTGTTGGCAGGCACCCGAGGATTCGGTTAGCCATGGTTTGTGAAAGAAAAGGTTGGAAGGAGTGCCACACAAAATGAAAATAATATGGGAGCCGCTCTTTGGAGGTTGTGCGGCAAGGGGTTAGAGTACCCGCTACCGATCGTTGACAACAACAAACACCTCTCAAAATGTTACTTTTATTCTCTTTATATGATTGCAAAACTGAAAAAGCTCTAGCACATGATTTAATCCCTGCTTCCCTCTGCGAAGGGCCTGTCTTTTACTTTATGTTGAGTCAGTAAACCTATTTCCCTCCATCTCAAGCAAGCATTTGAGTAGTTGTGATCAAACCATTATATTGTGATTTGCTTCATCATGTCTTTTATTCTTCCTTGTTTAGTACAAGTTTTATCTGAATGAATATAGCTTTGCAAGTTATCAATGATTATGAAAAGACCATTATGATTGAGTATGCAAGTTGTGCCTTATAAACTTTAACATGAGAGCTGTTGCTCAATGAGATAAATATAATCATTAATTGTTCTACGACCAAGAACGAAGTTTGCTATCACCAATTATGATTTCTTATGCACCTTTACTTGTGATTACCTTATACTTGTTTCAAGTTGAATTATAAGAGGGTGTTTACTATAATGTCTTGTGTGAATGAATATGATGCTTCTTGTCCGTATTTTATTTATCGACTCTTCACTCCATAAACATGTGGTCTGTCTATCGAGCTCGGTTTCGCTTGGGGACAAGCGAAGTCTAAGCTTGGGGGAGTTGATACGTCCAATTTGCATCACTATTTTATATCATAATTTGCTGTTATTCATTGATATATTTCATATTGGGACACAATACTTATGTTATTTCATCTATTTTGCATGTTTCATCATTATTGGAGGATCAAGCACCGGAGCCGAGATTCTGCTGGAAAAGGCACCGTCGAACGCGATATTTCGGAAGATCAAGCTGTGGAAGGAAATTATACCAAAAATCCTATTTTTCAAGATGACGAAGGAAGCCGGAAGGAGGAGCCGGGAGGACCCGGGGTGGGCCCACACCCTAGGGCGGCGCGGCCCATGCCACTGGCCGCGCCGCCATGTGGTTTGGGGGGCCCACGACCCCCTTTCGCCTCCTTTTCTTCGCGAAATCCTTCGTCCCGAAAACCTAAGCCACGAGAGGGTACCTCGCGAAGAGTTACTGACCGCCTCTGCGGGGCGGAGAACACCGAGAGAGAAAGAGCTCTCCGGCGGGCGAGGAATCCGCCGGGGAAATTCCTCCGGGAGGGAAATCGACGCCATCGTCACCGTCATCAAGCTGGACATCATCTCCATCACCATCATCATCATCTCCACCATCATCACCGCCGTCTCCACCGCTGGACACCGACACCGCCGTAGCAATTTGGGTTTGATCTTGATTGTTTGATAGGGGAAACTCTCCCGGTATCGATCTCTACTTGTTGTTGATGCTATTGAGTGAAACCATTGAACCAAGTTTATGTTCAGATTGTTATTCATCATCATATCACCTCTGATCATGTTCCATATGATGTCTCGTGAGTAGTTCGTTTAGTTCTTGAGGACATGGGTGAAGTCTAAATGTTAGTAGTGAACTATGGTTGAGTAATATTCAATGGTATGATATTTAAGTTGTGGTGTTATTCTTCTAGTGGTGTCATGTGAACGTCGACTACATGACACTTCACCATTTATGGGCCTAGGGGAATGCATCTTGTATTCGTTTGCCAATTGCGGGGTTGCCGGAGTGACAGAAACCTAAACCCCCGTTGGTATATCGATGCAGGAGGGATCGCAGGATCTCAGAGTTTAAGGCTGTGGTTAGATTTATTCTTAATTACTTTCTTGTAGTTGCGGATGCTTGCAAGGGGTATAATCACAATTATGTATTAGTCCTAGGAAGGGCGGTACATTAGCATAGGTTCACCCACACAACACTTATCATAACAATGAAGATTATTTAGCCGTATGTAGCGAAAGCACTAGACTAAAATCCCGTGTGTCCTCGAGAACGTTTGGTCATTATAAGTAAACAAACCGGCTTGTCCTTTGTGCCAAAAAGGATTGGGCCACTCGCTGCAATTGTTACTCTCGCACTTTACTTACTTGTACTTTATTCAACTGTTACATCAAACCCCCCTGAATACTTGTCTGTAAGCATTTACAGTGAATCCTTCACCGAAACTGCTTGTCAACACCTTCTGCTCCTCGTTGGGATCGACATTCTTACTTATCGAAAATACTACGATACACCCCCTATACTTGTGGGTCATCAAAAGGGTTCTCACCTGAAGGCGCGCTCGATGGAGTGGACATGTCCGCCCCGTCAGAGGAACGCACCAGGTCCCTGCGTCAAGAGATTAGCTACATGGTGGCTCACTCCCTGCACCGCCATTCTGAGAGCCTGGTGAACACTTTGGAGCGTGTCGCTTTTCGGATGATCCAGGAAATCATGAGGCATCAGTGCTCTCCGTCAGGACCAGTTCTCGGGACTTACCAAGGAGAGATGCCACTCCAATCCCGTCCACCGCTGCCATTCCCGTTGACAACACCGGAAGTGCCGAATTCGCCGGCATACGCCGTCGACATGGTGGAGTGCACATACCCCGGGAGGTACCAGCCAAGATTCTCGTTCAACATCAACATGGTAGGACTTGGGCGCCACCCTGGTAAGGACGGAGACGAGGGCAGCTGCTCTCATAGCGAGGACAAGGAGGGAGCCGTTCCACGCGATCGGTCCCGACACTTCCAAAAAATCCTGGTTACGATCAAGAGGAAGGCCGATTCCAGCAATCAGCCCGTACTATCTGTGCCACACGCTCTCCCTGCATTTGGTGTCGACCTCACAGGTGACGGGAAGTTAGGGTATGGGTTTACATCGGCTGATGAGCTAGAGGAAGTCGACATCGGTCCTGGGGATAAGCCGCGACCAACTTTTATCAGCAGGAAGTTAGATCCACAGCTCAGGGGTCAGATGATAGCTCTATTGAAAGAGTACCCAGATTGCTTTGCATGGGATTACACAGAGATGCCTGGGTTGGACAGGAGCATCATTGAACATTGGCTCCCCCTTAAGAAAGGATTTCGGCCGTTCCAACAACGAGCACGTCAGATGAGGGCCGAAATTCTGGAAGAAGTCAAGAAAGAGATCGAGAAGATGTTGGCCGCCGGGTTCATCAGGCCATGCAGGTATCTTTGAGTGGATCTCGAAGTATCGTTCTGTAGAGAAGAAGGACGGCCGATGGCGTGTGGCCATCGATTTCCGAGATCTCAACAGAGCCACTCCAAAAGATGAATATCCGATGCCTGTGGCAGAAACATTGATCAATGCAGCTGCTGGCCACAAGGTGTTGAGCTTCATGGATGGCAACGCCGGCTATAACCAAATCTTCATGGCTCCAGAAGATATACACAAGACCGCATTCAGGGTACCAGGGGCAGTAGGCTTGTTTGAATATGTAGTCATGACCTTTGGGTTGAAGAATGCTGGTGCAACGTACCAACGAGCCATGAATTATATATTTCACGATCTGATCGGCAAGTTGGTGGAAATCTACATCGACGACGTGGTAGTCAAATCTGTCTCCATGGAGGGACACTTGGATGATTTACGGCGCATCCTAGACCGAACTCGGAAGTTCGGATTGAGAATGAATCCGAAGAAGTGTGCTTTTGGTGTGACGGCTGGTCAGTTCCTAGGTTTTCTGGTTCATGAACGGGGAATTGAGATCGGCCTGAAAAGTCAAGAGGCGGTGCGTACCATGCAGCCGCCCACCACGAAGAAGGAACTCCAACGTCTCATCGGCAAGATCAATTTTGTCCGACGATTCATCTCTAATCTATCAGGACGAATCGAGCCGTTCATGGCACTAGTGAAAACTAAATCTGACGACGAGTTTCATCAGGGCGAGAAACGCAGCGAGCGTTTGATGAGATTAAGCGGTGTCGACGACGCCGCTGTGCTAGTTCCGCCCCAACAAGACAGGCCGTTCTACATCTACTTGTCGATGGGCCGACACGTCCATCGCTTCGGTGGTGGTGCAACTCTACGAGGGTGTTGAAAAAGTCGTTTTCAACCTCAGCAGAAGGATGTTGGACGCGGAGACAAGGTATCCTGAGGTCGAGAAGCTTTGCCTCTGCCTGTTCTTCACCTGCACCAAGCTTCATCACATCCTTTTGACGGCAGAGATCATCGTCATATGCAAGTCAGACGTTGTCAAGCACATGCTTTGTCGGCCCTGTTTTGAAAGGCCGACTTGGTAAGTGGATGTTTGCGTTGTCAGAGTTCGATCTTCGGTATCAGCCTGCGAAAGCAGTCAAGGGGCAAGCGTTGGCCGATCTTATAGCTGAACGGATCAGTACCAATATAGGAGCACTGTCTATACGTGCATGGGCTATGTTCTTCGATGGATCGGCTTGCGACGATGGTTGTGGCATCGGCATTCTGCTCGTGTCGCCTCGGGGGGCAGCATACTCTTTTTCCATCAGACTATCTACCCCTTGCACCAACAATGTCGCGGAATATGAGGCAGTGCGTAAGGGAATGGAGTTGTTACTGGAAGCCGGGCGAAGCGGTAGAGCTTTTTGGAGACTCCAAGTTGGTGATTAACCAGCTCACGGATGAATATAAGTGCGAGAGTGAATCGCTTTTCCCATATTGGATGGAATGCCGTGAGTTGATGACACAGTTTCGGTACATCAACTTTAATTGGGTCCCAAGATCCCAAAACACCGAGGCCAACAATCTCGCACAAATGGCGTCAGGCTATATAGACATATCGACGACGGGTCGAAGTTCAGGTGCAGTTCCTGGAACAGGATGATTGGAGAGCCGAAATCTTCAATTACTTAAAAGATTCGGCTCGGGGGGCACCTAAACGGATAAGATACAAAGCCATGAAGTATGTCCTCATAGGAGACGACATGTTCTACAGGACGTTGGAAGGGTTACTACTCAAGTTCCTGGGACCAACTGAGTCTAATCGGCTCTTACATGAGGTGCATGAAGGCGCCTGTGGAACTCATCAGTCGGCTCATAAGATGAAGTGGCTAATTAGGCGATCAGGGTTTTATTGGCCCACCATGCTTGAAGATTGCTTCAAGTACTACAAGGGGTGCCAAGCGTGCCAGATGTTCGGGAAGATTCAGATGGTACCCGCATCAGCAATGAACCCTATCATCAAGCCTTGGCCGTTTCGAGGGTGGGGCATGGATATGATCGGCAAAATCCATCCGGCGTCGAGTAAAAAACATGAATGGATTTTGGTTATCACAGATTACTTCACCAAGTGGGTGGAGGCCGTCCCTATGAAGAAGGTGAAATCAGAAGATGTGATCAAGTTTGTGAAAGAACACGTCATTCATAGGTTCGGGATTCCCCAAACTATCACGACCGATGGAGGTTCGGTCTTTATTTCTAAAGAACTCAGAAAGTTCTGCGATGACATGGGGATTAAGCCGATCCGATCATCTCCATACTATGCTCAAGCCAATGGGCAAGCTGAAGCGTCCAATCAGAGCTTGATCAAGCTGATCAAGAGAAAAATTGACGAGAACCCTAGGGATTGGCATGAAAAGTTATCAGAAGCTTTGTGGGCCTACCGCATGTCGTGCCATGGAGCTATAAAAACTTCGCCGTACCAGCTCGTCTATGGACAGGAAGCCGTATTACCTTGGGAAATTACGGCTGGATCAAGACGTGTCATGTTTCAGAATGATCTAACAGCTGAAGAATATGCAGCTTTGATGAGTGACACTATTGAGGACGCAACAGAACTTAGGCTTTGGTCGTTGGAGAAGATTAAAGAGAACAAAGCCAGGGTAGCTCGTGCCTACAATAAGAAGGTTAGACCAAAGGAGTTTCAAGTTGGTGATCTAGTATGGAAAGCTGTGTTGCCGTTAGGAACTAGGGACAAGGCATATGGCAAATGGTCTCCTAATTGGCACGGTCCGTACAAAGTCGTCCAGGCCTTGAAGGGTAATGCATACATGCTGGAACAGTTGGACGGCGTTAAGTTCCCAGTAGCCATCAATGGTCAACACCTCAAGAAGTATTTCCCAAACATGTGGGATGATGGGCAGTAAGGTATGGAGGCCGATTTTAAATCGGCCAGTAAAAAAAAATCACAGCCGATGCGCAGACATCGACTTGAGAAAACATACGGAGACAACAGTATGCGAGTACAGCCGATGCACGGGCATCGACTTCAGAATAATAAAGCCGATACATTGCTATCGACTCTAGAGGAATAAGCTCAATTAAGCAGGTTAACGGAATCGGTTCAGACCAGAAATCATGATATTTGGGATGAATCTCCTAGTGGGTTGGAGGATGGTTTGGATGTGAGTTAGACCTGTTGGTCCGCGTGAATAGGCGACGGCTTGACCTCGAATCGCGTTTATAGTACAAGCCGATGCCCTGCCATCGGCTCTCTGCACAGGGACTTCGTTCGACGATCGGTGAAGTTGACAAGAAAGCAAAATTAATTGAGGAATATTTTCTTCATTAATAGCGGTATTTCTTACAAAGAAAGAGCCGATTGCTCAGGGAAGAAAGAACAGAAGCCGACTACTACTACTAGTCCCTAATCTAAGGGCCGTTGCTGCCCTCGTCGTCGTCGTCGCTGCCGCCGGCGCAGCTGCTGATAGGCTCCTCATCGGAGCTCCCGTAACCTTCTATGGGAGCTTCATTTTCCTCCTCGTCGTCATCGCTATCGTCGTCCCACCAGACGCGGAGGCGCTTCGCCGGTGGGTAGCCTTCGAGGGAGTCGTCGTCGTCCTCCTCCGCCTCTTCTTCGGAGGAGGTGAAATCGTCCCAGGAGAAGCGGTCATCCTCGCTCTCCGCCTCCTCTTCCCCCTCGACAAGGAACTGAAGGTCGTCCTCTCCGTCGGTCAAGGATTTGTCATCCTCGGACCAGATGGAGGAATCATGTTCCTCCTTGTCCCACTCCGATGCGGCGAGGATGTCGTGCGCCGCCAGCGAGCCCCACTCTGGCGTCGGCTCGCGAGGTGAGGAAGAGTCGAAGAAGACTGACGAGGTGGAGGAGGACGAAGAGGAAAAGGACTGGGAAGAAAGATCCGACGAGGCGGAGGAGGAGGAAGAAGAAGACATGGCTACGGGAGATGGAGGATTTCTGGGTGCCGATGGACAGAGCAGAGCAAGGGGATGAAGTGGCGAACTGTTTAGAGCAGTTAAATAAAGGGGATATAGTAGAGATTCAATGCCACAGCAGTTTCCGAGGAGGCGGTGCCCAAAAAAGAAGAAAAGAAAACAACGGTCAAATCACGCAGAGAAATTGAGAAGGCAGGGCGTCATGATGAAGGGTGCTGCGACGGTTCTGCTCTGCCGCGACATGACCCGACGAAGAGAATCAGAGTGATTTTGGAATTATCAATTCCAAAACCAGGGGGGCATGTGTTATCACCAGAATTTGACCGAGTCAGAGGTGGGCCGCGATCATGATGGGCTTGAAGATTATACATGGAAGAATATATGTGAATCGGCCTTATATGCAAAGTTTGGGCTAGTTTGCCCATGTATCTGTAATATAGTAGGATACGTATCAATTAGATAGAGTTTGGCTCGTGCACGGTTGGGATTATTCCCACGTTAGAAAGTCTACGGACTATAAATATGTATCTAGAGTTTATGAAATAAACAACAATCACGTTCACCACAAATCAATCTAGGCGCATCGCCAACTCCCTTGTCTCGAGGGTTTCTTCCGGGTAAGCATCATGCTGCCTAGATCGCATCTTGCGATCTAGGCGATAAATTTATTCGTTGTTCATGCGTTGCTCGTACTGAAGCCTTTTTGATGGCGAGCAACGTAGTTATCTTAGATGTGTTAGGGTTAGCATTGTTCTTCGTATCATATACTGTCGTAGTGCAACCCTTATACATCTAGCCGCCCTTACACCTATCTTAGGTGTAGGGGCGGCACCCCGCTTGATCATTATTTAGTAGATCCGATCCGTTATGGTTGCTCCTTGTTCTTCAAGGATTAGTTTAATATCTGCATAGTTAGGCCTTACAAAGGGTTGGAGGATCCAGCGACACGTAGGGTGTAGTTTACTAGCCCTAGACAGGATGTTCCGGGGATCAACCTCGTGTTGGTTTTTAGGCCTTGTCTAGGATCGGCTTACGATCACCGTGCGTGACCGCGAGGCCCAATCACGAGTAGGATGATCCGATTATGCGGTGAAAACCCCAAATCGTCGTAGATCGTTTTAGCTTTATCTTGATCAAGCAGGACCACCATATATTCGTACACCTCGTGCGAATCATGGGTGGATCGGCTCCTTGAGCCGATTCACGGAGACAACACGAGAGCCGATCGAGGCTCGTATTTAATGTTTACGTGTATGCCATGCAGGAAACTAAGCGAGGCATCTCCATCACCTTCCTGACCAGGTATAGGTCAGGTGGCACGCCCTTGCACCAGCATCGGACGTGCGTGCCGGAGTCTTTGCGGGCCGTCGCTCGGAGGGACCAGGGCCAGCCGCAGCCCTAAGTTGCTCCCAGCTCTCCTGTGTTGCCCGTCGCTGCTCGCCGGTGGGTTTCTGACCACAACAATATCTCTTATGACAATCGGATGGTAGTGGCTTATATTTTCTCGAAGATATCTATATAACACAAAAAGTTGGAGATGCGACACCTACAAACTAAGCTGCAATCTGTGAGGCCTTTATATCAATTGGTGTATGCTCTCTGGTGTAGGTGCTATGCAGCTCTATGCATATTTGTCATATTACACATAGCTATATGTTATAATCCAATGTTGTTATTGGTATCAGAAAAAAGGTTGCTATATATTAGCTGAATTTTCGCTCACATGTATAATTCATTATATCTATTATCTATAAATAAAATATATTGAAACCACGATCACCACACACTCTTACATGGGTCTTTCGCATGTTTTCTTTCACATAACACTTCAAGTTGAGTCGAATTGATGTTTTTTTTCACTACTGCATTTATGTTCGCTAAATTTTGTGCTTTTGCTCATCTTACACAAGTTTTCCTCGACACTAGTCTATGCAAGAAAACATAATTATATGTGCATATTTCATCGGTAAATTCTATAGAAAGATCAGTTGCATTACTTGATATAGAGTTCTTTTGAAAAAGAAATCATGTTTTTTCTCTCATTTTCTGTTTCCGAATTTCATAGAGAAAATGACGAAAAAATAAAATGTAAATGTTATATAGCTATGGATTTATATGATAGGATTGTACCATTCATCCATCTAACAGAAATTTATATATCGAACTTATATTTACAATCGTGCTAAAAAAATACAACGGTCTTAGTAATATGATAATATTTATATATAGAGAAATTTAATTTTGGCTCTTGAGGTTAAGTGAGATTGGATTAGAAAAAAAATCAACAGTTTATTTTCTTCCCATGATTTTTTTTAATATAAATATATGTGTACTGTGTACATATACATGCCTAGTACGTACGACCATGTTTTTCTTGAAATATATTTTCATATGTGGTCTATACAAAAAAAACAAGTATTGTAAAAAATAGAATTATTTTTGAAAATTTTAAAGCCATGGTTTTGTGATTTGTTTGTAGCCAAAAACACAATGTATTATTTGGCAAATCTCCATATGCATGTCAAATATATATGCATGTATCCATGTAAATATTTTTTGAAAAAATCAAAACACTAAAATATCATTTTTGATTTTTAAAATCTCGAGTTCACCGGTGCTCGCGAGCACTTAGAATTCTACACTTACCTTATATTTCTCATATTCAGGTGTAACGTGTGACCCATAACCATCGGATAATAACTCGCATATATTACCGTGATCAATTTACACAAAACTCACCTTCGCTCGTTTCGTATTAAAACTTCAATAGACCAACGTTCTCATGAATATGATGATGCTGGGCCGGTCGGCATAGTAGGGACTCTCCTTCTTCCATCTCGGAGTAGGAGTAGCTATTTTTATGGGAATAGTAGTATTTCATTTCTGCTGAAATAAATATCTTACTTTTGTCTAGATACAGATATTTCTAGATTCATTTTAATTATAGATACATCCATAATTATAAAAATTATGAAATTTATTTTAGATAGATAAAATACTTGCCAAGCTTATTTCATGGTATGTGAAATAGGCGTTATTTCATTACTTTGCATGCATGTACCGGGTTTCTGGTGATAAGCCGTTGTGACAGAGTCCCTTAATTTGTTTCTACAAGTCCTAGATGGTGTCCTAGCTACACACGCTAGCTAGTTTTTTTTTTTTTTTGCTTTTAAATTGGAACCCCCACATCTATTTGAGCCCTTCAGGTAAGGAAACTTGGATAATTTTGGTTGTTCGTGGCCAGCTAGGTGCTTCACGTCGGTATTTTTTTTTCATACGTTCAATTCATGTGATTTACTATCTTTTCATACGTGACTGGTTCCTAAAGAAGGACTCCTTATACGTGCCATCCTTGACCGATATGCCTACCAACCACGGTTTTACGTAACCTTTGTTATCTTTAAATCTTCATCTTAAATTATAGATCTAACAACTACATAGGACGATATGGATTAACATGGCGTCTCTATTTTAAACATCCTTATTTTGCTTTTAGTATATAATAGATAGATTTCACGTCTTAATTAGTTTTAGTGGGTCCTCATGGCAATATATGGTGCAACTCAGACGACCCCCAAACTAGAATTTTAACTGTGCGTTAGTGCACATTTATACTTTATGGTCCCTCCCAACTTTTGTCTCACATGACTTCTCAATTATCGGCCGATAAGAAAAAAAACAAATGATAATTTTGATGTGTGATGTCCTTTTATGTTTCATTCTAGATGTTAGAGCATCTCCAGTCGCGTCCCCCAAACCGTCCCCCAAACCGCGCCGGATTGAGCGTTTGGGGGACGTGTTTTGTTCGTGCCGCGTTTGGGGGACGTCGCTCCCAGCCGCGTCCCCCAAACGCCGCCCCCAAACATTTAAAATACTTTTTTTAACACATAACCATTTATCAAATGTAGCATATGAATAAAAATGTTTGCGAGGATTGTTTTCAAATTAAATTACAACAAACAATAAAATAAGTAAACAAATATAATAAATAGGGGTAGATGCTACATCAAGGTGCCACGGTATTTCCTTTGATCCTCCACAAATGCTCAACGAGATCAGCTTGAAGTTTCTCATGCACATTGCTGTCACGGATCTCTGCGTGCATGGCGAGAAAATCAACATAATCTGCAGGCAACTCATGATCAACCTCCGCAAGAGGGCCTTGACACTCATAGGGACCAACATGTGACCTAGCATGATTCTTGCGGTCATCCTCGATGATCATGTTGTGCATGATCACACACGCCTGCATCACCTCCCAGATTTGGTCGTGAGACCAGCTTAGAGCAGTGTACCGGACAATGGCAAATTGTGCTTGAAGCACACCAAATGCCCGCTCGACATCCTTCCTGCAAGCCTCCTGTCGCGTAGCAAAGTGAGAATTCTTCAGACCTGATGGATTCGAGATTTTTTTGACAAAAGTGGCCCATTTTGGATATATACCATCGGCTAGATAATAGCCTTTGGTATATTGGTGGCCATTGATCTCATAGTTGCATGCCCTTCCACTAGTCTGCTGAACACCGGAGACCGCTGCAACACGTTGATGTCATTGTGTGATCCCGCCATGCCAAAAAAAGAATGCCAAATCCACAGGTCATAATCTGCCACAGCTTCAAGCACCACACTGCAATATCCATGACGCCCTTTGTATATACCTTGCCAAGCAAACGGGCAGTTCTTCCATGCCCAGTGCATGCAATCGATGCTTCCAAGCATTCCAGGAAATCCTCTGGCAGCATTTTGTGCCATGATCCTTGCAGTCTCTTCCTCAGTTGGCCCTCTCAAGTAGTATTTGCCAAACTTTCCCACCACAGCTCGGCAAAACTTGTACATGCACTCAATGGCAGTAGACTCACTCATGCGAAGGTAGTCGTCCTGTGTATCGGCAGGTGCTCCGTATGCAAGCATCCTCATGGCGGCGGTGCACTTCTGAATGGACGAGAACCCGAGAACGCCTACAGCGTCGAGCTTGAGCTTGAAGTAGGGGTCGAACTCTCGAACGCCGTGGAGGATATTCATGAACCCCTTGCTCATCCTGTACCGGCGCCGAAAATTGTCGGCATGTGTTGCCCCGTCGGCGAAGTAGTCGTTGTGCAGCATGGCATGCCCCTCCAGCCTCTGCCGGGGCTTCGACTTCCTTCTTCCCGGCCTTGATCCTCCGCGGCGCGGCCTCTTCCTCTTCTCCGCCTCAGCGTCAAGCATGTCCTGGAGGGACGCGATGATCAGCAAATGCTCCCGCAGGTCGTCGTCGAAGGCTTGCTCGTCCTCCAGCAGCAGGGCAACCATCTCATCGTCGCTGTCCATGGCTAAAGCAAAATCAATGGTTAAAATTGCGCCGAGGCAGACGACGCAACAAACAGCGGCCAATCGCGCCTACCTGGCAAGTCGTCGAGCACCTTCTGTGCGCGGAGGTGGGGCGGATTTGACGGCGCGTTCTGGGACGCGCTGGCGATGCGGCGGCGGCGCCACGACCGGCGGGAGCCCCAGCCGCGACAACGGTGCCGACTCTCAGCAGAGATCAGACGCCCAAACGGCCGGGAAATCCAGCGGCGGCGGTGGGGTGGGAGGCGCGGGAAGGAAGGAGCGACGAGAAAAGAGGCGCGAACCAACGGTTTATGCAAATAGTCGCCGATATGTGGGAGCCCGCCTCGCTTTTCGTTGTGTCCGGCGTCCCCGGTGCGTCCCCTGTGGGACGGGGACGGGCTCGGGGTGCCGGACACCGTATCGGGCCGCGCCGGACAAAAATGGGCTTTGGGGGACGCGGCTGGAACGCATTTTCTGTCCGGCGCTCCCAAATCCCTTTGGGGACGGGACTGGAGATGCTCTTGCTCTTAGTATGCTGAAGCAAATCTTTGATTGTGACCAGACGCGATCCAGTGTTTGTTTTCATCCTTCCGTTTTGCACTGTTATAATGGGAAAATGTACAAGCTTTTAATGTACCTTCACCAACTAGTATTCTCAATACGTATGTTTGAGAACTAGTTGAGGAGGTTAGTAAGCCAGTGAAGGCGCATATCCGTGTGGACATGACTTTATGTTGGGTCGTTAGAACCCCCATAATGATATTTGGAGTTTTAGCACTCTGAGTGCAATCTATTTGGAGATGATCACAGAAGCTTTGTTCAACCCATTTTGCTGAAAATTTAGAAATATGATTAGTTATGCAGTGCTCTTAGTGATCACCTTTCTGCGAGATGGAACACATGGGTATCTTAAATTTTCTTGTGAACCTCTCGATGGAGCCACCAATTTAACATGTCTTCGTACTCGCTAGTGTCAGGCGCTGCATGGGTATCTTAAATTTTCTTCTAAAAGTTATCTTGTCGGTTTTGTTAATTCTCAGGTTGAGAATGGTCAGCTCGAAGTTAAATACTATGCAAGATGCCGGTCTTATACTCTTGGAACGAATACTATTTTGTTTTGCATTAGACGAGCAACTTTTCACAACACTAGGCGCCTAAGACAAAAAAAAAATTGGGGCAATGAATGAACAAACTATTTGTAACATGTTGAATATTGTTCAGTTCTGTGCATATGAACAAACTTGAAAATACGACTGACAAAAAGGATTTTCTTCAGTTAGAAGTAGACAAACCTAGCAATATCTATAGACTAATTGATAATAAGTGCATCTTTCATGCAGCTGTGCTTTACTTAGGGGCGGGTCCAGAATTTTGATTATGGATATTCAGAATTATGAAAAAATATTATTATATGAAACAAAATTTATAAAACAATTTGAGTGTGGAGTAATGATGACACATTGACACATATCTCATATTTTCTTGAGAAACCCTTACAATGAAGGATATTTGTGCTTGAGAAACATATGAATTTACGAAAATAAGTGTATCGAATGTGTAAATTCTTAAAATTTCTAACAACTGGAGCTAACACATTATGATCTTCCTATAACAAAAAATACATGCACCGAAGTTATTTTGCAAAAAAAAAAAACAAAATGCATGCAAGGATCGAACTAAAGACCTAGTGAATTGATAGTTGCAACCAAACCATTTGCGATACTTCAACACTCATGTCATACCATGATCATTTTGGTTTTTATATATTCTGTAGAACATATATATATTATTATATTTTTTAAATTATTTAGGTATTCAACTGAATACCCTTGAATTGAAGTGGGCATGCCCCTATCTTTACTCCTTGGCTAGGTGGTTAGGTCCCTTATATGGGAAGCCTAGAACTAATTTAGCTCTAACTATCTTATCAACAGATTACATAATGTCAGATCAACACGGTTGGTGTACCAAAAGCAAAGCAAGTTCGGCAGATTCAAGACAAGAAGATTCTAGGTGGGATGGGACAACAATTTCGGCCAGGATCTTGCTTTACAGTCCTTGTTGGTCTTAAGGGCCAACCAAACCAAATGTCTTGACGCACAATATCCTCTGGAATCCCCTTGTTTTCGTGTGTGGGTTAACTTATAGTACGTACGTACGTGATGGGGATACCATATGCATGTCATCAATTTCCATTCACACTTTGATTAATCAAGAAAGGAAACCCCACAACTATATAATTATGAGAGTTCTTAATCAGTGACACAAGCATCCTATAATTTAATACTAAGCTGGCAGGCAAGAAAACAAAATGGATTATTTAGCAGCCACCAAATCAAGCTGTAGCACAAGTCCAACCATCACCACATCATGGTGACATGCTCTACAGTGGCCATTCATTCCCATGCGACCAATCAAGCGAGACAGTCGTATAAATATGGTCGACAGCGGGCGACTTGACCATATCTTCTACACGCTTGTCGGTCCAAATCATTCAACGACACTTGAACTAATCAGAACTGTTGAACACTTTCCTAGCTTTCTGCTATTTTCAGTGACACGACAATAATTTATCCATGATTTCTTTCTGGTCTCACATTTGGAGATATTGGTATCCTTCTCCCTCTTGTGACCATGTCAAGGAAAGATCCGATCCGAGCCTGACAAAAGCACTCACGCTTTGACAACTGAAGAATTGCGAGCTTTGATTGGGCCATGCCCATGCACAATCAACTAGAGGAAATTAAATTCATCAGCGTCTTTAGTCTGAATTCCTTGTTTAAATTAGTTGAAGGGAGACTTGTCTATTTGATCGGTCGTGCTTCGATTAAGTTGAATAAAGGGAGGTTTCATCCAACACACAAAATATCGTATTTCTGGTTCTGTGAATAAGAGTTTGACGACATCATGCGGAATGGATCAAGTACACTCTCAACTAATCTAGACGGTCCATTTCCCTGCAGGCAAATTGATAATTAATTATTTCTTTCTTGCTCTTGCTAGTTAGTTCTAATTGACTGTTTGGCTTTGTGAAACTAGCTTGGTTTCCAAGTACTCCATTTTGAACTTCTTGTTTTGTTCAGTAACAAGCATTAGTTAGTAATGCGAATTAACTATCTTTAATCGTTTTAATTGTTTACGTACATATGCATGAACTATTTATCATGCTAGTTACAACAATCTTCTGGATAAATGTGTCACATGCCCTATGTGTACATGATCATATATCGATATATAATTGAAATTTCCACTCGACAATGGTCCTATGTTCATGTTGTTTATAAAACCTATTGTACTACATATCTTATGAAAAGATGTTGTGCATTAATATTAGTCTCTATCCCCTAAGTTTTAGTATTTTTCGACCCGTGTTTAACTGCCATTCTGGACACCCGCTAAAAGAAGAAAAATTCAGTAAGAGAAAAGATGTATTTTTCGACTGGTGTTTAATTGTCACATTGATAAAGTCTAAGTTTTGTCTCTCAACTTTAATATCGTAAATTCTTGGTCCTCCAAATGTATGAGTCTTCTAGATTAGTTTTCATCATTAGAAGTGGTTTCCACTGATTAAGTGGACAACTGAGAATTCATTCAATCCAAACAACTAAAAAATCATAAAGCGAAAATTCTTTTAATTAAGAAAAAACATACTCCTATGTGAAAACTGTAATTTATTTTTATTTCTTCTATAAATAAAAATTTACATGATAACTCAAAAAATGAAGGTAAAATAATATGGATTATAGAAAAATCATGAAGCTCCTAAAAATTTCATTGAATACACAAATTTTAAAAATAGGAAAACTACGAAAATTAGAAATAAAACCATCAATTACCTTATCGAATTCCATTATTTTCATAAATATTAATGAATACCATGTGTTTTTATTCTACTAATATCTTTAGTGACACTATGGAGTATTTAGTTGGGCGGGTTAGCACATGTGCAGTTCCGCCGTTACATCATCACTAAAACCACAATTTGGTGGAGCCAGGAAATCTAGTGGTTTCGATACTGAAGAGATTAAAGATTTCTGGTGCTTTTGAAAGATTAAAGTGACCATAAATATAATTTATTGCTTGCCATGGTAAACGTTTAAGAGTTCCTTAACTACTCCTGCTCAACAAGCATTGCATACAAATTTTAGTTAAAGTTAAACTTTATACAGATTTATCATGTATATTGATAAAAATACGAACACATACAATGCCAAATTAATATTATTAGAATTATCATGAAATATTGTTTCATACTATATATATCTGGCATCGTAGATTGTTTGTATTATTTTACATTTTTTAGTCAAACTTTATAAAATGCGAGTGAATTTTGTAAATTTCACTTTCAGGAAAAATTATGTGCAACATATTATAGGAACGAGGGAGAAATATACATCCTTTGGAGTTGAAACATATGATGAAATTAAGAGAAACAATATAAACAACTACATCCATGTTTACTGCACCGTTCACTCAATTATGGGTATACACAAAACGCTGAAATGTATCTCACAGAGACACGCTTTTTCAGAATGATTTTTTGAATTAATTTTACATGATGATGATCCCTAATTTGTTGGGAATACACAACATTATTGCTTTGCAAGGAAAAAAAAGCTTGTGCTCAACATCACGGCTCCAAGCGGCGATCAGCTTCATCCGGGGCATTGCGTGCCGCTGGGTGTGCACAACCGCATCATCACCGGCAATGGCTCGTAGTTCAGGAGCAGAGCTTTCCCATCCCACTACAAGAAAATAGGCGCCAATGTCTGCTTCACTCGGTGACCCACCTCGGAGGAATGGTTAAGTCATGGAGGCTAGCAAAGAAGAGTTGAGCAGACTCAAGACGAAGACATTTGAGCACTTCATGACCGGTGGCAAAGGCTGGATCGACAAGTTGCCCATCGATCCTATGGTTACTCCGCATCCCACCGAATAGGGTAAGAAATGAAACCCCTTTTTCTTTGTTTATGGGGCAGAGGTGGTGCTCCCCCGGAGCGCAAGTATCCCTCGGTTTCACACCGACAATGAGGCCATCCAAGAGGAGCAAAGATTGACGTCGTCAACTTCCTCGAGGTGATCCGATATTGGGCTGCTATCCAATTCGCTCGCTATTAGAAGGGCTGCACCGCTACCATGGCCGCCACTGTTCTCCCGAAAACTCAGAGATGATGATCTTGTCCTTGGTCGGATGCAATCCGGGCAAGGATTGAATTCGTTTCTCTAGGGCTAGGCTAGGGGTGGGTGGAAGAAAATGTGGCAAGCAAACGGAAGGAAGGCAACAAAGAAACCTTGACATGTCGTCGACGGATTGAGATCCGGTGCCCTGACTAAGGCAGGGCACCGATGAACAGTACGGTGCCCTCCCCAGGGGTGCGAGCGGCCGGCGCGGTCTGGCGCCCCGGCGGCACCAGTTGACTGGTCGGGTCGCACCGCACCGCAAGGTTGAACCGACGCGAACGAATCTCGAGGCGATTCAACGGCGGCCTCCGCCCGACAAAAACATCTTCCCGATCCCCACCCGATCCGATCCCCGTGCGTGCCGTTCGCGTCGCGGCGCCCCACCACACCACACCGCGCACTGGTAGTTGCATTATTAGTTAGCTTAGCTCGAGTGAGTGATCAGATCACAGGATAGAAATGAGCTGAGAGTGGAGCATCAGTCACCTACCTGGTCATGTGAATCCAGCCGGCAATCTCCCCTCCACACATGCCATCCTGATTTCCATCTCTCTCTCTGTTACAAAATGTATTTTTAATGCAAAAGAAGTAAGTGATGATCCTGCGTGTCGGTTTATTAGGTTAGTATCTTAGTTCAGGAAAAAATAATATTCCCTTCGTCCATAAAAATACGTCAAAGATTTGTTTTAGGACATCGTTTTATAAACATTCATAAAAAATTGTCGCAAGTTTATCATAGATATATATTTTTTAGTGTATGTCTTAAAAACTATCGCTTTTGCTAATTCTAGGTAAACTGAGATTTACCTTAGAGCTTAGTAGAATTTGTAGCTATTGAATCGCGCCAAGATCCGCGCTTCCTCTTCTACCTTGGACACACCGAGCCGGAGGAGGGAGGAGGGGCCGGGAAACGTCTGACCAACCGGAGTCGGTGAAGGCGCGGTTGGCCGCGGCGAAGACGACAACGGCGAGGATGGATCTTAGGGTTTGGGGTGCGGGTGCTCACGCTGGAGAAGAAGGGGTGGGGCTTCAAGGGATGCCTGGAGCGGCAGTGGACCGGTGGAAGAGGAGCTTTGGCGGGGGAGGGGCAATGAGGCGTTGCGGTAGCGCTGGCCGCGCGTGGGCAGGTCGGCGTAGGCTGACGGTGGCGGCGGAGGTACACCGACGTCGATGAAGAAGGAGACGTCGACCCTACTCAACAATAAGTTAGGGCTTAGTCTATCGAGCCTTGGAGAGACCAAAAAACTATACCATTATATAATAATTTTTTTTAGATATATACTCCCTCCGTCTATAAAAAAATATTAGAAACTTATCTAAATGCACCTTATTCTATACTTTAAAGGATGTTTAGATACATTTAAATTTAAACAAAATTATGATATTCTTTCATGGATTAAGGTAATACTTCATATTTTATTGACTAAATACGTGCTTAAGTTTTTCCCTAGACTACGAGCATCTCTAGCGGGCCGACTCATCGGGTCCTCGCGTGTCCGAAATGGTCAACGCGGACAGGTTGACTGGCCACGTACGCTCCAGGGGGGCAACCCAAACGGACTGACCCATCGGGCCACCGAATTTGGGGAATCGATGCATCGGCAGGGAGGACATTGCCCAGACAACACACGTGTCCAGCTGCGTGTGATGCGGGCCCGCTTGGAAGCGACCCGAAGGCACAAGGCTGGCCAACGGCATCGTTGCCCATCAAAGTCACCGCTGACTACTACCGCCTCTTAAGCTTCTACGCGCGCCATTGAAGCCGATGATGCTAGAAGCTACGCGTGCCTGCGCCGGCATTGATGGCCAGGGTCACTTATCCAGCCCTTGTGCCTGCCTCTCCACCTTCCACTACCACAACCACCGCCCACTCTCGGCCGCAAGCCACCGCCTACTCTTGGCTGCGATGAAGTTCCCCAAGTTGCTGAAGCCGACTTCCCACGGCCACGATGCGGGATCCTCGTCCTTCTCCTGCCGCCGTCGGGACCGTCCGCCTCGGCGCAACCCTGCGCGGCCCCGCACTCTGCTGCCGCCCCAACAACCGCAACAGTTCGGGATCCACATTGCGCGGGATTTCTAGCACGGTGAGCCAGCCGATGACAGCGAGGACGAGGAAGATGACATGTAGGACGCGCCTCCTCCTGTCATTGTGAAGATGAAGGCCGTCGTCACCGAGGACTACGATGAGGATGCAGCCACGGCCGCCGCCTTGAAGGTGTCCAAGGCAGAGGACGAGGACAAGTGGACCTACCAGGACTTGGAGGAGGTCATCCAGCTATCCTCCATGGTGGTAGAGCACAATGCCTCTCTGCCACCGCCGCAACCACAGCCACCGCACGCGCCACCGTAGGCCGCATGGGATGGCCGGATGGTTTCGCCTCCACCATAGTACGCACCGCCGCCACTGTGACATCCTGGCACAGGGCTTAATAAGATTGATAGGATCTCATACCAACAAGTTGCAACTTCTTTTCCGGAAGCTCATCTCCAAAGAACTCCGAGGTTAAGCGTGCTTAGCCCGGAGCAATTTGAGGATGGGTGACCGAGTGAGAAATTGATCCCGGGTGTGCATGAGTGAGGATAAAGTGTGCAGAAAAGACTAGTGTGCCCGCTAGAGATGCCATAAGAGGGGTTAGGGCATGAGCAATGGAGGCAGCTGTCCAACTGGGCTTGGATAAAACTTTTGACATATGCATACTACCATGTTATGGTCCCATTAATATGTCTTTCTCTCAAAAACTGATTTGGTTTTTGTCTTTCTCTCTTACATTTCCACTCAGTTTTCACTTTATGGCTGAAGATGCTGCCTCCTCGTGAAGAGGTTGCCTCCTTATCTAAATGTAATTTGGACCACCCGAACCTATGCATTGGCCATGCCCTTAGTGTTGGGTACTTGGGTTAATCCTGCGTGTAAAAATATCTGTTGGCAGCTGATAGTAGACTAGCGGTTGGGGAGTTCCCCTCAAAACAAAAAAACAAAAAGCAGTTGGGGAGTGCCTTTTTGTAGGCTGGCTGGCTGGAACTGAAGTGAAAAGCAGCCAGCGACTGATAAACAATAATTAAACCGCTAAAGAAAGAGTTATCAGTAGGAGGAGTAGTACTTGCTTAATCCCCAGCTTTTAGCCTTGACTTCATCCCCTCCCTCCCCGCTCTCCCTGTCCCTATTTAGTTGTTTTGTGCCCCCGTGTCAGCTGCAGTCTGGGGGAATCTGAGGCTGCTGCCGGCCGGCCTGCTGCTGCACCTGAGAGTCTGAGGGACACTGGAGCCTGGAGGGGAGCGGAGGAGGCAACCGCAGCAGAGGGAGAGAGAGGGAGAGTGCCAAGATTGCCCCCCGCTTCGTCCTCACTCCAGCCATCCAGCTTTGGAGGGATCTGTCTGGTGGAGCTCAGCTGCGTCGACAGGTGAGTGACTGGACGGGTGGATGGTTGGATGGATCGCGGTGCTGTCGGTCGGGGCTTGCCTGAGCGCCCTTTTTCCTTCTCCGTGCTACGTCTCTGACCCCAAAATTCTACCTTTCTTTTGTTCCTCTCCTCCTTTTCAGCTCAACCCAGCTCTCATGGTGCTGCTGGTGGCGGCGGCTGCGCTGCGGAAAAGCTCCTGGTGGTGGTAGTGGTGGTGGGGGATCACGGCAAGGTAAGGTGGGGGAGAAAGTTGTTGCGCCTGGTGCGGGCTGCCCAATTCTGCTGCAAATTCTCTTTCTTTGCGCTCCCGCTCCGGGTGGTGGTGGTTGTCGTTGTTGTTGGCGGCGGTGAGTGGAGGATGATTACGTTCGTGGACTCGGCGGCGGGGGAGCGCGGCGACGACCGGTGCCTGGACCCGCAGCTGTGGCACGCCTGCGCCGGCGGCATGGTGCAGATGCCGCCCGTCGGCTCCAAGGTCTACTACTTCCCGCAGGGCCACGCGGAGCACGCGCAGGGCCAGGCCGACTTCCCGCCGCCGGGCGGCCGGGTCCCGCCCTTCGTGCTCTGCCGCGTCGCCGCCGTCCGCTTCATGGCCGATCCGGACACCGACGAGGTCTTCGCCAAGATCCGCCTCGTCCCCGCCCGGCCCCAGGACGCCGGCGACGCCGACGACGCCATTGCCGCCCCCGCGCAGGAGGACAAGCCCGCCTCCTTCGCCAAGACGCTCACGCAGTCCGACGCCAACAACGGCGGCGGCTTCTCCGTGCCGCGCTACTGCGCCGAGACCATCTTCCCGCGGCTCGACTACTCCGCCGACCCGCCCGTCCAGACCGTGCTCGCCAAGGACGTGCACGGCGTCGTCTGGAAGTTCCGCCACATCTACCGGGGCACCCCACGCCGCCACCTGCTCACCACGGGCTGGAGCTCCTTCGTCAACCAGAAAAAGCTCGTCGCCGGGGACTCCATCGTCTTCATGAGGACCGACAACGGGGATCTCTGCGTCGGCATCCGCCGCGCCAAGAAAGGGGGCATCGGTGGCCCGGACCTGCTGCCTCCGCCGCCGCCGCCCGCTGGAGCGACGGGTGGCAACTACGGGGGATTCTCCATGTTCCTGAGGGGAGACGAGGACGGCAGCAACAACAGCAAGATGATGGGGGCGAGGGGGAATAATAAGGCGAGGGCGAGGGTGCGGCCGGAGGAGGTCGCCGAGGCGGCCAATCTTGCCGTCAGTGGACAGCCGTTCGACGTGCTCTACTACCCGAGGGCCAGCACGCCGGAGTTCTGCGTCAAGGCGGCCTCGGTCAGGACGGCCATGCGCACCCAGTGGTGCGCCGGCATGAGGTTCAAGATGGCCTTCGAGACGGAGGACTCGTCCAGGATCAGCTGGTTCATGGGGACTGTGTCGGCCGTGCAGGTGGCCGACCCCATTCGATGGCCCAATTCACCTTGGAGACTTCTTCAGGTACTACATACTACATCTCCACTTCTCCATCATGTCATGTGTATTCAATTCTGTACACAAATCTATATTCAAGGACAGCAATACAACGAAATTACATTCTTTCATTGACTCATTGATTGCTAGGATCATGCATTTGACTACCACAATATGCTGAATTCTTGCCTGGAATGGCTTTGCTGTGCAGGTGAGTTGGGATGAACCGGACCTGCTGCAGAATGTGAAGAGAGTGAGTCCATGGCTGGTTGAGCTCGTCTCAAACATGCCGTCCATTCATCTCGCTCCGTTCTCGCCTCCTCGGAAGAAGCTCTGCGTCCCGTTCTACCCTGACCACCCGCTCGACGGCCAGTTTCCGGGCCCGATGTTCCACGGAAACCCGCTCGGACGCGGCGTCGGTCCGATGTGCTATTTCCCGGACGGTACTCCTGCAGGCATACAGGGAGCCAGGCATGCTCAATTTGGTATATCTTTATCAGATCTCCACCTTAACAAACTGCAGTCGAGTCTGTCACCGCACGGGCTTCACCAGATCGATCACGGCGCGCCGCCGAGGATCGCCGCTGGGCTTATCATCGGTCACCCGGCAGCTCGAGACGACATCTCGTGCGTGTTGACCATTGGTAATCACCAAAATAACAAGAAATCATCAGATGTCAAGAAGGCTGCACCCACCCAGTTGATGCTCTTTGGGAAACCCATACTAACGGAGCAGCAAATAACACTAGGTAATTCTGGGGGTTTCTCTCCAACTGCTGCTAGGAAGAGCCCTTCTGATGGGAGTGCCGAGAAGTCGGCGAATAACTCTGATACTCCCAGCCCAGAGAGCAACCAGAATGGTCATACAGAGAACTTGTCCTGTGGAGGAGTTCCATTGTGCCAAGACAACAAGGTACTTGATCTTGGGCTGGAAACCGGGCACTGCAAGATATTCATGCAGTCTGAGGACGTTGGCCGCACACTCGATCTCTCTGCTGTTGGCTCGTATGAAGAGTTGTATGGCCGGCTTTCTGACATGTTCGGCATCGAGAAAGCTGAGTTGATGAGCCATCTTTTCTACCGTGATGCCGCTGGGGCACTCAAACACACTGGAGATGAACCTTTCAGGTTGGTATGATTTTAGATTGAAATGTATTCTGTTTCTGCTCAATCATAACGTCACCCATTATAGCTCATCATTTAAAGAAGGTGCTAATCATTTTAAAAATCAGTTAGTAGATATTTTGCTACATTCAGTCTTAAATATAGGTGCACATACCTAATTTTCCGGTAGCATTGCTGGCTTGAAACTTCCGTTTTACCTGTTTGTACCACTTTATAATATGCATCGGACAACCTCAATACCGCCAATTTAAACTATGCATGCACTGCAAGACATCAGAAATTGCCGCATTTGTAGTAGCTCGGTCCGTCGGTCGGTCATCGTAGATCTTCCAGCTAATACATCCAAATCAGCTTATCTTGAAGCACCGAAACTCTACGTGTTCTTGCCTTGGAAGCATCCTCCTTACGGTACTTTGACTTTACGAATTCGCACCGGAGAAAAACCAATTGTTTCCGTACTGTCCAAAGAAACGTCATTTCCTGCTAGAACTTCTGTGTTCCTTTCTCCATTTGTACTCTTTTCCAGACCATATGCTAACCCATTAGAAAATTTTGCTCTGAATTAGATAGATTTATTTCTTCTATCCATTCGTTGTCTTGTTCAAACCAGATACTAACCTAACAACACTATTTTGAATTTTGCAGCGACTTCACAAAAATGGCACGTAGGCTGACCATACTAGCGGACACGAGGGGTGGCGGCGATAGCGTAGCGAGTTAGAAGGAAGCTCCTTGCCGCTTGTATAGGTGGGAGGAGCAGGCAATTCTTTGCGAGCAGACTCTGAAGGCGAACTGCCACTTGCAACCAAGCAGTGGTGCAGTTCCAAGAAGGCAGCTTCAGTTTTTCACCTGATTAGAGGTCCCAGAATGGGATTGGGACAGGTTATGTAATCTCCAGGAACAAATTGTTTTCTCTGCCCTGTGTGTGTTCACTACTCATTATGTACTCCTACGGATTGGTGTGATCCACGAACGATTTCTGTCGTGAATGCAGTATGAATGCGCCATTGCAGTTCCTGGAAGTTCTGTGCAAGAATGTCTGAATCTTTATGCGCCATTGCAGTTCCTGGAAGTTCTGTGCAAGAATGTCTGAATCTTGTGAAAATTCTGCTGAACCATGAGCGTGCTCTGTCAGTGTCGAATCAGATAGATGCTGTTGCCTGATTATTGATGCCAGCTTTCGTTCCACGGCACGTCGCCGGTGGGCTGATGTGAAACGGAGTCTGTGTCGTGTCGAGTGTAGCGACTGGGGAAGGGGATCAGGGGAAGCAAGCGAACAAAGCAGAGCTGTCCGTGGTCGATGGAGCGCGACGTCTGCTTTGCCCTTTGCTGCTTTGCCATTACCGGTTGCTTTCCTTCTTCTCCGGGCCCTGTACCGACGGTGGTTCTGAAAGCTACGCGTCTGATGGTCGATGACAGAGATAATCGGGGCATGGTCAGGCTTTGTCATATCCTGTTTTTTGTTTTTTTGGTTGCCGCTGTGCTGTTACATAACGCGTACACACCCCTATGCCTTTTGTTCAGTAGTATATTTCTAAGTCGAAATAGTTTGCACTCTGAATCCGGTTTCAAAGCCGTTTAATGTATTTATTTTTTTATTTTAAAGAATGGCTTATGCTTTCATAGACTTCCAAATAATAAAACAGTGTAAACTCCCGAATGAGTATCGTGGTATCGATATATCTCGGCCATCTTACCCCTAGTCCCCAACGAGTATCGTTTAATCTCAGTTGTCCACTTGTCCTTGTGTTTCACATACTAACTTACGTAAATTGAAGAAATGTCGGGACAAAACTTTAACATTAACAAAGTCAGCCAAAAACTTAAACTATCGCATTATTGAATGAAATGTCGGGACAAGACCGAGTTTTAACGAGGGACACATGATGTAAAGTCTTGATTGTCGATGCACCGGAGTTACAACCATCCTTCAATTGTCGGTTCTCGGCAACAATGGTCTTTTATTTCTACGCTAATAGTCTACAAGTGATCAATAGCTTTGGACGCCGCCATACGCATGGATATTCCTATCTCTAAGAGGCCGTGCTTTACATGGATTGTGGTGGTAATGAGTACATTTTTTTGAAAAAATATATATTGTCTTGGATAATTTAGTTTTCAAAATGGCCGTTGCCATGTTTTCACCGGCCAGGAGAGATTTTTCCCGAATCCTATTGCACTAGGTTTCGATATATTGTACCTGCCCAACTAAAATGTTATCATGATAAAATTTATATTAAACTTTTTTACTTTCTCTATACATCAATGAATTTTATATGGATATCAAGCGAAAAAATAATCAATATAATAATAAATATTACATAAATTAAGATACACTTCTCATTATGAATATACAATATTTGTGATAAAATAAAATCACAAGTTCTTACGGTAAATTTTTTATGTTTAATATTTTTCTCGGATGTTCAAGACCATCTACTAGCATACTAGGAATATGGCATTAATTAGTATAGTGATTAACTTACGCCTCTCAATGTTTCATATTGTTTATATGCTTCCCTACCCACTGTATCTCAAATATCTAAAGAATGTGGTATAATATCTTAAAGTGTATATATGAATCTTGCAATTGTGTGGCTATGTCACACGCCGGTGTAGCCATGTTTTTCCATCATCTACGGTGAATAAATCTTGTAAATTAAATTAGAACTAGCAAGGCCACCCACACATTTGTGTGGCTAGATTCGTTTGATATTAGTTTGTTTAGTATAGTATATGTGTTTTTAGTGCTTTTTTAGATGTTGGTGCTATTGGATAAAAAAATAAATAGTAATACATTACAGCAATAATATTCCCATGAAAAGTAATTTTGTATTGTTTTCGCCCCAACTATTTCCTCCATGCTACCTACTATAAATATAATTTAATAATAGAAGTAGAAATTTTAGTGCGCTATCCTGTCATTATTGGTAAGATTTGGGTGTCCAATATTGAAGCATGTGGCTGGCCATTCAAAATCTAGGCTTTTCGGTAACATTTACCTTTTTACATTCTTCCTTTGTCCTTGGTGTGTCTACTTATTATGAGAGTATTGTAAGAAACTTTTCACCACAATTTAAATATAAATAACTGTAAATTGTAATCACGCCTTATGTTCTACTAGTTGAATGCCCGTATGTTGCTACAGCTTATTTTAAATTGCTGCACATATTAACATGATAAAGTATATGTCGGTAGCTTCGGTCCGATCGATTTCTTTTTTGGAACATAGATAGTAAGCCCTAGAAAGTAAGACATAATAAAAAAATGAAAATGCAAATCTAAATATAATTAACTGAGTAAAATTTTGTGGAAATTATATATCTACAGTTCTAGACACGTTAGATATAAAGCTGCACACATGTCACATCGCAAGTCCACAACGGGCATCTCAGATCTAAATAAATCAAAAAAATCCTACACACTCACTGTCAACGACATGTAAAAATAAATAGAAGTCGACATGTGGAAACAATTCAAAGGTGAGTGAGTATCTTTTTGTCTCTTCTCCTCACACACTTTAACAAATTCTCACTTCCTTATCCAAAATCCACACGTGTCGATGCATTATGGTGGATTCATCACGACATGGGCGACTGACTTAGAGAAATGTCCATAACCTGGGCGAGGCATTGCAATGGACTAGGCCCACGGGGTGTTTCGCCTAGCCGCGAGGCTTGCATTGCGTTGAACCCGCAACTCCCGCCTCTCCTCTGGAGGTATGCTCCGTCGACCTGCTCTTTTGCGGGTGTTCATCTCTTGCTTCTTCACATCTGGCTTATTTTTACTGGCTTCCCTTCTGCGGGAGTTCATCTCTTGCTTCTCCTTAGGAGTTAGATTTCTCCTGGTTTCCCTTTGTCTTGCATTCCTCTCTTCAATACTTTTATTTCGCATGCCTTCCCTCGGGCGTGCGTTCATTTCCTCTCTCTCTCTCTCTGCTCGGATGTTAGCCTATCTCGTTGTGCCTTGTCACAGTCCTGCCTCTGTTGATTTTTATCACATGTAATGCTTGCATCAGAAGCAGTCTGTTCGACTCTACTTTGTGTCCCATGGAGTGTTCTAATGCTTTTTGCAAGACCAATGTATAAATTGTCCAATCGAAGCACCATATCCAAGAAATATACTGAGCCCATGGTTAGACAAATCTTAATCTATAGATAACCATACTCAAATGAAAAAAAAATTGTAGAAAAGGTGATACCATTTGATGTTTTCACATGCTCTAGTGGCTCCAGGGCTGTAAGGGTACTGGTAACAGGATGCATTGTAGCTATTTGAGGTATGCACCCCAACAACTGTGTTAAGATTGCAGGCTTGGTTTATAGACCTTATGTTTGCACATTTTTATTGAAAATGCATACCTTCTTTTTTCCTTGTTAGACGAGAGTTTTAAATCATGTGCCATCTTATAAGAAAATGTTGCGCAAAAGATTAATGAACTTTGAACCTTCATTACCTTGGTTCGTAAACAGTTTGACAAGCTTCTTGGATGGCCTAACACAGGAGCCAAAATATAGGCTTCCTCGTAGCAGACCGAGGAACAAGCTGGTTAATTCCATATATGCATTTATGACACATGTAAAAGGATCGTATGCCGCACCTAGAGAGGGGGGGGGGGGGGGGGGTGAATAGCTGCTACCCAATTTTTAGTTCTTTTTCAATTTAGGCTTGACACAAAGGTAAGTTCTCTAGATATGCAACTAAGTGGATTTACCTATATGACAAGATAAACAACTAAGCAAGATATAGCTACACAATATAAGAGATAGAATAGGATAGAGGTAATCGAGAGTGGAGCACGCGATGACACGGAGATGATTCCCGTAGTTCCCTTCCTTTGCAAGAAGGTACGTCTACGTTTGGAGGAGTGTGGTTGCTACGAAAGCCAAACCAACAGCCACGAAGGCTTCACTCAGATCTCCTGTGAGCAACGCCATGAAGGCCTAGCCCACTTCCACTAAGGGATTTCCTCGAGGCGGAAACCGGGCCTTTACAAGGTTCTTGGGGCACACATCCACAACCGAATTAGAGGCTCCCAAATCTGTAACAATACAACAATCAACAACAACACATCAACAACAATCAACTAGGGATCCAAAGAGAAACACTAGCAAGAGGACCCTCAAACAAATGAGGGGGAAATGTAAATCGCTTCGGTGAGGATGTAGATCGGTGTCTTCTCCTTCGAATCTCCAAAGATCAAGAGCTTTGGTTGGGGGGGAAGGAGATCTTGCAAATCTTGTGTTCTTGAGGTGGCTCTAATGGTGATGAAGGCTTGGAAGATTTTTGTGCAACGATTGAGCAACTTGTCCCTTTGGAGAAGAGAGCTATTTATATGATTGGAGCTCTCAGATCTGACCGTTGGGACGAATTTCAGTAACACCGGAAGTTCCGGCCAGGAGGGCTGGAAGTTCCGGCTGGCACCGGAAGTACCGCCCAAGTGGGCCGGAACTTCCGCCAGGAAGATTCTGCTTCAGACGACCATGTTAGAAAAGATTGGGGCGGAACTAGGGCGGAACTTCCGGTGACCGAAAATTCCGGCCAAGTTCCGGAATTGCGAGAAAACCATACTGGACATTACTGAGCCACAATTCGAGAATTCCGGAACTTGCCCGGAAGTTGGGCGGAAGTTCCGCTGACCGGAACTTCCGGCCATCTTCACCGGAACTTCCGGTCAGGGAACAAATACTTCAGATAGAACTGCGCTGAGAGGCCACTGCTGGAAGCACCAGGGCGGAAGTTCCGCCAGCTGGGGCCGGAACTTCCGCCAGAGATAAAACGCCTCCAGAAACTTCAGAACAGCCATACCAAACCACCAGACAAATATATCTCTTGAAAATTTGTACCTGTCTGTAATATCCCAGGTATTGGGGTTACAAAAATAGAGGAAACATATGTGTGCATTGCATTCATGCATAGAAAATCTAGGGAATTTTCGCGCTTTAAAGTAAAACAGTCCACGAATGGCGAAGTTTCACTTGACCTTGGTGGAATTGAAGTAGCTCATCAAGTCAAGCGCTATAAACCTCAATGTGACTTTGATAAAACCTTGTTTTGGGTAGAGATGATTTGATCTAAGGGGTTATATCAAATGGAACTAATAACCAACACAACAACACTTTACTCAATGATCAATTGCTTGATCTTATAAAAGATCATAACATGGAATTCCTTGCCATAACATATGAACCTACAATTAATTGGAAATCAAGTAACAATAATTGGAGAAACTATTCTTCACTTATCTTCTCCATGTCTTAAACTAATCCATGCTCTTACCATAAACCCTATGATAACCATTCTACTTTAATCTTGGAAACAAGACAAGGAGATCCAACTAAGGAATATAATTCTTCTCTATTCCAAATTATTATACATCAAACCCAGAGAGGTGAGAGTTCTATAATAATTATTAGAAAAACAATAACAAACCTTGAGCAAAACCTTGGATATACATCCAAGTATTCTAATCCTCATTTTCAAGAGGAACCCTAGAGTATTATTCAAGTCATTCCCAAATGAGTGAGACCATTCATACCACTCTTAGCTTTACTTATTTAAGACTCAAGGACATTCATTGAACTAAAGTATTAGGTGGTAAACCAATTCCTTTGGAGTGGTAAGATAACCTAATATCACATGGAATAAGATGATCTCCATGAATTGATAAAGTAAGGAAGAAACTAATTCAACTAAGTTAGGCAATTGAATCTTTAGCTTAGCTACTTAAATAAATATAAGGAGTACACCATATACCCTAGAATAACCATTCCTTTATAAGAGAGCCCAAGCTGTGGTGTTACACTCAAATAGTTGAGGCAACACTTAAATGTGAGGGAGAGAATTATCCATATACCAGATGATTATATCATCAATGATTAAGTAGAACCCCAACATAATATCTCAGGCATTCTTCTGGGATATAAACTTAAGAGGCAACCATAATAGTCCCATTCAAGAAGGTAAATCAGAAGTACTATACCTTAGTTGATCAAGACAATGCTTGATTATAGAAGTGAGAAACCCATTTAATGAGAGCTACCTTAGGAAGCCAAACCTTGATCATTATAAATTGAGTGATGATCATAAACCCAAAGAACTTGAGGTAGAGATATTAAGAACAAGTTGATCATGCCTAATCCATGATCATGCTCTTGAGGTATGTGAGGATAAGTTAAACCCTACTAGGATAAGTAGATCCCATCTCCACATGAAATTATAGGGAGACCACTAGTAATCAAATCTAAGCTTATATCCCAACCTTTACTTGTGAATCACTTGGTGATCATAAGTAGAATCCTACCATATCTATATTTCATAAATTACAGAACATAAGAAAACCTTAGAGTAAAACTCTATACTTAATATGGTGAGAAACCATCCATCCATATGACCAAAGTTAACTATAAAAAGAACCATAGACATTTTAGTTACTTCAATGATGAATTAAGGATTCTAATAGAAGTCCAATGGACTAAGATAGAACCCATTCTCAGATCCTTAGTAACTAGAGGAGCACATGAAATTAAGCCAGTAATTATATTATCATACATAGGGAGATTAAAACATAGGCCATATTTTAGATTCAAACCATGTGAAATTAGGAGAATATGATTAGAACCCTACTTGTTCATTAATTGAAACCTATGCTTCAATTATTAAAAACAAGAGACACCCAATGATAAACCCTATATTAAAACATGTGTGATTATCAATCACTTATCCTTATAACCAAGACCAAACCATGAAAAGAGTAGTACCTACTCTAGGTATTTCAAGGTGTTACTAAACTATAATAAAAGTACTAAACTTGGAAGGAGTTCTAGTAGAAGTTCCAATTCATTAGCACATAGTTATGCACATAAGATAATAGGCAAGTGACAACATTCTCGAATAGGAGATCAAGTCCTTAGAAATATTCAGGTATAGGAATTCATGCCACTAGATCATCTCCTTAACTTATAAAAATTAGGGCACATAAAATCACACCTTTGAAATCCTATTTCAAAATAAGATACCAAGCCTTAAGATCATAATTCATTAATAAATTCTTGCTAGATAAAGCAAAGTCAATATATCACCTATTATTAAAAAGCACTATAATTACTATAAAAAAATATTTGGAATCTTAAAAGAAAGAGAATGGAAGATTATAAATATTAACATACATATTTGAAATATTGTGTATGTTGAACCTATCATTATATTAAAAATCAAAATAGTATGTCTCAAGTAGAATTACTACTTAAGAAGTAATTGCCAAGTTAATAGTATTTACAAATATCTACAAACATATTTGAATTCAAAACTGAATTCAAAAATAAAAATTGAAAACAGAAAAAGGAAAAGGAGGGAAGAACTCACCTGGACTTACCTTACCACGCAGCAGCCCAGCAGTAGCCCACCAACACGGCCCAAGCCACGGCCCAGCAGGCCACCATGTACCTCTTCGTTTAAAAAAAACAGAGGGAGGGTCATCCTCATCCTCTCGCGCACGGGAAGGACAACACGACGACGTGCTCGACTTCCCATCGTCGCTGTCGATCTCTCCTTCATCGTCGGCGTGATGAGGCTTGGCCTTGGCACCGTATAAAGCCTCCCAACGAACCCTAGCTCGGATTTCTTCCTCCCCCTGCTTAATTTTCCCCTTTTGCCGAAACCCTAGTCGCTCGGACTCCGACTATCGCCGCCGGTAGGGACCTCCCCGAGCCTCGCCGAGGACACCATCGTCTTCACCACCCTCGACATGCCCATCATGCACCAGGAATCGAGCCAGAGTGCCTCGGAGCATCTCCGTCGAGCTCGCCCTCTCCGACGGCCGGAGCCGTCGATTTCGACGATCTGGAGCTCCTCCGACCCTGCTGTCGCCTCCATCGTGCTCCTGGTGAGCTCCTCGATCGTCCAGTGTGCTCGCCTTGCTCGATTAGGCATTGTAGCGTCGTCGCCGCATGCGCCTATTTCCGCCGCCGCGGTACATCGTCACCGGCCAAGCTCCGGTGGCCATAAAGTGGCGGCGAGACCACCACTGTGTTCCCCTCGCTATTCCGCTTCAGACTAAACCACTCGCTCATCCGCGGGAGCACCACAGAGCCGCCGCCGTCGATGACTGGCTCGCCGGCAGTGAGCATCCCTGCCACCTCGTAAATTTTGACTCCGGTCAAAGGAGACGTGGAAGCTGACGTGTCTCAGGCCCACTAGTCAGTGTCTCAGTGGGTAGACAGTCCGGGTAGCTTTTGTACTTTGTTTCGTTTTAATTCAAATCTTATTTAATTGCTGCAACTTCAAAAAAGTATAGAAAACTAATAAAAACTCAGAAAAATAAATATATGATATCAAAATGATCCTAAAAATAAACTCTATCCAATAAAAATATAAAATGAAATTTTTATTTTTAATAAAAATTTAATTATTTAATACTTGTTATTTAAGCCTTTTCTTTTAATTCAAAATGCAATTAAAATTCAATAATTAGGAAAACTTTCTAAATTAAATAGAAAACCAGTAAATAAATAAAGAAAACATTAAAAATTAATTTTATTTATTTGCTAATTTATTAAATCCTTATTAGAAGGATTTAAACCTAATTAATAATTACCTTAATTATTAATTCATTAAAAATAATATAATGCCAAATTCAATGTTATTTTTAATTCCAAGTTACTAATAACTTCAACTTTAAAATGAAGTTATTAAACAAATAACTACATGGTAAATGGCAAACCCTAATTCCATATTGAATGATAGTACAATCCTATCATTTCATGTGAAACCCTAAAACCCTAACTCCATTAGGAACCCTAGTTCCATTATTACATGTGAACCCTAAATAGTTTCCAAACCTAAACCCAAGTTCACATGTGATCATATTACTTCAATAATAGTCATATAACCATAGTAGCAACTAAATATTTGCCATGACCACATCAAATGTAGAACCCTATCACTAGCAGATTAGCATTCCATGTGTTCAACTTAATCAAACCTAGCTGATCAAATAGGACCAACCCTAGTTCCTATCTTCCGAGACACCAAACTTAGTTATCCATGCTTAGCATCACACAATTGTGATGAACCTCAGGAGCAACTATACCAAATCTTGAGCATTACCTAACCATATTCCGCTAAACCCTACTAGTGTTGGATACTTATCAACCATCCTATTTAGGAGCCAATTATTCCTTATATAATAAGAACCAACCGTAAAACCTAGACCACCTCAACCCTAATTGATATACTTCTTATTATTTAAGAAGTATGTTCTTCAAAAGTTATTCTTTTGAAGTAAACAAAGAATCATCATCAACCCTACTTAATTATAAGGACCTATAAACCCTAGCTAGCTATCACCAACAAGAAGAACCAATCTTAATAGCAACCTTATATGATTAAATTACTCAGGAAACCTAGGCTTAACACAACCTTACAAGCCCTAGGTGTTGATGAACCCAACTAAGTTGTGATCCATCTACTACTTACTCCAGAAACCAATTAGAACCATAGAACTCCACAAACCTAATTATCATACTTGTTCTTCAGAAGTTATTCTTTTGAAGTATATGATAATTAATCATTAACCATGCCATATAGTAATAAAAACTGACCACTAGTCTTTACATGTTAACATTATGCCAAATATCATTCTTTGTGTGCTCAATTGATTACTATGCTTTATTATCTACCTGTCCATGATACCAAGTAATCCTACCTGAATAAGAACCTTGTTTGTGAATCACTCTAAAAGTGCAACACACCCTGAATCAATCATTACAACTCACTAATCCTAAATCATCGGGGTTAGGTCACGCTTAGAACGATTGCATCTCATACTTATGCATTATTGCATCCTTGCCAATCTTTTAAACATCGTCCTTACCGGACGATGATGCTATTTCAGATTTTGGAGTTATTGCGTATCGAAGACCTTGCCTGCATAATCTTGCAGTCAAGAAAGGCAAGTTCATCACTTGCTCATGTCATTTGAGTATCTTTATCAAATTACTTGCAAAGTACTATGATTATCACTATTGCATAAAAACCAAAACCACTATATTCATAACTATGAATATGACTATGTGGTGGGCAATGGAACCATGGATTGTGTTGATATGGTGGAGGTTCCATTGCAAGGGTTTATATCCATCTAGGATTAAACAACAAATGTCGTCCAGTGATTCTTGTGCCGTAATACCCGTGTTAACCATAAGATCCGGAGTGGGACGGAGTAGTCAAAAGTGTTTCCACCTCTCGTACATCAACGGATGCGCTCTACCGTAGACACTTGTATCTGTCGGGGGCGAGCGGTTGGCTGGGGAAGCCTTAAGTCCCCACGGCATAGTCCGTAGACACTTGTCGCCCGAAGAACAAGCGGTTGGCTGGGGAAGCCTTAAGTCCCCACGGTATTGCGGTCTATGATGGGTTGCAGCTACCGGCGTAGGAATGTATGGTAGAGCCCTGCATTGTCGTCGTGGTCGGAGTCCACCCTGAAATATATGGGAATAATGGGACCGGCGTGGACCCAGGGTTGGGGTATATAACAAAGGGTGGGTGTGCGAGGTAGCGGAGGAACATGATTGGCTAGACCTTATACCGGGCCTCACACCATAGGAAGTGTGGACGGGGAATATGCCCGGTTGGCACCAAGGTTAAGATCTCTTATGGGTAAAGCAACACACCTCTACAGAGTGTAATGAACCGTGACCTGTCACTCCCTGTTCCGGGATATGGAACTGCGAACGCAGCCGGAAAGGAGCTCCATGAAGTTCTAGTAAACCGGTGAAGGCTGACGGACATAGTTCTTCTGAATAAAAGCAACCTTTTGAAGAAATGGTTATGAAAACTTGCATTGGTATTAGACTTTCTGGTCTAATGCTGTAGCTAGTGCATTAAACACCTCTTTCCTATAATGAACTTGTTGAGTACGCTCGTACTCATCCCACTCTTAAATCCCCTGTTTAGATATGGAGGCATCGACGGAGGATCTACAGTGCAACTCTAAGGCCGAGGAGTCAACAACTACTTCAAGAGACAGGACCCTGTCAGAGGAGTCAGATACCACATCCAACAAGGAGAAAACCTAGTTTAGCCATAGAAGGGAACTAGCTTCCTAAACTTAGCTCCTATTTAGCTAGAGTCTATTCTTAGCCTCTGTAGTTAGTGAAATACTTTACAAATAGAGTTCGTGATAAGACTAGACTACGAGTCGTTCTTCTGGAGTTTATTTGCAGTTTTACCTCATTGTAAAGTAGGAGGCTGTGATGATCTTATGTAACAGAGTCAATGTTGTAATTCTATAGACATGCCTTGGACCCGCATATATTTCTGTTGTACCACTCTGAGCGATATAATACTAGTGGAACGGTGTTTCATTGGTGTTATATCAGACTTGCATACTACACCATGCAGTGGTATGCCGGGTCACCACAGTTGGTATCAGAGCAAATGCTTTGACCCTAGGATTAAAACCCTTTAAAGGAGACCTATAGGATTGGTAGTGTCTATAGGAAGTTGTCCTAGGTAAACCAAATACTTCTTATGACTTGAGATGGATATTCACTTGAGAATAATCCTGACACACTTGAGTCAACCCTTTATACCTACCTTTCAAAAGTAAAGCTAGTTAGCTAATCCCAAATATGTAGGACACCATTAAGTCCTTAAAACAATAGATGAGTAGATCACAGTTGGTATACAATATATGGTAGTCCAAAGAGAGGATACAACCATAAGGAAGATATCCTATTGGAAGATGTGTACCAACACATGTTATGGTTAATAAAAGTTATTCAGACCTGTAATATGAACGATATCATGTGGTAAAGATAAATATATTAGGAAGATATCCTACTAGAAGGTGTATACCAAGACAAGTAATAGGGTAAGTAAATTATTCAAACTTGGCAAACAACTGATAGTAAATGATAAATAAGAGTTATATGAGGTAGTATAGACCATGATGAGTCAATCATGGGAGGTAAGGAAGAGAGATAGGAATAAAATATGCCTACTTACATGGTAGAGATAGAAATCATATATGATTCACCTGAGAATCATTATATGATGGACTAGAATATCATAAATACTTAGGAGGAGTTTGATAAGAAGTTAGACGCGAAACAATAGAGCAAGAATTGTGTTCCAAAACAATGGGAAGTGTGCCAAGCACATCATGACCATATGCTTATGGTAGAAATACTTAGAAGTATAGGAACTATATCCTAATAAATATGTGTTCAGAGTCAACATATTAGAACTAGTGGTATCATACAAAATAGTCCTTAATAGCACTTACATATGGTATAATACTTTGTTAGTACTTCCAAACAAAACTAGGTTAACTTTAACCATCCCAAACCACTTTGTTTCAAGTTTATCTCGTTGCAATTGTGCAATTAAGGTAAAGGTTGAGACAAATAGTAGAATCCAATATATTCGTGCTAAGTATCACAATATAAACCTATCTTGTGTGGTGTTATATACTACACATCAGAGCCTGATGTTTAGAGATGTCTTACTCAACTATTATATTCAGGCTTATAATGGTGTGTATTATATGCACAAAGCTGATCCTTCTTGGATTTTATTGGATTTTCATTGTTTGACTAGATCCATACATGAAGTTTGACTTCGATATGCAAATGCATGTTGCAATATCAAGTTTTTACTTGATGCTATAGATCTAGAGGGTAATGGTATTCATGTGAGGAAGTGACGAACCCTGGAGATTCTGAAGACAAGATGAAGGTTCACCAGATAAAGGAAACAAAGTTGTGGGAAGAAACCACCATATTCAGAAGGAAGTACCAATCAAAACTCATGCTTTACCTCAACAGAGGAGTACTTTAGTACATAAGAAGCATGAAGGTGAGAAATCTGGTGATTATGGTGAAGCTCAAGCAGATCCTTAGTCAACATAGAAGAGGGAATGCATGGGAAATCACTTAGGATACTATATTCATAGTGTCAGTTAGTGGTTCTCTTGCAAAAATAAACCCTGACAGAAGGAAGATGACCTATGAAACCATAGCAGATATAAGAAGACCACAGTTGGTATCGGAAGACCACAGTTGGTATAGGATCAATAATGGGAGATAAAGTAGAAGATGTCTCGTCCAGTTGATCAAACCTATAATAGAGTCCATTTTAGATAACAAATAGCCACAATTGGTATCAAATAACTCATACTGATATCAAATGAACCACAGTTGGTATAAGATAAACCACAACTGATAGAACAAATAAAATTTTGTCAGCCAAATCACAATGACCTATAATCATTTAGTCAAAGGATTCATGTTGGATGTCCACAAATTGAGTGGATATACCACAAACATTTTTCGTGAGACCTTAGAAGAAGTACAAACCATAAGTTAGACCTAGACCAATATTCTAATCATAAGTCCAACAGTTGGAAGAAAAGGAGTTGAAGAACATAAGAAAACTCTAAGGGGTAGAGTAAAGATTGAGATGGATGTACAATAACTCAATATTTTGAGCAAGATAGAAGAAGAAGGTCTGAACTAAGAGGAAGTTCGATCTTATTTTCATAAGAATGTGAACACTACTTTCAGAAGGAAGTCAGACCAGAAGCCGAGGTTTATACCTTGAGGAAGTAAGAAGTGGCCTATAACTTGAGAAAGCGAGTAAGATTTACTCAGAAGTACGGAAGCTCAAGTAAGCTAAGTTTAATGAAGTTGGACGAAGGAAATACCGTAGACCAATAAAGCCCAAGATGGCTAAAGAATGAAGACGATTGAACATACCAATATCAAAGACTAATAAAATGATTCCTTTCATGGAATCTAAATAACCCAAAATAGTTATAGGTATCAACTATAAACCATGATTGGATAGACTAAATGAGTCTAACCTTCTTAGTAAAAGAAACCGTCAAAATCATTTCCATGGTAAGTACCTTACTAAGTACCATTATTGCACTTTTGGTAGTAAGGGAAAACAAAGACCTATTTATCAATTAGGAGTTTATTATCAAATTAGCCTTCAAATAAGACTAGCAGCACCAGAAGAAGTCTCAATCATTGAATCTTCAATGAGAAAGGAAACAAGATAATGATATTGGAAGAAATCAAAGAATCAAAGTAAGAACCATGGTTCAGAGACATATACTAATGGATTCCAGGAAGAATCTGGACAACGGATGTATTCAATTATATCTAGTGAGATCACCACGGAGTTCGAGAAAAGTCGTAGTCTGCACAAGTCAGATCCACACTCCGGAAACGTGAGAGAGTTCAAACTTTGAGGACGAAGTTTAGTTTAAGGGGTAGAGACTGTAATATCCCAGGTACTGGGGTTACAAAAATAGAGGAAACATATGTGTGCATTGCATTCATGCATAGCAAATCTGGGGAATTTTCGCGCTTTAAAGTAAAACAGTCACAGTAACTGAAGTTTCACTTGACCTTGGTGGAATTGAAGTAGCTCATCAAGTCAAGCGCTATAAACCTCAATGTGACTTTGATAAAACCTTGTTTTGGGTAGAGATGATTTGATCTAAGGGGTTAGATCAAATGGAACTAATAACCAACACAACAACACTTTACTCAATGATCAATTGCTTGATCTTATAAAAGATCATAACATGGAATTCCTTGCCATAACATATGAACCTACAATTAATTGGAAATCAAGTAACAATAATTGGAGAAACTATTCTTCACTTATCTTCTCCATGTCTTAAACTAATCCATGCTCTTACCATAAACCCTATGATAACCATTCTACTTTAATCTTGGAAACAAGACAAGGAGATCCAACTAAGGAATATAATTCTTCTCTATTCCAAATTATTATATATCAAACCCAGAGAGGTGAGAGTTCTATAATAATTATTAGAAAAACAATAACAAACCTTGAGCTAAACCTTAGATATACATCCAAGTATTCTAATCCTCATTTTCAAGAGGAACCCTAGAGTATTATTCAAGTCATTCCCAAATGAGTGAGACCATTCATACCACTCTTAGCTTTACTTATTTAAGACTCAATAACATTCATTGAACTAAAGTATTAGGTGGTAAACCAATTCCTTTGGAGTGGTGAGATAACCTAATATCACATGGAATAAGATGATCTCCATGAATTGATAAAGTAAGGAAGAAACTAATTCAACTAAGTTAGGCAATTGAATCTTTAGCTTAGCTACTTAAATAAATATTAGGAGTACACCATATACCCTAGAATAACCATTCCTTTATAAGAGATCCCAAGCTATGGTGTTACACTCAAATAGTTGAGGCAACACTTAAATGTGAGGGAGAGAATTATCCATATACCAGATGATTATATCATCAATGATTAAGTAGAACCCCAACATAATATCTCAGGCATTCTCCTGGGTTATAAACTTAAGAGGCAACCATAGTAGTCCCATTCAAGAAGGTAAATCAGAAGTACTATACCTTAGTTGATCAAGACAATGCTTGATCATAGAAGTGAGAAACCCATTTAATGAGAGCTACCTTAGGAAGCCAAACCTTGATCATTATAAATTGAGTGATGATCATAAACCCAAAGAACTTGAGGTAGAGATATTAAGAACAAGTTGATCATGCCTGATACGTCCAATTTGCATCACTATTTTATATCATAATTTGCTGTTATTCATTGATATATTTCATATTGGGACACAATATTTATGTTATTTCATCTATTTTGCATGTTTCATCATTATTGGAGGATCAAGCACCGGAGCCAGGATTCTGTTGGAAAAAGCACCGTCAGAACGCAATATTTCGGAAGATCAACTGTGGAAGGAAATTATACCAAAAATCCTATTTTTCCAGATGACGAAGGAAGCCAGAAGGGGGAGCTGAGAAGACACAAGGTGGGGCCAGACCACAGGCCGGCGCGGCCCATGGCCTGGCCGCGCCACCTTGTGGTGTGGGGGCCCCACAGCCCCTTTCGCCTCCTTTTCTTCGCGAAACCCTTCGTCCCGAAAACCTAAGCCACAGAGGGTACCTCGCGAAGAGCCACAGCCGCCTCTGCGGGGCGGAGAACACCAGAGAGAAAAGAGCTCTCCGGCGGGCAGGAATCCGCCGGGGAAATTCCCTCCCGGAGGGGGAAATAGACGCCATCGTCACCGTCATCGAGCTGGACATCATCTCCATCACCATCATCATCATCTCCACCATCATCACCGCCGTCTCCACCGCTGGTGACATAGGCATCCCAAATGGGCCTGCCGAAGATAGTACCCGGGGTTTATTGAAGGCCCACTACTCGAAGAATAAGAAGATTCGGGAGCCCAAGATGTATTTAAGGAAAGATAGAGTTGTAATAGGAAGTGTCATTTGTAATCTTGCGGGATGAGTTGGAAACCTTCCCAGACTATGTAACTTGTACTATATGAATCCCTCGGCTCCGCCTCCTATAAAAGGGGGAGTCGAGGGACACAGAGATCATCGAATCATTGTTTACAAACCCTAGTTTTCGTAATCGTCGAGTACTTTTCGGCTGAAACCTTCGAGATCTACTTGCCCTCTACTTCCAACTAAACCCTAGCCTACAATCCATAGGCATTGACAAGTTGATACCTTGTCAATTGGCGCCGTCTGTGGGAACTAGAGGCATAAGGATCTGATCTCGATGGCACGTTCAAGATCTTCGACATCATCAACCGCAAGCAATGCAATGGATCGAGGTAAACAGATCGCTGCTGGTCCTATCGATTTTGTTCCTCACCTACCCTCCCGTTTGGATGCATATGCGTATCTGGCGGAGCCCATGGAGATGACGTTCGGAAGGTTTCACTTTCGCGTCGAGAAGGAAGGATCGTATCGTGTCGAAATTCCGATTTCGTCGGGATCGTCGGCGGTCGATTCCGATTTTTCAAGCTATACATCGTCAACCGAATCAGGAGAAGAAGAAACTTCGTCGACACGCTACGTCAGCACCAGAGCAAGAGAGAAACTCGCCAAGATCTTCAACGACATATCGTTTGAGTCATCTGCGGACTCATATATAAGCGATGGCTCAAGCGATGACGACAGTTACGACTTCATCGACAAATCTATCACAGTGGGCAAGGTCTTCATCAATCTCAACGATGATGTCACCAAACCCAACATAGATCTGAATACAAAGTATCATCAGATTTATGCCATTGAAGATCAAGAGGAAACATCTGAGGCTTTCGACGATCTGGGAAATCCATACGTCGATCCCTCCAATCTGCGACAAGGCCTGGGCAATAAATACGTTGGGCCACAGCCGCGAGACAGAGTTCAACTTTCGCAAGCAGCGTGGGATAGAGCCGCGAGAGCAATGAACGGTTCAGAACCAATGGCCACCACAGCCACACCAGAGGAGTTGCAAGCATATCAATATAGGCTCGCACGAGCTGCAAGAGAATTGGAAAAACAGACAGCTGAGTTAAACAGAAGAAAGGAGGCAGCTTCTGTATCTAGCAGGAGAAGGGCAGATCTAAGTCGACAATCTAGAACTTCGGGTGATAGCCACAGGGAGGCGCGGAACAGAGCAAGATCAAGGTTGCAACATATACCCGAAGCAGAAAGAGAGCACTTAGTCCAAAACCTCGACATGTCCTTTATGTCGATAGATACAAGAGGAAACATCATCCCTAAGACACCAGAGGCTGGGTATATGGCGACACATGCTTTTATCCTTGCATCTAAACCACCTCCAGGTGATCCAAGGGAAACACTATACAATATGGCGGTAGCAGGAGTTGGAGCTATGGGGACAGCGTTTGTATCAACGCCTCCCGAAGGAGCGGCAAGGCAAAATAGTCCACGACCTGCAGCAGCAACAGCGGCAGCACCTGAAGGACCAAGTGGAGCAAGAGACACGGCAGCACAGGCAAGGGTCGACAGAGCGTGGCAAAGCAGAAGGGAACAGCGGCAATCCCCAGAGCTTAACGACGAAGATATGTGTGGCTTGCCGTGTTTCACGAGGAGAGTCCAAAAAACTCGAGTCCCTTCAGGATTCAAGTTACCCGACAACTTCAAGAAATTCGACGGCCTTCAAGATCCAGAGGATTGGCTAGTTGATTATCTCGAGACAGTGAAGCTCACAGGAGGAACCAGGGCAACAGCTATGCAAAGCATGCAGGTGCATTTGAGTGGAGCCGCACGATCTTGGATAAAGAAACTTACTCCAGGATCTATCGACAGCTGGGAAAGCTTCGAGGACGTGTTCGTCAAGAACTTCAGATCCACGTGCAAAAAACCTGCGTCGTTAGAGGAGTTGAGAGCATGTCGACAAAAGCCAGATGAGCCAATGAGAAAATATATCCAAAGGTGGAACATCATCAAAAACTCGGCAGAAAATATATCTGACGAGAGAGCAATAGATGCGTTTGTCGCAGGAATCCGGCGTGGAGATTTTGTCGAGGACTTGGGAAGGACCAATCCAAAGACAGTATCCGCGTTAATGGAGATAGCAAACAGATGGGCAGATGGAGAAGATGCTGTCCACAACAAACGGCACAGGTCGCCAGAGGAGGACCGTGGTCGAAATTATCAACCGAGGTGACGATTTCCTCTGCAGTACTCGAACTATGACGCTCCAGGGCAAATTTCGGCAGGTTTTCGGGCAAACACAGGAGGAAACAACAGAGATGATTATCAGAGAAGCAGTGAACAGCGAGGTGATAACAGGGATGATCCTCGCAACAACAGGCAAAATAGCGGGCCTAGGTTCCCAAGGCCTTTCGTGTCCCCTGAAGAGATGATGAATGGGCCGTGTCAGATGCACTTTTTCCTCGACAACAACGGTAAAAGACAGTCAGGGCACCTGCAGAAAGACTGTCGAAATTTTCAGGCAATGCTAAGGTATGCAGAGCACGCTAACGCGCGGGCAACACAGAGAAATCCTCGAGAACCCAGGAGCGAGATTCACTTGCCGCCTCCTCCCGCGATTACAGACGACAATCGGCATCAGCTCAGAATAGCGGCAGCACCTCCACCACCACCTTATGTTGATCCTAACTCCAACGGAGCGGTGTCGATGATTCAGAAGGGAAGGCCATCCAATAGAGCTCAGAAAGTAATCTCACGACAGGTGTTTATGGCAGAAAAAATGCCTCCACCAACGATCGAGTATCTTAATTGGTCAGGGCAAGATATTGGCTTCACCATAGCAGATCATCCGCAGCAAGTTCCTCGACCAGGGCAATCAGCACTTATTTTACCAGCAGTAATTGCGGGATTTGATGTTTCTCGAGTGTTCATAGATGGCGGCAGCAGCTTAAACCTTATGTATGCAGATACATTAAGAAAGATGAACATATCCCTAGCAAACTTGAAGCCAACAGACACAAGGTTCCATGGTATCACACCGGAGAAACCAAGTTATCCATTGGGAAAGATCAATCTCGACGTTCAGTTTGGAACCCGAGAGAATTATAGAATCGAGAGGCTGGAATTTGAAGTCGTGGATTTTCCATCGCAATACCACGCTCTGTTGGGACGACCAGCATATGCTAGATTTATGGCGGTGCCACATTATACATACCTGTTGTGGAGGTTGCCTGGACCAAAGGGACCAATCACAGTCAAAGGAAGCTTCGCCTTAGCCGATAAATGCGATAAGGACTTTCACCGGCTATCAGAAACTTTCGGGATGCAAGCGGAATACCTGGCGTCAAGGAGTATGACTGACTACGACGTGCTGCCGGACGTTGGAAGGCCAAACAAAGAATCAACTTTCAATACAGAGAAAAATTCTAAGGAGGTGCAGATTCACCCGACAGACCCGAAAAAGACGACATCCATCGCAAACGACATGGACCTCGCATAGGAAAGCGCGCTCGTCGAGTTCCTCCGTGAGAACTGGAAAATCTTCGCATGGTGTCCAGCTGACATGCCAGGAGTGCCCAGGGAACTTGCCGAGCACCACCTAAACTTGGATCCATTAGCGAGACCAATCAAACAACCCTTGCGGCGTTTTTCGGAACCAAACCGCAAGGCCATGCTGTCAGAAATCAATCGACTACGAGAAGCTGGATTTATCAAAGAAATATTTACCGAAGCCACATGGGTAGCAAATCCTGTGTTGGTGCCGAAGAAAAACACTAAGGTCCTTCGCATGTGCGTCGACTTTACGTGTCTCAATAAACATTGTCCAAAGGATCACTTTCCCCTCCCGAGGATCGACCAAATTATCGACTCCACGGCTGGATGTGAACGTCTTTCCTTCCTGGACGCATATTCTGGTTATAACCAGATCAGGTTGAAAGAAGAAGATGAAGTAAAGACAGCATTTATTACACCTTATGGCGTGTTTTGCTACAGAACAATGCCCTTTGGTCTAAAAAATGCGGGAGCAACATATCAGAGGATGATGCAGAAGTGTTTGGCGACACAGATTGGGAAAAACGTGCAAGTATACATCGACGATGTCGTCATAACGTCAAAAAAGGGGACAACACTGATCGAGGATCTCAAGGAAACTTTTGACAACCTTGACAAATTCTGCCTGAAGTTGAACCCGACGAACTGTTCTTTTGGCGTCCCAGGCGGGAGAACTTACGGGGTTTCTAGTCTCGACGAGAGGGATTGAAGCAAATCCCGATAAAATACAAGCTATCGTAACAATGAGAAAGCCATCGAAGTTGAAAGAAATACAACGACTAATGGGCGAGTCGCAGCTTTGAGCAGATTCGTCGCCAGGCTGGGAGAAAAAGCGTTACCATTTTACGCTCTAATAAAGCAAGGAGATAAATTCCAGTGGAACGAAGAGGCCGACAGAGCCTTCGAGGATTTGAAGCGCACAATCTCGACACCACCAATTCTGGTGGCGCCGAAGGAAAAGGAACCTCTCCTGCTGTATATTGCAGCCACGCCCCAAGTGGTGAGCACAGTGCTAGTTGTCGAAAGAGAAGAAGAAGGAAAACTCCATGGAGTGCAAAGGCCGATATATTTCACCAGCGAAGTCCTGTCACCTTCCAAACAGCGGTACCCGCAGTACCAAAAACTAGCATATGGAGTAATTACAACGGCAAGGAAGTTGCGCCACTATTTTTCGGCACACCCGATAATAGTAGTCAATGAAGCACCTCTTTCAAATATACTGAACAATCCAGAAGCTACAGGACGTGTCTCCCTTTGGGGAATAGAACTTTCCCCTCGGGACATCACGTATGAAAAAAGAAAGGCAATCAAGTCGCAAGTTACGCGATTTCATTGCGAGTGGATGGAGCTACAAAACACGGGACCCCCAGATTTGTCGAGAACTTGGACCATGAACTTCGATGGGTCCAAAAGAGTAGAAGGAGCTGGTGCAGGAGTAGTACTTATATCACCTGAAGGCGACAAGTTAAAGTACGTCCTTCGGATGACGTTTCCTAATGCATCTAACAATGAAGCAGAATATGAAGCCCTTATACACGGGATGAAGATGGCGAAAGCTTGCGGTGCAACTCGACTAAAAATCTTTGGCGACTCACAATTGGTGGCTCAGCAAGTTATGAACCAATGTGATGCAGTCAATGATAGCATGATGGCATACAAGGAGGTGTACAATGAGCTTGAGAAGCTGTTTGATGGATGCGAGGTAAATCACATCAGTAGATTGAGCAATGACGAAGCCGACGTTCTCGCAAACATCGGGTCGCAGTGCCTCCCAATCCCGCCAGGAGTATTTTGGGAAGAAATAGCGGAGAGATCCACGAAGCCAAAAAAGGTGCAGAAAAAAGCAAAAGAAGAGAAAACTTCGGCACCCCTCAAAGAAACCACGGAGGAAGAAGAGGACAAAGAGCTTGTGATGATGGTACAAATTCCTTGGATGCAAGCATATATATCATACATCCTCAGGAAAGAAATACCCGATGATCCAGTTGAGGCAAGGCGAGTTATTCGACGATCTAAAGCTTTTACAGTGATCAAAGGGGAATTATACAAGCGAAGTATATCAGGCGTCCTCCAAAGGTGCGTCACACCCGAAGAAGGAAGAATAATTCTGAAGGATGTACACGAAGGAGTATGTGGCCACCATGCAAGTAGTCGAGCTATTGCAGCCAAAGTTTTTCGGGCAGGATTCTACTGGTTGACAGCAATCAAGGACGCCAAGGAAATAGTAAGAACTTGCGACGCGTGTCAACGGTTCGCCGCAAAACCTCACTCTCCAGCTGCAGAGCTAACACCAATACCATTGTCGTGGCCTTTTGCCCAATGGGGACTTGATATGGTGGGCAAATTGCATAAAGCTTCGCCAGGAGGATATGAGTACTTGCTGGTTGCTGTCGATAAATTCACCAAGTGGATAGAAGCAAAGCCGATAAATTCACCAGATGCAGCATCAGCAATAAAATTCGTGAAGGACATCGTTTTTCGATTTGGAGTACCTCATAGCATCGTTACAGACAATGGCAGCAACTTTACGTCAAAGGAGTTCAAGGCGTACTGTGCAGAGGTAGGCATCAAATCGCACTTCGCGTCAGTTGCACATCCTCAAACCAATGGTCAAGTCGAGAAAGCCAATGGCATCATCTGCAATGGCATCAAGAAACGCCTATTAGGACCACTGGAAAAAGCTCGACATACCTGGCCAGAAGAATTACCAAGTGTGTTATGGAGCATCCGAACAACACCAAATACAGCGACACAGGAGACCCCGTTTTTCCTTGTTCATGGAGCAGAGGCGATACGCCAATAGAAATAGAGCACGACTCCCCTAGAGTCACAGAGTATAATGAAGAAGCTTCCAGGAAGGCATTGGAAGACGACGTCGACGCACTCGACGAAGCTCGAGACGAAGTATTATCAAGGGTAACCAAATATCAGCAGGACCTGAAAAATTACCACAGTCGACGTTTGATACCAAGATCTTTTCAAGTCGGAGATTTAGTTCTGCGACTCAATCAAGAGCGCACTGAAAAACTCGAGTCGCCATGGTTGGGACCTTACGTTGTCACAGAAGTCATCGACGGAGGCGCATACAGGATCAAGGACAAGAAGACGGGGGTTCCTGAGAAAAACCCCTGGAACGTAGCACAGCTCAGGCGGTTCTACGCCTAGAGTCGAAATATAGTCCTCTTCTGTAAAAATACAATGTACTGAAACGCCCGCGAGTTTTCAGACGCACTCTTTTCCTTTTCGGGGCACCGAGTGGGGCCAAAAAGGTTTTTAATGTGGCGGGCTCGCGGTGCTGCAATATAATAAAGATAGTGGAGATCTATTTCTTATTCTTCGACACGCTCGGGGGCTTAATGCCTCCAAGTTTTCAAAATACATACAACATAGACATATTGGACTTACCAAAATATTTCGCCTTGGTACACTAAATACCTCGCCAAATATCGGAAGCTAATAAAAAATAGTATACGCGCCAAAAAACTTATTGCTTTGGTCCAAGAACCTTGCGACAAAAATAGAGAACTTTGACACCACGACACCCGGGGGCTTTCAACCCATCAATGAAAAAACAGAGATATCTTATTATGACACGAGGAAAAATCTTCGAGATGGAAAAAACAATACAACTCCAGCCAAAAGCTCGGGGACTCAATGATCAAAAACACAGCTTTACAATATAGATTGTGTTCACAAATACACAAAGATGTATCAATGACAGAAATACAACAAAGAAGAGGGAAAAGTTTTCAAGGGAAACCTAGCACATGATCTATGGTTACCCGCTCAGTAGAAGGACGAGTACTATGTTCAGCATAGCTTCCCTTCACGAAGAACTCAGAATCCATCCGAAGAAGTTCATCCATCATATCCTCAGCAACGGGAGTCACCAAATCGTCAATCTTGCCCATATTTCTCTTTTTCTTTGCCATCTTTGCCAAACAAGTAGGAACAATCTGATCTATGGGCAATTTTGGATGACAAATTTTTATCATCATCATGGCAAATCTTGCGCCAGCAGAAAGTTGAGCTCGCACAAAGCCATGGATTCGTGGAGCATCTCGAAATTTCTCCATTAAAGCTGGAAGGGTTTCTGGCATTTTGTTCCGAGGGAACATGGTTCCATAAACTAAGAATAAAGTCTTCGTACAGAAGTCAAGGAAATCGCGGACCTGAGCCGCGCGATCTTGAAATCTGACGATTTGGCGGGTGCGCTCAGGAGTGACCCAAAAATTAGACCATGCTGCGCAGCCAATCTCAGCAAAACAGTGGTTCGAGCTTCAACACGTTGGTCTTCGGCAGCAGCATCCAGAAACGAGCCTGACACATCAAACAAAAAATCAAGGAACGAATGGTGAAGAATAAAATCTAATATGATTACGAGCGGGAAAACATACCTGTCATGTCCAAACTAGCATCAGACATTAGCTGAAGCATATAGTTTTCGCGGGAAGAAGCTTCAGCGGCTTCAGCAACAGCAGCATCCTTCGCAGCAATGGCTTCTTTCGCCTGTTGAAGAGCAATTTCTTCTCTTTCGGATGTTTGTCGAGATTTTTCCATCATCGCAAGAGTTTGTTTCTTCATGGATTGAAGTTGCTGTCGAAGTTCTTGCAAATCTTCTGACGAATGTTTGCTTGAAGAACCTTCGAGAGGGTTATCAGCGATTGGCATTTTCTTCGACAAGGAAGAAGCGGGAGAAGCATCGGCAGAGCAAGGATTGGTCGAATAGTTGTCAAATATTAACTGGAAAAGAAGGCGCCAGGATCAATGATAGTGCCAGAAGGAATTTCATTAATTTCTAGAAATATTTACATAGGCATTACAAAAGAAGTTTCTCCTAAAGGACTACCAGGATAATTGTCGCCAAAGCTAAATTGGCGACAAGGGCAAAAGAAACAGAGAACGAAAAAACAAAGAGGCATGCAACTAGACCTCCGACCTTGATGAGCTAGGAGTTGAAGCTGGTTTGATCCCAAGATAGGCCAGGATTTTCTTCGTGTTGGGCTTGGCTGCCTTAATCAACGACCTCCATCTTGACTGCTCTATCTGATCGGTGTCGCCAACCTTCATCCAATCAACAGTTTGTTGGCTGTCAGCGACCAGGGCAACAGTACTCTCGACAGCAATTTTCATGTTTTCCTGGCGCATCTTCAGTCCAAGGTCCTCTGATGAATTGAAGCTCTTGGCAAGGGCAAGGAAAGTCGGGGGCTCCTCTTTCTTTGGGAAGAAGTAGGGGAACAGCATCGACAGTCCTGCACTAGCATTTGCCACGCCTTCATGAATTTCGGATCCATGAAGCTCCAGATAAGAAAGTGCGTCAAGGAGAGGGTCATTGTCGGGATTCTCCAGATCAAATTCTTGGTTTGTTTGGTCTGCCACAGGAAACAAAACGTTGGTCAAAAACAAGAAACAGCGGGTCTCATAAATATAGAAGGGATCAATAATATTACTTTGAGTGCGTCGACTTTGTGATTTCAGGCGCTTGAGGATCCCCTGCTCATGAGCAGCTTGTGCAGCTTTATGCTCGGTTAAAGCAGATTCAGCATCCTCAAGTCTTTTCTGCAGTTCCTCGACACTAGCAGCTTTTGCTTTGGCTTCATCAGCCTCGGCTTTGGCTTCGCTAGCAACAAGTTCGGCTTTCTTGCGAGCCGCCTCACTTTGCTCCAGTTTTTGAGCAAGTGCGTCGGCACGTTTGTTGGCCTCTGCAAGTTTCTCTGTCGAGATAAAAAAAAAAGAAGAAGAAAGATCAAAAATTGCGACAAACAGCAGGAGCAAAAAGTCAGAAAGAACGGCAAGTAGAAAAATTGTTACCTTCAGTTCTGCTGGCATACTCACGGTACCCAATGAATTGGGATCTGATGCGGATAAGCTCTTTGATCATGGGCTATCAAAGAAGAACAAAGAAAGAGAAACATCGGCATGAAAAAAGAGTGAAGGCGTAAAAAAGCAAAATAGAGGAAATACAGAAATCGGCAAGAAAACTAAAAAACTTACATCATCCAAGAGCAGAGTAGAAGAGCTACCCAATTGAGGGGCAGGCTCAGTGATCATATCAATCCTTGTCCTTTTTGGTGAAGGAGCAAGGGGGCTTGATGGCGGAGTAGTGGTGACGACGTTTCGTTGAGGAGGCGAGGATTCTTCTCCTTCAACTAGCGTGTCCGAGGCAAGTAAAGTATGTGACGTGCTCGTTCGAGGAGCCACGTCAACAGTTGGTATGTCTTCCTCGTCATCGCTGTGATTAAAAATCGACAGCATAAAAAGCAAGACAAGATAAACATTTCGAGTACAGAAATAAGGAGAAATAAGCAAGACTTACGAGCTGACGAGGGATCCAAGATAAGGATCATAAGCTGCCTTCTGATGAGAAGGGTCAACTTCTTCGGCTTTAGAAGTGCCGGAATCTTCGGCATCATTCCTCTTCCTTTTGCCTCTCGGAGAGACAGCAGGAGGAGGAGATTGTGCTGACACAGTACCTTCGGAAGAACCCGCAGATTTTCGAGAATCCACGGGATCATTCACAAAAGATGGAGCTTCCTGATTGTCATCAGTGACAATGGCTCTTTCTTTGACTTCTCCACCTTCAGGGAGAGGAGGAAGCGAGACAAGGTCTGGATGATTCTATGCCAAACAAAACAGGGAGCAATATCAGAGATAAAGTTACATAAAAGATAGCAAAGCAATAACAAGACAATCAGACAAAGATTACCTCGGGAAGTGGGTTGGCGGCGCTGAATGGCGTCACTCGACAAGACGAAGGGACGGCGTCTTTTTTGTTGAGAGATGAAATTTTTCGGACAAGTTTTTCTAAGTCCTTGACCTCCAAATTCACCGACAGTCGATCTACGTCCTTATCGCCGGCATATTTCCAAAGAGGATGCTTGCGAGCCTGAAGCGGTTGCACCCTGGTCCTAAGAAAGTATGCAGTGATCTGGATACCCGATAACTCCTTGCCGCGAGTATTTTGTAACTCGTGGATACGAGCCATCAAGGTTTCTGTCGACGCCCTTTCTTCTTCGGTGGCCTCCGCGTCCCATGAGCGGCGGCGAAAGATTTTTTCGGCGCCATCAAAAGGAGGGATGTTGTCTTCCGCACATCCGTGGTTCTCCTCCTGAATGTACAACCACTTCTTGCGCCATCCTTGAACTGAGTCAGGAAGCTTGACGTCGAAGTAGTCGACAGTGGGACGAACAGAAATTACAACGCCGCCTATATTATAGGCGACATTGGGCGAGCCATTGCGGCGGCAGAAGAAAATGCGCTTCCATAGCGCCCAGTTAGGCTGGACGCCAAGGAAGGCCTTGCACAAAGTGATGAAAATAGAGATGTGGAGAATGGAATTTGGCGTGAGGTGGTGGAGTTGCAAACCATAGACAAAAAGAAGTCCACGGAGAAAAGGATGAATGGGGGCGGAGAGACCGCGGATGAGGTGGTCGACAAAACTTACCCGGTACCCCATTGGAGGGGTTGGGTAGCTCTCCTCGCTGGGGAAGCGCAATGTCTGGGGTTTCTTGCTGATTCCCAGCTTCCTCAGCATGTTGATGTCCTGAGCGGAAATCTTGGATCTTTCCCACTCCGCCGTTCCGAGATCGACGGCGGCCATGGAGGATTCCGGCGTGCTGTGCCTGGTCAACCGGCGAGGTGGCATTAACAATGGCGCAGGATTCGCAGTCTGGAGGTGAGGAGCTCAGGAGGTTGTGGATTGCAAGGGGAAATTTGCAGATGAGAGAAGGAAGACGGCGCGGGCGGAAGTGTCCAAGGAGGAAGAAGATGAATTTATATAGGGGTGCGGTGAAACGACGAGCCGTTGGATAAGGAAAATGTGTGACAGATGATAGCCACGTGGCTTCAAGGGTAAAAAAGTAATTCAACGTCACGGAAGTTACGGTGTGCGTGCCAGAAAAAGCGGAGGACGTGTGTCCCCCACTTGCACGACGTGTCAAGATAGTGGATTAGTTGGGCCCGCATGGCGGCGAGAAAAGGCTTGCCACAAATTTTTGACAGGCAATCGTGGTTATCGTCAGCAACAACGTCATCTTGACAGAAGGAAAAATTCGGGTCAACAGCTTCATAAAAGGTGACATGGGAAAATAATGATTGAGCCTTTGATCAAATACAAGTTTCTGATCAAATGCTCGGGGGCTACTTTGGAAAAAAGAAAAAGATCTAGAAAGACAAAATAGAAGTGGCATGAGCCTATGACCAAATACAAATATTTGTTCATAGCCTCGGGGGCTACTCCCATCGGGAACGCTGTTCGCGTGCCCGATGAAATTATAAAAGAAAGAAAGAAAGAGAAAAAAGAAAGATAGAAGAGTAAAAGAGTATATTTCGAGTTATAATTAACTCTACATATACTCCCATCGGGAGAGCAATATAAGTCATCTTTGACTCGATAAAATGTGCCATTCCAACAGCCGGAAAAGCACTCGACAATATATTCTCAGAACGCCAAAGTTGCGATCAATTTCTGAATGCCGCAAATTTGCGAAGGTAAGACCCCAGATCCGTTCTGCTGGGCGTGGCATCGCCGAAGACTGCACTCTGCTACTTTTATCCGTATCAACAGATACGAAGAAAAATCCTAACGGACGCGTTAGGTACCCGATAAATTTGACTGGGACTCGACAGAATGGTAAGACCTTAAGCGGCACCTGTCGAAGTTTACACCAGTATCCCGAGATCATGTCCAGGGACGTGATCTTGAAGTAGGTTTTTGCGGATTGCCACTAGAGCAGTTAACTAGTACCTGATCCATCAGATGAACTAGCCCCAACTACCATTATCCCTGTACAATATAGAGTTTTATGTGAAGAAATATAAAAAAGTTGAAGCTGTCGAATAAAAATAAACAGTGGAGATTTTACCTGACTCTACGATTCAAGCAAAATCTCGGGGGCTACTGACATAGGCATCCCAAATGGGCCTGCCGAAGATAGTACCCGGGGTTTATTGAAGGCCCACTACTCGAAGAATAAGAAGATTCAGGAGCCCAAGATGTATTTAAGGAAAGATAGAGTTGTAATAGGAAGTGTCATTTGTAATCTTGCGGGATGAGTTGGAAACCTTCCCGGACTATGTAACTTGTACTATATGAATCCCTCGGCTCCGCCTCCTATAAAAGGGGGAGTCGAGGGACACAGAGATCATTGAATCATTGTTTACAAACCCTAGTTTTCGTAATCGTCGAGTACTTTTCGGCTGAAACCTTCGAGATCTACTTGCCCTCTACTTCCAACTAAACCCTAGCCTACAATCCATAGGCATTGACAAGTTGATACCTTGTCAGCTGGACACCGTCACCGCCGTAGCAATTTGGGTTTGATCTTGATTGTTTGATAGGGGAAACTCTCCCGGTATCGATTTCTACTTGTTGTTGATGCTATTGAGTGAAACCATTGAACCAAGGTTTATGTTCAGATTGTTATTCATCATCATATCACCTCTGATCATGTTCCATATGATGTCTTGTGAGTAGTTCGTTTAGTTCTTGAGGACATGGGTGAAGTCTAAATGTTAGTAGTGAACTATGGTTGAGTAATATTCAATGTTATGATATTTAAGTTGTGGTGTTATTCTTCTAGTGGTGTCATGTGAACGTCGACTACATGACACTTCACCTTTATGGGCCTAGGGGAATGCATCTTGTACTCGTTTGCCAATTGCGGGGTTGCCGGAGTGACAGAAACCTAAACCCCCGTTGGTATATCGATGCAGGAGGGATAGCAGGATCTCAGAGTTTAAGGCTGTGGTTAGATTTATTCTTAATTACTTTCTTGTAGTTGCGGATGCTTGCAAGGGGTATAATCACAAGTATGTATTAGTCCTAGGAAGGGCGGTACGTTAGCATAGGTTCACCCACACAGCACTTATCATAACAATGAAGATTATTTAGCCGTATGTAGCGAAAGCACTAGACTAAAATCCCGTGTGTCCTCGAGAACGTTTGGTCATTATAAGTAAACAACCCGGCTTGTCCTTTGTGCTAAAAAGGATTGGGCCACTCGCTGCAATTGTTACTCTCACACTTTACTTACTCGTACTTTATTCAACTGTTACATCAAAACCCCCTGAATACTTGTCTGTGAGCATTTACAGGGAATCCTTCATCGAAACTGCTTGTCAACACCTTCTGCTCCTCGTTGGGATCGACATTCTTACTTATCGAAAATACTACGATACACCCCCTATACTTGTGGGTCATCAAGACTATTTTCTGGCGCCGTTGCCGGGGAGTGAAGCGCTATTGGTAAGTGGAATTGGTAAGGAAAATCTTTACTGTTTGTGCTGATTTTATTTACTTTGCTGCTATAAGTCATTATGGAGAGATCTTCTCTTCAATTTCTATTTGGGAAATCTACTACTACTGCAACGGTAGTGGATGAGGCGCCAGGTGAGGAAGTGATACCATGTAAAATACCTATGAAAATTATTGAACGTGTTATGGATAACCGCTATGAAGGGGATGGAACTGTCCACCCTGGAGATCATTTATTGTTCTTACATGAATTATGCGGTTTATTCAAGTGTGCAGGTATTGCTATGTATGAAGTGAGGAAGAAACTATTCTCTATATCGCTATCTGGTAAGGCGGCGCATTGGTATAAATTACTGGATAATGGGGATGCTCGTGCATGGAATGATATTGTGCCCGGGTCTTCTTCGAAGTTCTATCCTCCAAGTGACATTCACAAGGATCGGAATCGCCTCTATACTTTTTGGCCTCATGATGGAGAGAGTATTGCCCAAGCTTGGGGGAGAGTGACGTCTTTAATGCTCAAATGCACCATTCATGTGCTTCCTGGTAATGTTATTATGGATCTTTTCGATGCACGACTTTCTTTACAAGACAAGACCTTGCATTTGGATACTTCTTGTTACGGATCATTTACACGCAACAAAGAAGAGTTTAAAAGGGACCTTCTTGATCGGATCCAAGAAAATACGAAGGTTGGGAGAACGACAAGGATAGAGAATCGGGTATAATTTATGATTATAAATGCATTGAAGCTTTTATGGATCGATAAATTTCGTAATATGAGTGCTACATATGGTCTTGATTCTCAAGTTGCTGCAAATCTTTATAAAGCTTTTGCCTCTCATTATGAATTGCCTAAGAAGAATTTTGATAAGTATCATGAACCGTATAAAGATAAAATTGATTCATCTATTAATAAATGCGTTGTAGTTGAAACTGCTGATCATGTTATTCCTGAAGCTTATATTGAAAAAACTCCTTTCCCTGCTAAAATGAAGGAGTACTCTGTTATAAATAGTGTGGTTCATAAAAGTGAAAAGAAACCTGTAGAACCTGAAGAACAAATAAAAGTTGAACCTGCTGTTGCAATAGTTAAAGATCTTGTATTTGAAAATGTGAAGGATGGTCATATTATTTTCTGTGAAGATGCTTCTAATATTGTTTCACATCCTAATAAACCCAAGCAAGCTAGTGTTCCTATGCTATCTGTTAGAATTGGTGATCATTGCTATTATGGTTTATGTGATATTGGTGCAAGTGTTAGTGCTATTCCTTATGAGCTTTATACGGAGATTATGCACGAAATTGGTTCTTGTGAACTTGAAGATATTGATGTGGTTATTCAGCTGGCTAATAGAGAAACTATCTCTCCAATTGGAATTGTCCGAGATGTGGAAGTTCTATGTGGTAAGATTAAATATCCTGCTGACTTTTTGGTACTTGGTTCTGCTGCTAGTGGTTATTGCCCTATTATTTTTGGTAGACCTTTTCTAAATACTTGTGGAGCTATTATAGATTGCAAGAAAGAGAAAATCTTGACTAAATTTGCTGGTGAATCATATGAGTTTAACTTCTCTAAATTTACCAAAGCTCCTTATAAAGCTGATTTGCCTAATAATGATTTTAAAATGGAACAGTGTGCATCTATTGTTCTTGTTCCTAATAATCCTTTGCAGCAACATTTGGAGGATAGCGAGAGTGAAGTTTAAAGGAAAGAAAGAGATGAGCTTGAGGAAATTTTTCTTCGCCAACCTATTCTTAAGCATGATTTACCGGTGGAAGATCTGGGTACAACACCGCCACCAAAGGAAGATCCTGTCTTTGATTTAAAACCATTGCCTGATAATCTTAAATATGCTCATATTGATGATAAGAAAATATATCCTGTTATTATTAGTTCTAAGCTTACAGAGTTTGAAGAAGAAAGGCTATTGGAAATATTGAAGAAACACCGAGGCGCTATTGGCTACACTCTTGATGATTTGAAGGGGATTTCTCCTTCTATTTGCCAACATGCTATTAATATGGAAGATGATGCAAAGCCTGTTGTTGAACATCAGCGTCGTCTAATTCCGAAGATGAAGGAGGTGGTAAGGAATGAGGTATTAAAACTTCTTGAAGCTGGTATTATATATCCTATTGCTGATAGTAGATGGGTTAGTCCTGTGCATTGCGTTCCCAAGAAAGGAGGAATGACTGTTGTGCCTAATGATAATGATGAGCTCATCCCTCAAAGAGTAGTTGTAGGGTATAGAATGTGCATTGATTTTCGAAAAGTTAATAAAGTTACTAAGAAAGATCATTACCCTTTACCGTTTATTGATCAAATGCTAGAAAGATTGTCTAAAAATACTCATTTTTGCTTTCTTGATGGTTATTCTGGGTTTTCACAAATTGCTGTTAAAACTAAAGATCAAGAGAAAACCACTTTTACTTGTCCCTATGGAACTTATGCTTATAGGCGTATGCCTTTTGGTTTATGTAATGCCCCTGCTACTTTTCAAAGATGCATGTCTGCTATTTTTCATGGCTTTTGTGAGAGTATTGTGGAAGTATTCATGGATGATTTTTCCGTCTATGGGAATTCTTTTGATAGTTGTTTGCGAAACCTTGATAAAGTTTTGCAGAGATGTGAAGAAACTAACCTTGTTCTTAATTGGGAGAAATGCCACTTTATGGTTAATGAAGGAATTGTAGTGGGACATAAAATTTCTGAGAGAGGTATTGAAGTTGATAGAGCTAAAGTTGAAGCAATTGAGAAGATGCCCTATCCGAGGGATGTTAAAGGTATTCGTAGTGTTCTTGGTCATGCTGGGTTTTATAGGAGATTTATTAAAGATTTCTCCAAGATTTCAAAGCCTCTTACTAATCTTCTTCAAAAAGACGTACCTTTTGTTTTTGATGATGATTGTAAGGAAGCTTTTGAAACTCTAAAGAAAGCCTTAACAACTGCTCCTGTAGTTGAACCTCCTGATTGGAACTTACCATTTGAAATTATGTGTGATGCTAGTGATTTTGCTGTAGGCGCTGTTCTTGGACAGCGGGTAAATAAAAAACTGAATGTTATTCATTATGCTAGTAAAACTCTTGATGCTGCTCAAAGAAATTATGCTACAACTGAAAAAGAATTATTAGCTGTAGTCTTTGCTTGTGATAAATTTAGATCTTATATTGTTGATTCAAAAGTTACGATTCATACTGATCATGCTGCAATTAGATACCTTATGACAAAGAAAGATGCTAAGCCGAGGCTTATTAGATGGGTACTTCTTTTGCAAGAATTTGATTTACATATTGTAGATAGGAAAGGTGCTGATAATCCTGTCGCTGATAATTTGTCTAGATTGGAAAATATTGCTTATGATCCTGTTCCTGTTAATGATAGTTTTCCATATGAACAATTGGCTGTAATAAAGGTGAGCTCGCGAGACAGTCCTTGGTATGCTGATTATGCTAACTTTATTGTTTCCAAGTACTTGCCTCCAACCTTTTCAGCTCAGCAAAGGAGGAAATTCTTTTATGACTTGAGGCATTATTTCTGGGATGACCCACACTTATATAAAGAAGGAGTGGATGGTATTATGCGAAGATGTGTTCCCGAATATGAACAACAAGAGATATTGAGTAAATATCATGGTAGTGCTTATGGAGGACATCACGCTGGAGAAAGAACCGCGCAAAAGGTTCTACAATCAGGTTTTTATTGGCCAACTCTCTTCAAGGATGCGAGAAAGTTTATTTTATCTTGTGATAAATGCCAAAGGGTTGGTAATATCTCCAGACGTAATGAAATGCCTATGAATTATACTCTTGTAATTGAACCATTTGATTGTTGGGGATTTGACTTCATGGGACCTTTTCCGTCTTCAGAAGGTAACACTCATATACTTGTTGCTGTTGATTATGTTACTAAATGGGTGGAAGCCATACCTTCAAAAAGTGCTGATGGTGAGACCTCTTTAAGAATGCTTTTAGACATTATTTTTCCTAGATTTGGAGTGCCTAGATATATTATGACTGATGGAGGTTCTCATTTTATTCATGGAGGTTTTAGAAAAACTCTTGCTAGGTATGGTATTAATCATAGAATTGCTTCCGCTTATCATCCTCAAACTAGTGGGCAAGTAGAATTATCAAATAGAGAGATTAAATCTATCTTGCAAAAGACTGTTAATACAACTAGAAAGAATTGGGCTAGTAAATTGAAGGATGCACTATGGGCTTATAGAACTGCTTATAAAAATCCCATGGGAATGTCACCTTATAAAATGGTTTACGGAAAAGCTTGTCATTTACCTTTAGAACTAGAGCACAAAGCTTATTGGGCTGTTAGAGAATTAAATAAAGATCCTAAACTTGCCGGTGATAAGAGGTTGTTGCAATTAAGTTCTCTAGATGAATGGAGAAGTGAAGCTTATGAAAATGCTAAACTCTTTAAAGAAAAAGTTAAAAAATGGCATGATAGAAGGATTATCAAAAGAGAATTTAATATTGGGGATAAAGTCCTATTGTATCGGTCTCGTCTCAGATTCTTTGCAGGGAAATTACTCTCAAAATGGGAAGGACCATATGTTGTTGAGGAGGTGTATCGTTCAGGAGCAATTAAAATTAGCTCTCTCCAAGGCAATGCTACGCAAGTGGTGAATGGACAAAGACTCAAGCATTATATCTCGGGTGATTCCTATAATGTTGATGTTGATATTATTCGAGTGGAAACACCGGAGGCTTTCATCAAAGGACAAATTGACAGTCCGCCAGAACTCGACTTTGAATAGGTAACAGTACTGGTAATGAAAAGTACGCAATTTACTGTCCGAACAATATTTTTGCTGTTTTTGGAAAATATGAAAAATTACGAGATCGAAACGGAGTGGAAAAGACGCAGGAGGGCGTGCCACCATAGGCCGGCGCGGCCTGACCTGGGCCCGCGCCGCCCTATGGTCTGGCCGCCTCGTCGCCCCTTTTCGACTCTAGTTCGATCTGGTACTTTCCTTTTGTCGTGAAATTTTTTGCTATATAATCCCCCGGACCCCTGGAGGTCCGTATATCGTTCTCTCGACGTGTTTTATTTCGAGCTGTTTCTGCCAGGATCTGTTTTTCAGTTTAGAAGCACCATGGTCTCCAAGAACAAGGGCAAGGAGTTTCCGGATGAAGATAATTGAGATCTTGGGTGGAAGGAGGAGGACAAGGACGTCAAGGAAGAGGATGAAGAAGAGGTGGAGGAAGATTCGCGTGCACACCTGCGTGCTACCATCGCAAGCATCAAGGTGGTGGACAACCCTTTTAGTGCAAACAAGAGCGCAAGAATTCGCACTGGAGGAGCGGTTCCACGTCATTACCTAGCTCCGAAAACATCTTTATCAGGCATTCACCATCCCTTCCACAATCTAATTTTCAATAATCAAATTGAAGGGACTCCCAAGGCAGCATTGCCTAGCAATTGGGATATAGATCGCTCTAACACTGCAGGAAGGAGGAAGCCTAAGGGTGAAGAGTGGGGAAATAACTCCAAGAGTTGGGACTCGCCGTCGGACAGACTTCTTAACCGCGTCGAGCACAATTCGGAGATGATTCGCAATCTCACATACAAGATTGATGAGCTTCAGGAGCTTATTGAGAAGCTTGTCAGGAATTCATCACCACCATCGCCAAAGGAGTAATTCATCATCGGTATTGGCATCCCCTTGGTTTGTTCCAAGCTTGGGGGAGTGCCGCGGTATCACATTATCACTACCTTTTACTTTTTACTGTCAAGTAGTGTCATATCATGAGTAGGGAAGTTATCATATAAGATGGGTTGCAGTTTGGAAGTATCTCTCCTTTAGTTGGTTGTCTATGTATCCCTTGGTGTGAGTTATCGTTATGGAATATTAATGAGAAGTCTTATCATTTACATATTGCACATCTTATTTTAGTTTGCAATCTCTATTATATGATTTACCTTGTTGTTAGTATTGGTATCACTTTGGGAGCATTGAATAAATCTATTTGGTTTTGGCAAACTTAGCATTGGTCAATAGCAACAACAATTTGAGGTTTAAGTAGAAAAGAGAAATACATGTAGTTGTTTCATTGTCTTTCTTTCTTGTTAGCTCATAGCTTATTATTCTGAAGTTAATATTGTTTGTGCTTACAAGGAAGATGCATGATTGTTTCTATCACATATATATTTGTTTGTTTCCTTCAACTCTTATGCTTGCTAATTAGCCTTGCTAGCCAAAGACCTGTACTGAGAGGGAATACTTCTCGTGCATCCAAACCTTAGCCCAAACCTATGTCATTTGTGTCCACCATACCTACCTACTACATGGTATTTTCTGCCATTCCAAGTAAATACTTCGTGTGCTACCTTTAAACAATTCAAAACTTATTATCTCTTATTTGTGTCAATGTTTTATAGCTCATGAGGAAGTATGTGGTGTTTTATCTTTCAATCTTGTTGGGCAACTTTCACCAATGGACTAGTGGCTTCATCCGCTTATCCAATAATTTTGCAAAAAGAGCTGGCAATGGGATTCCCAGTCCCAAACTAATTAACCTAATTAGACACTCCTCCATGGTATGTGATTGATGGACGGCACCCGAAGGATTCGGTTAGCCATGGCTTGTGTAAGCAAAGGTTGGGGGGAGTGTCATCATCATAATAAAACCAAAATAAAAAGGCACTCCTTCATGGTATGAGATTGTTGGCAGGCACCCGAGGATTCGGTTAGCCATGGTTTGTGAAAGAAAGGCTGGAAGGAGTGCCACACAAAATAAAAATAAAATGGGAGCCGCTCTTTGAAGGTTGTCTGGCAAGGGGGTTAGAGTACCCGCTACCAGTCGTTGACAACAACAAACACCTCTCAAAACTTTACTTTTATTCTCTTTATATGATTTCAAAACTGAAAAAGCTCTAGCACATGATTTAATCCCTGCTTCCCTCTGCGAAGGGCCTGTCTTTTACTTTATGTTGAGTCAGTAAACCTATTTCCCTCCATCTCAAGCAAGCATTTTAGTTGTTGTGATCAAACCATTATATTGTGATTTGCTTTATCATGTCTTTTATTCTTCCTTGTTTAGTACAAGTTTTATCTGAATGAATATAGCTTTGCAAGTTATCAATGATCATGAGGAGACCGTTATGATTGAGTATGCAAGTTGTGCCTTATAAACTTTAACATGAGAGCGCTGCTCAATGAGATAAATATAATTTGTTAATTGTTCTCTGACCAAGAACGAAGTTTGCCATCACCAACTATGATTTCTTATGCACCTTTATTTGTGATTACCTTATACTTGTTTCAAGTTGAATTATATGAGGAAGTTGTTTACTAGAATGTCTTGTGTGAATGAATATGATGCTTCTTGTCCGTATTTTATTTATCGACTCTTCACTCCATAAACATGTGGTCCTGTTTACCGAGTTCAGTTTCGCTTGGGGACAAGCGAAGTCTAAGCTTGGGGGTAGTTGATACGTCCAATTTGCATCACTATTTTATATCATAATTTGCTGTTATTCATTGATATATTTCATATTGGGACACAATATTTATGTTATTTCATCTATTTTGCATGTTTCATCATTATTGGAGGATCAAGCACCGGAGCCAGGATTCTGCTGGAAAAAGCACCGTCAGAACGCAATATTTCGGAAGATCAACTGTGGAAGGAAATTATACCAAAAATCCTATTTTTCCAGATGACGAAGGAAGCCAGAAGGGGGAGCTGAGAAGACACAAGGTGGGGCCAGACCACAGGCCGGCGCGGCCCATGGCCTGGCCGCGCCACCTTGTGGTGTGGGGGCCCCACAGCCCCTTTCGCCTCCTTTTCTTCGCGAAACCCTTCGTCCCAAAAACCTAAGCCACAGAGGGTACCTCGCGAAGAGCCACAGCCGCCTCTGCGGGGCGGAGAACACCAGAGAGAAAAGAGCTCTCCGGCGGGCAGGAATCCGCCGGGGAAATTCCCTCCAGGAGGGGGAAATCGACGCCATCGTCACCGTCATCGAGCTGGACATCATCTCCATCACCATCATCATCATCTCCACCATCATCACCGCCGTCTCCACCGCTGGACACCATCACCGCCGTAGCAATTTGGGTTTGATCTTGATTGTTTGATAGGGGAAACTCTCCCGGTATCGATTTCTACTTGTTGTTGATGCTATTGAGTGAAACCATTGAACCAAGGTTTATGTTCAGATTGTTATTCATCATCATATCACCTCTGATCATGTTCCATATGATGTCTTGTGACTAGTTTGTTTAGTTCTTGAGGACATGGGTGAAGTCTAAATGTTAGTAGTGAACTATGGTTGAGTAATATTCAATGTTATGATATTTAAGTTGTGGTGTTATTCTTCTAGTGGTGTCATGTGAACGTCGACTACATGACACTTCACCTTTATGGGCCTAGGGGAATGCATCTTGTACTCGTTTGCCAATTGCGGGGTTGCCGGAGTGACAGAAACCTAAACCCCCGTTGGTATATCGATGCAGGAGGGATAGCAGGATCTCAGAGTTTAAGGCTGTGGTTAGATTTATTCTTAATTACTTTCTTGTAGTTGCGGATGCTTGCAAGGGGTATAATCACAAGTATGTATTAGTCCTAGGAAGGGCGATACATTAGCATAGGTTCACCCACACAGCACTTATCATAACAATGAAGATTATTTAGCCGTATGTAGCGAAAGCACTAGACTAAAATCCCGTGTGTCCTCGAGAACGTTTGGTCATTATAAGTAAACAACCCGGCTTGTCCTTTGTGCTAAAAAGGATTGGGCCACTCGCTGCAATTGTTACTCTCACACTTTACTTACTCGTACTTTATTCAACTGTTACATCAAAACCCCCTGAATACTTGTCTGTGAGCATTTACAGGGAATCCTTCATCGAAACTGCTTGTCAACACCTTCTGCTCCTCGTTGGGATCGACATTCTTACTTATCGAAAATACTACGATACACCCCCTATACTTGTGGATCATCAATGCCTAATCCATGATCATGCTCTTGAGGTATGTGAGGATAAGTTAAACCCTACTAGGATAAGTAGATCCCATCTCCACATGAAATTATAGGGAGACCACTAGTAATCAAATCTAAGCTTATATCCCAACCTTTACTTGTGAATCACTTGGTGATCATAAGTAGAATCCTACCATATCTATATTTCATAAATTACAGAACATAAGAAAACCTTAGAGTAAAACTCTATACCTAATATGGTGAGAAACCATCCATCCATATGACCAAAGTTAACTATAAAAAGAACCATAGACATTTTAGTTACTTCAATGATGAATTAAGGATTCTAATAGAAGTCCAATGGACTAAGATAGAACCCATTCTCAGATCCTTAGTAACTAGAGGAGCACATGAAATATTAAGCCAGTAATTATATTATCATACATAGGGAGATTAAAACATAGGCCATATTTTAGATTCAACCATGTGCAATTAGGAGAATATGATTAGAACCCTACTTGTTCATTAATTGAAACCTATGCTTCAATTATTAAAAACAAGAGACACCCAATGATAAACCCTATATTAAAACATGTGTGATTATCAATCACTTATCCTTATAACCAAGACCAAACCATGAAAAGAGTAGTACCTACTCTAGGTATTTCAAGGTGTTACTAAACTATAATAAAAGTACTAAACTTGGAAGGAGTTCTAGTAGAAATTCCAATTCATTAGCACATAGTTATGCACATAAGATAATAGGCAAGTGACAACATTCTCGAATAGGAGATCAAGTCCTTAGAAATATTCAGGTATAGGAATTCATGCCACTAGATCATCTCCTTAACTTATAAAAATTAGGGCACATAAAATCACACCTTTGAAATCCTATTTCAAAATAAGATACCAAGCCTTAAGATCATAATTCATTAATAAATTCTTGCTAGATAAAGCAAAGTCAATATATCACCTATTATTAAAAAGCACTATAATTACTATAAAAAAATATTTGGAATCTTAAAAGAAAGAGAATGGAAGATTATAAATATTAACATACATATTTGAAATATTGTGTATGTTGAACCTATCATTATATTAAAAATCAAAATAGTATGTCTCAAGTAGAATTACTACTTAAGAAGTAATTGCCAAGTTAATAGTATTTACAAATATCTGCAAACAAATTTGAATTCAAAACTGAATTCAAAAATAGAAATTGAAAACAGAAAAAGGAAAAGGAGGGAAGAACTCACCTGGACTTACCTTACCACGCAGCAGTAGCCCACCAACACGGCCCAAGCCACGGCCCAGCAGGCCACCACGTACCTCTTCGTTTAAAAAAAACAGAGGGAGGGTCATCCTCATCCTCTCGCGCACGGGAAGGACAGCACGACGGCGTGCTCGACTTCCCATCGTCGCTGTCGATCTCTCCTTCATCGTCGGCGTGACGAGGCTTGGCCTTGGCGCCGTATAAAGCCTCCCAACGAACCCTAGCTCGGATTTCTTCCTCCCCCTGCTTAATTTTCCCCTTTTGCCGAAACCCTAGTCGCTCGGACTCCAACTATCGCCGCCGGTAGGGACCTCCCCGAGCCTCTCCGAGGACGCCATCATCTTCACCACGCTCGACATGCCCATCCTGCACCAGGAATCGAGCCAGAGTGCCTCGGAGCATCTCCGTCGAGCTCGCCCTCTCCGACGGTCGGAGCCGTCGATTCCGACGATCTGGAGCTCCTCCGACCCTGTTGTCGCCTCCATCGTGCTCCTGGTGAGCTCCTCGATCGTCCAGTGTGCTCGCCTTGCTCGATTAGGCATTGTAGCGTCGTCGCCGCATGCGCCTATTTCCGCCGCCGCGGTACATCGTCACCGGCCAAGCTCCGGTGGCCATAAAGTGGCGGCGAGACCACCACTGTGTTCCCCTCGCTATTCCGCTTCAGACTAAACCACTCGCTCATCCGTGGGAGCACCACAGAGCCGCCGCCGTCGACGACTGGCTCGCCGGCAGTGAGCATCCCTGCCACCTCGTAAATTTTGACTCCGGTCAAAGGAGACGTGGCTGCTGACGTGTCTCAGGCCCACTAGTCAGTGTCTCAGTGGGTAGACAGTCCGGGTAGCTTTAGTACTTTGTTTCGTTCTAATTCAAATCTTATTTAATTGCTGCAACTTCAAATAATTATAGAAAACTAATAAAAACTCAGAAAAATAAATATATGATATCAAAATGATCCTAAAAATAAACTCTATCCAATAAAAATATAAAATGAAATTTTTATTTTTAATAAAAATTTAATTATTTAATACTTGTTATTTAAGCCTTTTCTTTTAATTCAAAATGCAATTAAAATTCAATAATTAGGAAAACTTTCTAAATTAAATAGAAAAATAGTAAATAAATAAAGAAAACATTAAAAATTAATTTTATTTATTTGTTAATTTATTAAATCCTTATTAGAAGGATTTAAACCTAATTAATAATTACCTTAATTATTAATTCATTAAAAATAATATAATGCCAAATTCAATGTTATTTTTAATTCCAAGTTATTAATAACTTCAACTTTAAAATGAAGTTAACAAATAACTACATGGTAAATAGCAAACCCTAATTCCATATTGAATGATAGTACAATCCTATCATTTCATGTGAAACCCTAAAACCCTAACTCCATTAGGAACCCTAGTTCCATTATTACATGTGAACCCTAAATAGTTTCCAAACCTAAACCCAAGTTCACATGTGATCATATTACTTCAATAATAGTCATATAACCATAGTAGCAACTAAATATTTGCCATGACCACATCAAATGTAGAACCCTATCACTAGCAGATTAGCATTCCATGTGTTCAACTTAATCAAGCCTAGCTGATCAAATAGGACCAACCCTAGTTCCTATCTTCCGGGACACCAAACTTAGTTATCCATGCTTAGCATCACACAATTGTGATGAACCTCAGGAGCAACTATACCAAATCTTGAGCATTACCTAACCATATTCCGCTAAACCCTACTAGTGTTGGATACTTATCAACCATCCTATTTAGGAGCCAATTATTCCTTATATAATAAGAACCAACCGTAAAACCTAGACCACCTCAACCCTAATTGATATACTTCTTATTATTTAAGAAGTATGTTCTTCAAAAGTTATTCTTTTGAAGTAAACAAAGAATCATCATCAACCCTACTTATAAGGACCTATAAACCCTAGCTAGCTATCACCAACAAGAAGAACCAATCTTAATAGCAACCTTATATGATTAAATTACTTAGGAAACCTAGGCTTAACACAACCTTACAAGCCCTAGGTGTTGATGAACCCAACTAAGTTGTGATCCATCTACTACTTACTCCAGAAACCAATTAGAACCATAGAAAACCATAGAACTCCACAAACCTAATTATCATACTTGTTCTTCAAAAGTTATTCCTTTGAAGTATATGATAATTAATCATTAACCATGCCATATAGTAATAAAAACTGACCACTAGTCTTTACATGTTAACATTATGCCAAATATCATTCTCTGTGTGCTCAATTGATTACTATGCTTTATTATCTACCTGTCCATGATACCAAGTAATCCTACCTGAATAAGAACCTTGTTTGTGAATCACTCTAAAAGTGCAACACACCCTGAATCAATCATTACAACTCACTGATCCTAAATCATCGGGGTTAGGTCACGCTTAGAACGATTGCATCTCATACTTATGCATTATTGCATCCTTGCCAATCTTTTAAACATCGTCCTTACCGGACGATGATGCTATTTCAAAATTTGGAGTTATTGCGTATCGAAGACCTTGCCTGCATAATCTTGCAGTCAAGAAAGGCAAGTTCATCACTTGCTCATGTCATTTGAGTATCTTTATCAAATTACTTGCAAAGTACTATGATTATCACTATTGCATAAAAACCAAAACCACTATTTTCATAACTATGAATATGACTATGTGGTGGGCAATGGAACCATGGATTGTGTTGATATGGTGGAGGTTCCATTGCAAGGGTTTATATCCATCTAGGATTAAACAAAAAATGTCGTCCAGTGATTCTTGTGCCATAATACCCGTGTTAACCATAAGATCTGGAGTGGGACGGAGTAGTCAAAAGTGTTTCCACCTCTCGTACATCAACGGATGCGCTCTACCGTAGACACTTGTATCTGTCGGGGGCGAGCGGTTGGCTGGGGAAGCCTTAAGTCCCCACGGCATAGTCCGTAGACACTTGTCGCCCGAAGAACAAGCGGTTGGCTGGGGAAGCCTTAAGTCCCCACGGTATTGCGGTCTATGATGGGTTGCAGCTACCGGCGTAGGAATGTATGGTAGAGCCCTGCATTGTCGTCGTCGTCGGGGTCCACCCTGAAATATATGGGAATAATGGGACCGGCGTGGACCCAGGGTCGGGGTATGCAACAAAGGGTGGGTGTGCGAGGTAGCGGAGGAACATGATTGGCTAGACCTTATACCGGGCCTCACACCATAGGAAGTGTGGACGGGGAATATGCCTAGTTGGCACCAAGGTTAAGATCTCTTATGGGTAAAGCAACACACCTCTGCAGAGTGTAATGAACCGTGACCTGTCACTCTCTGTTCCGGGATATGGAACTGCGAACGCGGCCGGAAAGGAGCTCCATGAAGTTATAGTAAACCGGTGAAGGCTGACGGACATAGTTCTTCTGAATAAAAGCAACCTTTTGAAGAAATGGTTATGAAAACTTGCATTGGTATTAGACTTTCTGGTCTAATGTTGTAGCTAGTGCATTAAACACCTCTTTCCTATAATGAACTTGTTGAGTACGCTCGTACTCATCCCACTCTTAAATCCCCTGCTTAGATATGGAGGCATCGACGGAGGATCTACAGTGCAACTCGAAGGCCGAGGAGTCAACAACTACTTCAAGAGACAGGACCCTGTCAGAGGAGTCAGATACCACATCCAACAAGGAGAAAACCTAGTTTAGCCATAGAAGGGAACTAGCTTCCTAAACTTAGCTCCTATTTAGCTAGAGTCTATTCTTAGCCTCTGTAGTTAGTGAAATACTTTACAAATAGAGTTCGTGATAAGACTAGACTACGAGTCGTTCTTCTGGAGTTTATTTGCAGTTTTACCTCATTGTAAAGTAGGAGGCTGTGATGATCTTATGTAACAGAGTCAATGTTGTAATTCTATAGACATGCCTTGGACCCGCATATGTTTCTGTTGTACCACTCTGAGCGATATAATACTAGTGGAACGGTGTTTCATTGGTGTTATATCAGACTTGCATACTACACCATGCAGTGGTATGCCGGGTCACCACACTGTCTACATCAACACACATAAATATATACCTATTGTTGACATCAAACACACAAAACCCAAAAGGGCGGGAAATGTTCTTTCAATCTCCCCCTTTTTGGTGTTTGATGACAACACAAGTATTTTCAAGGAATGAATAATGTAAACAACAAGAATGTGAGAGATATAGAGGAGCTCCCCCTATATATGAGCATTGGTACATAAGAAGCTCCCCCTATATCTTGCATCCGTCTTCCATGGGTTAGCAATACAACATAGTGATAAGCATATAGATAATAAGATCATGCACACATAGATAACCATAGAAGACTCACATCCGGAGTTTACCATACACATAGATAAGGTTCCAAACACATAGATAAAGTTTACAAAGCAAATAAACTAAGAACATAGTTCGACACCACAAGGATAAAATAGAATCACAAGCGGTAAAAATCAAAGCCAACACGAGCTTGTGACTCCCCCATGCAAATACCCAACGGAGAGCAACCTAATAAGGTCTCACTCTCCCACTTTGGCACCAAGGCACCAAAAAGGGACAGGAGAAACTACACGTCCCAAGGGTCGGCGTTAGCCCAGCTAGGAGGGAGGTTCGATGGAGCGCCGGGGTAGGGAGGAGTGTGAGGAGGAGACTCGATCTCAAGACCATCCGGAGGGAGAGGAACACCATGCCGAGAAACCCACTCAGCCTCCGGAGTGATATTCTCCTCGGATCCGGGAGGAGACACTTCCACATCAAGAGCCCTCAAGATGCTCTTCTGACGAACCCGAGACTTCTTGGCTTCTGCATGCTGCTGATACTGATGGTGATTGATTGCACAGGTGAGGCAAAAAATCTGTCTCATGCGGCGAGCAAGCTTAGAAGCCCAGCTAGGTGGCTTCTCATCCATGGGGGGAACATCTTCTATGGGCGAGTTGTGGCGCTTGGTCCTCAGAACCTTCACTTCATGAGATGTGATGTTGAGAGGAATAGAGTGAAGGAGGGTAGTCTCACAAGTATCAACTCAAGTGTCCTCAATGAGCTTCATAATGTACGGAGCAAATGAGGGAAGCTTCTTCTCCATCACACATGACCACATCTCATTGTAGATGTATTCCATCACATCAAGCCTCTCACCGGTGCCCTTATTAGCAAAGGAGTTTGCCATAAGATCCACTTCATATAAATGTAACTCATCAAGGTTGCCACCCTTTGGTCCAATGGTTTCCCGGTAGACTCTAAGCATAATGTCCCAAGTAGGGAGAAGGTCCGCACTCTTGCCCGGAATACCCCAACCTTTGATGTAGAGGTGCTCCAAGACTTCCTTGGTTTGAGCAAATGAACTATCATGGCACCTCCAACCATTCTCATCTACGCCCGGATAGCGAGGGTATCCAAGAGCATTTCCAAACTTTGCCAAGTTAGACTCAAGGAGTCTTTCATGAGTCATCCACCGGAAAGTTTTAGCTTCATCTTGTTCAAAGTGAACGGTGGCATAGAATTGTTGAATCAACCCAATATCATAATCCTTGTTGAGCTCCATAATGGGATAGAGCCCAAACTCACCACACATAGCGTAGGCTTCTTCAAAGTACCTTGTAGCGGCCATCTTGCCGGTGTCAATGGCATGCTGAGGGGCTACCCCTTCTTGAATGGCACATAGACCTCATAGAAGATCTCCTCTTGAGTCTTATTGTGGAACCGCTTATCCCCAACCCTATTGTTCCGAGGGGTGAGGTAAGGGTTCATATCCCGGAGCTCCTTATTCTCAAGATACTGCATGTTCTTCATCGACACATGGATATTCTTGCCTCGAACTGCGGGTGACTTATGCCTTTGAGCCGATTGCTGACGAGCGGTGAGCTTGGATGGTCTAGTTTGCTCAAATTCTTCTTCAATCTCATCCACATGAGCCTTGCCTCTCTTCTTGGAGCCACCTGGGATGCAACCAACAGGATAGGAATGATAAATGAGTGCACACAAGCAAGGAGACCAAAACCAGAGCCTGCACAGGATATTGAGTAAACAGCAGAAAACTGGCCAGGTCGGAAGTTCCGGTGAGAACAGGCGGAAGTTCCGCCCCGGGGCGGAAGTTCCGGCGTGCAGGGCCGGAACATCCGGCTGTTCGAAAACAGCAGTATTTTCTCACCAGATCTGCGGCAATGGCTTGGTGAACTGCATTACCACAACATCCTATGCAAGATCTAGTAGGGAAAAGGCATCTAGAGATGTTCTACCATAGCTTAGCCTAGAGTATGCCCTATAGTTCATCTAGTGAGGTCTACCCACACATAGAGAGGGAAAGGGCACAAACCGGGTGGAGCCATGGTGGAGGAGAGGGAGGGGATGCCAATCCACGGAGCCGATCCGGCAGAGGTCGCCGGAGGAGGGAGATCCGGCCGGAGGGGATGCAGCCGCCACAGGGAGAGAGAGAGAGAGAGCTCCAAACAGATCTTGGATGAGGGAAAAGTGGGGGGCAGGAACTGCCTCCCCGTTCCCGACCGGTTAAGAAGTGGAATCGTAAGGGTGGAAGTTCCGCTCGCTGGAGCCGGAACTTCCGGTCCCACAGAAACCACACCAATCCGATCAGGAACAGCGGGCAGGATCTGGCAGACAGAGTCCAGCCGGAAGTACCGGCCGAAACGACCGGAACTTCCGGTGAAGCAGAAAAACTGTGCCAGAAACAGGATTTTGACAGGGAATTGGTGCACTCGGAGAGGGAAGAGGATATGGCTTAGATGAGATAGGCTTTGGACAGATGAGCCAAACTGTAAGATGGTACATGATCACTCATTTTTGCAAATAATGCAAATGAAGGCCAAAAGTGAGTGATTTCCCATAAACAAGGAGATGACAATAAAAACCAATGAAAATCCAAATTACTCCAACTCTTCACAAAGAAGAGTGTGGTGGCCTAGGCCACCATATATGAGTGTTATGGCATGGCACCGCGAAGATATATCTTGGGTCCAAACCACTACTCATCATTGAAGCGCACATATCAACATATGATATAACGAGAATGATATTTTTAATGTTGGCATTATGGGGGGAGGGATAGCTCAATAATTTAAACCGCACTCCCCCTATTTCCATGCCCACATCTAAACCAAATAAAGTCTTGAGACAAAGGTGTGTTTGCAAGATGGTCAAGCTATACTCCTTGAATCAATGATATTTAGCTCATTTCTCAAATAAGAGAACCTTGCTTCATCAAGAGGCTTCGTGAATATATCGGCAAGTTGATCTTTGGTAGGAACATAGATAAGCTCAATATCACCACGGGCAACATGATCCCTAATGAAATGATTCCGGATCTCAATATGCTTCGTTCTTGGATGTTGCACCGGATTATAGGCAATCTTGATGGCACTTTCATTGTCACATAATAGAGGTACTTTGTCACAAATAACACCGTATTCCTTTAAAGTTTGCCTCATCCATAACAATTGAGTGCATCCACTTGCGGCGGCAACATATTCGGCTTCGGCGGTGGAGAGAGATATACAATTTTGCTTCTTAGAAGACCAACACACCAAGGACCTACCAAGAAATTGGCAAGCCCCGGAAGTTGATTTCCTATCATCCTTGTCTCCCGCCCAATCCGCATCGGTGTATCCATTGAGAATAAAGCTTGAGCCTTTGGGGTACCAAATACCATATCTTGGGGTATCAACCAAATACCGAAAGATTCTTTTGAGAGCCATCATGTGGCTCTCCTTAGGAGAAGCTTGATACCTTGCACACACACCAACACTCAACACTATGTCCGGTCTAGATGCACAAAGGTAAAGCAAGGATCCAATCATGGAGCGATATACCTTTTGATCCACCTCTTTACCATTGGGATCAAGTGCAAGATGACATTTAGTAACCATAGGAGTGGCTACACCTTTCAACTCGGTCATCTTGAACCTCTTGAGCATGTCTTGGAGATATTTTGCTTGGTTGATGAAGGTTCCTTCCCTCAATTGCTTGATCTCAAATCCAAGGAAGAACTTCATTTCTCCCATCATAGACATCTCAAACCTATCGGTCATAAGCTTTGAGAATTCATCATTGAAAGCTTTGTTAGTAGAGCCAAAGATAATATCATCAACATATAATTGGCAAACGAAAAGCTCCCCATTGACCCTCTTAGTAAAAAGAGTGGGATCGATTAGCCCAACATCAAACCCACGGTCTACCAATAATTCTTTAAGGTGCTCGTACCAAGCTCTAGGAGCTTGTTTGAGACCATAAAGTGCTTTATCAAGCTTATAGACATGGTTAGGGAAGTTGAGATCCTCAAACCCCGGTGGTTGCTTACAATAAACCTCTTCATGCAAAGGACCATTAAGAAATGCACTTTTCACATCCATTTGTTGTAACTTAAAGTTATGATGCGATGCATAAGCAAGAAGGATACGGATGGACTCAAGGCGAGACACAGGAGCATAGGTTTCTCCAAAGTCAATTCCCTCAACTTGAGAGAACCCTTGAGCCACCAATCTTGCCTTGTTCCTCACAACATTTCCAAACTCATCTTGCTTGTTCTTGAAAATCCATTTAGTGCCTATAACATTGCGGCACCCCTTTGGCTTCTCTACTAAGGTCCATACTTTGTTGCGCTTGAAATTGTTGAGTTCTTCATGCATAGCTTCCAACCAATCCGAATCTTCAAGGGCTTCAAATACTTTCTTGGGTTCCACTAAGGAGATATAAGCATGATGATTGCTAAAGTTAGCCAATTGCCTTCTTGTGGAAACCTTTGCCCTTACATCACCAAGAACCTTGTCATGTGTGTGTCCACGAAGTTCAAGGTTCCTATCTCTTCTTGCTAGACGACGAGCCTCGATCTCCTCCTTGGTTCTTCTTGGCCTTGGAGGTATCACTTGATCAACTTGATCATTTGGGTCCCCGTCTTGACCTTCAACTTGAGCAACTTCAATTTCTTGAGTGTGCTCAACCTCATGTGCTTGATCTTGGACATCATTTGGTGAGGAGCAAATATCAAATGGATACTCGTCGGAGCCATCATGAATTCTTGGTTGATCTTGTCCTTGATCTTGTCCTTGATCTTGCACACAAGAGGGAGGGTCTTGTTCTTGTTCTTGGGTTGGTGCATCATTTGCTTCACTTGATGGGGTTTGTTGATGTTGAGAAGATGAGGGCTCCGCCGTGGTAGAGCATAGTCCTTCCCGAGACGCCACACCGTGTCCCTCAATGGGGCGGAAAAATCCCACACCCATTCTTACTATGGCATCTTGAGGTATTTTATCACCTGCACATAGATCAACTTGCCCCACTTGGGAGCCATCATTTTCTTCGAACTTCACACTACAAGATTCGATGATAATCCTAGAGGATATATCAAAGATTCTATAAGTGTGAGATTCGGCACCGTAACCAACAAATATACCCTCCAAAGCTTTAGGAGCAAATTTAGATAAACGAACTCCTTTGATTTTTTAGAAACACTTACACCCGAACACCTTGAAGTATGAGATATTAGGCTTGTTCCCGGTGAGTATTTCATATGGAGTCTTGTTCAAGCCCTTGCGGAGATAGAGCCGGTTAGAGGAGTGACAAGCGGTGGAGATAGCTTCGGCCCAAAAGTTATAGCGGGATTTATACTCCGCCATCATAGATCTTGCCATATCCATAAGAGTCCAGTTCTTCCTCTTCTGCAACACCATTTTGTTGAGGGGTGTAAGCAGCGGAATATTGATGTCGAATCCCCTCATCACTAAGGAAATCATTGAGTGTATAGTTCTTGAACTCGGAGCCGTTGTCACTTCTTATTGCCATAATGAGGAGGTTGTGTTGGCGTTGCACCTCGGTAGCAAAGTCAATGAATATTTGTTGAGTCTCATCTTTCGTCTTGAGAAAGTAGACCCAAGTGTATCTTGAGTAATCATCAACAATCACCAAGCAATGTTTCTTCGCACCAAGACTTGCATGAGCAACGGGACCAAAGAGATCCACATGAAGGAGCTCCAAGATCCTCTTGGAAGAGATGATGGTCTTGCTTGGATGCGGAGAATCATGCATTTTGCCTTCAACACAAGCCCTACAAACACGATCTTTGGCAAAAGACAAATTTTCCATTAGTCCCACAATATGGTTCCCCTTGTGAAGACTTTGCAAAGTTCTCATGTTGACATGGGCTAGGCGGCGATACCACAACCAACCCACATCCGCCTTTCCGAATAGGCACTTCGCACTTGTCGTGGTGGTCCCCAAAAAGTCCACCACATACAAGTTGTGTTCGTGATACCCAACGAAAGCGACTTTTAGAGTCTTGCTCCACAAGAGGACCACAATATCATTATCAATAAAGACGGCGAAACCCATCTTGCCAATGGCGGAAACGGAAAGCAAATTGTAACCAAGGGTTTTGACAAGCATGACATCCACAAGAGTAATGTTGTGTGCAACCACAACCTTGCCAAAACCCAATACCTCGGATGTAGAATTATCGCCAAAGGAGACGGTGATATCATTTATGTTGGGCCTCAAATCCTTTACGAGGTTCTTGTCGCCGGTCATATGACTTGTACATCCACTATCAAGTACCCATTTTGAACCTCCGGCGGCATAGTCCTACATGAGATCAATTATTGGATTTTGGTACCCATTTTTCAATGGGTCCTCTTTTGTTAGCAACAAGGGTCTTTGGGACCCAAATAGACCAAGCAACATAACCATCATATGGACCAACATATTTAGCATAAACATCACCATAATAATCTTTAAAAAGAACATAGTGATGGTTATCAATTCCCGCACCATCATCATTAATGGTTTTGCCCTTTGGGGTTTCACCATTAGTGGTGACTTTCTCATGTGCGGGCTTGGCCTTTTTCTTGTTTGCCTTTTTAGCCTTGGAATTATAGCCAAGTCTCTCCTTCCCATTGTTTGACCTTTGCTTACTCAAAAGATCATCCAAGGAAAATTTACTTTGGGGAGAGGATGCCTTAGCAAGTTCATCCTTCAACCTAGCATTTTCCTCAATAATATTTGCATGATCACATGAAGGAGTAGAGGCACTAGGTATGTCATATGAATCAAGCCTAATTTGAAGTTGCTCATAAGACTTGGAGAGGAGAGAGTATTCACTCTTCAAGGCTTTGTGAGCCTTGTCTAGTTCATCTAGATCCTTCACAAGTTTCTCATGATCAACACCAAATTTGGCCTTTTCCTTTATAAGCACTTTAGTCTTAGCTCTAGCAAGATCTCTAGCTTTAGTGAGCTTGTTAAGTTTATCTTGAGGTTCTTCAAGATTTTCTAGCCTCTCTTCAAGAGATGCTAAGGTTTCTTGACATTCCTCAAGAGCATTTTTAAGATCATGTATTTCTAGAGAGTCTTCTCTCTCTATTTGGCACTTTTTCTCAAGAGTACCATTTAGTTGAGATATACGAACCATGAGATTTGAAACATGCTTCTTAGTGTTACCTTGTAGGTTAAGAATGAAATCATCAAACTCTAGAATTTCTTGTTTCACTTTTAGACTAGCAAGGTCAACCCCTAGATCATTTGAAATGTTAGGCGTAGAGGGGTTAGGAGATGATACCTCGAAAGATTTAGCCATGAGGCAACTTTCTTCCTCCACATGAATGACCTCATTAGGAGATTCACTTGTTGATGAAGAGTTAGTGGAGAGGGAGGCAAGGGCAACCAATCCATTTGAGGTTGCATCTTCTTCATCATCAACATCATCATCTCCGGAGGTATACTCTTCTTGAGTTGATAGCACAATTGATGTGTCCAAGGTGGACCTTGCCATGAAGCAATGTGCATTCTTGAATTGAGGATTCTCATTGGGTGAATCAAAGAGAGAGGAAGAGGGAATGTTGGTAGTGACAATGGCGGCCACTTCTCTTGAGCTTTCCTCTTCATCATCACTAGAACTTTCAATCTCATCGGAAGAATATTCTTCTTTAGTCACTAGCACAATCCTTGAGGGCCTTTTACCCTTCTTGTTCTTGTTATAGAATTTCTTGTTGGGGGGCTTTGAATACTTGCCCTTTGAGTCTTTGCTCTTGTCCTTGGGGATGAGCCTTCCACCATGAGTCTCCCTATTCTCATAGGGACATTCGGCAATGAAATGGCACTTGTCATTACAATTGTAGCAAGATCTTGTTCTTGGGCCCGAGCTTGTGGGACCCCTTGAGTTGTTTCTCTTGATGTTGTCTTCTTTTTCCTTGGATGAGTCAATCCAAAAGGTGTTTGCATGGAATGCCATGTGGTCATGGTAGAGGTGTTCCAAGTCTTCCGGATAGGACATGCTCCAACATGCCCTATAAGATTCTTGAGGAATCACTTCTTCCACGGAGTTGACCACCAAGGCAATGTTGGACCCTTTTGACATCCCAAGAGCACGATTGCGAGAATCATGAGAGTTTTGCTCAAGCACCTTGAGAGCTTGCATCTCGTGCACGGCTTGTTGATAGGTGAGAGAGGGATAACATTCTCTACCGACAAGAGTCTTGACATCAATAGGTTCAAACGGCATCATGCAATCGATGTACTTTTCCTTGATCCAAGAGTCATCGATGTGAGTGGCACCAACATTCCGGAAAGCATCGGCAACGGTGAGAAGTCTTCCATACATGATTTCATGATCTTCATCCGGTAGCCTCATGAATCCTTCGGCTTTATTCCGAAGAGCATTATACTTGTTCCTTCTTGTGCTCTCACTTCCAATGCAACTAGCGGCCAAACCATCCCAAGCATCCTTGGCGGTGGTGAAATGCCGAACACGAGACAACTCCTTTGTCCCCACACTACTTTGAATCATGTGCAAGGCGGTGTTGTTGAGTTGACTATCAACCGCTTCTCTTCTAGTCAACTTGTCGGGGTTGTAAGGCTTGAAGCCTTCCACGATGATTCTCCAAAGTTCATTGGAGGCACTGCGAACATGAGAGCTAAACTCAAATTGCCAAGTATCGAAATCATTAACGGAAAACTTAGGTGGGTCGCCCTGAATGTTTATATGAGGATGGGGAACCGGTATATCTTGAGATAGAAAAGATGGAGCCACTCGATTGTAGCTCTCACCTCCACTAGTTCCCCTAGGAGATGCAATGGGGGATGTGATAGTGTTTAAGTTATCACCATTCGCGGGTTTGGTAGAGGAGGGTAATACCGAAGCATTTCCCTCTTCTAACGCATCCGTGACATTAACCTCTTTGGTGGGAGCCACGGGACGGGGCGGAGTCAAAAGCTCGGATCATCTTTCTCATGCTTTCCATTTGAGCTTCCATGGATGACCTCAACGAATTGATATCATCCATGGTGACCATCTTAGCGTCCCCTTCCATAGGTTCTTCGTCCGGCATACTCTTAGGCGGTTAAGCCCGAAATAAGAGCCGAGGCTCTGATACCAATTGAAAGGATCGTATGCCGCACCTAGAGGGGGGGGGGTGAATAGGTGCTACCCAATTTTTAGTTCTTTTTCAATTTAGGCTTGACACAAAGGTAAGTTCTCTAGATATGCAACTAAGTGAATTTACCTATATGATAAGATAAACAACTAAGCAAGATATAGCTACACAATATAAGAGATAGAATAGGATAGAGGTAACCGAGAGTGGAGCACGCGATGACACGGAGATGATTCCCGTAGTTCCCTTCCTTTGCAAGAAGGTACGTCTACGTTTGGAGGAGTGTGGTTGCTACGAAAGCCAAACCAACAGCCACGAAGGCTTCACTCAGATCTCTTGTGAGCAACGCCACGAAGGCCTAGCCCACTTCCACTAAGGGATTTCCTCGAGGCGGAAACCGGGCCTTTACAAGGTTCTTGGGGCACACATCCACAACCGAATTGGAGGCTCCCAAATCTATAACAATACAACAATCAACAACAACATATCAACAACAATCAACTAGGGATCCAAAGAGGAACACTAGCAAGAGCGCCCTCAAACAAATGAGGGGGAAATGTAAATCGCTTCGGTGAGGATGTAGATCGGTGTCTTCTCCTTCGAATCTCCAAAGATCAAGAGTTTTGGTTGGCGGGGGGAAGGAGATCTTGCAAATCTTGTGTTCTTGAGGTGGCTCTAATGGTGATGAAGGCTTGGCAGATTTTTGTGCAATGATTGAGCAACTTGTCCCTTTGGAGAAGAGAGCTATTTATATGATTGGAGCTCTCAGATCTGACCATTGGGACGAATTTCAGTAACACCGGAAGTTCCGGCCAGGAGGGCCGGAAGTTCCGGCTGGCACCGGAAGTACCACCCAAGTGGGCCGGAACTTCCGCCAGGAAGATTCTGCTTCAGACGACCATGTCAGAAAAGATTGGGGCGGAACTAGGGCGGAACTTCCGGTGACCGGAAGTTCCGGCCAAGTTCCGGAATTGCGAGAAAACCATACTGGACATTACTGAGCCACAATTCGAGAATTCCGGAACTTGCCCGGAAGTTGGGCGGAAGTTCCGCTGACCGGAACTTCCGGCCATCTTCACCGGAACTTCCGGTCAGTGAACAAATACTTCAGATAGAACTGCGCTGAGAGGCCACTACTGGAAGCACGAGGGTGGAAGTTCCGCCAGCTGGGGCCGGAACTTCCGCCAGAGATAAAACGCCTCCAGAAACTTCAGAACAACCATACCAAACCACCAGACAAATATATCTCTTGAAAACTTGTACCTGTCTACATCAACACACATAAATATATACCTAGTGTTGACATCAAACACACAAAACCCAAAAGGGCGGGAAATGTTCTTTCAACATGGCATAACCCATATTGTGAATTTGTGACAAAATAAGTGCATACAATGCACCAATGTACCAAGATTTACCCAAGAAGATGGATGACTTACAAAGTTGTAAATAAAATAACTCTCAGGGGATGATATGACATGAATCTTTTGCTCCTTACTCCAACAGACTTAGTTAGAACAGACATTTATGCAGTACACTGTACACAGTGGACTGTAGTGTATCCAAAGTTTTGTTCTACACGAGGGAAACTTGGCTATTCCAATGGAGACACACAACTGCAGTAAAGGAAATTGAAAGAAATATGAACACCGATTCAATGCAGCAATAGTAGTACAGTTACGATAGGAAGTTGCCAAGCAATGCATGTGGCAACAAAATCTACAAGCAATGTTCATTACAAAAAAAAAATCATAATAACAACAGATAAGAGATTTAACTTACCATATGGCACGGTGAGATGTGATGTCATGGTTTAGGATCTCTTATCCTATCACATAATAAAACTTGCTTGGTGCATGCAGAACTGAAGAGCTCATCTCTAATTGTAGATACATACCTTTTTAGAAGAAAAAACATATACGTCGACCAAAACCAACACTTCGGGGATCAACCTTCCAGGAAGTGCTCCTGAAAAATAAGATCTAATGTGAAATTCGAAGTTCAACTTTGTAGGATATGGTACAGAACAAATTTAGATCATACCATGTAGACAGATATCTACAGAGATGGTTTACTAAAACCCATAACGTTTAAGAATTTCAGTTCAGGTTTTTATTTAGTCGTCTCTAAAAACAATTACAGAGCAGAGCACATGAGATGTTATCTTGGTCCAGTTAGAAAACAATGCTTACCTCCATAATTGATTTGACTCATAGTAATAGCTGGTTTAATTGGTTGAATTCTACATGTGAGGGAAAAGGAATTAAACCTCATGATTTAAATAGCAACCAAACTATTATGTGGTTATGTTTCCTCCACCCAAATAATGGTCTACCAGATGCTTGTTTCCCTTCAATATAGTTGTAGATATGGTGTTGAATAGAAGGCTAGATGCAACCTTGAACTTATCTAAGGCCCAAATAAGCATGTATGATTAACACAAAAAATGGCAAACACCAATTTATCAAGAACCATAAGCATGTGTGCCTAAATTATTATGAAGGTTCAGTCTAGAGGCCAGAAAGAAATGGCAAACACTAATTTATAAGGTTGTCCTCACAATCTCTATTTGGTGCAAATCAATATGTCAAACATCAAAAACAGGGTCAGTTTGGAGTGTAACCTTTATTGGCTCAAACTTTGTAACAAATAAAGCTTCAGATGACAACCTAGCAACAGAGAAAAATTAGAGAAAAAGCACTCAAGCGGAAAAGAAAAGCCAAGAAACATTTGAACAAAAACCTACCTGTAGTGTTGGTTTTGAAAAGAGCACTTCCTACCCCAACTGTCGTTTAGGAGCTCGTAAAATATTCTCGATGGACATGAAACAGAAACCTGCATAATCAATAACCATTTAATTATAAGTGAAAATCGTATCATTTTAATGAAATATTTGAGAGGCTTAATGCAATTAAGTCCTCGGCTCTAAAGTTACAATTTGTTTCTTGATTTTTAATTGCAAAACTACAGGTTGCAAAACGTCAACAAGAGAAACATTTTGAACAAATAGAAAGCAAATCTTCCCTTAGTAAACTAGCAAACCAGATACAAAGTTGGAGATTAGGGATGCTTGAGCCATCCGACAATACATTACAATGCAGTTGAAAAGTGGTAATTTCTAATGTGGAGGTCACAAACAGTGCTAGCCATTATATTTATCGCATGCCATATTTTCATTAGCCTTGAGAGTATTTTTTGCATCATTGCATGCTACCTAAAACAACATCATTATGCTCAAACAAACACACAGTAGAAAAATATTAGCAAAATGAATGGCAACTCAACAACACAGATGACTTCTGAAGATGCAAACAAAACAAAAAAAACTCTCAGGAGATGATATGACGTGAGTCAGAGTGTCAGATTGAATCTTTTGCTCTTTCCTCTAAGAAGTCGTTTGGAAGCCAGCCTTTTATTTCGTTTGTAGCATTTTGAAATGAATATATGTATTCATTTTATTTACATTGCAATTCCAGAAATGGACACTTGTTTGGTTGCCACAGGAATTGCAAATGACAGCAAAATTTAATATTAAATTTGTAAATGGCTTCCATAGAGAAACACAAATGACAGGTCTCCGCTCGGAATCGTGTTTACCCATAGCGTCATTTTGCTGGATTTCCTAAATAAAATGGTGGCCCAATTCTGTGACAACTAAACAGCCCACCTATGGAATTTCAAAATGAATTCCAGAATTCCAGACCCAAATAATGGATACCAAATGACTTCTAAGAGGTTAATTAGTAAAGACGTGGTGTATACAGTACACTGTGGTGTATCCAAAATTTTGTTCTGCGCGAGGGGAACTTAGCTATTCCAGTGGAGACGCTCGACTGCAGTAAAGGAAATTAAATGATACGGGACACATGATACACGAGACAAAAAGGGAAAAACAAACGGCTCAACTGTGGTGTGTTACACTAGTTAGTGAGACACACAGCTGGAGATGCTCAGAACAAGATGAAAAAAACTCGTCTCAAACTTGGTGTGTGTTGCTAAGTTTGTTATCTAGGGAGTAGAGTGAAGCAAGCCACTAGTAGAAAAAGGGTTCCAGTCCAGTTGATAAAGGCAGTTAGTCTCAGTTTTGTAACCGAGACTACGGAATTGAGATTTAAATCTCCTCTCCCTCCTCCCTTTAGTCCCGGTTGCGATATTAATCGGAAATAAAGGTCATCCACGTTGGCAGCGGACACCCGCTGGTGCGAAGTACCTTTAGTCCCGATTTGTAACACCAAACGAGACTAAAGGCTATGACATTTTTTTCATCCATTTATTTTTATTTTTTTCCATTCAACTTATTTTTCTATTTTTTCAGAATTTTTAGTATTTGAGTTATTTGACAAGTTTTGTCTCCAACTGCACTTAGTCTTTAGTCAAATTACTTACTTGTGGTCAAACTTTTCAATCAGTCACACATCCTCAAACTGCTCCAGCACTAGCACGCTTAACTTCTGAATTCCTTCCATCCCACTTTCAAATGCTTTGCGCGTAAATTATTGTTGTTAGTATCATATCAATTCTATTAACATCTTGGTCACGATGTCACACTTCTTTATTGTTTGAATTCTAAATATTATTTTAATAAACACAAATAATTAAGTCGTAATAATATTGAATAAATAAATAACAATATTCTTTTGCAAAACCTAAAATCTGATATTTTTCATATTTCCCTTTGGCACTTTAAGAATCTAAAAATTAGCCAACTTTTCGCGTAGATAGATTTTCATATATTAAACATTTTTTCCAAGTTCGTATGCAAAAGATATTGCCATTTTACCAAAAAAAAATATTGTTTTTTTTTTGCAAAATAAGTTCATGTTTGTTATTTTTTATAATAACTAGATCACATAACCTACCTACATCTAAAAGGATTTTTAATTCTAAATTTTCTAGGAGGGTGGGGGGGTGAGCAAAAAAATTCCAGGCTGGGGACATCAACCCGGACTAAGGAGGCTCACGTTGATAGGGTCTTCCACAACCCCTTTAGTCTTGGTTGGTGTCTCAACCGAGACTAAATATTCCATTTGAACCAGGACTAAAACCGAGCGGCGTCCAAGCCGTTTAGAACCGAGATTAATGCTTACGTTAATTCCGGTCCCAAATGTTACCGGAACTAATGCTCCGAACAACTTCGAACTAAAGATCCATTTTCTAGCGAGGGCTTCTCCATTTCCATACATGGAATGCTGGTGTGCAGTCCCAACCTAGCTACGTAATTCCTTTCTGTGTCCTTTCTTTGCACGGACGAAAAGTGTATGGAAGAAACAATAGTGCACGCTTAAACCTCGACGAACGACGAAGCAAGTGACGCGCGCTGGTCGTGCAGGCAAATTGAAGGCACTGTTGAGGGGTCACCGGCCGATCCATAGCGCGCGCGGCGAAGACGACACCACCGCCGCGCGTGGCTGAGCGACGCACGCCATGTCGGCATGGCGCCGTTCCGGCCTGTTGCCGGCCGTCGCTTTCGCCTTCGTGAGGCTGCCGGCCGGCCGGTCTCTCTCTATGTGGGATGTGCCTTGTTCCTTTCTAGCTAGAAGATGTCGTGTCGGGAGCAACTTACAAGTGCCTTGTTCCTTTCGTTTCGGCTGTGTGTACAGTACAGTGATCGATCGACTGGTGGTGTGTTTGTGTAGCTTTGTGGTTAATGCAAGGACTGGAGGATTGGAGCATGTAGCTGTTCTTTTCCCTCCATGGAAAAGGAGGGAACAACAAGTGGACAAGAAGAGGTGGTGGTACTGTCACTATTCAATTTATCCTCCGTGTATATAATATTATTTTTTGGTTGAGAAAACACAGTACATACGTTATACATTTACCCTATTAACGTATGCACGCATAGCCAGCATTTCCGAGACGTCGCCTCCCACTAAACTATGTTCCGCATTTCAATGAGACACCCAAACATCAAACCTGGAATTTTATCTCTGGTGAGTTGGGGGTACCACCGCTCTCGTAACCGTCCAACCACGGGCTGGCATGTATAATAATAGTAGAATGACACTTCATTTACATCGCAGATATATACAATAGTAATATCCCTCTTTACATGCTTCGGTTATATAACGTGCGAGAACGTGGGGGGCTTACAATCAAGGAATTCTAGATGAAATACCAACAACTAAAAATTTATTTTAGGGAACAAGAATAAAACATGGGTACGCAAACACAAACATACTCAATCACGTCTATCGAAGTGTGGATGGTGTACCGAAGATTAACTAGGTCACCAAAATCCTCAAACTATCACGCTATCGAACGAAATTTTAGGTCCTTACCGGAACAATCTTAAGCTTTAACGGGAGACGCAAGGTGTCTGAGTTTCTGGACCAGTGTTACAACAATCCTTCAATTGTTATCGGAGAACATACTTGTACTGCTGCGCTGATTGGAAATATCGGTCGTCTCTAAGTCGATCAATGTGCATTATATTATCTTTATTTCAAGGTAACCGCATTGTTCATTGTTAAACTAGAGTTGTACTCGAAAACATATGAGCTTTAGTTATAGAAAGTGTGATTGCTCAACTGAATATTTTTACGAATAACGATGTCCAAAATTTTACCAACATGTATTTCCAATTGGTTTTCGCTAATATTATCCGTACACAACTTTGGATACCAACAAATCCATAAATTTTCTTGCCTCCAAGAGGTCGTGCTGTACGTACACCAGGTTGGTAATGGGGTGCATCACCTTAGCAATAAGACCAGACAATATGTACTATCTTTGGTCTTTTAGTTTCAAAAGTACCTGTCAGAGTGTGAATCCCATTAAACTTGTTTTTCATAGTAGCTATCCGACTCAAATGTTGTCATGATAATTTTTTATTTATTTCTTCCATACATCATTGAATATTATATATGCATCAAGCAAAAAATATCATTACAATAAATCTTAATTAAGATACATTTTTTCATTATAAATATGATAAAATAAAATAACATGTCCTCGCAATAAACATTTGATTTTTTTTTGACACAATGATTTTTTTTCTTGAATGTTTAAGACCTTCTACAAGCAAGCTAGAAATATCGCGTTAGCGTAGTGTTTAACTTTACACCTCTTAATGTTTATATGTTTCCCTACCCACTGTATTCCTAATATCTGAAGAACATGGGTACAATATCTTAAAGTGTATATATTAATCTTGCAAATAAATTGACATTAGTTACTACGGAAAATAACAAGTTTATTGACGTATATAATCTTGTGGCCTCTCGAGCCTACGGTGGGAGTAATAATATTTTTTTGGTTGTTAGATGTGCTTCGAGAGATGATTTGTACCTAGGCATGGGCCTATTGGTATTATAACGAAAGAACTTACAAGGATCTTCATACTTATAAGCCATGTGAGTTGGATGGGAACTAGATAGGTGGAGTTAATTTAAAAAAAACACCACCTTTAGGACTAGGGTTTTAAAACACCACCACCTTTTCTTTTTGTTGCAAAAAAGGCCACCAATTGATCCTCTAAATTTGTCAAAAAGTAGTCTTTTCAGGTCATCTAAATAGGGATGAAAACGGAATGGAAATAGAAAAAATTGAATGGTTCCACATTTGTTTTTTCAGAAACAGAGCAAAAGCTAATACAGAAACCCCGGAAACAAAAACGAAAGCAGATATTATTGGAAATAGATACCAGCCAAATACGGTGCAGACATGGAATTTTGCGGATGTTCGCCAGATCCAAGAGAACCTGAATCATGCAAAAAAGATGTTAAGCATTGATGCAAACCAACAAACTTGTTCTCTAACTCTAGCACGGTGCTTGATTTACTAGGAAATAGGGAAAATGTGGAATTGTGGACGCCTCCGTGAATGCATCAAATGATTACATGATTACCAGTTTTGAGCTGAGCTTATTTGAAAGTTTGACTTGACAAGATTTTATAATGGGTCTGTTGGATGGGTCATGCAAATGATTCGTAAAAATGGTAATTTCATATTAGCCGAAAATGGGAATTCTATTTGCCTCTATTTCACAAAAAAGTTTGTTCCATTTTCATTTCCGTTTACACCAAAAAAATTGTTTCTAATTTTGTTTTGCAAAGTTCTGTTTCTAATATTTTCGTTGGAAATATTATTAATTTTCCCCATGATTTAATCATAAAAACAATAGTTAAAAAACATGAAAAAAATAGTTGAGATTATACTAGTCATGCATATCACCATAGAGTAGATAAACATAAGGTCTAAACTGATTTCTAAGACTAGATATTGTGCAACAACAAGTATAAACATATTTCTAAAAAATATTCTCAAGTATTATCACATAAATGGGAAGTAAGAAAACATACGGTCCAGTTGAGGAACCAGTGTTGGTGTTAATGTTGTCACCATTGAGAGCCATATCTCCAAAGGTTGTTGATATCCGAGAAGAAGTCGTCGACATCCGTGTTGACGTTTGTGTGACGAAGAAGCTAGTAGTTGAAAGGATAGAGATGGTAACCTACAGAGGCGAGGGGTGAATAGGTTCTAAAAAATTTATTTTATTTTTTTCAATTTCAGGATTTGCGGAAATGTAAATGAGACTAATGCAAACTAGGTGAGGAAACCTAGCTAATGATACAAGGTACTTCAAACCCGAAGGCTTTCACAAATGTAAGTAGCACAAGTAAAGAGTTCGATTAGGAATAACTGAAGCACGTAAAGACGAAGATATGTTCTCGTGTTCCCTTCTTTGGGAAGAAAGTACATCACATTGAAGAGGTGTGGGATTCTACGAGGACTCGCCTTCTTCTCTAGAGCCTATCCCATGAATGAATAGCTCGCTTACTCGTGGTAGAATTTAAGGTATTCTCCAAACCATCATAAACTTATTCCTCAGAGCAAATCCACAAATCAGATACTTCCAAGGACCCTTGCTCCCTACGGTTTCCCACAAACCCAAGGTTAACAAGTTTGCTCGATGAACTCAAGGGGGGTGATGTTTTGCTTGGTGGAACCATAGATCGGGAACTCCTCTTCCTTTCAACTAAGAATTTGGGTTTAGTTGGGTAGAATGGGAGATCCTCAAGACACGGTGTTTCAACAATGGAGTGTGTGTGAGAGAGAACTCAAAGATATGAAGTGAGTGGTTGACCTAGCCTCCTAAAGGTGGCATAAACAGAATTTATAGTCCAATAGGAGAACTAGCAGTTTGAGGGCATTTATCACATATCATTAAAAAGTCCATATGTTTTAAAACACATATCATTAAAAAGTCCATATGTTTTAAAACACATATCATTAAAAAGTCCATATGTTTTACTATCTAATGATATAATTTTTATGTTATATGATTAATATTATATTAGCCAAGTGAGGAGCTTTCCTCCTCTCCTTCTCCCCACCCTCTCCTGTGAGTTGAGAGTCGCTCGTGTAAGGCCGGGCCGATCCTGAGCCCTCTCCGGCGGCCTCGCCGGCTGGAGATGGTGGAGGGGAGGCACCGGAGTAGTGTATAGGTGTAGATCTAGGGTCTCTGGCCATGTGCCTGTAGTTGGGAGTAGGGTATCAGATCTTCCTGGCCAAATCTGGTGCATACGGGAGCGGTGGCTATCTCTTCTTCTCCGATGGCCGGAGACGGCGACGGCCAACCCGGCTCTGGGGATTTCCGCAAATAAGGTCAGCGGATCGATTCTCTTCTGGGGTGGAGCTTTGTCTTCTTCTCCTCTTTCGGCCTGCCGTGGCGGCGAGGGGGAGGGAAAGAGAAGAAGCAGCGGTGCCGCTGAAGAGGGAGGAGGTCAGGGGTCTTCCGCTCTGCCGTATCGGTGCAACGGCAGTCGATCGAGGAAAGGAGATGTCGCCGGGCTTCCAAGGTGGAAGACGGTTGATGCTCTTCTTGATGCGAGCCCTCAGCCGCCTTGTTTTGTGTCTAAAAAAGAAAGTGCTCCTTCCTCTGGCCGGCCGTGGCGGCGAAGAGTGGAAGGGATGTTGTCTTTCTTCCTCTGCGTCTGCAAGGTGGTGGATCGTGTTTTGGCTGCAGCTTCGAGCATCTGTGATTCTTCTCCAGCCCTATCCTATTCGCACACCTCCTCCCATCCGTGGCAGGAATGGGGAGTTTGATGGTGGGTTGTTTTGCATCGCCGGGATTGGCAAGGAATCCTCTGCTGCTAGCTGCGCCAAACAGCAGTGGAGTTGGGAAGCTATTTTTTTGAGCATCACCTCGGCGGCTGATGATGGCCATCCGACATCTAAGGCCAATCCATGGCCTATCCAAAAGCCGGCGAGATCCGGCGTTTCAACCTCCTTTGTGAGGCCCCTGAGGTCTGCAGTCGCATACTACGGCTACATAGAGGCAAGTGGCTCCGTCCCCGCCTCTGTGCATGACGGCGGCGTAGCTGATCTCCGGCTCGGTGGTGGGGAAAGAGAAGGACCGAATTGCGTTTTCCCATTTCTCAGTGAGGTCTTTTCTGTAAATGTTGGGGACCTATATGTTATTCTTAATCTTGTGGGGTCCTTTGTAACAATTTGTACCTCCACCGTTTGGAATTAATGAAAGCTTCCAGGCCCTTGGGGGCGCTCTTTGTTAAATTTTTTATACTATTATATTGACTAAATTGACGATAGAATGCACGTCCATCCAAAGCGTGACCGGCAAACCCGTGGATGCAAGTAGTCAATTTGATCACGCCATGGAGAGATCGGAGGCCTTGCTAGTCCTGTCCCATACTCATGCAGTCCTGCTACCCAAAGGTTATTGATCAGCTTATGGACGATCCCTAGAAAATAATAAATTGTACCGTAGTACCACTACTTTTCATCGGTAAGGTCATCCGCTGTGTGAAAAAAAGCACACCACAAGGCTTATGTGGCAATCCTTAAGGTTCACTTTATACATACAATCTCCATCCTAAGGAATAAGACGCACGCGTATTCTAAGAAGAACTTTGGTATAAAAAATTAAGCAACAAAATCTTAATTATATTATATATAATTAGTATCGTTTGATTCGTATTGAAAAATCATTTCTAATGATACTAATTTCATACAAACAATCTTTATATATTTAAAATAATTTTTAGTCAAACGAAAAACACGTAAAACAAATGCGCTTTATTCCTTGAATTGGAGTAGTAGTGGCTATCTGAAAGGTTCATCTTAAATTTAAAGGTTTTACCATAAACTTTTGGGTTGTCCATAAGGAATAAAATTATTTCCCTATCTGGTCACTCTTGTATGGTTTGTACTTTTAATGACATGTTGATCTCATCTTATAGCAACTAGCCCGTATACATTGTACCTATTTCTATAAACTATGCGAGTCCTATTTTACAACTCTAAATACTTGAGAAAAAGTGGTCTACTCCGTGCAACAACTTGTAAGCAAGCGCGCAAACTTGAAATTAAGCCTGACTTGTACTGACGGAGAGGATTAGTAATATGTCCATCAATTCGCGCATCCATGGAAGAACTATCGCGTTGTACTCCGTACTTGCTTGAAACAAGAAAACAAACCGAAGCGTAATGGCCGGTCAATCGAACGATCGGAACCCAAGGAAGATCCACCCTATGAACGCAGCGAGCTGTTGAACACAGGGATCAGTTGACTAATCGCGGCCTATATTTCCGTGCGGCGACCACCACAAAATCACTAATCTGCGCTGCGGCAGATCCAAGGCGACACGGCAGACGTACGATCGAGCATATTTTTCTACGACTAGATCGGACGCCGGCGAGAGGAAGCCGCCGTGTCCCCTGCCCCGCTGCTCCCCGCCTGGCCTTCCTGGGATCCTTCGCCGTGGCTGGAAATGGAATCCCAGAACAACTCAGTGCCATTGTCAGTGCGTGCGTGTGATCTCGATCGCTGGCCATGCTGCTCGCTTTGTTTGCAGGGATGGCGCTGGTCAACCAAGAAGCAAACACTCTTTTAGGATGTGTTTGGTTTGTGCCCAAGATTGCCCCACCAAAATTTTGGCTAGCCAATATTTTGGTTGAGCTATTCCTTACCCACAAGTTGGCCAACATTGGCTAAAAAATTGAAGTAGAGTTGGTAGTGGAGCATTAGCAAGCTAAAAAATTGGCAACTATCCAAACATGAACCAATCTTTAGGTCATGACCAAAAAATTGGTAGGGTATGATTTGGTAGCAATCCAAACACACCCTTAATCGGCATCTCTCTTTTTTATGAGTGGAAAGGGTTCAAATCCTCAGAGGCCATTCTGATGTTTTTTTAGCATTCAAATGCCATTCTGATGATCGAATCTTGAAGTATGAGTGCCAATTTCCCAATTTTACCATGGCACTTTACGGTGATTTCTATGTTACCTATTTCTTTTCACTAATAACATGCATCTCCTAGGCTAAAACATGCTTTGCAAGACCTTCGGAATTGCCTCATTTGTCGCAGTTGCGATCTTTCTAGACCTCCGAGCTAATGCATGCAAATTGACCTATCTTAAACTGTACGTGCTCTTGCGTTGGAAGCATCCCTCCTTAGGGTGCTTTGACTAAGGGTATCTCTAACGGGGCGACGCATTTTGGATGTCTAAATTATCCGCGGGTGTTTGTTTGCGTCGCCTGGCGAACGCGAAAATGACCGCGAGGCGTGAATGGTCCGTTTGCGTCGGGGGCCACCCCAGCGGTCCGACGCATTTTGAAAAACTTTTTTCCTTTTTTTGTTCATGCTTCTTCTTTTCCTTTTTGTTGAAGAACTCTCCAATTTGTACATCGGTTGCAAGTTCTCCATAATCTTTGAATGAGCAAGTTCAAACGCGAAAACAAGTAGTACTGATTACTCGAATCGAACAAGTTCAAACATATTTAACATACAAACTAGAGAACAAATTTAAAAATAAAGAAACTATAAGCTAATTCTTGGTCTTCTTGTTAGAAGGCCCTGCCTCATCGTCCTCACGGACGCGCCTCTTGCTTGTCACCTCCTCGTCGGAAGAGAAACTGCCGGATGACGCGTCCGTGGAGGAGTTCTAGTCGGACGAAGTGGCGTCTTCGTCAACGTCGTCGGTGAACGGATGACGACACGCCGCCTGCGCCCTTGCCCGGGCCCTTGCCTCCTTCCTTGCCGTCGCCTTCTCTTCCGCCGTCTCCAGCCGTGCGAACTTGGCGTCGGGAGTCCTCCTCCTCCTCGCCGTCACTGCCAACGGAAATGTTGTCCTCCTCGACCTCCCTCGGCGTGGGGCCATGGTCGCTGGACGTCGCAGGCGTTTCCCACCAATGCAGCCATCCCGGCGGCTTCCCTCGCTCTCCGAGTCCAACGGCAAGGACTAGTTGCTCATGGCGCTTGGCTAGCCGGTGTTGGAGAAGAAGAAGAAGATTGGCAGGCGGTTCGAAGTGAATTAAGCAGGCGCAGGGGTTATATTCTGCGGGGATTGCGGCGCGTATAACGAAGAGGCGTGCGGTTGCTCTTCCGCGGCGGTTCGGCGCTCCATTCCGGCGGTTGGCGGGTTGATCGGCGGTTGCCACTTCGGCGGTTGCCATCGGCGCACTTTCGGTGCTTTAATTCGAGGTCGATCGAGGTAGGATTGCTGCTAAGTGAGCCCATAGGAGAAGCGAGCGGACGCGAGGCGCGATCGCGCAATGTCCGCGGAAACGCAAACGTGCCGTATATTTACGCCGTGTTTGCGTCGATGCGGACGCCCCGGACACGATGCTCGCTCCGCTGGAGCAGGGTGCAGACGTATTTCCGGTCTGCACGGACGTAAACAGTCACACAGCTTCCGTTTTCGTCGTCCCTGTTGGAGATGCTCTAAGAATTCGCACCGGAGACAGACGACCAGCGATAGCATAGCGAGTTAGGAGGATACTATTTGACACCTGTACAGCTGGGAGGAGCACAGCAGCATGGAAAGCAAATTCTACGTAATGTAATTGGTTCCTGGAAGTTCTGGGAAAGAATTCCTCTTCTGAATCTTGCGAAAATTCTGCTGAAATTAACATGCGCGTGCTCTGTCAGTGTCGAATCATAGTTGATATGTACATATGCATGCTGTTGTTCCAAGGATCAGTGAGCTGGATTCATGGAGACGGGGAAGATGGAAGCTACGTGTACCTGATTATTGATGCCAGCTTTCGTTTCGTCCCACGGCTGGGCTGCTGTGAAAAAGAATGAATATATGTGGAGTGTGTGTCGTGTCGTGTGTAGCGACTGGAGGGGAAGCAAGCGAACGAAGGAGAGCTGTCCGTGGTCGATGGAGCGCGACGTCTGGTCGCCCTTTGCCGTTTGCCATTGCCGGTTGTTCTCCGCTTTCCTTCCGGCGCTGTAGCGCGGGTGCGATCGAAAGCTATGGGTCTGAGCGAACGTCGCTGGCGGTGATCGGGCCGTGGTCAGCCACTGTCATATCCTGTTTTTCTGGTTACTGTTAGAAAGCGCGTATACACTACACACCCGACCAGTTGGATGCCTTTTCTTCAGTAGATTTGCTATTTCTAAGTCCAAAGAGTCAAGTTCTTCCGTTCTCTCTGGAAATCACCGACCTGTATATAGTCACGCTACTGTATTTTACATCTTGCGTGTAACGCGTGGCACGAAGATCACAATGGTCTTTCCATCGCTTGAAATGGATGTCAGGCTCCTGACAAAGCAAAATCTGACATGCCCCTTGGATACGGATCGGTTGCATGTACATGCTGCAAACATCAAGCAGCTGCAGACGTCTTTCTCGCGGCAGCCCTATTCTTACATTTGCTGCTGAGATACTTCTTCACATTTTTTATTTTGTTTCTCGAAGATTGTTTCGTGAGAAGGCAAGAATCCATAACTAACACTCTCCAAACTGACAAGTAAGTTGCAAACCTCTTTTGCAAAGAGTGGCTGAGGGTAAGGTGCCAACACACCAATCTCAATGTTAGAGACGATCACGTCTCTCTGTTTGTATTCGGTTGTATTTCTCTAGCTAGCCTAACTCTCCACGTTACCTCTGTTTGTAACTACCGTGGATAGAGTCTATAGGTCGGTTAGATCTTGTAATGTGTATATATGCACAACCCCTCAATGAATACAATCACGTTGATCAATTATTCCCAACCTACATGGTATCAGATACTCTCCGTTCCTAAACCCTAAAAACCTTCCGCTGCCTCCTTCTTTCCAAGCGCTGTCGCCGCCATGTCGAGCTCCCACTCCTCCCTCGCCGGCGACGACACCAACCCCTTCGCCACCGCTCCCGGCGGCTCCGGCGCCCCTGCTGCACGCCCAGTCTCTGCCGCCACCATCCAGGCGATCAACATCCGCCATCACGTGCCCGAGACCCTGAACCTCGAGGAGTCCAACTTCTCCACCTGGCACACGTTCTTCAACGTCACCTTCCGCAAGCTCTCTTCAGCATAACGTTCTTGAGAGAGGAAAAACCCAGAAGATGTGCGGCGGACATTGACTCCAAGGAAGAAGTGCAAAGGGCCAAGGTCTTTCATCTTGAATTCAGACTGAAGTTTCTGAATAATGGAGCGAAGGAACTCTGTCGAGGAAGCCGTAAGTATGATGTCATCGACATAAAACCCCAAGTATGCTGGCGCCACCTCGACTACGTCGCCATTGCTCTCCCCGCTACCTTCCTCTGCACGGGCTGCCATTCGTGATCCAAATTGGCTTGCTGCAATGCAAGACGAGTTCGATGCTCTAGTGGCTAATGGTACTTGGTCCCTGGTTCCCCGCCCTCGTGGAGCTAATGTTGTCACTGGCAAATGGGTGTTTCGTCATAAGCTGCATCCCGATGGTTCTTTGGATCGGTACAAGGCTCGTTGGGTAGTCCACGGATTTAATCAGCGCCCGGGTGCGGATTTTGGTGAAACTTTTAGCCCGGTCGTTAAACCGGCCACGGTACGAACAGTACTTCATCTGTCTGCTTCACGGAATTGGCATGTTCACCAGCTTGATGTCAGCAATGCATTTCTCAACGGGGTCTTGACCGAGAGGGTTTTCTGCCAACAACCAACCGGTTTTGTCAGTTCTGAGCAACCAGACCATGTGTGCCTTCTCTCCAAGTCACTCTATGGCTTACGTCAAGCACCTAGGGCTTGGTACACTCGGATTGGGGACTTCCTTCGTCGCATTGGCTTCATCACCACACGTTCAGACACTTCCCTGTTTGTCCTGCGCCATGGCTCCAATACTGCATACTTGTTGCTTTATGTCGATGACATCATACTTACGGCTTCCTCGACAGAGTTCCTTCGCTCCATTATTCAGCAACTTCAGTCTGAATTCAAGATGAAAGACCTTGGCCCTTTGCACTTCTTCCTTGGAGTCAATGTCCGTCGCACATCTTCTGGGTTTTTCCTCTCTCAAGAACGTTATGCTGAAGAAATATTGGACCGTGCTGCTATGTCCAATTGCAAGGATGCGCCTACTCCTGTGGATACCAAGCCGAAAGTCTCCACTACCTCTGGTGCTGAAGCTACTGATGCCTCTTTCTACCGTAGTATCGCTGGCGCTCTCCAGTACTTAACTCTGACCCGTCCGGATATTGCCTATACTGTTGGTCAGATTTGCTTACATATGCATTCACCTCGTGATATACACTGGGGCCTCGTCAAGCGTCTGCTAAGGTACATCCGCGGCACTTCTGGTTATGGTCTTGTCATCCAGGCTTCGTCCAACCTCGAGCTTGCAGCATACTCTGACGCCGATTGGGCCGGCTTCCCTGATACTCGCCGTTCAACGTCTGGTTTCTGCATCTATCTTGGTGGTAGTTTAATCTCTTGGTCTTCCAAGCGACAACCCACTGTGTCTCGATCCAGCGCGGAGGCTGAGTATCGTTCTGTGGCAAACACGGTTGCTGAATGTTGCTGGTTGCGTCAACTGCTTGGTGAGCTTCACTGCCCGGTAGACAAGGCAACTGTGGTCTTCTGCGACAATGTATCTGCGGTGTACTTATCAGCCAAACCCCTTCATCATCGCCGGACAAAACACATCGAGCTTGACATCCACTTTGTTCGTGAGAAGGTTGCCCTTGGTCAGTATCGTGTGGTTCATGTTCCTACGACCGAGCAGCTTGCTGATATCATGACAAAGGGACTGCCTACGGCTAGCTTCGAGAAGTTTCGGTCCAGCCTCGGCATCATCTCTGATGACGCTTCGACTGTGCGGGGGTGTTAGAGACGATCACGTCTCTCTGTTTGTATTCTGTTGTATTTCTCTAGCTAGCCTAACTCTCCACGTTACCTCTGTTTGTAACTACCGTGGATAGAGTCTGTAGGTCGGTTAGATCTTGTAATGTGTATATATGCACAACCCCTCAATGAATACAATCACGTTGATCAATTATTCCCAACCTACACTCAACAGTCTCGTCTCTTTTTTTGTTGGACAAATCAATCTTGTCACTTAAAATACACCAGCTGCCCAACATTCACGGTCCACAAAGGGAAGCTGTTGATAGGCCTACAACAACGGCGGTGAGGCCCACAAGGCCCCAAGCTAGTGAGCCCATATCCATTGAAAGCACCACAGAAGGTTCCCCACATAGCTCACACAAGTATGGCATAATATCTAGAATCTTGGCGATGACTTCACTCCAAGCATGCAATGATAGCGGGGTGAGTCTAGCTAGCACAAGGGGGGAGATCACCCGAGAGGCATTCCGCCTCCTCATCATCAGAACAAGCTTGAAGCTCACACATTAAATGCACAACCAATGCAACCTGAAGTTTGTCAAGAGTGACCTCCGCTCTCGCCAGAGTTCTCCAATACGTGCAAGGTGGACGCGATGCTCAGTACGAAGCAGCTCGGCCTCCTCCAAAAGAAAATTACATGTAAAGGCATGATAGTCGAGGTAGGATCGTCGGGGTGTGTGTGCGCGCGCGCGTGTGGGAGCACGTTTGGTAAGTCACACTCCCTTTTGCTAGCATCTCGGGAGACAAAAATGAGCGTTTGGTCACCCGGGCTCCCTCTACATTGTGTCCAACACGGGTCTCAAAATCACCCTCGGGCCATGTCTAGGAGGAAAGGTCGAATAAAACGTTTCCAGCGAGCCAGCCATGGTGTTTGTTCTACTAATGCAAATTTTGCACATGAGGGTAGGTGGGTTGGTTCCTCTCTCTCTGTCACGTCCATCACCTACTTCCTTCTGATCAATACAACAATGCTTCGATTCAAAATAAGTTGTACATGAAAAAGATATTCATCGATCATATGATTTCATCCCATAATCGGCTTCGAGTTTCGTCAACTATAAAATGTCAACTTTTTCATGTTCGAACCTTTTGCCATTCACACATGGTAAACCGTTTAAATTTTCTTTGACAGGTAGCTTTAACTCACCATTTTGCAAATACTCTCGTCATGTAAGCTTTTCATTTCGATGGACCTAGATGGATAGAGGTGTAACTTGCAAGTATACTGTAAATTTGCACACACATGTGTGAGTTCATTTGGGTGTACTGTAACGTGTTGCTCAACTTCTCACATGCTCGCTCGTTCATCGATTCACCATTTTATCACCGTGTTGGTCGTTTTAATGATGGTAACCGCCGTGAACACAATCGTCCTTGCGGCATGGTCGAATTTCCATGCCTAGTCATGGTAGATTACTTTTCTCGGTTTTCATGGACGACGGTGTGTTGATGGTAAGTGAGAGGTGAGAGTTGTAATCCATAGTGGTAGCAACCATCGAAGGCGGCAACATGGTGGTATCTCTGCGCGTTGTGGTAGCCCTTGTGCCCAGCTTCGTGGACGGCGACGTGGTGATGGTTGTGGTATGTGATAGATGGAAATTCATGACGGTAACATCCTTGGGCACCATCATCAGCGGTGGAATGTTGGTAGCCGTGCAGGTGTGGCTAGTATTGTCGTTGACCTTGTTGTGTTGCGCCAGAAGCTTCGACATGTCATATTCATCCTAGTCTTACACGTAGGTAGCGTAACCCTTTTAGTAATCATCGGTGACAATAGCATGGTAGTATTTTCGCGTGCCAACGTGGTTACAAGCTTCGTGGATGGCAGCATGGGGCTCATTGTGAACGTGAGGTAAGGTCACTACATAGACAAGTGGTGAGGCTAAACCTTAGCTCGTATGCAATCAAACATACTAGGGCAGAAATTTTTCATGATTTACCAAACAAACTAGATTTTTAAAATACATATATTTATAAATTGTTCAGATTTCTTTTGAAAAAAATAGTTTTTCCGAAATAATTGGATTCTGAAAAGTAAAAAAACAAAATACAAATTGTAGAAAAAAAAAGAAAAAAGTAAAACCAGAATTACCTCCTAGTGGGCCACGGCCCAGCTAGCCACTAGGAGGAGCGCCCAACTCTCGTCTTCATTTTGGGAGCGCCTATACGCCGCTTCATTGCGTGCGGATTAACGCCGCATGCACAGCTCCGACGCGCGTGGGCATGCCTAGGTAAAGCTTTCTCTATCTCTTTTTTATTTTAAATTTTTGATTTCATAAAACTTAGAAATTTTTAAAAAACTTCAGGTTTCTAGCAAAAGAATAATCATATTTGGAAAATATTCAAACTAAAAATTGCTTTTTAAAAAATTCCAAATTTTTTGTTCAAAAAATATTTTTTGTTAAGAATTAAATATTTTTAAAAAAATTTTGTGGTCAACAAAAATTTTGTTCCTAAATTTTTTTCCAGAACAAAAAAATACCAAAAAGAAATTTTTTTCATGATTTTTTTTAGAAATAAAATTTATTCAAACGAAATTTTGCTCACAAAATATTTACTCATATTAAAAATAAAATTTAAATATCATAAAAAGGAAAAAGATAAAACCGAAAAAAAATATAAAAGGTCGAATTAAAAAAATAAAAATTAAATTAGAAAAGAAGAAGCCAACGGAACCTGGCAAAACAGAAGAAACGGGAAAAAAGGAAAACAAAAATCTCGCAGAACACCAGAGTGGAGTATTGCCATACGGCACTAATGGGCCGCCCCATTTGCGTGCGGGCATTATTACCGCGGGGATCGATACCACCTAGGGAAGTACAGGTAATCAATCAAAGCAGCCATTCCGCCTTAGAGCATCCCAACCATCTCCCCAACGAGATCCCCAGTACCGCGTTTTGTTATTCGGATGGATGAAAACGGTTTACTCGCGTTCCCGATTCCTCGTTTTCGTTCGGATTAGGCCTTTCATCCGTCCAGAGAGCCCAGGCTATCCCCGGCTCCCCGGGAAGCGCTCGGAGACTCCGGACGAAACGAAAGCGTGGGAAACTCCCCGCGCGGCTTGTGGCCCCAACTTGTCGGCGAGGGACACCGATCGTCATCCTCATCGCATCGTCTTCCGCGCACTGTAAAAGCTTGTCGCTGGTCAGTTTTCGCCGGACGCGTAGCTTCCACGCGGCGAGTTAATGCCATCGCCTCGGTATCACGCGCGTCTACCTCTATTTATCGCCGAACTACCACGTATGCCCCGCATTCACCTAGTTCACCTTCCCTAAATCTTCCCTGATCTCGAGCGAACCAGCGGCGATCAAACAATGGCGAATGACGGCGCGGCCAACAATGGCTTCGGCCGCCGCTCTCTCCACCAATGGGAGGGGCAGCTCCTCCACATGGCGGCTACCCGGCGCCGCCGGACTTCCGTGCGCCGGGAGGATGGCAACTAAGCGCGGGCGGCGTGCCGATCTCGCCGCCGCCGATGGGTCGGGCCGCCCTGGATGCGGAGATCGAAGCAGTGCTCGCCACTTTCAGCGACGAGCAGCGCGCGGAGCTGCGCTTCTTTCCCGACAACTACGACTCGTGGACCTGACTTCTTCCGGCGCAGGTACGAGCGCGAACTCGCCGCATATGACGGCCCTCCTCCTCCGGCAAGGAACAACGCCGCGGCCGTCGCCGGTGGTGGAGCGTGCCTGGACGCACCCTACCGAATGTGCTCGCGCACATCTGAGAGTGGGAATTACCCCGTGTTTCTCCTTGCACGAGCGAAAAGCAGAGGGAAAACATTGAAGCGCCGCCGTTAAATCCTTAGACTTCCACGGACGACGAAGCAGTGAAGCGAAAGCTCAAGCTGGATGAAACTGAAGGCAGTGTTGAGAGGTCACCGGTCGAGTCGTCGAGAGCGAGCGGCGACGGCCAGTCGGCCACGACGACGCCACCGCCGCGCGTGGCTGTGGGACGCAAGCGGTCGATGTCAGCATGGCGCCGATCAGTTGCCGGCCGGGAGTAGCTTTCGCCTTCGTGGGGCTGCCGGTATCTACATAGCAGTGCGCCTAGCCGAGTAGATGCCGTGTCGGGAGCAGCTTACCGGCGGCTTGTTCCTTTCGGTTCAGCTGTGTGTACAGTGATCCATTGGTGCTGTTGGATCGTTGCTGTAGCTTTGCGGTTAATACAAGGATCAGTTGCCGGCCTCTATATGTGCCCCTAGCCTAGTAGCTAGACGCCGTGTCGGGAGCAACTTACTAGAGCCTTGATCCTTTCGTTTCGGCTGCGTGGACAGTGATCTACTGGCGTTGTTGGTGTAGCTTTGCGGTTAGAGCATCTCTAGCCGTCTTCCCGACGAGGACTTCAGGACGGCGTTTTGTCATCCGGATGGACGAAAACGGTTCAGTCGTGCTCCCGATTCCACGTTTTTTTCCGGATTAGGCATTTCATCCGATCCGGAGAGCCTAGCCCATCCCCGCACCCCCGGGGAGCGCTCTGGGAGTCCGGACGAGAGAAAAGCGGGGACGGGCCCGCTCTGTCGGCGAGAGAACAGACGAACCCCACCACTTTGTCAACGCAAATCCCTCCTCCCCTCTCTTTCCCTCGCCGCCGGCACCACCCCTCGGCAATCCGCCGGCGGGTTGCCCCAACTCCACCGTTCCTCCACCCATCAGCCTATATTCCGCCGTTCCTCCACCCTCTGCCTATTTTCCATTGTCGGGCAGCTCCCTCGCGTCGCTCCTCGTCGACACGCCCGGCAGGTGTTCGTCCAACTGCCTGGCCGAACAAGGACTCCGACGAGGAGGAGGAGCAGATGTTCGCCGAGCTTCTTGAAGAAGAAACGGCTGCCGCCGCCCAAGACGAGGAGCACCTGCTCATCCTCGCTTGCCTGTCCGGCTTGTACGCCGAGTCTGTCATTGGTCGCCGTGGTGGGTCGGCACCAGGTCGCCGGAAGTGCAAGCCGAGGCAGCGAATGGAGGGGTATTGCATGCTCTACGCCGACTACTTCGCCGACGATCCATTGCACGGTGAGGCTGTTTTCAGGCGTCGTTTCAGGATGAGCCGGAAGCTCTTCCTGAAAATTGTGTATGCCCTTCGAGACTAGGACTCCTATTTCAGATGCAAGTTGGATTGCACCGGCATAGCAGGGTTTTCCGTCCTCCAAAAGTGCACGGTGGCTATGCGGATGCTGACATATGGAGCTCCTGGTGATTCTGCAGATGACTATCTTCGGATGGCGGAGTCCACCGCCCTTGATTGTTTCTACCGGTTCTGCAGGGCGGTGATAGCAGTGTTCGGGGACTTCTACTTGAGATCACCAACTGTCGAAGACACTGCTAAGATCCTCGCTGTCAATGAAGCTCGAGGATTTCCAGGGATGTTTGGAAGCATTGACTGCATGCATTGGAAATGGAAGAACTGTCTGTTTGCCTGGCAGGGAATGTACAAGGGTCATAAAAAAGGCTGCATTGTGATACTTGAGGCAGTGGCTACCCATGATCTCTAGATTTGGCACTCCTTCTTTGGTATGCCGGGATCAAACAACGACATCAAAGTTTTGCAGTGCTCGCCGGTCTTCTCCAAGCTTGTTGAGGGTCATGCTCCCCCGGCTAACTTTGTGATCAATGACCGGCAGTACAACAAGGGATACTATCTTGCAGGCGGTATCTATCCAAAGTGGGCAACATTTGTGAAGACTATCTCAAGCCCCGGCCTTCCGAAGGAGCGACAGTTTGCCAAGGAACAAGAAGCTTGCCAAAAGGATGTAGAGCGTGCATTTGGTATCCTCCAGCAGAGATTTGCTATAGTCCGGTTCCCCGCTATGACTTGGTCGAAAGATCAGATGTGGGAGGTGATGAACTGTTGTGTGTGCTTACACAACATGATTATCGAGGATGAGCGGAAGCATCCGGTCCCTCTGAGCGAACAAGCTGCACCATATGACAGAGAGGGTCCTCTTGTACAGCCTAACCACCAGGTGCCGGCATCGTGGGCTGCGTTCATCGCTATGCGTCAGGAGATTCGAGACTCCACAATGCATCAATAGCTGTAGGATGATCTGGTGGAGCACTTATGGACGCTTCGAGGCAACGCCAACTAGTTTCCATTTGATTTGTTTGAAAACTTGTCTTGTTTTGTTAAACTGTAACGTTTATTTGTAAAAATAAGCCAAATGTTGGCAAAACTAGCCAAATTCGCTGAATTATGCATTAAATTTGTTATCCAGGGATGTTTTTCTCTAAAAAAACGGCGAACCCCGGGTGTCTACCGGGGAGACGGATGGAATTTCGGCGCTCCCCGGGCCAAAATTTCGTCCAATCCGGCACTAAATAGCGTCGGATTGAGAGGATTCGAGCATGTAGCTGTTTTTCTCCTAGGACGGCAGAGGGGACAATTGGACAAAGAGAAGGTGCACTATCACGTTCGAGTTTATGCTCTGTGCAAGCTATAACACGTCACTCACTGCACGATTATACAATGCCAATATGTGTGCAGGACAAGGTTACATAACTTGGGGCTATATATATATGGCCGGACCGTTGGCCTTCTGTTTAAAAACAAGGTTACATAACACGCGAGCCGCCAGGGGTTTAAAAACCAGCATTCCAACGATGATATAATAACAACTACGTACTACCCTTTAACAAAAAAATTGAAACTTGGATGTGCTATGAGTACATGGTTAGGCCGGGAAGTACCTTCTAGTTTCAAAATATTAAGTGCAATCCAAAATCAGCATGTAATTTTTGATATGTTACCAGTGATTCCATTGGCAGCTTTTTTGAGTTATATTTCAAAAAGGTTAACCATTTTGAACAATTATGAATGGCGCAATTCTTCTTTACTACATGATGCAAGTATAAAAGGTGAGAAATAACTGTAATTTGTCATTTCCATTGATCTGACGGTAGTTCAAAAATTCAGAACTCAAGATTGTGCTGATGACAAAATAATTGGAACCACATTAAGAAATTCTGTGTTATTTGTATCATAGTCATCTACACTAGAGATTAAAGTAATCATGAACACATGCCAGGTTTTGTATTTGCAGAAATTCTTGCGATGCCCTATAAAACCATATTAAATACTGACATCAAGTCTAGATTGTATGTTCATTACACCAATCTAATGGCCCTGATCTCAACTATGAATCTACAAACATAATAAAAGTTCCAAGCTAATCTCTATCTAAAAAAGTTCCTAGTTTATGTAAACTCACTGGGATAACAATTAGACTTGTAATTAATGAAAGGTTAAGTGTTAGAGTCAAAAACTGTAACATGGCCTAATATATAAAGGCACCGGGAGTAGCCAAAATAGATGAGAGGTCAGAAAGGTTAGGCACAAGATTTTTTTCTGGGGCCCTGTTCAGCGCTCGTGGCACGAGCGCTGGACCGTCGTGGCGTTTGTAGATCTGATGTGTCAGTACATCTCGGCGGGCTTGTCGTCGAAAGTACCATGATAATTCCGGGGGAGGAGCGCCTGTAAAGCATGTGTCAACACCCGGATTTTTAAGTCCAGATGCCTGTCATGTCATACATCGCAATCCCAGGAATATTGTTGTTGCGAGACATAACAGTTGAATATCATAAGTCATCATTCAATACATCCCATAGGCGTCTTACAAATAGAGATCACATGATCCAATATTACACAAATAGTTGATCTATTGATCAACGAACACAAAGTTCATAGCGGAAGCGTAAATAGAAGGGACTCTCTAGTCCACAGGCCAACGTCTGACGTCAGAAGATTCCCTAGTTGTCGTAGACGTACTGGATGTAGTCCTCTTGGTCGTTCTGCTCCTCTTCATAGCCTGGCCATTTGAATAGCCAGGGACACAGCCGTGAGTACTTTAAAGTACTCGCAAACTAATACTAATGTAAGTACTAACAATTCTAATAAGGAGTGCTAAGCTCTAGTTTATTTGCGTAAAGCCAGTTTTAGTTCACAAGCATTTGAGAGAAAACTTATTCAAGTGCTAACTAACTCAAGTGGGAACATTAGTGTCATTCCCACCATTCAAGTGGTGATTTCAATTCAATTCACCTCTTCACAATTCACATTCACCTTCATTTTCAAAGATTGACATTGGACAACTGTATGGTCTTTCCAACCGTCCGTAACCGTGGACACGGCTATTCGAATAGATTTACACTCTGCAGAGGTTGCACACTTGTGCCACAACATTTGATTTCATCCGTCGGGATTACCCCGAATCATCGTAACTCAGTACGCGGATCATCAACCATAACCTTTCACTTACATACCCTAGTATGAGCACCTCTCCCCATGAGCTTGGCCTCCCAGTGAAGACCAACTGTCAACCTGGGAACTGCACAGGGCTTGGCCGTACAATTCACCATCATTTCACATCATTTCACTTTCCACGGAGGCAGCCTCGGCGTAACCCCTATGATGCTTGTTCAGAGGGAACCCATAATAAGATGCATAAATTTCCAGTTAAGCCCTACCCATAATCAGGTATTGTGGGGGGTACTCAAAATTGGAAAGGTATCGCATTCAAACCAATATCTGTTTTATCAAAAATCACCATCTTCTCTTGGTCACATTCACCTTCAAAATCATTCAATGGAATGACTCATCATTCCAAGGTTTCAAAACTCATTTCAAAGTCATATGTTCCCATCTAGAGTAGTCAAGTTTTAAATCTTTAGCACTAGCACTAATCATGAGGGGTGCTAATTTTGCTTGGCTAGCTTGAGATTAAAGTAACTACTCTAGTAACCTTCTTTCACTTTGACCAAGGTTAACTATAAAAGTAACTCTTTAAAATAACAAGTAAAAACTTGTAAGGTAGAAAACTTGGGATAGGCTTAAGGTAAGTGATGTCTACTTCCCCCTCCTTTTCCTGTAGACAGTGTTGGGCCTCCAAGAGCAGAGGTTTGTAGAACAGCAGCAAGTTTTCCCTTAAGTGGATCACCCAAGGTTTATCGAACTCAGGGAGGAAGAGGTCAAAGATATCCCTCTCATGCAACCCTGCAACCACAAAGCAAGAAGTCTCTTGTGTCCCCAACACACCAAATAGGTGCACTAGTTCGGCGAAGAGATAGTGAAATACAGGTGGTATGAATATATATGAGCAGTAGCAACGGTGCGTAAAATAGCTTGCTGGCGTGTAGTTGATGGTGGTAGTATTGCAGCAGTAGTAACGCAGTAAAACAAGAAACAAGCAGCGATAGCGATATTTAGGAACAAGGCCTAGGGATTAGACTTTCACTAGTGGACACTCTCAACATTGATCACATAACAGAATAGATAAATGCATACTCTACACTCTTGTTGGATGATGAACACATTGCGTAGGATTACACGAACCCTCAATGCCGGAGTTAACAAGCTCCACAATTAAATGTTCATATTTAAGTAACCTTATAGTGTAAGATAGATCAAAAGACTAAACCAAGTACTAACATAGCATGCACACTGTCACCTTCATGCATATGTAGGAGGAATAGATCACATCAATACTATCATAGCAATAGTTAACTTCGCAATCTACAAGAGATCATGATCATAGCATAAACCAAGTACTAACACGGATGCACACACTGTCACCATTACATCGTGCAGGAGGAATAAAACTACTTTAATAACGTTGCTAGAGTAGCACATAGATAAATTGTGATACAAACACATTGCAATCATAAAGAGATATAAATAAGCACCTCACTATGCCATTCATCAGTGAATAAGTATTCTGTGAAATATAGCCTAAGAGACCCACACGGTGCACACACTGTCACCTTTACACACGTGGGATAAGGAGTCTCCGGAGATCACATAAGTAAAACTCACTTGACTAGCATAATGACATCTAGATTACAAGCATCATCATATGAATCTCAATCATGTAAGGCAGCTCATGAGATTATTGTATTGAAGCACATAGGAGAGAGATGAACCACATAGCTACCGGTACAGCCCCGAGCCTCGATGGAGAACTACTCCCTCCTCATGGGAGCAGCAGCGGTGATGATGATGGCGGTGGAGATGGCAGCGGTGTCGATGGAGAAGCCTTCCGGGGCACTTCCCCGTTCCGCAGCGCGTGCGGAACAGAGACTCTGTCCCCAGATCTTGGCGTCGCGATGGCGGCAGCTCACGGAAGGTTTCGTGGGTTTCGTCGAACGTATCGAGGTTTTCGATCCAGGGGCTTTATATAGGCGAAGAGGCGGCGCAGGAGGGTCGAAGGGCGACGACACCATAGGCGGCGCGGCCAGGGCCCGCCGCACCGGCCTATGGTCTGGGGGCCCAGTGCCCCCCCTCTGGTCCTTCCCGGGTGTTCTGGATGCTTCCGGTGAAAATAGGAACTTGGGCGTTGATTTCGTCCGATTCCGAGAATATTTCGTTACTAGGATTTCTGAAACCAAAAACAGCAGAAAACAGAAACTGGCACTTCGGCATCTTGTTAATAGGTTAGTTCCAGAAAATGCACGAATATGACATAAAGTGTGCATAAAACATGTAGATAACATCAATAATGTGGCATGGAACATAAGAAATTATCGATACGTCGGAGACGTATCAGTAAGAAAAGTAAACTAATGGTGCCTTGCCCCCAAAGGGCTTTGCACTTTGCAAGAATACATTGGTGTTAGCTTGCCTTGGTGGTTGAGGTGATCAAAGTGCTCTTCTTCTTCTGGGTAGAATCCTTCCTCTTCCTGGTATTCTCCGGTGCTAGCGTCTATACACGAATACGAGGACACAATCACCAAGCAATACTTAAGTAGTCTTAATTAGCCTTAATGGCTCACTCCAAATGATCTAGCATCATTACTTAACATTGCTACTTAAAATTAATCTAGGTTTTCTTACTTAGTGTTAGAGAATAACTTCTCTCCTTATATATGTAAATGATAGTTTCCATATAGTTTTTGAGAAATAATTTCCTCTCATTGAATCTTCTTAAGATTTAATTTTTTCAAACCATTATACATGAAATCATGTTGACATAAGTCAACCATTCATCATCATCATTTGAGGAATTGATTTAAATGGGGTAGAATACCTCATACCATTTAATAATGCTTCAATTGATTTAAAATCTCCAAGTAACTCATATGATAATATTTGACCAGGGGTCCAACTTCATATGAATGCATTTGAGACAAGATTTAAATGAAGTATAACACTTCATATAATTTGCATAATAGTTTTGGACAATATCAACTAGCTAAAATAGCCATATAGTCATTTATTTAATTTGGGCCATGATCACTCAAAATGACCACACCATATTTTTGCATAAACAATTAGTGTAAGTGAAATGTGAATTATTGCAATTGGATTTACTCCAAAATTCAAAATGGTTTATTTTTAAGATTTATTTGAAGTCATAAAAGTCCCTGACTTGTTCTTTTTGTCACATTTATTCTACAAAGAATTTTGAAGTGGGACCAGGGGCATATTGTAGATCTTTTTCATAGCTTTCTAACAATATAAAATTCATTGAATTTGGAGCAGTAGATTTGAAACTATTAAATTTCTAAAAAGCATCTGTGAGCAATTTTGAATTTAACACAGAATTTTGGATTTGAAATAAATGGGCTGCGCGGGAAAACAAACGGGCCGGCCCAGCAACGCTCTGGCGCGCAGCGGGCCGTCTGACTAGTGGGGCCTACGCGTCAGTGTGATTTAAAACCCGAATCGGTACGCAGGTGTGCGGAGCGTTGGATTAAAAGGGGATCAGACGGTGCACGATCGTCACCTTCCGCGACGGCGAGCAAACCCTGGCGCGGCAGAGGGGGTCGACGGCGGCTGGTCGGAGGCTCGGCGAGGGTTGGCGATGCGGGCAAACGACGTTGGAGACGACGGCGAGTCGATGGAGGGTCGAGGGAGCGGCTGAGGTGGCCTGGAGCTTCTCCTCCGTCGAGCTACTGCGGCGGCGGTCTCCGGTGAAATTGGAGCAACTCCGGTGGCAATGTGGAGGGGAAGAGGGTCGAGGAAGCTCAGAAGGGAGTGGGGAAGATGATGGCGTGCTCGGATAGCTCGAGGAGGCGCTCCTTTTATAGGGCGCGAGGTGGCCGGAGGTCTGCGGTGAAGGCGACAGCGACATGGCGTCTCCGGCGAGGGAAGGGGGTCGGCGATGTCAGCGCGAGCTATGCAGCGTCCAGGCGGTGCTAGGGGGCTAGAGAATGAGGTGGGGGACGGCCAGGTGCGTGCGGGCGACGTCGAGCTCTGGCGGCACGGGCGCGGGAAAATGGCGAGCTGGTCGTCGGCGACAGGCGGCGCGAGGACACGGGACCGTGTCTGGCGGGTTCTGGGTGCAGCGGTGGAGCTCTGGGAGAAGAGAGGGGGTCCTGGGGAGGCGTCGAGTGCTGGGGCGGCGTGTGCTCTGCGCGCGTCCACGGGCACTGCACGACGTCGTCGGCATGGCCCTGGGCGCTCTGGGCGCGACGCGTGCCAGCTCTGGGAGGCTTTTCTCCGGCAATGGCGGCTATGGTTGGATGCAGGGGAGCAAGGGGGGTCCAGGGGACATGATGGCAGGGTGTGGTGGTGAGAGGAGAGAGGGGATGGTGGCCATGGTAACCATGGCCGGCATGGCCATGGCATGCATGCTTGGGCAGCTCCTCCTAGGGTTCCTGTACTGGTGTGAGGGTGAGAGGGGACCAGGGGACAGGTTAGAGTGAAATGGGGGTGTAGGGTTGGGTAGAGCACTATTTGGAATAGTGTTTGCATTTAGTTCTATTTGAAGAATTGCAAATTTGGCTCAAATTTGGTTGAGCTCCAAGGGTTTCCAAATTTGAATTTGGTGCATTTGTATAAGTTGTAGATGACCAGAGACAACCATGTGTGTTGGTGGAATTTTAAAAATCAAAGAATAGCAAAATTTGACAAAGTGAGATTGTTGGATTTGATAAAAAGTTCCAACTTTGGATGAACCTAGCTATTGATCAAAGATTATTTTGGCATGGTGCTCTTTACCAAAGTTGCTCTCCTTCATGAGCTCTTGGATGACATGCAAAGAATTGAGAAAGTTTAGTTTGAAAAACTTGAATTAGAGAGGCTCAAAGTAGTGACCAGAATATAATTGGCAGTTTTGACCATTATTGTATGTGAGCCAAATTTGAGTTTGAAAACCATTTGATTTGTGTTTCTTGGATTCCAAAAGTTGTAATAAGTGCGTAGTATCATATTACAACTAATGGTGAAGACCAAAATGGTCTAGGGTCAAAATATATATAAATGGCAAAAACCATAGGTGAGGGTTTTGTGAATTTCTAACTTTTATTCTTTTATTTTTCTTTGCTTCACTTTGACAAGGGTGAGGTTTATTTGGTGTTATATTGAGTTGGATAAAAGGTTCCAACCATTTTGAGACAAAATTGGTGCCTAGGTCAAGGTTTGATATTTTGGCTAAGTACCACATATGCCTCTATGCATATGTTTTAATTTTATTTTTGTTTCTTTTTGGGTTTCACCAAGGTTGGAGTGGTAAGACTCAATTTAGGTTTGTTGAGGTATTTCCAAACCATCTACCAAGGTTGACAAGCAAGGTTTCATATTTGCAAAAATAGCCATAGGCTTGCATATGCTTTTTTCTTAATTAAGATCTTTTCCTTTTATTTTATTTTTCAAAGATTGATGACAAGAGGGATGAGGTTTAGGGTTTAGTAATTTTTGCAATGGTTCACCACCATTGAGCAAAGTAAGAAAGGTAGAGTTCAAAATCTCCATATTAAGGCTATATGCCCACATATGTCTTTTTCTTTATTTTGGGTTTTCTCAAAATAGATCCCAGGTATTTTTGAGAAGGTTAGGGTTTAGGATTTTTCTTATTTGATTTCTTTCTCTTTGATTTTATTTGGTTTTTTGATCTTCACTTGATCACTTTAGGGTTTTAGGTTGTATCACATAAGCATAATACACTCATCATGGCAAGAACACAAGTAATATGGATGAGCACTAAGCCTAGCACTTTATTTAAGAAAAAATTTTGTTGGTTCTCATTTTTGGAAAAAGGGAATTCATTTTCTCTTTGTTTTGAAATTTGGGGTGTTACAAACCCTTCCCCCTTAAACAAATCTCGTCCCGAGATTTTAAGAAAAGTTAGGTTCCTAAGAGAGATTGGGCGATATGATTTAACAGGAAGACATACTTGGCATGGCCTGAGGTGCTTCTTGGGCTTCAGTGGCAGTCATGTTGTAGTAGCGGCCGTTGTTGTTCTGGTTCTTTCTTGCGGCAAAGCGGCGTTGGTTCTGAGCAGGTGCAGCGGTGTTGGCGGCAATCTTGGCGAGTCTCTTGGGGCACTCATTGGAGTAATGGCCAACCACTCCACACTCATAACAAGTGATGGTGGTCTTGTCCTTGGTGGAGACGGGGATGGTGTTGCTTCCAGTCTTAGGGCCAGTGTTGTTGTTGTTGTTGTTCCCGTAGTTGTTGTTGCTGTTGGGGTTGGTGTTGTTGTTGCCTCCGGGCTTCGGGGGTCCTCCGTAGTTGTTGGTGTAGTTTGGGCGGTAATTCTGGGCAGGGGGCTTGTTGTATTTTGGAGTATATCCTCCAGATGAGTTGTTACGGTACTTCTGGGTATTGCTGGACCCATGCTGGTTCATCATACGGCGTTTGCGGTTCTCGTTGGCTTGGTGCAGCTTCCCTTCCATCTGGATGGCGGAGTCCACCAGGGCTTCTAAGTCAGCAAAGGGAATGTTGACCAGTACAGTCTGCATCTCGTCGTGGAGTCCGTTCAGAAATCTTTCCTTCCGCTTCTCATTGGTATCGGTCTCGTCCGGGGCGTACCTTGACAGTGTAAGAAATCTGTCGCGGTATTCCACCACGGACATCCTGCCTTGCTTGAGTTCACGGAACTCATCTCTCATCATCTTGATCAGTCCTTGGGGCACATGGTACTTGCTAAACTTCAGCTTGAAGTCTTCCCAGGTCATCATCTGTCCCGCATTCATTGCGCGGGCGCTTGTCCACCAGGCTCGTGCAGGTCCTGACAGGTAGTGGGTGGCGAACAGTACTTTCTCTGTGGCTTCCACTTGCGCAACTTCGAGGTTGTTCTCCATTGTCTGGAGCCAGTCATCGGCATCGAGGGGCTCTTCGGTCTTGCTGAAAATAGGTGGGTTGGTGTTCTGAAAGTTCTTCAGTTTTGACCCAGGGTGGTCGTGGTTTCCATGGCCATTGTTGTTCTGAGCGATCTGCTGCAGTGCAGCAATGTTGGCTTGGCGTTCAGCTCTCTCAGCTTCGCGGTCTGCCATCATCGTCTCCAGCATTTGCATCATGGCTTCTTGGTTGGCATTGCGGGTTGGTGGGGCCATCTGATCATTGAGGTAGATGTTAAGATAAGAGGGAAATTTCTATGGTTTGTTTGGGGTTTTTAAAGTTCAAAAGTTCAAAACTTGAAAACTTGAGTAGTGCTGAGGTGGTAAAAACCAGCAACACTTTTTCATTCATACCAAACATCACACACTACAATTCTAACACACCGTTGGTTTGAAGAACCATTCATTTGCTCTACGATACAAGGGGATCCTGATACAACTCACACCTACTTAAGTGCTGGAGTGATACTACTCTTCGGGGTGGATTCTTCGTCTTCACGGGTGTTGTGCTTGGCGAGAGGCGAAGGCGTTGTCCAAATCCCTGCGGGTTTTGTACAGCCTGAAGTCCTGGTGTGCTACATCGTGGTTCATCTCCGTGTGTGGTGGCATGGTCATCGATCTTCCCATGGAGTCATGTCTTGGGTAGTAGATGAAGCGAGTGTTCTTGATCTTGTTCTCATTTTGTCCACACAGACGTGAAATTGCTTCTTGCATAGCTCTGACTAGTCCTTCCTTCCAAGTGTTTCCCGTTACAGAAAACCAGATGGTTTCCCATACCGGGGCTCCAAGCTTTCTTCGTAGATCAGTAGAAACTTCCCACCGAGGGGGTTCTCCGGAGTGGTTGTTGCGGGGTATTCCGAAGAACTCGGGATACGGGTGTCCTAGATATTCCACTAGTTGCTTCAAATCCTTTTCGAACCTCAGTTCTCCTCCGTGACCAAGCTGATAGCACTCCCATTTGTATTCCATCTATGAACAAAGAGGAGGAGTAAATTAGAGAAGTATTCAAGTGTGCAAAATTTTTAGATAGTGCTACAAAGAAAAAGTAGAGCATGAATTTCTTATTTTGAAAAAGATTTCAAGGATAAGAGTGAGAATAAGTTTTTCACAAATATTCACTTCTTTGGTTTTTGAAACTAAGTTTTGCAGACGTCCATTCTAACTAGGGTCTCCTAAGGTCAAACAATGGCTCTGATACCAACTTGTCAACACCCGGATTTTTAAGTCCAGATGCCTATCATGTCATACATCGCAATCCCAGGAATATTGTTGTTGCGAGACATAACAGTTGAATATCATAAGTCATCATTCATTACATCCCATAGGCGTCTTACAAATAGAGATCACATGATCCAATATTACACAAATAGTTGATCTATTGATCAACGAACACAAAGTTCATAGCGGAAGCGTAAATAGAAGGGACTCTCTAGTCCACAGGCCAACGTCTGACGTCAGAAAATTCCCTAGTTGTCGTAGACGTACTGGTTGTAGTCCTCTTGGTCGTTCTGCTCCTCTTCATAGTCTGGCCATTTGAATAGCCAGAGACACAGCCGTGAGTACTTTAAAGTACTCGCAAACTAATACTAATGTAAATACTAACAATTCTAATAAGGAGTGCTAAGCTCTAGTTTATTTGCGTAAAGCCAGTTTTAGTTCACAAGCATTTGAGAGAAAACTTATTCAAGTGCTAACTAACTCAAGTGGGAACATTAGTGTCATTCCCACCATTCAAGTGGTGATTTCAATTCAATTCACCTCTTCACAATTCACATTCACCTTCATTTTCAAAGATTGACATTGGACAACTGTATGGCCTTTCCAACCGTCCGTAACCGTGGACACGGCTATTCGAATAGATTTACACTCTGCAGAGGTTGCACACTTGTGCCACAACATTTGATTTCATCCGTCGGGATTACCCCGAATCATCGTAACTCAGTACGCGGATCATCAACCATAACCTTTCACTTACATACCCTAGTATGAGCACCTCTCCCCATGAGCTTGGCCTCCCAGTGAAGACCAACTGTCAACCTGGGAACTGCACAGGGCTTGGCCGTACAATTCACCATCATTTCACATCATTTCACTTTCCACGGAGGCAGCCTCGGCGTAACCCCTATGATGCTTGTTCAGAGGGAACCCATACTAAGATGCATAAATTTCCAGTTAAGCCCTACCCATAATCAGGTATTGTGGGGGTACTCAAAATTGGAAAGGTATCGCATTCAAACCAATATCTGTTTTATCAAAAATCACCATCTTCTCTTGGTCACATTCACCTTCAAAATCATTCAATGGAATGACTCATCATTCCAAGGTTTCAAAACTCATTTCAAAGTCATATGTTCCCATCTAGAGTAGTCAAGTTTTAAATCTTTAGCACTAGCACTAATCATGAGGGGAGCTAATTTTGCTTGGCTAGCTCGAGATTAAAGTAACTACTCTAGTAACCTTCTTTCACTTTGACCAAGGTTAACTATAAAAGTAACTCTTTAAAATAACAAGTAAAAACTTGTAAGGTAGAAAACTTGGGATAGGCTTAAGGTAAGAAAAGTAAACTAATGGTGCCTTGCCCCCAAAGGGCTTTGCACTTTGCAAGAATACATTGGTGTTAGCTTGCCTTGGTGGTTGAGGTGATCAAAGTGCTCTTCTTCTTCTGGGTAGAATCCTTCCTCTTCCTGGTATTCTCCGGTGCTAGCATCTATACACGAATACGAGGATACAATCACCAAGCAATGCTTAAGTAATCTTAATTAGCCTTAATGGCTCACTCCAAATGATCTAGCATCATTACTTAACATTGCTACTTAAAATTAATCTAGGTTTTCTTACTTAGTGTTAGAGAATAACTTCTCTCCTTATATATGTAAATGATAGTTTCCATATAGTTTTTGAAAAATAATTTCCTCTCATTGAATCTTCTTAAGATTTAATTTCCTCAAACCATTATACATGAAATCATGTTGACATAAGTCAACCATTCATCATCATCATTTGAGGAATTGATTTAAATGGGGTAGAATACCTCATACCATTTAATAATGCTTCAATTGATTTAAAATCTCCAAGTAACTCATATGATAATATTTGACCAGGGGTCCAACTTCATATGAATGCATTTGAGACAAGATTTAAATGAATTATAACACTTCATATAATTTGCATAATAGTTTTGGACAATATCAACTAGCTAAAATAGCCATATAGTCCTTTATTTAATTTGGGCCATGATCACTCAAAGTGACCACACCATATTTTTGCATAAACAATTAGTGTAAGTGAAATGTGAATTATTGCAATTGGATTTACTCCAAAATTCAAATTGGTTGATTTTTAAGATTTATTTGAAGTCATAAAAGTCCCTGACTTGTTCTTTTTGTCACATTTATTCTACAAAGAATTTTGAAGTGGGACCAGGGGCATATTGTAGATCTTTTTCATAGCTTTCTAACAATATAAAATTCATTGAATTTGGAGCAGTAGATTTGAAACTATTAAATTTCTAAAAAGTATCTGTGAGCAATTTTGAATTTAACACAGAATTTTGGATTTGAAATAAATGGGCTGCGCGGGAAAACAAACGGGCCGGCCCAGCAATGCTCTGGCGCGCAGCGGGCCGTCTGACTAGTGGGGCCTACGCGTCAGTGTGATTTAAAACCCGAATCGGTACGCAGGTGTGCGGAGCGTTGGATTAAAAGGGGATCGGACGGTGCACGATCGTCACCTTCCGCGACGGCGAGCAAACCCTGGCGCGGCAGAGGGGGTCGACGGCGGCTGGTCGGAGGCTCGGCGAGGGTTGGCGATGCGGGCAAACGACGTTGGAGACGACGGCGAGTCGATGGAGGGTCGAGGGAGCGGCTGAGGTGGCCTGGAGCTTCTCCTCCATCGAGCTACTGCGGCGGCGGTCTCCGGTGAAATTGGAGCAACTCCGGTGGCAATGTGGAGGGGAAGAGGGTCGAGGAAGCTGAGAAGGGAGTGGGGAAGATGATGGTGTGCTCGGATAGCTCGAGGAGGCGCTCCTTTTATAGGGCGCGAGGTGGCCGGAGGTCTGCGGCGAAGGCGACAGCGACACGGCGTCTCCGGCGAGGGAAGGGGGTCGGCGACGTCAGCGCGAGCTATGCGGCGTCCAGGCGGTGCTAGGGGGCTAGAGAATGAGGTGGGGGACGGCCAGGTGCGTGCGGGCGACGTCGAGCTCTGGCGGCACGGGCGCGGGAAAATGGCGAGCTGGTCGTCAGCGACAGGCGGCGTGAGGACACGGGACCGTGTCTGGCGGGTTCTGGGTGCGGAGGTGGAGCTCTGGGAGAAGAGAGGGGGTCCTGGGGAGGCGTCGAGTGCTGGGGCGGCGTGTGCTCTGCGCGCGTCCACGGGCGCGTGCACGACATCCTCGGCATGGCCCTAGGCGCTCTGGGTGCGACGCGTGCCAGCTCTGGGAGGCTTTTCTCCAGCAATGGCGGCTATGGTTGGATGCAGGGGAGCAAGGGGGGTCCAGGGGACATGATGGCAGGGTGTGGTGGTGAGAGGAGAGAGGGGATGGTGGCCATGGTAACCATGGCCGGCATGGCCATGGCATGCATGCTTGGGCAGCTCCTCCTAGGGTTCCTGTACTGGTGTGAGGGTGAGAGGGGACCAGGGGACATGTTAGAGTGAAATGGGGGTGTAGGGTTGGGTAGAGCACTATTTGGAATAGTGTTTGCATTTAGTTCTATTTGAAGAATTGCAAATTTGGCTCAAATTTGGTTGAGCTCCAAGGGTTTCCAAATTTGAATTTGGTGCATTTGTATAAGTTGTAGATGACCAGAGACAACCATGTGTGTTGGTAGAATTTTAAAAATCAAAGAATAGCAAAATTTGACAAAGTGAGATTGTTGGATTTGATAAAAAGTTCCAACTTTGGATGAACCTAGCTATTGATCAAAGATTATTTTGGCATGGTGCTCTTTACCAAAGTTGCTCTCCTTCATGAGCTCTTGGATGACATGCAAAGAATTGAGAAAGTTTAGTTTGAAAAACTTGAATTAGAGAGGCTCAAAGTAGTGACCAGAATATAATTGGCAATTTTGACCATTATTGTATGTGAGCCAAATTTGAGTTTGAAAACCATTTGATTTGTGTTTCTTGGATTCCGAAAGTTGTAATAAGTGTGTAGTATCATATTACAACTAATGGTGAAGACCAAAATGGTCTAGGGTCAAAATATATAAAAATGGCAAAAACCATAGGTGAGGGTTTTGTGAATTTCTAACTTTTATTCTTTTATTTTTCTTTGCTTCACTTTGACAAGGGTGAGGTTTATTTGGTGTTATATTGAGTTGGATAAAAGGTTCCAACCATTTTGAGACAAAATTGGTGCCTAGGTCAAGGTTTGATATTTTGGCTAAAGTACCACATATGCCTCTATGCATATGTTTTAATTTTATTTTTGTTTCTTTTTGGGTTTCACCAAGGTTGGAGTGGTAAGCCTCAATTTAGGTTTGTTGAGGTATTTCCAAACCATCTACCAAGGTTGACAAGCAAGGTTTCATATTTGCAAAAATAGCCATAGGCTTGCATATGCTTTTTTCTTAATTAAGATCTTTTCCTTTTATTTTATTTTTCAAAGATTGATGACAAGAGGGATGAGGTTTAGGGTTTAGTAATTTTTGCAATGGTTCACCACCATTGAGCAAAGTAAGAAAGGTAGAGTTCAAAATCTCCATATTAAGGCTATATGCCCACATATGTCTTTTTCTTTATTTTGGGTTTTCTCAAAATAGATCCCAGGTATTTTTGAGAAGGTAAGGGTTTAGGATTTTTCTTATTTGATTTCTTTCTCTTTGATTTTATTTGGTTTTGTGATCTTCACTTGATCACTTTAGGGTTTTAGGTTGTATCACATAAGCATAATACACTCATCATGGCAAGAACACAAGTAATATGGATGAGCACTAAGCCTAGCACTTTATTTAAGAAAAGTTTTTGTTGGTTCTCATTTTTGGAAAAAGGGAATTCATTTTCTCTTTGTTTTGAAATTTGGGGTGTTACAGCATGTCCCACAGATGTAGGCGTTGATCGCTGAACTATGTAACCAAATCTCAGTGCCGTACTGTGATTGCTTGTTTTCGATATAACGATAGACTAGAAAAAAAAATTCGTGGAGTAGAGATGTTTGAAGAAATAAGGGAGGGCAATTGGAAGAGTGATGAGCAAATGAATTATAGTTTTATAATCAATTATTAGAAGCAATTAATTGCGGTTTTCCCTTACTTTGTCCATGTCAACAAACAATTTGAAATACCTTGACGTTTTTTAGAATTTGTCTGAGTCAAATAGCAATGATTCGATGCTCTTCTTTTTTCCATTACACTATTTTAGAAACTTAAGGACTAGATCGTATGGATATGGAAAATATAGCATTTCCAATCCTAGCGAAAAAAGAAGGGAAATGGATACTCAATTTAAAGTGAGTAAACACAATTACATACTCGATCTCATAGATCTATGTAGAATTATGTGGAGAGCTGTATTCGATTAAAGTAGTAGGTACTGCTTGGATATTTCCTATCTTTCGAGATCCACCCCACAATATGGGGCCAAATTAAAGGCCAAAAATAGTGACTTTAGCCCTTACAAAATGAAAACTGATTCTTGAACATCTCATTCATGTCACGTACTTTGAGGTACTGCAAAAAAAATCTATTCCTATTTTTCGTAATTTGAACAAGCGAATCAGTTACTGGGAGGTTCGGCCCGGTCCATAGTCGTTCTAGTTTATCTTGGACAAGTCCAACTTACCTGGTACTACAGTGTAAAGAGATGTAAACTGATGAAATCCAACCATGTTTAGCGCGATCCAATATATTGATTGCTCGATATTTCCATACTATAAACCCTAAACCTGGTAGGGGCTCGATCTATCGATGGCTGCTCCGAGTCGAATACGTACTAATCGGTGTATCTGTAAAGGAAGATTTGAGTCCGTTTGGTTCTGGAAATTATCTCTTGCCATGAGTATTGATCTGTATCGGCAAGGATCCCCAGTCAATATAAGCACAGAAGGCGCGAGCTCAGGTTCACGAGCTACCGTGCAGGACGAGAGAAGACGTCGAGATACCTCGTCAGAGTACAGTGCAACTGCAACTCGAGCGATCGGTCGAGCTTCGCCATGGCCATGGATGAGGAGCTGTTGACAGAAGGCCACTGGGCCTTGCAGCTCGATATTGGTGAGGAGATTACGCTGAACCCGGGGGACAACCATGCCATCTGGGTCACCGACGTCTTCCTCGTCGACCCGGAGAGCGCCAACGGCCAGGGCGCCATCGCAGCCTGCGTCGAGACACGCACGCGGAACATCATTCTCGCGGAACTGTCGTCGGAGGTGACGGACGTGGAGCTGCTCGCCCCGCTGGTGCTGGACAAGGAGTTCTGCTTTTACGTGGCGCGGGAGGAAGGCGAATCTGAGGCAGACACCAACGCCGACGCCGACGTGGTCGTCGTCCAGTTCGAGGGTTTCGTGCTTCCTCTGCCGTCTCCAGACACAGATGAGGGGAAGAAGGAAGGGGAGGAGGCGGCGGAGGAGGAGAGTCACGGCGAGGTCGAGCCAAACGTGGTCAGGGCTAGCAGTGCCGGCGGCAACACCAAAGACTTTATACACATAGCCGCTACAATTTTCGTTGTTTTTTTGTTTGTGTGTGTGTTAGCATTGCTCAGATTTATGATGTAATCATGAACTTATTGTGTTGAAAATAATTACTCCCTTCTATCCCTTTTAATTGACTCAGATTTGATATAATTTTAGGACGCTGCTACGTGGTGCGCGGTTACCAGTTTGCGTTACACAGTGCCCCCCTTGTCTGAACCAGGATTTTTCCTAAAATAGAAATTGGACCAAAACTAGACAGCGACAGGTAACTGAAAAAAGAAAGCATCCTGGAAGGCGCGTGTCCCCGCGTGAGAAGACCAGGTCCGCCAGCGGCTAATCCTGATGTAAAAATATAAAAAGCCTCTCAGAAACCAAAAAGAGAGGAAACTCTACCTGCTACATCTTCTTCATCCGCTGACGGCTTGAAGCTCCATGGCTCAAAAGGGAGAGGTGCGCCAGGATCTACAACCACCGAATCTAGTGCAAACAGGTATGAAAAGTTACAGCCAAATTCATGCAACTCCAGATCCGTATTTTTACATAAACATCCAGGAAGTTAGACTCTCGCCGACTGATGCATCGGTATCAGCTACCCCACAGATTCTGTCATGGATGTATAAAACTTAACTCCAACTACTATAAGAGAAAAGGATATACTGGTACGAAGTGGTCTACAATCCAACACCAAAAGGCACCAAGTTTTAGTAGTTCGTGAGACCACACCTCAAACTAGATGAACAAAAACTAGTGGCAAACTGCATTGTCAGGAACCTGAAAGCAAGGACAGCATGTAAAATTTCTCTTCCAGGAAGCTAGAATAGGTAGCCAAAAAATTTCTCAAATCAATCTTCATCATCTGCAAGAAAAAATAACCATGCAATAAATTTAGTAGCTATTTATTTATTGGTTGAAACAAAATAAAACGAAAAAACAACATGATAGGATGTAAAAAAGTGCAGACTTGAAGACAATATAATGTACTTTCTGCTAATTTTCTGCTTGAAGTAATTGCAGAATGGGTGAAAGAAGCATGGTAGGAAACAAAAGCACGGCAAACCTTCTTCAAATGTTCTGCTAGCCAAATTATAAAAAAATATAACTATTTCTATATGTTTGCAGATATGGATTTCTGGTTTCATGATCTAAATACAACAGCACCGGAACATGATGATCAGGGCGATGATCAGAACAATGTTGAGGATCCTAACAGGACAGGGGCATCAAGATACAGTGAATGCAGGGACCAACATTGGTCAATGTTTGTGCCAGTTCATAAAAACAATCAAAAACCTACATGTATATAAAAAATGCATCCTATTATTCTTGCTAATAGAAAATCACACCAGAATGTATTTATTGACACTATTCTATAGTACATCCTAAACAATTGCATGAAAGGGACAAAACACTCTGTATATAATTACTGAAAAAATACATCCTTTTAGTAAAGCATTATACTTGAATCCTTTATGCAGATGTATTAACTGCCTAAAAAATACATCCTGTTAGTAAAAAGCATTAAACTAAGTGGCGAAAAATACATCCTATTAGTAAAGCATTATACTAGTATCCTATATGCAGATGTATTAATTACCTAAAAAATACATCCTGTTAGTAAAAAGTATTAAACTAAGTGGCAAAAAATACATCCTACTAGTAAAGCATTATACTAGAATCCTATATGCAGAAGGTATTAATTGCCTAAAAAATACAACCTCCTAGTAAAGGATTATACTAGTATATGCAGGATGTATTAGTGTCTAAAAATACATCCTATGGTCATACAAAAATCCGAACTACTGATAGAAGCTAGCCGGTCCGATTGTTCGGTGGCATTGGCGGCCTGCTACTACTTCCATAACTGCAGGGGTACGGAGGAAGCCAAGCCACTGATGCTCTTTGTGGCATTCGCCTTGCCTCCAATCACTTCCCAGGCCAGGTCTTGCTGGTGATGGACTGTGCTGGGGTGCGAAAGCTCCGCGCTCGTCTGATGCCAACATATCCAAATGGTTCTCTATCTATGAAGCAGCCAAAAAGCATATGCTCATCCTTCAGGCAGACTCGTCGTGACTGCAACAAGGCCGCTGATTCGCTTGCAAAAATTGCTAGATCCTATGGCAACTGTGTCTCCGTTGACAGATGACCTGAACCACCAGGGCTACTATACGAGCACCACCTATACTACTGTACCAGCACCACCATGCCTCCTAGACCAGCACCGCTGCACCACCGTGCCCAGAGTGGCACCGTGCATTCTACAGTAGTCCACTACCGTGGACAAAATTGGATGTAAAATCCAACGCGCATCGATAAAAAACGACAGCCTGAAGCAACAACAGCAGAAAACAAGAGAGATTGTAGCACTTACCAAAACCACGCCGCCGAAACTCTGAGACCGACACCTCCGAGCACGTTTACCAGCTTCCGCTGCGTCGATTCGCCAGGTCGCGCCGCCGAGTCTCCTTCAGCGACTCCTGCTACCCGCGCCGCCCCCTCGGACGCGTGGAATCGCGCGGCGGTGGCGGCGGCGGCGAAGGACCCATCTCACCCCGTCTGGCCCCACGTCGGTAGCGTCGATCCGGTTGCCGCGTCAATCCGGTCGCCCGCGCCGTCGATGGTCCACCCCACTACCCCAACCGACCAGCAGAACCCTTTCGATGTTTCCCACCAGCAACTTGCCGCCGACGAGACGGAATCGCCGGTGGAGATCGAGCGGGGCGTCGATATGGGCGAGAGAGGAGAGGGGAATGGGGATGAGCTCGACTACGACCAGTCGTCGAAAAAGAGAAGAGAAAAATACCGTTCTTCTATTTTTGTTTTTGGACGGAAGCGTCGCCGAGTTCAGGCTGCCTGATGGGGATCCAACGCGCGAGAGACGTGAGCACCGCGTAAGACACACGAGTGCCCAGGCAAGTAATAGATTATACGATAATTTTATATTAAACTCGAGCCAATTAAAATAAATCAGAGTGAGTATGAACTCATCTCAGATGATGAACTGTGTCGCCAATTTAAATTTGATTTGAAGATATTACCATATCAGATCATTGAATTTATATGAAGGAAAACTGTATGCTCCACTATGCAATTATATATGCATATCTCTACACACGTCGACTCATGCCAAGATTAGTAGAGAATAGGTCTTTGGTGGCGTTGGTTGGCCACCAAATTGGCGCCACTGTTATTCAATATTGCTGGTGTTGCGTCGCAATGCCACCTATTACTTCCGGCATGGTGCGGCTACGCCACCAGTACACCTACTACTTCCGGCATGGTGCGGCACACCACCACTAGGGGATGTTCCAGTGGCGTTAACACTCCATGCCACTGTTCAGAAAATATGGGAGTGACGTTCCGCTACTCTGTGGCATCATTCTGGCGACGGTTACAAAAATGTATAGTTAAGATAGAATTGTGAACTGAATTGAATCACGCAGGCGCCATGGCGCCATGGATCGAAGCATTGATCACATATTGGTGACATGGAGTCAAATATCTTCTTCAGGAATTTCTATAGATGCCGCCATTTATGCAAAACAAATATAGATAAATATAGTAAATAGGCCATCACAAAGCACGGAGGAAAGCATGAAAAAGGTTAAAAAAACATACCATAATATCCTTGATAATGTTTTTTTGATGTAACCATATATTTTATTAGACAATCTTACAGAGATTACACATATGGTCACCACACAAGACAAACATTTGCATCAAGCAACTTTGCACAAGAAAACTCACAAGAAGTAAAACTACAAGTTCACCCTTGGAGAAACATGTGCCTCGCCGAAACATCGTCCATCTTCCTCCACTGCCACCATGGTAGCGCTGGAAAAAGAGGCGAACAACCACCACACCTAGATCTGGGAGAGCACCATCGCATTCAATGATGCTTTTTGAGCCGATGAACTGGGTCGTCGCAAAGGACGAGCCCGAGACTTTGTGGCACGTCGGCCGGGGATCTTCCCCATGGTCACTAGATCCCAACACCGTCATCATCTCCAGACTCAGTCAAAGAAGACAAACGCTGCCGCCTGCCGTCATCCTCACACCCAACTGCAAGACGCCAGACATAACTGCAGCAGCCAACGCAACCGCCACCCTCGAGAGTGCCGAACGCCATCCGCCAGACACGAATCTTACCAGATCCTTGACAATGTTGGAGTTAGACAATCCAGTGGCAAGTGGCACGCCAATAAAGGAATTGGCAGGCGGTAGGACAGCCAAGAGATGGTCTTCTTCTTCGTCGGCAAGGTTGGATGTCTGGGAAATTATTGTAGACTCGAGGCAGTCTTCTTCTTCATCTTCCTCGCCGCCAACGATATAGAATAAAACACTTATCATCAGAGTGTCTCCTCTCAAAGAAAAACACTTCATTTCATCTCCCATGACACAGTGGCGAGAATTTTGGATGTAACAAATAGTAAATTCCCCAATTTGGATGTAATTATTTTAGTTTTCCACATCTAGAAATGTAATTAGTAGGGTCTCCCGATAATTTGGATGTAAAAAATAGTCCGCGCAAATGATCTAAAAAATAGCTCGCGCAAATAATGGGATGGTTGTATGTTCCTAATTTCTATTTCTTGTCATTGTCACTTTCATCTCTTCGCCACTTTTTTTTTGGAAAAGATTTTGTTCACGCATGGGAGCATTCCTGTAGACTAACCGGTGCTATAGCGCCGCGTAGCCGCATCCAATAAATGTATGTATATGTTTATGCTTCCTTGTTTTCTGCTCAAATATTTTTAAATAAAAAACTCTCTAATAAATAGGAAATCCACGTAATTGGAAATTTTCTTTAATTTTACTGCGGACGAGATACGTGGAAGGCGGCATTGCAGCAACATGCTTTGATCCAGTGGAGTGTGGCACGACAAATCCTCAGGGGTGGGAAGCGGGTCGGGTAATACTGAATCAGGAGGGAGGCAATTGAGAGGTTAGACACGGGTAGGTGAGGTTCGAGTTGGTGAGTCCGCAAGTTTTTTTCTGGAGATTTGGGGTTTGTTTAACAAAAGTGACCATGAGAGAGGGCCATTTCCACTGGCATATATTTCACAACTAGTACGAAATTTAATTAATCACCCAATAATGCTCCCATGTTGTTCTCTTTTTTCCCGTTGCAACCCACATTTTTCCAGTCCAATCTAATATTGCATCAAAGAACGTTTTAACCCAATCCCTGTAGGTGTTATACCATCAGGAGCTGCCTGCGCCACTGCTTCAGCTCGAATATATGGTAACAAAATGTGGTTTGAATGTGGTACTGGTACCCCTGTCCTCTGCCAAAATCTGGTTTCCAGATTTTTGGGTGGACGTCTGGTTAAAATAATGATCCTGGAAATGTTCTTTTGGCTAACACGCTATGTCGGCAGTGATACAATCCATTTCACAACGAAAACAAACAACGCCAAAATACTCGACAGAAATGTTACAACTCACTACCATCTAAAAATAAACATAACTGAAAAGGTTCATCGGCGACAACTAATCAATACATGCTTTGCAGCGCGAGAGCGTTATTTTGTATACTAATATTCTCGCCCTCGACTCGGGAAGTGAATCCCAACATTTGAGCAGATCCCCTTGTTGATTTTGTCTCTAATCAACAACGTCTCCATCAGCGTCCACTCATTTGGAAGACAAGGCTTGCACTTCTCACACCCTGGATTCTCATGCAGGTATACGGCCTCCAGGTTCACTGCTGCCTCCATAACATTTCTGGCATACCTCACGAATTTTTCTTCTGCCTGAAACCCATAGATCCTGAGCTCAGCCAGATTATGGTGCTTGAAATCAGGGGCAGATGGTTCCCACTCTAGTCCTTTGTCCTTCTCCTCGCTATATGCATACATGTACCTCCGCTTCCCCTTTATCATTTCACATAAATGATCCCGCACCTGCATTCAACAATATCAAAAACTCCTAACTAGTCACCGAAAGTTTAAACTTGAAAAGGAGATAATTTGCTTTGCATATTCAACATGAGATGCAATAAATATGAGAAATGAATAATCAGTACAAGATTTTACCATGATGCATAGTTTTTTAAGAACGGGTGCACCTTCGAGTATGAACATTGTCCAAGACAGGTCGCATTCTTCAGAAATGTCAAACAAATTCACAAGACTTAGTTTATGGAACACAGGCAACAATTGCTTTCGGCCTTCAGGTTTGACCCAAATCTGCAAGGGGGATAATTCAGAATTATTTTAACCAAAAACAATGACTACACACATCATTCTGGCACCACTGAGGACCTTCACTAACCTTTTCTGATCTGAAGTTCAAATCCAGATTTCTTATGGCGGTTTTACGGAGCAACTCACTCAGCTTGAGCATCTTGTGCCAAGAAAGACCAGTATTAATGATGCTCACAGTATGGAGCAGTGGGACATAACCCAAAGTGAAGGGGTCATCTGGAGATTGAAACTGATGAAATTTGACTACTGTGAGCTTTGGTACCCACTTCAGATCAACCCTCTGAAGACTGCTAGAGGAAATCACTAGTTCACGGATTTGCGGGTGCTGCACTTCCAGCAAAGACAGATGCCCCGTGTCACACCGCCAGAGGTGGAGGAACTCCAGTTGCTTGCATATGCCAAAAATTTTGGGGAAGTATGATTCGCCTAACCTCAAATTCTGCAGATGGAGGTGTGTAAGACCACCAAATGTGTTTGGACACGAATCAAAGAGTGACATGAACTTCTTCCCATAAGTGAGCGCGTCATCAGAGGTACAGTGTTTACCCAATTCCGTAAAGATCGTAAACTCAACAGAAGCAACCTTTTGTGTTGCTAGGGTGTTGGCAACAGTCTGGGCAAAGAAGATGGAGTCATCTCCCAAATAGAATCGCATGGACATTTGGTCAATGGTGTATAGACTTCCAGTCCTGCTTTCCAGTATGCTCTTCGTTGCTTTCAGCATGGTGGTATTGGCCCGAGCTATATCATCTGAGGTTAATTTTCCCCTTCCATCTTTGGGCACAAAAGAACAAACCGTCAAGATAATTTTTGAGAGCATAGCAGGGATCTGCTTCCAACGTCTGGAGAGGATGGCGGTTCGTGCTACTTCAGTGATATCAAGCCGCTCCACAATGTTGAGCAAAACATCATCAGGCAACTTGCTGAGCATGTCAACTTCATTGTCCTACAGTTGATATGGAAACAAATCAGAGTTGATTTCTTACGTCTCTAATTCAAATATTTTCCACAGACAAAGGTTAAAAAATTATGCTTTTCCACGGAAAGGCACAACTTTGATTATAGAACCTTTATATACTTTCCCACAGAAAGACACAGTTTTGATTCTACAATGTTTGTACATACCCATGAAAGGATGCAATTTTGAGTTTTATACTTTAAGCGCGACTTGAAATTTTATACTTTCCAAGAGGAATGCACGATTTTGTTACTTCCCGACCAAAAAGGTCAATTTTTTACAATGAATTCTGATAATGGTTCCTACTTTTTATTATTCTTTGATTTTTTTTGCAGTAATGTTGGAAGAGGGCTAGGAGGGAAAAGGGAACAGGAGGACCAACTCACCAACATGCCGAGGGAGGATTTTCCGAGGCCGATCGGGCAGCAGGTCGCCTGCGAAGAGAGCTGCTGGTCTCCTATCAAAAGGTATCGCGGTTGCCGCCAGGCCAGAAATATGTTAACTGCTATAGGTTCCTGCTACCGATGGAAACTCTGGTTTAAATATCGAAAATTTATCAATACGATGGAAAATATCGAAAAGGGGATAGAAGACTTTGATTGTAACCCGGAAGGGATTGAGATATTATAAAAAAAAAAAGCCGCTTCGATCGGTGACTGCGGCTGGAAGAGGAGCCGCTTGATTGCTTCGGTTGCTGGTTGCAACTTGGAAAGGAGCGTTCCTCTGCTCAAGCACCCCTGGATCCTTACTACGGAAGTACGGAATATCTTTTCGCGCGGCGACCGCCACAAAATCACTAATCTGCGGCAGATCTAAGGAACGCGTGGCGGATGCCCTTGTCGCACGGCACACGCAGGATTGTATTTTTTCAAGCACTCGATCGATCGCCGGCGAGAGGAAACCGCCGCGTCTCCTGCTCGGCTGCTCCCTGCCTGGTCTGGGATCCATGGCCGTGTGCGTGTGATCTCTATCGGTGGCTAGGGCGGCAGGAAAAGCTCCAGATTATCAAGCGGCTCGAGATAAACTCGTTTTAAGCTTGATTTAAGATTGACTGATTCGCAAAAAAAAAAAAATTGACTCGAAAAATATAATGAGTTAGTATAAGTCTCATTGAGCTACCACTAGCTAGCTTGATTTCAACTCATTAGCTCGAAAGAATATATAATTATATCTACTGATAAATTTAAAATGTGCTAAAAATAAATAATAGGATAATTTGTTACCTTTACAAGGTATGAACAGGATATTTTCCTTCCTTTTATGCGTGACAAATTCTAACGGTTAATTAGGTGGGTAATTTTAGGCATTAAGGGTTCCTGCCCTATAAATAGAATATCATAGGTCTTTTGGCCAAAGTTTGATTGGAGATATTTTATTATTTTGGTTTTGATTGAAAAATAAAATTTTGTAATGTTTTGATACAATGTTGTCTTACTAGTTAAAAATTGCATTCGATTGTGAGAAAATTTCCTGTCATTTTTAGCTCGAGATCGACTCGAAATCGTTACAAGCTGAGTACAATTAAGTCAAATTTACGGCTCAACTTCGACTCAATCAAAACTCACTCAAAATTTTAATACACCCCCGCCCCTCCAACGAGGGAGCTATTCGATATTGGATGAACTATCTCGACAAATAGCACCCTAGCCTCTAGACTTTGTGGATTCATGGAAAGAAGCATCCACATTTATCTTGACAAAATCTGGCGATGGTCCGTCCATTTTCTACAGATCGGTATACTTGACTTAGTATGTTTATTGAGGTGGTCTTTCCATTCTTGAACATGTTGTCTTACCAGCAAACTGAAACTGATCAATAGATTTACGTTGCTCACCATGGTTATCCCTGTTTCCTTCCACCAGGTCCAAAGAAAAGCTACCAGAAAAGTAGATCATCAAGTGCAAGTTCCAAGATTTCTTCTAGCACTTCTATATCATAACGACAAAAGAGGAGCTTTAAACGTATATCTTCAATTAGTGATGCTCAGAATGACAGGGATGTCTACATGCAAAAGATGTTGCTCGATGAGATCACTATTCCACTCTTCCATGTACATGTATTAACATCAATTAGCTCAACCACCATGGAAAGCTCGCAATTATCCCCCCTATATGTTGTTGGCCTTCGAGTAAAATACTCCTCCATACATAGCTTATGCCAGCAATCGGCTTAGCTGCAATGAGGTTATCGTTAGGAAAATATGTTCTGAAAATATGTTTCACACAACAAGAGCACATAATGAATCTGGGGCTTGAAGCAGACGACAACTTTGGCGCGCAACCATAGCTAGAATGAACAAGTTAAGTTCATGAAAGCCCAACCCTCCTTCCTCCTTTGATAGTTTCATCTTCTCCCAACCAACCCAATGCATCTTCTTCGTTTCATCATTGAGACAAGCAAAATCGACACACTGGCTGTCCAATATCATCACATAGAGACTTGGTAAGAGCAAAGCAAGCCATATCATATGTAGGAATCACTTGAGCCACGGCCTTGATGGGGATCTCATTTGACGCCATTGATGTCAGTTTTTCTTCCCAACCTTGGATTCTCCTCCAAATCTTATCCTTTATGTAAGCGAAACATTGAGTTTTTGATCTTCCCACATACATAGGCAACACACGATTCTTCCCCTCGGTCACTTACGATCCTAGCTCCAAACATTGCATCAACAAATTCTTTGTATTTCTTGTTGCATTTTTACTAAGCATGACCGATGACTTTTCTCTGTTAATCATTTTCCCGGAGTCTTCCTCATAGATTTGAAGAATATACTTGATGATCTCCACACCCTGAACATTGTCTTCTTACACGAACAAAGAATCATCCGCAAAGAAGATGGTTTATGATGGGAGCCATCGCTGCAAGTTTTATACCACGTATAAGCCCATCGTTTTCCGCCTTATTTAGTAGTGCCGAGAAACCTTAAACACACAAAAGAAAAAGATATAATGGGATATATGGTCCGCTGTCTTAGCCCTCTTCCTGGATGCATGACATGTGTGAGATCTTCATTCACCCGAAATGGTATGAACCAGTTGTGACACACTCCATAATGAGCTGAACAAAACTCTCATCGAAACCCATCTTTCTCAAGATGCCCTCCAACAAAGACCATTCAACCCTGTCACGTGTTTACTCTGTCGAGCTTAAACCGCCAAATACACATATTTCCCTCTCCCCTTTCTTCTCATATAGTGTGACATTTCATATGCATATCTTTTTTTTTGTTCGACTAGTTAAAATGCCCGTGCGTTGCCACGGGAAAATAAAATATGAAGAAGGGTGATATCATTTTGACTTAGTTTTTGGATATCCCATTCTAAACATGGCATTTTTATCCTACTTGTTAGTAAACCTTGGAGGACCAACATGTGTTCTTTCTGTCATTTTTACCCATTTCAACCCATCATGTCTCTTATCTATCGATCTTCCACCATATTAGCCATATTGGCATAACACAATTAGCGGCACTTTGATTGTGTAAGTGTGTCAATAACAAGAACAACTTTCCCTACATCATGTTATTACAAATTCGTCTAACACACAGGTTGATAAGCCCCGAGGCAATTCCTTCTAGCAGTATTGCAGTCTTTAGAGGTCTGCAATTCATCGAGCACTCGAAGTGCATTGCCGAAAAGGCCAACACCATGAAATAAGAAACGAAAAATTGGAGATGGGAACGCTAATGCTGCATACCGTGTTGTTGGTTTGTCGGGGTAGTACGACTCTGGGTTGGATCTCGTGACCAAGTCCTGGTCCACATACTCCATCCGCCACAATCCTGAATATGCTTATGGTTCAATAGAGTCGATCTCTGACATCATTAAAGAAGCACATCATTTGGCCACACTCAAAATAGGCAGACTCGCTCTGACATCATTAAAGAAGCACAATGGATATCCCGTGTTCAGAAAACCCATGGAGCCATGCCCGAGCAATCTGCAGACATATTGTTGAAGGGAACACTTAGAAGTCAAATATATCTCAAGATTAGAGAAACTAATTTGCAACATAAAAGGTACTTCTCTATACATTATTGTGAGTGTGCCAACGATTCGCCTTGTGAGGAGTATACATTCAATTAAATTAGCTCAGTAGAACTTGACTTGATATTCAGCTACTCACTTGATTGACTATTAGATCTTTGATAACGTGGCATAGTAAGAAATCAATCTACATTTCTACATAGGGAGAAAAGGTTCTATAAAAGCACCTCAAGTAGCATAGACCGAAGAACCTCCACGGCGCCCCTTTCACGGCAATTGAATGTCACAATATGAATGTCACAATATATGTCTTTACCGGAAGAACAAGAGCATGTGCAGATTTAGATCAAGAGAAGTATGGATGATCCTTCCTAAGTAATTGTTCAAAGAGTCTAATTCACAGAGCAATGAAACATCAATTCCGCCAATGAAACCCTGTAATGCTTCATTATTTTGACTTCACAACTAACTGTTTTTGGTACAAGTAAATCAACAAAACAAGGAAATGTGCATTATTAGAAACAATAACATTTAGTCACAAAATAAATCTAGATTATACACATAATTAGACACATAAGCATGCCCAATGAAATCAGATACATATTTATTGAGTTGAAGGCATGCAGCAGCATGATCAAGACCATTTATCGATAAGTGCTAAGATTGTCAATGGAGTAAGCAAAACCAGGGGTTGTTAACCGAGATTCCAAACCGATGACTACTGAGATATCCCCAGGAATAATATTGAAATTAAAAATCCAAGTAGAGTATGAAGCTTCCCAGAACAACAATCTTCATCATTGAATGCTTCTTAACTACTCCAAATTGAAAACAACCAGCATGGGCGGACGCGGGAGCCCAGGGTGTCTGCCAACTACTCCTCTAGATTAGCTTTCTTTTCTTGGGTCGAGTTGTAAGGTGGGGGGTGGTTCTCCTCTCGCGGACTTGTACATATAACCTTCTTTTCTATCAATGCATCGAAACACAATGCTTTTGCGTTTTTGCGAGAAAAAAAACAACCAGCAACAAAACTATACCATTCCTCTAGTTGAAAAACTGAAGCTATAGCTAAACAGACATTCATTGAACAATAAAAATCATGCATTATCTCAATATTACTTTATTTAAGAAGAGAAGGCAGCAGTACCTTGCAATCCAGCAATAACTGCTTCATTCGTCCCAACTGCCATATTTGTAAGCACCATCATGCCGTGAAGAGAAGAAAATTAAAATATCAATAACTTATCCTATAGTGAAATTTGTGTTCTTTTATAGTACCACAAAAGCACATATTTGAAAAATAAATTCTGTCAGGCAATATATTATTCCCGCAAAACTCAAAAGTTCCATACAACAAAACTGAAGCCAGCATGTACTGAACATATTTGAGGAGTACAAGAGAATAGACTTGAATTTCATCAGGTTTAACAACATTGCAGCGAGAATTATTAATTGTACTCATGCCTATAAATTATCATGGACATCTATGGAGAGCAAATAACTTTGTACACACAAGTATGGGTGAGGAAGCAATCGTTACCGTTCAGAGTGGGCAGTTGCTTTGAGATCCGGAGAAAAGAAATGGAAGAGGATTGCGCTTGTGCACCAGTCTTTGCATTACAGCAGTGGCAGCACCCCGTGAGACACGGCATAAAGGAAGTCAGAGTGCCTGAGATTCCCTGGACATCGAAGCAAGCACACGGGATTGCCGGGAAGTGTATTTCTGCATATCCTTCTCTCGTCCATCACCTCCACTTCACTGTCTTCTCTTCTTTTTTTTTGTCCATCTCCTTCAGCCATCAGGCGGGACAAAGCATGGCGACCTCCAACGATTTTTCCACGCCGCCACGACTGCACAGTTTCACAGCCCAGCGACAACACCAGTATGCACGCGCCCGCGAATGATGGAAACACACAGCGCTCTCCACGCACGACAGTGAGAGCGGGAGATTTCAAAGTTTCAAAAAGAGCACAGCACATCAGATCGTCTTTCTACTAGGCTCGTTATAGTGACTTTGATCAGCTTAATAAGGATGATAGTTCGTTCCGCCATAATTCTGAGTTTTCATCGATAATCACCATCAGTGACTAGCAACTAAATTACAATTGCTACTGATTGGTATAAGGTCCAGCTTTCTTGATAGGAGTCGTCGGGCAAAAAAGGTTACAACACAAACATTTCAGACTAAACCCCAGCTAGCTGAAACCGATGACTAATTGCCCTCTGGCGACCAACAGAAAACACCTCTCCCCAACTGTCAGAATAAAATGCTAACTGAACCCGGTATGCCCGGACCCGTCGCTGCATAAGGTTCCGGACGCCATCGCTGCCGAAATCACGACGCGGGTCGAGCACCTCGTCGTCGCCATCTTCGTGCTCGTCTGTGGTCTGGTACCCAGCGTCTGAAGACGAGTCGCCGTCTTCGAGCGCAACCATCACGGCTGCAAAGTCAACGACGCCGGTGAACATGTTCTCCGCCACTTGCTCCTCACCGACGGCGTGGCCAGCAGCACATTGCATTGTTTAGTGCTCTCAAATCAAGATTGTGTATCAACAATTCTCAATTTTGGAATCCATGTAAATATAAAACTCACCTCACTGGGTGCAACCAGCAGGTCCTCTGCATTCTCCACTTCGACGACAGCAGCTGCTTGCCCAGAGTTGCCGTGGCCATCGTATCCAATGATGTCCTCATCGTCCGCATCATAGCCTGAGTCCCCTTGGCGGATCTAAAACAGATTAACAACACTAGGCATCAGCAAGACAGGGAAAAATGGCACACGATCGAGAAGCAGTTGCTCAGGCAATCTGAAACACCGCGGAACAATTTGGTTACAACCACCATTTCTGGACAGTAACGAGCATCATAACAGAAAATGAGGCACCGAACAAACAAAATTGACAGGGAACTGCTAAAGCTTTGACATTTAAGTTCATCAGAATAATTCAACAAACAAATGGCAACATTCAGACATTCAAGTCAATCGTTTCGGGCGGAGCAGCGGGCATTACAATACGTGGTCGAAAATAAAATGAACTAAGCATCTTCTTCCAAGCCTGCATCTTGTTCTTCAAAGCCTCATTACCTTTTCTTGTACCCGACACCAGCGTCATCGACACCGCGGCCCCTTCTTGGAGGACGTCGCTGCCGAAGCCACTGTCGACGCTCCCCAACTCTTCGGCGCAGTGGTCGTCGATGTCGCTGCCCCTTTCTTGTTCGCCACCGTCTTCGATGCTGCTACCTAGTCCTTGGTCGCCTCGTCCGTCAACGCCGCTGATGCCTTCTTGTGGCCCGGCGAAGCAGGAGGCCTCCTCCTTCTCATCTTCAACCCCATGCTCGGCCACAAACTGTTCAAAGGATACTGGCTCGTCGGCGGGAGGGACCAGGGAGGCTACGTAGAGGGTAGAAATCATCTGTGAATAAGGAATGGGAGGGTATTCTTCCTGGACTTGACCCGCCACACATTACCTGCAAGAGGCGCAAGGCCGGCAGCCCCGACGGCAACGATGGGTGGCGACATGCCGTGGGACAGAGCAGCCACGCCCGCGGATCAGCCGCTCCTGGCCAGAAGAAGGGGCGCGCGAAGCGGAGAGGGAAGTCGACGGAGCAGGCACACCGGCGGCGGCGACAGAGGATCTGGAGTGGGGGATTTTGGAGTGAGGAATTTTTGAGAGGGAGGTGGGCAATGGCGACCGCGGAGGCAACATGATCTGGAGTGAATAGTGTTGAGGGGAGACGACCGCGACAGTCGCTCTCTCTTGTCAGCTCCGGGATAGAATCTCCGTGTCGATCGGAGTAAAAGCAGGGGGAAAGCAGCGACCCACGGATGGAATAAGTGCACGCACATGAATTCCTCTTTCCCTACTCTTCTCCGGATCTCAAAGCAAACTGATTCTGGACGGTACAGATTACTTCCTTACCCATACCTGTGTGTACAAAATCCATACTCATCTATGGAGAGAATTATTAATTGTACTGTTAGGCAATATATTACTCCCGCAAAACTCAAAAGTTCCATACAACAAAACTGAAGCCAGCATGTACTGAACATATTTGAGGAGTACAAGAAAATAGACTTGAATTTCATTAGGTTTAACAACATTGCAGCGAGAATTATTAATTGTACTCATGCCTATAAATTATCATGGACATCTATGGAGAAAATTATTAATTGTACTCATGCCTATAAATTATCACGAACATCATGGATTATATTTTTCGATTGATCATGTCTTGCATATCGTGATGCACAAACATATTGCTGGCTAAATTAGTCGTTGCTAATGTCGGTTGGCTCGATTATGAACTGTTATTAGGGAATTAACAACTTACAACTGGGGAAATTTGTAAGAGCAGTTCTAGATTTCAACAGTTTTATTCTGAAAATTACAATGAGTCGCACTGAGTAAAATGGTCTGATTAGCACCTTAGTTTGGTTGTACTGACAGTTCATCCTTAAGGTAGTTGTCCTGAAGTCATATGTCAGATGGTAATCTGTATAGCAACCATAGCATACGAAAGGAGTTAGAGGATTGGATTTACCGATTAGTTCTTCATGCTGGGCGTGTCCATCGTGGCTCCATGGCCGTGCAGCAGGAGGACACCGGCACCCTCTCCGGTGGCATCAGCAGCGCGTCCGCTCGTTGGATAGATGGTACGAGATCGCAGTGTGGTGGCGTTCGGCAGGCAACAAAAGCTCGGGAAGCTCGTTGTTGCTCCGGGAGAGGCGCTGATGTCCGAGACCTACCGCGCCACCGGATTCGGCAAAGCCGCCATTGGACGTAGGTAAAGAAAAAAAACCTGATCGACCAGAATGATCCCCATCGCCGCCGCACGTCCGGCCATGTCTCGACTGATGCGGCAGATCACGGAGGCATGAAGATGAGGAACTGAGGAAGAACAAGTGAGGAGGTTCAATCCGAGCCTCCATGCCCAGATCTTGGGATCCGATGCCCAAATCCATGCTTCCATGCCCAGATCTTGTAATTTAATTTCCTTTCTGATGCCCTCAAATTATGGTGCGGTGATGTTGCCTGAAATTCATGTTGCCTGATGGTGCGGTGATGGTGTGCCATCCCTGAAATTATGGTTTGTAATCCCTGTAATCACTAACCCATTTTTGGATTTTGCATGTATCGCTGTAATTCATACTCTGATTGATGGACAACATTTATGGTGCGGTGATTTTGCGTCTTGATTTTATTTTTCCATATTTGATGGCGCGGTGGGAGGGCAAAATGGGCAGATGAAATATGTAGGACGAAACATTTGACCGAAGGAAACAGAACCAGTTCCTCCTTTTATATAGTAGAGATAGAGATAGAGATAGAGATGGGAAAGGGCTCACATCCTCAAAGCCCATTGTAACTTACTACTAAGACTGAGGCCCAATAGAGTTTGTGGCCTTGTAAAACCTCTCACCAAACTATCTAACGGGCTTCGGCCTAAAAGGCCCGAAAAGACGCCTCACTTGCGAAACAAGTAAGGAAGTTGCTCCAGCCCCGGCGGCGCCGCCTCCTCCTCCCGCACTTCCCGCCGCCGCCCACTCGCACGGCGAAACAAGTACTCGCCTGCGCACCGACGACGACGGCGGCGACGATGATGAGAAGGCAAGCGCTCCAGCTGCTCGGCCGCGCGCTGCACACTTCCGCCCCTCGCGCTCCGCCGCTCCGTCGCCCTCAGGTCAGCACGAACCCCATCCCGCTCGCCCCAAATCTGCTCCTTTCCTCTGTCGCTAACGCGGCGGCGCTGTGTGTCTTATTCGCGCGGCAGCTCGCCGCCATGGGAGGCTGGAGATCCGGGGGAGCGCCGGTGGGGTTCTTCTCGACCGACGCGGCTGCCGGCGCGGCGCAGGGAGGTTCCAAGTCCGAGGCGGCTGCGGCTGCGTCTTCCGGCGCGGTGCAGGGAGGTTCCAAGCCTGCGGAGGCTGCGGCGGTGGCACAGGGTTCCGGTGGCGGCGGGCAGGATGGGAAGTCGGAGCAGGACAAGGGGAAGTCTGTCCGGGGAGGAGTAAGCAAGCTGTTTGAGATCCCCTCTATTTTTCTACATGCCTGTGCCTTGCATCGTGATACCTATTCTCAATTGGAACTACTAGAACATCTGCATTTACGAGTAGTGGTCTTCTGAATATGAGTGCCAGAAAATGTGCCATTTCTGCCTTCTGCGATACTAGAAAACTGTGTGCTTAGTCAGTTGAAGAGTAATTCTGACATGATTCTGCTCCTTGTTTGCAGCCCGTGTCGTGGCTGAGCTTTCTTCTGCTTCTCGTGACCGGAGGAGGAATCATAGTCTACTACGACAAGGAAAAGAAGCGTCAAATCGAAGGTAGATTACTATGGTGAGTTAGTGTAGTTTTATGTTGTGTGGATCTTCCGCATGTGTGGCTCGCGATCGTCTTCCAACTTTTGCTAGTGATATCAGTACTTGTAAGAGAAACTCTCATGCTGTTCAGGCCATACCAACTCAGAAAGATAGTTGAACTTATAGATGCTTCATATCTTTGGATAACATATATATATATGTATCCAGCTTAGGGTAGCTAAGTCCGAGACGAACTACGCAGCCATAAAAATGGAGTGGCATTTTCTTATTTTAGTAAATTGAAAAAAAAACTGAACACATAAGCAATCTTTTTCAGTGTTATATCTAGAGATTAATCAATTCTGATGTTAATTCTGACTGTCAATACTTCTTTACCTGATAACACGTATTTCTAGCTGCTACTCTATCATGTGAATATGCAAAATAATATTTTCTTTTGCTTCTTTAAGTAAAGCACCAATAGATGAACTGACAAATCCAATATACTTTCAGTGCCATATATCTGATGTTATTTCTGACTGTCTGTTCTCTTTTATCTGGGTCTCGACATTTCTAGCTCCTACTCTATCATGTTAATATGAAGAGTGACACAAATCAAATATAATAGTTCATTTATGTGGTTATGCCTGAGGTGCTTTATGTTGGTATGATTTGCTATTTTGATTGCGCATTTTGACATGATCCTTCCCTTATTGAGAAAGACAATTGATTTATCAAACCTGATGGGGCCAATGCCACCCATGTCTTTACGTACTTGTGACATCCATGTGCAGAGCAATTTGTTCTTTAAACTTGTATTTTATTGTTGGATCTAGCATTCTAGATGATCTTGTCCCCTGGTTTCTCAGAGTTGAAGAACAAAACAAATTCTGTAAAGCCAGCACAGACAGTAGGCACTGCTGCTATTGGTGGTCCATTCAGTCTTCTAAATCATGATGGGAAACCTGTCACTGAAAAGGACTTCTTGGGTAAATGGACGCTGCTATATTTTGGGTTCACACATTGCCCTGACATTTGTCCAGATGAACTCCAGAAGATGTCTGCTGCTTTGAATAAGATCAGTAAGTCAATTTAATCTTGCTTTGGCTTGGAGTGTTATATGCCGAGTTAAGCATTAAACATACTTAGCTGCTTTTCATGAAGCTAATGGTCTGATGTTGGGTAATGAAGTAGTTCAGTTATCAGTTTGTCACTGTCTCACCGATAACATGCCAAACTGTCCTTATATGAAGCTATTGCACGCTCATAATACATTCATTTGTTGCGTACCAGTTATATCTTACCGGCTTATTATCCTGTAGCTAATGGTCTTATGTTGGGTAGGATTGTGTGTACCAGTTGTATCTTACATAATACGGGTGTTTGTCAGAGTACTGAATTGAATTGGCTGTTTCTGAAAGAAGCGTGTGGTCATTCTCCCCCCTTCTTCCTCTCAAGGCGCTACAGTACCTTGAGAGTCCTCCACCTCTCACCGGGCCAATCCAAGGCCTTCTCTGCCGGAATAGCCAGCCGGAGAAGGCTGAGGAGAGGCGCCGGAGTACATATTCTTAGGTCTAGGGTCAGATCGAGTCTAGGTTTAGTTTGTTCCCATGTGGAGTTTGGTGAGATGCCGTTGAGGATTTGGTCGCCGGGAAGTCGAAGCTGCTTCCCAGGGCTGCAAGAGGTGGTGCTGCTTCCCATGGAGCTCCGATGGACGGAGCCGGAGATGGGTGGCGGTGGCGCCCCTGCGTCCTCCCCAATAAAGCTTGTCTGCTTCTTCTTTGATGCGGCTGGCATCGCTGCGGTCCTCTTTTGCTTGAGCCACCGTGGAGAGATGAAGAGGAGTTCCTTGGCGAGGCTAGCGGATCCAAGAACTGGTGTCCTGGAGCGTATCCTCCCCCTTGAGCGCAACACATGGTGACCACTCATGCCGCCATGATCTCTGGCCAAGAAGGTGGCCCAAAGTCAACCTCCAGTTCGGAGGCCCTCTCGATCCGCCGTCGGGGCTCGACGCCTCCACAAGGCCAAGTGGTTCGTCCCCGGCCTTATGGAGGTAGCCAACGACGGGATCTCGTCGTCGGTCGGGAGTTCTCGAGCAAGCTGCTCCTGGAGCTCGGCGGAAACGCCTTGAGCTCGCCGGCGTCTGGTGGCGGTGAAGCCCCTGTCCTTGATTGCTTTTTTAATTTTCTTGCTGGGGTGTTTTCTGTAAAAAAGAAGGCCTTATCTTCAAATCTTAGGTTTCCTAGGGCAATAGACGACATATGGCCTTTTTGTAACTTTTGTACCTGCCACGTGCTATGGAATGAAAGCTCCACCGGGGTCTCGACCCCTCCTGTGTTCAAAAAAAAAAAAAAGAATTGGCTGTTTCTATACTGAAGCTCAATCAAATAAATTTGATTAGACAAAACATCCGAACTATGAAATATTGGATAGTACCGACTTATTATCCTGTATTGTGGAAATACATTCTTAGAGCCTTTAAATATATTTCTAGAACTGCATTAGGACGTTTCTATAAGGATCCTCTTATGTTGTTTGTTTTAGCTATGTGTGAATTTGTAATTAGCTCCCGTGCTACCCATATTAAGCCATAGGGAAGTTTCAAGATAAAAGTTCGTTTTGCTACAGTTAAGATTGCAAAAAAAAAAAAAGAGAGAGAATGAAAGAGAACCAGACTAAGAGACATAATCATTGCTCTTATTCAATTTTTAGATGCTTTCCAGTGATATCATCATAAAGTTTTGCTTTAATTTGTTCAGAGGAAAAGGAAAAACTAGAAATTGTGCCAGTCTTCATCTCTGTTGATCCTGAAAGAGACACTGTCGAGCAAGTCCATGATTATGTCAAAGGTATGTAAGTTCTGTCTTGGGTAATGGCTCATTGTGCTACAATAATTAGTTTATTATTTTGCTGCATGCATTAGAATTTGTGTATCATCTTTTAGGTTTTCTGAAACATACTTTGTCATATCGTGACTTTGTGAGATTGCAGGATCACTTTGTATTGTTCAGTTATGATGCCTAACACTGCCACTTGTCTGTTTGCCAGAATTTCATGAAGATCTAATAGGTCTAACTGGTACCTCTGAGGAGATAAGGAAGGTTGCTCGTGCTTACCGAGTTTACTATATGAAGACAGAAGAGGAGGGTTCTGACTACCTTGTTGACCATTCCATTGTTATGTATGTAAACTTTTTTCTTATTTTTTTGATTACTTTGTTTCCTACCTGTGATTTTGATGTTATCTCTGGTTTGCAATTGCTAGGCACTAACTAGTCAACAGAAATAGAAATATAATTTTGTTGTATGCAAAAGCAGAAAACCTTAGAGGAAACAATTAGTCTATTTTTGTCTGTGCCAATTATTGAGCTAAAACACCTGATTTACCAACATGCTGTGTTCGAGTGGACTTGGTCTGGCATACAATATGCTATTATGCCTATTCCTTTTTTTTGATAAACTATTATGCCTGTTCCTTAGTAACAAGGCGAGCTGGCATTAATTAATGGGCCCTAGCTAAACGGGTCAAGCAGGCAATATTTGTTGGGTGCATCTATTGTACTATGTTCTGATGACTGATTCCTATGAGCTGCCCAGCTACACCTGTGGATTCTGTCGCTGTCTCCATTAGTGAGTGGCTCTTCATGTTCTTCTTTTGTAGCCAACTGCCATGAGAGTTTTGAACATAAAAATTCAGAAGTCTATAATCATTTGTAGTACTAGTGAATGCATACTGCTACGTGTTTACCATAAAATTAGTATATGAAGTAGTCACAGCTGCCTTGATGAAATACAAATAAAGCGTTGTTACCTCCAACAATATGTTTACCTTGAAGTAGCAATTAGCTTGGAGCTTGGTAAGGCCAGATACTGACTTTATGTTTGTATACTTTCAGGTACTTGATGAACCCGAAAATGGAGTTTGTTAAATTCTTTGGGAAGAACTATGATGAGGATACCCTTGCTCAAGGCATCGTTAAGGAAATCCGAGAGCACAAGAGCAGCTGAAACTCTGCGCTTCATTTTGACCGGACACTATTTAGAACTGTTCTCAAATAAGAAGACCTCAATGATGCTACTGGCTAGCTACTGTTAGTTCGTTCTGGAATTTCGGGGCCTTACTATAATCATTATTTATTATGTTGAGACCTCTAGTTAGCAGATTTTGGCTCTACGACGAGGGAATTGAAACAACTTCACTTTTGTGTGTGTTTGAGAAATACATCATCATGCCGTATAATTTTCCTTTGTGCGAACAGTCATTATGACGTTTCATGGACAATTCTCTATTTTGTACTTGGGTCTAACCTTGAATTTTCCTTTTCTCTATGATTGCTCAGTAACATTGGTAGTCAAATAATCTGTTCAAATGTTCACATGGAATCTAGAAGCAGGCACATACCTGCGCGGTGTCGTACGTGCCATGCAGGCGTATATGACAGAAACTCACCGTCTCGATCGGAACCGTCTGCTATGGCTATTCTTCCCGGGCTGGTCAGAGGTTCGCTAACAGACTTGGTCACAAGTTTGAACTGACACAAACATTTTCATGCTGGAAGTGTTCTCCCGGACAAAAGCTAATGGTGTCATGCGAAGGGTCCTGTAATGACACCAGGAACGCATGCAAAACAAATATTTGTTATTCTAAAATTACATGGATTTCAGTTAAAAAAAATACTTTACATGAATTTTGTGGTCAACATATAAAATTAGATGGTCAGGGTATACATCACACGTGTCGGAAGCCTGGGGCTGGAGTAGGCCGTCAAACGTTCAAGTTTGAATTTTTTATTTGTCGCTTGTCAATTCTCGGAACTCGAAAAGTAAAAGTTGGGAATTACGCATATACTGCCGCTGATGAATGTTCACGGGAAACACGCGCTGACGCTCAGTTTATAAAAGCACACCAGAAGCCGAGGAAGGAAGAAAGGAAGAGCCAAGAGTCCACGCTCACGGAAGAAGAAAGACCAACTTTTTCTGAAGAAAGCGGGGAGACAAATGGCGATGCGGGCGGTCGTGGTGCTGCTGGCGGCGGCGGCGGCCGTCGGCCTGCTCGCGGCGGGCGCGTCGGCGCAGACGACGCAGCCGCCGGCGTGCGCGTCGAAGCTGGTGGGGTGCGCGGCCTTCATGAACGGGACGGACACGCCGCCGGACACCTGCTGCGGCCCGCTCAGGGAGACCGTCAAGAACGAGCGCGCCTGCCTCTGCGCTATCTACGCCTCACCGGAGATCTTCAAGGCCTTCAACATCAACCTCACCGACGCGCTCCGCCTCTCCAAGCGCTGCGGCATCAGCGACGACGTCAGCAGCTGCCCCAGTAATTGTTCTACTCGCCCCTCCCGCTACCCTGCACTTCCATCTCTTCTCGTTCTTTTTTTTTACCTTGCAAACAAAAAAAAATTCTACTCCTCTTGGTCCTAGCAGATGTGGTTTTGATTCGTTCTCCCACATCCGATTTACGAAGATTAGAGCTGTTCATTTACGCGTTCTTAGCCATAAAAAATCCATTTTTTTGCGTCAAATTTCCTGGTAAATCTGTGTAAGCAAGAAGAATAAGCATGATGTGGTCCAGTTATCAGTACCGCAGGGAGGTGTGACAGATGGTAGTTGTACCGGTGGATTGCGTACTTAATTTCGCGTCTGCTACCTTGTTCTGGTTGGCGTATAGAAGTTAGTCTTAGCATTACTGTCACCATCAAATGAGAACAAACGCAATTCTAGATGTGCGATGTTGGACCAGCTGGCAACTGAGAAAAAAATTAAGAGGCTGGAGGCATAGAGGATCACAGTTGCCTTCAACTTCCCCGGTCTGTCTTTTGATAAGCTTAGTTTAACCCAGCAGTTTAGGGGTCTTAATCTGTCTGATCATGCTGGTTTAATATACCATGATGGACTTTGTTAGATGAATGGTTTGTCTTGGCTTAGTCTTTGGTGTATTATTGTGGCCATTTGTACTTTTGTGATGATATTTGCATATTGATTTGGAAGTAGAAGTATCTAGTTTAACCTCACAAAATAGATCCATTTTACTTCATCTAAAGTTTAATAGCCGAAATTAGCTAGCTGCCTGGAATTTTCCTCACGCCTTCTTGGGTGTGCTTGTTTCCACTGCATTGAGAAGAACATGGCATTCCCATGTTCAACCTTGCAAACCACACTACTGCACATGTTGTACTTATCCAATTGTCCTTTTTTTCATTGGCTTTGCCATTAGCTGGCATTTTCTTCAGATTATTTCAATTAATTTTCTTTCTGCGATTTGCTAATCACCTTGCATTTTCAATTTTACAGGCAAATCTCCGTCGTCTTCCCCTCCAGGTAATAGAGGCTTCTTATGGTTTCTAAATAGTAGCATGCTCGAGTAAAGTAGCCATTTGCTTAGCTATGTTGTCTGAATTGTGCCATTTTGCCAAGTGGAAATTCTTGCCTGGTTAAAGAATAATCCTTACTATTGAATTTTACGCAAGTAATGCTTGTTATTTAGTTCTAGAGAGAAATTGTGTTGCTCGGTTATCCGATGGTAGTAGATTTTCATAGAAAGACATCTCTCTGTTTGTGTGTGATGAGCATAGTACTTGGACATGGGCTATCAGACATGTACACTACTAGAGAAGTGTTAGGACTAGTTCAGAGATAATTCACTACTCATCCCCCATTTGTTCTAAATATTTTTGAAAATTTGCAAGATGATCCATTATTTGAATACCACAAGTAGTGAATCACACCCAAATTGGCCAGTCGCTTAACACTCAAACATACACTAGACATGCCTCAGTTTTCCTTTTGGCAGACATGTAGGACACATAGATAATTGTGTGTATCACCGAGTACAATTTCCTGAACCTGATGCCGCAGCGCTTGGAGAGGCGGAGCGCGTAAAGCATTGTTGCACTTCCGTTTGCAAATAGATAATTGTGTGTATATCAAATTGTTCAGTTTATGTTGTTCTGCATTTAAGGCTGCAAACCAACCAACCAACCACCGCTTGAATGATATTACAAAGCTGTTGGGATGCCTTGCGGAGCGATGTTTCCAATGTTCACACTATTTTGATTTTCTCCTGGGTGGTTTGCAGAGTGATGCTTGTAATGTTCACACTTTTTCATTTTCTCATGACATGTGGCGTGAAGAGTCAAGTAACTATGTCGCTATAGTTTCATACAAATTGTCCCCACGCCACACGGTTGCTTTTTTCAATGTAGAATTAACATTCTTTAAGTTTTTTTTTGAGTTGTTGGCATGGTCTGCATACTTGTCAGTGTTCATACAGGCGATTTCCTTATTTTGATCATCCAGTTTAAGAGACTAGCTTAAAACACAACTCAAGTTTGATCTTCATGACCTTTGTTTGAACCGCATCCATGCTTTGACGCTCAATCAGAAAAAAGAAAAATCAATTATGTGTGACCTGACAAGCTTGTTCCTATTGATTGCAGGTTCTCCGTCAAGTGGCAAGACTGTCTCGGCCAGTTTTGCAGGGCTGATGAGCCTGTTCCTTGTTCTATGGTCTGCCTTAGCATAAGATTTCGGCATGCTAGAGATGATTGTTTTCAACTTTATCCTATGGTAGATGATTTGCAGCTATTGGTAGTATTCTTGGTGACATTATCTCTGTATTCATCGACATTTGTTTTGATGTGTATTGATGTTGTCAGTCAGTAGACTTTCTGAGTTTCTCTGAATAAGAATCAGACCAGGGTGGGCATGATTTCAAACATAGTTCAGCTTTACCATTTTATTTTTATCCCTTGCAAATACAAGGAGCATGCCCACTCCTTAACTGACGGAAGTGATAAATCCGTGCATCTCACTAAGTACTGAACAAGGTACTCCTCACGGCAAAGCCAGAGAAGATTCGAGTCAGGATCCAAGCTTGACTGCTGATGACAACGTGAAACGACCACTTTCTATTTTAGGTAAATTTGGACATAAGGATACCGCGGTACGTAGCAGCGATCCGAAATCCTGCGCTCTCCCCACTACTTAGGATCGTGGTACTCTCTCTTCCCTTGTACTTCGTACGAAAGGACAGCGTAGGCGGTCTGGATGATGTCGGTGACGAGCAGGAGCACGCCGGCGGCGAGGGAGAGGAAGGTCCACGGGTTCCCGAAGTAGGTTCGCCTGAGGTAGCACCAGGAGACGTGCAGGAAGACGCGCACGTTGCTCCGGCAGTAGGCCTCCACCTCGCCCTGCACGGCGCACAGCGGGGAGCGCTCGTCGCAGACCACGTCCCTGGTCATGTCGTTGAGCAGCCGCACCACCGTGTCGTCGCCGTCCACCCACTCGCTCCGGACGATCCCTTTGCTCCGCAGCAGCCGCACGTCGTCGACGGAGCCGACGATGCTCCTCATGAAGAAGACGTAGGCGGTCACGTCGCCGCCGGCGCCGACGTGCAGGGCCTCGAACGCCATCAGGTTGAGGAACTTGTACTCGGTGGAGTCGTCCACGAAGAGCTGCGGCATGGTGAGCGTGCCGCATTGGAACCGGACGTCGCGGAGGCAGTCCGCCTGCCCGCTGTGCCTGAACCTAATGCCGGATTCGTGGAGCTTCCGCGCGGACCGAACGTCCACGGGCTTTGCGGCCGCTGGTTCTTGGACGTGTATGTCGCGATCTCTCCTGCCGCCGGTGGCGTGGAGTAGACTCCGGCGGTAGATGTCGAGTGGGTGGAGTCCCAAGCTGCCCACTGCCGCTGGGTGCTTGTCGGCGTCCGCCACGCCAAGGAAATTCAGCACCATCCTGTTGATCAGAACATTGGTCTAGCCAAATCCAAGACATGTATGGTTAGTACAACTGCTTCAAGTAGAGTATCTACGGACACGTAGCGGATTGGTTCTATATATATTTACCGATGTTTTTCCAATTCCACCCTCAGCAGCGAAGATCCTCTGGAGAAGGAGCAGGGGCAGCTGGTTCTCGACCATGAGCATGTCGCGCTCGACGTATCGCACCATGTACAGCAAGCCGTGCCGGCTGAAGACCGGGTCGTTGGGCGCGTAGTCTGGATGAACCGTACGCCTCCGGCCGGCCACCGCCGCCGCCGCCGTTCTCATCACCTCCAGCAGGAAGCACCCGTCCACGACCATCATCTCCACGAACCGGTCCCCGGCGCCCCACTCGTCGCCGAGCCCCACATACGCCGCCCGCAGCTGCTTCTCCAGCTCCCCCACGGCGGCGACGAGGTCCCGGAGCGGCCTGCCGGCCCGACGGAGCAGGCGCAGCAGCGCCCTGCGCTTGTGCACCTCCATGGGCACCAGGTCAGGGTCTCCGTGGTGGAAGGGGCCCAGGGACACCGTCTGCGGCTTGTAGGCGCCGCCGTTTAGCCTCTTGATGCGCGCCGGGACACGGTAGATTGCGTGCTTCCGCCATTGCTCCACCTCCGACGAAAGATCGTGGTCTTCCAGCAGCATCTTCTCCACGTCCTCCACCCACGATGTAACCTCGACCATTGCGGTTTCGACTAATTTTTTGTGCACCGATAAGCGCATGCCGCGACTGTAACTGTATACTATGTATTTGCAGAGAAGAGGATCCATATGGAAGCCACTTTAGGTCTTTAGCTCTATATATTCAAGTATGCTCGGTGTGCTACATGCATACGGATTACATGCATGCATAGTTGTAAAGGTAACTAAAGCTGTAGCTTGCTTGCTTACTTGCATGCTTTACAGTCGTATGCTGCCAATAATTACTCCGCGCATCAAGACTTTGCACTACTATCGACGGAAGGAAGCTAGTGAAAGGTGGAGTAGTAGAGCATGAAAGGTATATAATGCTATGGATTTGCACAAACACGCTCGGCTCGTAGTAATTAAAAAAACACCGGGTATTGAGTAGTAACGTTGTAACAAATGCCACATATCCAAATCTAAAAAAATTAGTCACTTAGCAGAGATTATGACATTTGTGATCCTCCTAGCAGCGACCTAAGACGGAGCGCAAGGGAGAAGCTAGAGTGTTGGACTGTTGGCGTCCTCGCCAGACTGAACGAGGCACCGCAGCCCCCCTTTTCAACGTCTCGAAGCGAATAATCCTTTCAATCCTCAAACTTTCACCTGTTTTTAAAAGCGTATGTTTATGCAATTTACTCTTTATATAATTTTATTATTGCTTCCTTACACTACGGTAGAGACGCCGTGTGCCGACGGCCAGGCCATGTGCCGACGGCCAAATGTCGGGGCCGTCGGCACAGAAGCGCTCGTCGACCGGCGACGGAGCTGACCGTCGGCGCACAGTCACCGTCGGCACACCGCGCGCGACACCGACGGTCACCGTCGGCGCCAAATGGACCGTCGGCACACGAAGTTGGTGCCCGAAGGTCACCGTCGGCACTGTGACGGCCGTCGGTACATGCGCTGACACGGTGGGCCCAGCCGTTAATCCGTCACGAGCCGTCGCACCGTGCCGACGGTAGCCCTCGGCGCAACGGTGGCCGTCGGCACATAGACCGGGCAGGTGGGTCTTTCTAATCTTTGTGCCGACGGTGACCCTCGGCGCAACGGTGGCCGTCGGCACATAGACTGATATGCACATTTTGTTTTTCCATTTTTTTGCATCAAAGAGATAATTATTACCCATATAATTATTAATCCCAATCATTTTTTTTGTTTATTTATTTCTCACTGCTATTTTGGCGAACCCCTTTGCGGGAAACCTATATATATGTATAAGGGCGGTATAGATCCCCCGCCGGGACCCCGGTCTAGGGTTTTCTCAGAAATCGAGGATCAGAGAGTGATTTGACATGGTTTTATATCCAATGCTACCCGCCAGGTGTGTCCGGCTTCTCGGACATGGGGTTCTACCCTTAGGCAGATTCTGGATGTATTGGGGGAACTCGCTCGGAGGTGAACCGGAGAGAACCTTGAGATCACATGGGACGATCCTTGTTACCACATGTACCTATGACCTAACCAAACTCAAATGGAGGCATATGCCCACCGGGAGACCCCCGATGGGATGCAGTCAAAGGGGTAGACCGCGCGGTCAACAGAACTAGGGTTTCGCCAGAAATCGAACCTCGGAGGGGGTGAATGGCCCCAAAACTTGTGTGTGTACACATGGCATGCACAAAAGTGATACATTTAAGAACTTAAGACCCACACACGATACAAAATACTTAAATAACTAGACTCACACACATACCAAAGCGCTTACAGAACTAGACTCACACACATACCAAAGCGCTTACAGAACTAGACCCACACGCGAACCGAAACAGTTAAAGACCTACACCCACACAGAGGAAGCAAAACACTTAAAGAACTAGACCCACACACAAACCAAAGCATTTAAAGAACTACACCCACACACGAACAAAGCACTTAACACTGGGTCGACACATGACCCGCTAGACACACGGACTCGACACACACATATATTAATCAGAGAAGTCGAAATCTTCATTCTCGCTGGGGGTGTCCTCTGAAGCGGTGGTTGTGAGGTTCCACGACCACCGTTCATCATTCTCCCCCCATGTCGACGCCTCTCCTTTGGCGTACTCTGCTTCAACCTCGGCCTTCCTCTGCCGCTTTCCCGCCCTCCTCTCTCTCCTGTACGTCTGCTTCTCCTTCCAGAATGTGCGCGTTGCCTCGACGTCTCCGGGATGGTCTTTGCGCCACTGTGCTATGAACTGCTCGTCCGCCTCGGTGGTATCAATCCGCCGCTGGCCAGCCCTGTACCGCCGCGCTTCACCCTGTGAGCGAAGTAGCGGCTCAGTAGAGAGACTCTGAGCTTCCGTCAGAGACCTGACCTCCGGGAAGTTCATTTTGTGGCGCGGCCGGCCAAACCTCCAAGCCGCAACGTCGTATGCGCGGGCAGCAGCCTCCTTCGTGTAGAAGGTGCCGAGCCACACACGCGTACCACCGGCGGTGATTTCAGCCGCGAAATGTCCCGCAGGCCGCAGGCGAACGCCGATGAAGCCCGTGTTGCTACGGCGACGAGGAGCCATCTCAGCGGCGGCTCGGCTCGAGAGGATTTTGTGGTTCTATTGGATGAGAGAAGTGATGAAGGGAGAAATGTTGCTGGTGCTGTTAGTGGAGAAGCCATGGCTATATATAGGCCGACGAGGGGCTGAAACGGCGGGAAAACATGGCGGGAGAGAATGGGCGGGAAAGGGTGGGCGGGAAAAAAGGGCGGGAGAGAAGCAGCGGGAAAGGGTGGGCGGGAAAAAAGGGCGGGAGAGAAGGAGCGGGAAAGGGTGGGCGGGAAAAAAGGGCGGGAGAGAAGCAGCGGGAAAGGGTGGGCGGGAAAAAAAGGGCAGGAGAGAAGTAGCACGAAAGGGATGCAGTCACACGGAATGGCCCCAAACGTTGTTTCCACATGTACCTATGACCTTGTTTCCACATGTACCTATGACCTTGTTTCCACATGTACCTATGACCTAACCAAGCTCAAACGTAGGCATACGCCCACCGGGGGACCCCCGATGGGATGCAGTCAAAGGGGTAGACGGCGCGGTCAACAGAACTAGGGTTTCGTCAGAAATCAAGCATCGGACCTAGGAAATGGCCCCAAAAGTTGTGTGTGTCCACATGGCATGCACAAAAGTGATTTGAGATGGTTCTATATCCAATGCTACCCCCTCCGGGTGTGCCCGGCTTCTCGGACATGGGGTTCCTACACTTAGGCAGATTCTGCATGTATAGGGGGAACTCCTCGGAGGTGAACCGGAGAGAACCTTGGGATCATAGGGTATGATCCTTGTTTCCACATGTACCTATGACCTAACCAAGCTCAAACGTAGGCATACGCCCCCGTGGGGTCACCCGATGGGTGGGAGAGTAAGGGGTAGACGGCGCGGTCAACAGAACTAGGGTTTCGTCAGAAATCGAGCATCGGACCTAGGGAATGGCCCCAAAAGTTGTGTGTGTCCACATGGCATGCACAAAAGTGATTTGAGATGGTTCTATATCCAATGCTACCCCCTCCGGGTGTGCCCGGCTTCTCGGACATGGGGTTCCTACACTTAGGCAGATTCTGCATGTATAGGGGGGAACTCCCTCGGAGGTGAACCGGAGAGAACCTTGGGATCATATGGGCTGATCCTTGTTTCCACATGTACCTATGACCTAACTAAGCTCAAACGTAGGCATACGCCCACCGGGGGACCCCCGATGGGACGCAGTCAAAGGGGTAGACGGCGCGGTCAACAGAACTAGGGTTTCGTCAGAAATCGAGCATCGGACCTAGGGAATGGCCCCAAAAGTTGTGTGTGTCCACATGGCATGCACAAAAGTGATTTGAGATGGTTCTATATCCAATGCTACCCCCTCCGGGTGTGCCGGCTTCTCGGACATGGGGTTCCTACACTTAGGCGGTCTGCATGTATAGGGGGGAACTCCCTCGGAGGTGAACCGGAGAGAACCTTGGGATCATATGGGATGATCCTTGTTTCCACATGTACCTATGACCTAACCAAGCTCAAACGTAGGCATACGCCCACAGGGGGACCCCCGATGATATGCAGTCAAAGGGGTAGACGGCGCGGTCAACAGAACTAGGGTTTCGTCAGAAATCGAGCATCGGACCTAGGGAATGGCCCCAAAAGTTGTGTGTGTCCACATGGCATGCACAAAAGTGATTTGATATGGTTCTATATCCAATGCTACCCCCTCCGGGTGGGCACGGCTTCTCGGACATGGGGTTCCTACACTTAGGCAGATTCTGCATGTATAGGGGGGAACTCCCTCGGAGGTGAACCGGAGAGAACCTTGGGATCATATGGGATGATCCTTGTTTCCACATGTACCTATGACCTAACCAAGCTCAAACATAGGCATACGCCCACCGGGGGACCCCCGATGGGATGCAGTCAAAGGGGTAGACGGCGCGGTCAACAGAACTTGGGTTTCGTCAGAAATCGAGCATCGGACCTAGGGAATGGCCCCAAAAGTTGTGTGTGTCCACATGGCATGCACAAAAGTGATTTGAGATGGTTCTATATCCAATGCTACCCCCTCCGGGTGTGCCCGGCTTCTCGGACATGGGGGACCTACACTAAGTCAGAATCTTCTTGTACAGTGGTGAACTCCCTCGGAGGTGAACCGGAGAGAACCTTGGGATCATATGGGATGATCCTTGTTTACACATGTACCTATGACCTAACCAAGCTCAAACGTAGGCATACGCCCACCGGGGGACCCCCGATGGGATGCAGTCAAAGGGGTAGACGGCGCGGTCAACAGAACTAGGGTTTCATCGGAAATCGAGCATCGGACCTAGGGAATGGCCCCAAAAGTTGTGTGTGTCCACATGGCATGCACAAAAGTGATTTGAGATGGTTCTATATCCAATGCTACCCCCTCCGGGTGTGCCGCTTCTCGGACATGGGGTTCCTACACTTAGGCGGTCTTGCATGTATAGGGGGAACTCCCTCGGAGTTGAACCGGAGAGAACCTTGGGATCATAGGGTATGATCATTGTTTCCACATGTACCTATGACCTAACCAAGCTCAAACGTAGGCATACGCCCACCGGGGACCCCAGATGGGATGCGATCAAAGGGTAGACGGCGCGGTCAACAGAACTAGGGTTTCGTCAGAAATCGAGCATCGGACCTAGGGAATGGCCCCAAAAGTTGTGTGTGTCCACATGGCATGCACAAAAGTGATTTGAGATGGTTCTATATCCAATGCTACCCCCACCGGGTGTGCCCGGCTTCTCGGACATGGGGTTCCTACACTTAGGCAGATTCTGCATGTATAGGGGGGAACTCCCTCGGAGGTGAACCGGAGAGAACCTTGGGATCATATGGGATGATCCTTGTTTACACATGTACCTATGACCTAACCAAGCTCAAACGTAGGCATACACCCACCGGGGGACCCCCGATGGGATGCAGTCAAAGGGGTAGACGGCGCGGTCAACAGAACTAGGGTTTCGTTAGAAATCGAGCATCGGACCTAGGGAATGGCCCCAAAAGTTGTGTGTGTCCACATGGCATGCACAAAAGTGATTTGAGATGGTTCTATATCCAATGCTACCCCCTCCGGGTGTGCCCGGCTTCTCGGACATGGGGTTCCTACACTTAGGCAGATTCTGCATGTATAGGGGGGAACTCCCTCGGAGGTGAACCAGAGAGAATCTTGGGATCATATGGGATGATCCTTGTTTACACATGTACCTATGACCTAACCAAGCTCAAACGTAGGCATACGCCCACCGGGGGACCCCCGATGGGATGCAGTCAAAGGGGTAGACGGCGCGGTCAACAGAACTAGGGTTTCATCAGAAATCGAGCATCGGACCTAGGGAATGGCCCCAAAAGTTGTGTGTGTCCACATGGCATGCACAAAAGTGATTTGAGATGGTTCTATATCCAATTCTACCCCCTCCGGGTGTGCCCGGCTTCTCGGACATGGGGTTCCCGCACTTAGGCAGATTCTGCATGTATAGGGGGGAACTCCCTCGGAGGTGAACCGGAGAGAACCTTGGGATCATAGGGTATGATCCTTGTTTCCACATGTACCTATGACCTAACCAAGCTCAAACGTAGGCATACGCCCACCGGGGGACCCCCGATGGGATGCAGTCAAAGGGGTAGACGACTCGGTCAACAGAACTAGGGTTTCGTCAGAAATCGAGCATCGGACCTAGGGAATGGCCCCAAAAGTTGTGTGTGTCCACATGGCATGCACACAAGTGATTTGAGATGGTTCTATATCCAATGCTACCCCCTCCGGGTGTGCCCGGCTTCTCGGACATGGGGTTCCTACACTTAGGCGGTCTGCATGTATAGGGGGGAACTCCTCGGAGGTGAACCGGAGAGAACCTTGGGATCATATGGGATGATCCTTGTTTACACATGTACCTATGACCTAACCAAGCTCAAACGTAGGCATACGCCCACCGGGGGACCCCCGATGGGATGCAGTCAAAGGGGTAGACGGCGCGGTCAACAGAACTAGGGTTTCGTCAGAAATCGAGCATCGGACCTAGGGAATGGCCCCAAAAGTTGTGTGTGTCCACATGGCATGCACAAAAGTGATTTGAGATGGTTCTATATCCAATGCTACCCCCTCCGGGTGTGCCGGCTTCTCGGACATGGGGTTCCTACACTTAGGCGCATTCTCGCATGTATAGGGGGAACTCCCTCGGAGGTGAACCGGAGAGAACCTTGGGATCATAGGGTATGATCCTTGTTTCCACATGTACCTATGACCTAACCAAGCTCAAACGTAGGCATACGCCCACCGGGGGACCCCCGATGGGATGCAGTCAAAGGGGTAGACGGTGCGGTCAACAGAACTAGGGTTTCGTTAGAAATCGAGCATCGGACCTAGGGAATGGCCCCAAAAGTTGTGTGTGTCCACATGGCATGCACAAAAGTGATTTGAGATGGTTCTATATCCAATGCTACCCCCTCCGGGTGTGCCCGGCTTCTCGGACATGGGGTTCCTACACTTAGGCAGATTCTGCATGTATAGGGGGAACTCCCTCGGAGGTGAACCGGAGAGAACCTTGGGATCATATGGGATGATCCTTGTTTCCACATGTACTTATGACCTAACCAAGCTCAAACGTAGGCATACGCCCACCGGGGGACCCCCGATGGTGAAGGAGATATGCCCTAGAGGCAATAATAAAGTGGTTATTATTTATATCTTTATGTTTATGATAAATGTTTATATATCATGCTAGAATTGTATTAACCAAAACATTAGTACATGTGTGATATGTAGATAAACAAGAAGTCCCTAGTATGCCTCTTAAACTAGCTTGTTGATTAATGGATGATTAGTTTCATAATCATGAACATTGGATGTTATTAATAACAAGGTTATATCATTATATGAATGATATAATGGACACACCCAATTAAGCGTAGCATAAGATCTCGTCATTAAGTTATTTGCTATAAGCTTTCGATACATAGTTACCTAGTCCTTATGACCATGAGATCATATAAATCACTTATACCGGAAAGGTACTTTGATTACACCAAACACCACTGTGTAAATGGGTGGTTATAAAAGTGGGATTAAGTATCTGGAAAGTATGAGTTGAAGCATATGGATCAACAGTGGGATTTGTCCATCCCGATGACGGATAGATATACTCTGGGCCCTCTCGGTGGAATGTCGTCTAATGTCTTGCAAGCATATGAATAAGTTCATAAGAGACCACATACCACGGTACGAGTAAAGAGTACTTGTCAGGAGACGAGGTTGAACAAGGTATAAAGTGATACCGAAGATCAAACCTCTGACAAGTAAAATATCGCGTGACAAAGGGAATTAGTAATGTATGTGAATGGTTCATTCGATCACTAATGTCATCGTTGAATATGTGGGAGCCATTATGGATCTCCAGATCCCGCTATTGGTTATTGGTCGGAGTGAGTACTCAACCATGTCCGCATAGTTCACGAACCGTAGGGTGACACACTTAAAGTTGGATGTTGAAATGGTAGTACTTGAATATGGAATGGAGTTCGAATATTTGTTCGGAGTCCGGATGAGATCCGGACATCACGAGGAGTTAGGAATGGTGGGAGAAAAAGATTCATATATCGGATGTCATTTTATGTGAAATAAAATGTCGCGGAAGGTTCTATGGAAGGTTCTAGAAGGTTCTAGAAAAGTCCGGAAGAAACCACCAAGGAAGGTGGAGTCCACATGGGACTCCACCTCCATGGCCGGCCAACCCTAGGTGGGGAGGAGTCCCAAGTGGACTCCCCCTTAGGGGGCCGGCCACCCCCCACATGGGAGGTGGAAATCCCACCTTTTGGTGGGAGTCCTAGTTGGGCTAGGTTTCCCCTCTCATGGAAGGTTTTTTGGTTCGGGTCTTATTCGAAGACTTGGACACCAACACTTGGGGATCCACCTATATAATGAGGGGCCAAGGGGAGGGGGCCGGCCACCCCAAGACCACAAGCTGGCCGCCCCCCTTGAGTGGCCGGCCACCCCCTCCCAAACCCTAGCCGCCCCCCTCTCCTCCTTAACTCCCGCGTAGCTTTAGCGAAGCTCCGCCGGACTTCTCCACCACCACCGACACCACGCCGTCGTGCTGTCGGATTCAAGAGGAGCTACTACTTCCGCTGCCCGCTGGAACGGGGAGGTGGACGTCGTCTTCATCAACAACCGAACGTGTGACCGAGTACGGAGGTGCTGCCCGTTCGTGGCGCCGGAACCGATCGTGATCAAGATCTTCTACGCGCTTTTGCAAGCGGCAAGTGATCGTCTACCGCAGCAACAAGAGCCTCCTCTTGTAGGCTTTGGAATCTCTTCAAGGGTGAGACTCGATACCCCCTCGTTGCTACCGTCTTCTAGATTGCATCTTGGCTTGGATTGCGTGTTCGCGGTAGGAAATTTTTTGTTTTCTATGCAACGTTATCCTACAGTGGTATCAGAGCCGTGTCTATGCATAGATGGTTGCACGAGTAGAACACAATGGTTTGTGGGCGTTGATGCTCTTGTTATCTTTAGTTTGAGTACTTTGCATCTTTGTGGCATAGTGGGATGAAGCGGCTCGGACTAACTTTACATGACCGCGTTCATGAGACTTGTTCCTCGTTCGACATGCAACTTGTATTGCATAAGAGGCTTTGCGGGTGTCTGTCTCTCCTACTATAGTGAAGATTCAATTTACTCTTCTATCGAAAACATTAGTATCAACGTTGTGGTTCATGTTCGTAGGTAGATTAGATCTTTCTCGAAAACCCTAAACCACGTAAAATATGCAAACCAAATTAGAGACGTCTAACTTGTTTTTGCAGGGTTTGGTGATGTGATATGGCCATAATATGATGATGAATATGTATGAGATGATCATTATTGTATTGTGGCAACCGGCAGGAGCCTTATGGTTGTCTTTAAATTTCATGTTGAGTAGTATTTCAAAGTAGTTGTAATAGTTGCTACATGGAGGACAATCATGAAGACGGCGCCATTGACCTTGACGCTACGCCGACGATGATGGAGATCATGCCCAAAGATGATGTAGATCATGTCCGTGCTTTAGAGATGAAGATCAAAGGCGCAAAGACAAAAGGGCCATATCATATCACATATGAACTGCATGTGATGTTAATCCTTTTATGCATCTTATTTTGCTTAGATCACGACGGTAGCATTATAAGATGATCCCTCACTAAAATCTCAAGATAATAAAGTGTTCATCCTTAGTAGCACCGTTACCAAGTCTTGTCGTTTCGAAGCATCTCGTGATGATCGGGTGTGATAGATTCAATAAGTACATACAACGGGTGCAAGACAGTTTTTGCACATGCAGATACTAAGGTGGCCTTGACGAGCCTAGCATGTACAGACATGGTCTCGGAACACGTGATACCGAAAGGTAGAGCATGAATCATATAGTTGATATGATGAACACTTTGAGTGTTCGCCATTGAAATCACACCTTTTCTCGTGATGATCGGGTTTAGGTGCGGTGGATTTGGTTCGTGTGATCACTAAGACAATGCGAGGGATATTGTTTTGAGTGGGAGTTCACTTAGGTTTTTAATTATGTTGAATTAAAATTTGAACTCAATTTGTCATAAACTTAGTCTAAACTATTGCAAATATATGTTGTAGAGATGGCGTCCCCAATCAATTTTAATCAGTTCCTAGAGAAAGAAAAACTTAAGAGCAACGGTAGCAACTTCACCGACTGGTTCCGTCATGTGAGGATCTTCCTCTCTGGCGGAAATCTGCAATTTGTGCTTGATGCACCGCTAGGTGACCCTCCTGCAGAAGATGAAACCGATGAAGTAAAAGCTGTTTACACAACTCGGAAAACTCGGTACTCTCAAGTTCAGTGTGCCATCCTGTGAAGTCTGGAATCCGATCTTCAAAAACGTTTTAAGCACCATGATCCTCATGAGTTGATGAATGAGCTGAAAGCTATATTCGAGACTCATGCGGCCGTGGAATGCTATGAAGCATCGAAACATTTCTTGATTTGTATGATGGAAGAAGGCAGCTCCGTTAGTGAGCACATGCTCGCCATGACCGGGCATGCGAAGAAACTCGATGACTTGGGAATAGTGATTCCTAACAGGCCGGGGATTAATCGTGTCCTTCAATCATGCCACCAAGTTACAAGAACTTTGTGATGAACTACAATATGCGAGAACATGAACAAGGAGTTACGAACTCTTTGGCATGCTAAAAGCTATTTGAGATTGAGATCAAGAAAGAGCACCAAGTGTTGATGGTCAACAAGACCACCAGTTTCAAGAAACAGGGCAAGTCTAAGGGAAAATTCAAGAAGGGTGGCAAGAAAGCTGCCACGCCTCCTATGAAACCTAAGAATGGCCCTAAGCCCGATCTTGAGTGCTATTGCGCAAGGAGAAGGGACAACTGGAAGCGTAATTGCTCCAAGTATCGGGCTGATCTGAAGAGCGGCCTGGTCACGAAGAAGAAAGAAGGTATATCTGATATACATGTTATAGATGTTCATTTCAACGGTTCTCGTTCTAGTACACAGGTATTTGATACTGGTTCGGTTGCTCATATTTGTAACTCGAAACAGGAACTAAAGAATAAACGACAAGCTGTGAAAGATGAAGTGACGATGCGCGTTGGAAACGGATCCAAGGTCAATGTGATCGCGATCGGCACACTTCCTCTACATCTACCTTCGGGATTAGTTTTAAGCCTAAATAATTGTTATTATGTACTGCGTTGAGCATGAACATTATATCTGGATCTTGTTTAATGCAAGACGGTTATTCATTCAAGTCTCGAGAATAATGGTTGTTCTATTTTTATGAATAATATCTTTTATGGTCGAGCACCACAAAAGAATGGCTTATTTCTGTAAGATCTCGATATAAGTGATACGCATATAAAAAACATTCATCCTAAGCGAATAAAAATGAAAGATAAATCTACTAATATCTGTACTTGTCGTCTTGGTCATATTGGAGTGAAACGCATGAAGAAACTCCATACGAGATGGATTACTTGAATCACTTGACTTTGAGTCACTTGATAGATGCGAAGCATGTCTAATGGGAAAAATGACAAAGACTCCATTTTCTGGTATGATGGAGCGAGCTGCGACTTATTGGAAATCTTACATACCGATGTGTGCGGACCAATGAGTGTAGCGTCGCGCGGTGGTTATCGTTATGTTCTAACCTTCACAGATGATCTGAGTAGATATGGGTATATCTATTTCATGAAACATAAATCCGAAACTTTCGAGAAGTTTAAGGAATTTCAAAGTGAAGTAGAAAATCAACGTAACAAGAAGATTAAGTTTCTACGATCTGATCGTGGAGGTGAATATACGAGTTATGAGTTTGGCATGCATTTAAAGAAATGCGGAATACTTTCACAATTGACACCGCCGGAACACCTCAACGTAACGGTGTGTCCGAACGTCGTAATCGAACTCTCTTAGATATGGTTCGTTCTATGATGTCTCTTACTGATTTGCCGTTATCATTTTGGAGTTATGCATTAGAGACAGCCGCATTCACTTTAAATAGAGCACCATCAAAATCCGTGGAAACGACACCGTATGAATTATGGTTTAATAAGAAACCTAAGTGTCGTTCCTGAAAGTTTGGGGTTGCGAAGCCTATGTAAAGAAGTTACAACCAGGACAAGCTAGAACCCAAAGCGGAGAAATGCGTCTTCATAGGATACCCTAAGGAAACTATAGGGTACACTTTCTATCACAGATCCGAAGGCAAAATCTTTTGTTGCTAAGAACGGAACCTTTCTTGAGAAAGAATTTCTCACTAAAGAAGTATTGGAAGAAAAGTAGAACTTCGATGAGATTGATGAATCTATACTCGTTGATCGAGTAGCGCTGATCTGGAAGTTGTGCACTGTACGCCTACACCGACAACAGAGGAAGCTAATGATAATGATCATGAAACTTCGAACGAGGAAACTACTGAACCGCGCAGATCGACAAGGGAACGTGCCACTCCTGATTGGTATGATCCTTGTCTAAATGTCATGATTGTGGATAACAATGATGAGGACCCTGCGACGTATGAAGAAGCGATGATGAGCCCAGATTCCAATAAATGGCAAGAAGCCATGAAATCCGAAATGGGATCCATGTATGATAACAAAGTATGGACTTTGGTAGACTTACCTGATAGCCGAAAGGCTGTCGAGAATAAATGGATCTTCAAAAGAAAAACAGATCTTTGATGGTAATATTCTGTCTATAAAGCTCGACTTGTCGCAAAGGGTTTCCGACAAATTCAAGGAGTTGACTACGATGAGACTTTCTCACCTGTAGCGAAGCTAAAATCTGTGAGGATTTTGTTAGCAATAGCTGTATTTTTCGATTATGAGATTTGGCAAATGGATGTCAAAACGGCGTTCCTTAATGGAGACATTGAGGAAGAGTTGTATATGGTACAACCCAAAGGTTTTGTCGATCCTAAAAATGCTAACAAAGTATGCAAACTTCAGCGTTCAATCTATGGACTGAAGCAAGCATCGAGAAGTTGGAACCGACGCTTTGATAAGGTGATCAAAGACTTCGGGTTTATACAGTGTCATGGAGAGGCCTGTATTTACAAGAAAGTGAGTGGGAGCTCTGTAGCATTCCTGATATTATATGTAGATGACATATTGTTGATCGGGAATGATATAGAACTATTAACGATGTTAAAGGTTATTTGAATAATAGTTTTTCAATGAAAGACCTTGGTGAAGCATCGTATATATTAGGCATCAAGATTTATAGAGATAGATCAAGACGCCTAATAGGGCTATCACAGAGTACATATCTGGACAAGATTCTAAAGAAGTTTAGAATGGACGAAAGTAAGAAAGGGTTCTTACCTATGTTACCAGGCAAAGTCTTGAGTAAGACTCAAGGACCGGCTACGGCAGAAGAAAGAGAAAGGATGAGTAAAATCCCCTATGCCTCGGCGATAGGATCTATCATGTATGCCATGCTATGTACTAGACCGGATATAGCACATGCCGTTAGTTTGACTAGCAGATATCAAAGTGATCCGGGAATGGAACACCTGGACAGCGGTCAAGAATATCTGAAGTACTTGAAAAGAACTAAGGATATGTTTCTTTGTTATGGAGGTGACCAAGAGCTCGTTGTAACAAGTTACACCGATGCAAGTTGGAACAACGATCCACGATGACTCTAAGTCACAATCTGGGTACGTGTTTATATTGAATGGTGCTGCGATAAGGTGGGCAAGCTCGAAGCGGTGCACGGTGGCGAAGTCTTCAACAGAATCGAGTACATAAGCGGCTTCAGAGGCTTCATCAGAAGCGGTATGGATGAAGAGGTTCATTATAGAGCTCGGTGTGGTTCCTAGTGCATTGTACCCATTAATCATTTACTGTGATAACATGGGTGCCATCGCCAATGCACAAGAGCCAAGGTCACACAAGAGGCTGAAGCATATCAAGCTGCGTTACCACTCGATTCGCGAGTACATCGAAGATGGAGAAGTAAAGATTTGCAAAGTACACACTGATCTAAATGTAGCAGATCCGTTGACTAAAGCTCTCCCTAGGGCAAAGCATGACCAACACCAGAATGCCATGGGTGTTAGGTATATTACAATGTAATCTAGATTATTGACTCTAGTGAAAGTGGGAGACTGAAGGAGATATGCCCTAGAGGCAATAATAAAGTGGTTATTATTTATATCTTTATGTTTATGATAAATGTTTATATATCATGCTAGAATTGTATTAACCGAAACATTAGTACATGTGTGATATGTAGACAAACAAGAAGTCCCTAGTATGCCTCTTAAACTAGCTTGTTGATTAATGGATGATTAGTTTCATAATCATGAACATTGGATGTTATTAATAACAAGGTTATATCATTATATGAATGATATAATGGACACACCCGATTAAGCGTAGCATAAGATCTCGTCATTAAGTTATTTGCTATAAGCTTTCGATACATAGTTACCTAGTCCTTATGACCATGAGATCATATAAATCACTTATACCGGAAAGGTACTTTGATTACACCAAACACCACTGCGTAAATGGGTGGTTATAAAAGTGGGATTAAGTATCTGGAAAGTATGAGTTGAAGCATATGGATCAACAGTGGGATTTGTCCATCCCGATGACGGATAGATATACTCTGGGCCCTCTCGGTGGAATGTCGTCTAATGTCTTGCAAGCATATGAATAAGTTCATAAGAGACCACATACCACGGTACGAGTAAAGAGTACTTGTCAGGAGACGAGGTTGAACAAGGTATAAAGTGATACCGAAGATCAAACCTCTGACAAGTAAAATATCGCGTGACAAAGGGAATTAGTAATGTATGTGAATGGTTCATTCGATCACTAATGTCATCGTTGAATATGTGGGAGCCATTATGGATCTCCAGATCCCGCTATTGGTTATTGGTCGGAGTGAGTACTCAACCATGTTCGCATAGTTCACGAACCGTAGGGTGACACACTTAAAGTTGGATGTTGAAATGGTAGTACTTGAATATGGAATGGAGTTCGAATATTTGTTCGGAGTCCCGGATGAGATCCCGGACATCACGAGGAGTTCCGGAATGGTCCGGAGAATAAGATTCATATATAGGATGTCATTTTATGTGAAATAAAATGTCGCGGAAGGTTCTATGGAAGGTTCTAGAAGGTTCTAGAAAAGTCCGGAAGAAACCACCAAGGAAGGTGGAGTCCACATGGGACTCCACCTCCATGGCCGGCCAACCCTAGGTGGGGAGGAGTCCCAAGTGGACTCCCCCTTAGGGGGCCGGCCACCCCCCACATGGGAGGTGGAAATCCCACCTTTTGGTGGGAGTCCTAGTTGGGCTAGGTTTCCCCTCTCATGGAAGGTTTTTTGGTTCGGGTCTTATTCGAAGACTTGGACACCAACACTTGGGGATCCACCTATATAATGAGGGGCCAAGGGGAGGGGGCCGGCCACCCCAAGACCACAAGCTGGCCGCCCCCCTTGAGTGGCCGGCCACCCCCTCCCAAACCCTAGCCGCCCCCCTCTCCTCCTTAACTCCCGCGTAGCTTTAGCGAAGCTCCGCCGGACTTCTCCACCACCACCGACACCACGCCGTCGTGCTGTCGGATTCAAGAGGAGCTACTACTTCCGCTGCCCGCTGGAACGGGGAGGTGGACGTCGTCTTCATCAACAACCGAACGTGTGACCGAGTACGGAGGTGCTGCCCGTTCGTGGCGCCGGAACCGATCGTGATCAAGATCTTCTACGCGCTTTTGCAAGCGGCAAGTGATCGTCTACCGCAGCAACAAGAGCCTCCTCTTGTAGGCTTTGGAATCTCTTCAAGGGTGAGACTCGATACCCCCTCGTTGCTACCGTCTTCTAGATTGCATCTTGGCTTGGATTGCGTGTTCGCGGTAGGAAAATTTTTGTTTTCTATGCAACGTTATCCTACAGATGGGATGCAGTCAAAGGGGTAGACGGCGCGGTCAACAGAACTAGGGTTTCGTCAGAAATCGAGCATCAGACCTAGGGAATGGCCCCAAAAGTTGTGTGTGTCCACATGGCATGCACAAAAGTGATTTGAGATGGTTCTATATCCAATGCTACCCCCTCCGGGTGTGCCCGGCTTCTCGGACATGGGGTTCCTACACTTAGGCAGATTCTGCATGTATAGGGGGGAACTCCCTCGGAGGTGAACCGGAGAGAACCTTGGGATCATATGGGATGATCCTTGTTTCCACATGTACCTATGACCTAACCAAGCTCAAACATAGGCATACGCCCACCGGGGGACCCCCGATGGGATGCAGTCAAAGGGGTAGACGGCGCGGTCAACGTAACTAGGGTTTCGTCGAAATCGAGCATCGGACCTAGGGAATGGCCCCAAAAGTTGTGTGTGTCCACATGGCATGCACAAAAGTGATTTGAGATGGTTCTATATCCAATGCTACCCCCTCCGGTGTGCCGCTTCTCGGACATGGGGTTCCTACACTTAGGCAGATTCTGCATGTATAGGGGGGAACTCCCTCGGAGGTGAACCGGAGAGAACCTTGGGATCATAGGGTATGATCCTTGTTTCCACATGTACCTATGACCTAACCAAGCTCAAACGTAGGCATACGCCCAGCGGGGGACCCCCGATGGGATGCAGTCAAAGGGGTAGACGGCGCGGTCAACAGAACTAGGGTTTCGTCAGAAATCGAGCATCGGACCTAGGGAATGGCCCCAAAAGTTGTGTGTGTCCACATGGCATGCACAAAAGTGATTTGAGATGGTTCTATATCCAATGCTACCCCCTCCGGTGTGCCCGCTTCTCGGACATGGGGTTCCTACACTTAGGCAGATTCTGCATGTATAGGGGGGAACTCCCTCGGAGGTGAACCGGAGAGAACCTTGGGATCATATGGGATGATCCTTGTTTCCACATGTACCTATGGCCTAACCAAGCTCAAACATAGGCATACGCCCACCGGGGGACCCCCGATGGGATGCAGTCAAAGGGGTAGACGGCGCGGTCAACAGAACTAGGGTTTCGTCAGAAATCGAGCATCGGACCTAGGGAATGGCCCCAAAAGTTGTGTGTGTCCACATGGCATGCACAAAAGTGATTTGAGATGGTTCTATATCCAATGCTACCCCCTCCGGGTGTGCCCGGCTTCTCGGACATGGGGTTCCTACACTTAGGCGGTCTGCATGTATAGGGGGAACTCCTCGGAGGTGAACCGGAGAGAACCTTGGGATCATATGGGATGATCCTTGTTTCCACATGTACCTATGACCTAACTAAGCTCAAACCTAGGCATACGCCCACCGGGGACCCCGATGGGATGCGATCAAAGGGTAGACGGCGCGGTCAACGTAACTTGGGTTTCGTCGAAATCGAGCATCGGACCTAGGGAATGGCCCCAAAAGTTGTGTGTGTCCACATGGCATGCACAAAAGTGATTTGAGATGGTTCTATATCCAATGCTACCCCCTCGGGTGTGCCCGCTTCTCGGACATGGGGTTCCTACACTTAGGCGGTCTCGCATGTATAGGGGGAACTCCTCGGAGGTGAACCGGAGAGAACCTTGGGATCATAGGGTATGATCCTTGTTTCCACATGTACCTATGACCTAACCAAGCTCAAACGTAGGCATACGCCCACCGGGGACCCCGATGGGATGCGATCAAAGGGGTAGACGGCGCGGTCAACGTAACTACGGTTTCGTCGGAAATCGAGCATCGGACCTAGGGAATGGCCCCAAAAGTTGTGTGTGTCCACATGGCATGCACAAAAGTGATTTGAGATGGTTCTATATCCAATGCTACCCCTCCGGTGTGCCCGGCTTCTCGGACATGGGGTTCCTACACTTAGGCGGTCTGCATGTATTGGGGGAACTCCCTCGGAGGTGAACCGGAGAGAACCTTGGGATCATTTGGGATGATCCTTGTTTCCACATGTACCTATGACCTAACCAAGCTCAAACGTAGGCATACGCCCACCGGGGACCCCCGATGGGATGCGATCAAAGGGGTAGACGGTGCGGTCCAACGAACTAGGGTTTCGTCAGAAATCGAGCATCGGACCTAGGGAATGGCCCCAAAAGTTGTGTGTGTCCACATGGCATGCACAAAAGTGATTTGAGATGGTTCTATATCCAATGCTACCCCCTCCGGGTGTGCCCGGCTTCTCGGACATGGGGTTCCTACACTTAGGCAGATTCTGCATGTATAGGGGGAACTCCCTCGGAGGTGAACCGGAGAGAACCTTGGGATCATATGGGATGATCCTTGTTTCCACATGTACCTATGACCTAACCAAGCTCAAACATAGGCATACGCCCACCGGGGGACCCCCGATGGGATGCAGTCAAAGGGGTAGACGGCGCGGTCAACAGAACTTGGGTTTCGTCAGAAATAGAGCATCGGACCTAGGGAATGGCCCCAAAAGTTGTGTGTGTCCACATGGCATGCACAAAAGTGATTTGAGATGGTTCTATATCCAATGCTACCCCCTCCGGGTGTGCCCGGCTTCTCGGACATGGGGTTCCTACACTTAGGCAGATTCTGCATGTATAGGGGGGAACTCCCTCGGAGGTGAACCAGAGAGAACCTTGGGATCATATGGGATGATCCTTGTTTAAACATGTACCTATGACCTAACCAAGCTCAAACGTAGGCATACGCCCACCGGGGGACCCCCGATGGGATGCAGTCAAAGGGGTAGACGGCGCGGTCAACAGAACTAGGGTTTCGTCAGAAATCGAGCATCGGACCTAGGGAATGGCCTCAAAAGTTGTGTGTGTCCACATGGCATGCACAAAAGTGATTTGAGATGGTTCTATATCCAATGCTACCCCCTCCGGGTGTGCCCGGCTTCTCGGACATGGGGTTCCAACACTTAGGCAGATTCTGCATGTATAGGGGGGAACTCCCTCGGAGGTGAACCGGAGAGGACCTTTGCTTTCCATGCACATATGTCCTAAACAAACCAAAAGAAATCAAAGAGTCTGTTGTTCAGTCCTCGTACGGAGAAAGATATAGGGGTAGACCATCGACCTCCTCACTCTAGGGTTTTGCCGGATAGAGACCACCGGAGCGTCGGAATCCCTGGAAACCTTGCATGTGTCCATATCATATGTGTATATGTGTGATGTAGGTTTGGTGCATGCAATATATAGGTCCCGGGCACGGCCTTATTCAGACACGCGTGCCACACAAACACTTGCTGCAATCCTGAATCTGTACGTGGAAACTCCCGCTGCGGGTCTGTCGGCTTTCATGGTAAAGTGGGCCCAACCTTTGCTTTCCATGCACATATGTCCTAAACAAACCAAAAGAAATCAAAGAGTCTGTTGTTCAGTCCTCGTACGGAGAAAGCTATAGGGGTAGACCATCGACCCCCTCACTCTAGGGTTTTGCCGGATAGAGACCACCGGAGCGTCGGAAGCCCTGGAAACCTTGCATGTGTCCATATCATATGTGTATATGTGTGATGTAGGTTTGGTGCATGCAATATATAGGTCCCGGGCACGGCCTTATTCAGACACGCGTGCCACACGAACACTTGCTGTAATCCTGAATCTGTACGTGGAAACTCCCGCTGCGGGTTTGTCGGCTCCTATTTCATGGTAAAGTGGGCCCAACTTTTGCTTTCCATGCCATGTGTGATAATCTATTCTTATTATTTGCAGTAAAAAAATTTAAAAAAAAAGAAAAAAAAACCCTACCTGTGCCGACGGTCACCGTCGGCACATACGCGACCGTCGGCACAGTGATGTGGCCATAACGGCCAGGTCGACACGGTCGGGGGCCAGAAACCAGTTGCCCCCAACCAGCTGCCCCCAACCAGCTGCCCCCCAACCTCACCCGCCCCCGCGCAACCCGCCCCCGTGCCGCCGCTGCCCCCTCACCGGCCGCCTCGCCGCCGCCACCTGCCACCGCCCGCCGCGGATCCGCTGCCGCCGCCACCACCCCGCCGCCACCGCCGCCACCACCCCGCCGCCACCGCCGCCACCACCCCGCCGCCACCCGCCGCCACCCGCCTCGCGCCACCGCCGCCTCACCGGCCGCCTCGCCGCCGCCACCACCCCGCCGCAGCGAGGCTGCTCCGCCCACGCGCCGTCGAGCCGCCCCCGCGCCGCGAGCTGCTCCGCCCCGCGCCGCCGAGCCACCCCGCGCCGCCGAGCCGCCCCGCGCCACCACTCGCCTCCGTGCCGCCCCGCAGCAGCGAGCCCGCCGCCTCGCAGCAGCCGGTCGCCGCCCGCAGCCCGGCCGCCGCAGCAGCTCGCCGCCTCACCTGCCCGTCGCCCTCATGGTAAGTTTGTTTTTCATTTTTTTCTTTTTTTGTAGCTTTTTAGTAGTATGAAATTGAAATGAAATAGAAATAGGAAAGGAATAGAAATAGGAATTGAAATAGAAATTGAAATAGGAATTGGAATAGAAATTGAAATTGGAATAGAAATTGAAATGAAATAGAAATAGAAATTGAATAGAAATAGGAATTGGAATAATATTGAAATGAAAATGAAGGAATAGAAATGGAAATTGAAGTGAAATAAATTAGAATTTTGTAGAAATGCATTTGTTTTATCAATTGATGAATTTGCATTGACAAATTTTTATTATTTTAACTAGGTCCAGTAGTGAGCATCCCGCGTGACGATCCCGGATCTTGCGGCGCATCTCTACGGCCGTCGACATCGCCGGTTGTTCGACTACTTCCTCTACAGCCGAGGGTGAGCTGAATTGCCGACTCCCCCTCCGCATTTTTTATGTCATTAGATTTAATTTCTCCGTCAAGTTGCGTAACCTAGGTGTCAATTCCCGTCCGCAAGCGTTACGCGGATAAATATGCATTAGTGGTCAGCATATTTTGAACCGTAACGCTTGTGGCATTTACGGACGATCGCCGGACCCGTAGTTGGGCACGTTTTCCATGTTCTGCTCGGGTGCGAGACAGGATTTCGTCAGCGCCTCCCCTGTTGTTCTCCGGATGCACATCCTCTCGGCTTTTGCCGAGACGTGTATCGGGAGAGCAGCGAGGAGGTGTCTTCGAAATTCTGTCTCGCACCCGAGCACGTGGAGAACGTACCCAACTACGGTCCGGGGCTGCTAGGAGCCCACCTAGTAGAGATGTAGGTTGATGCACGCGTTTTCGCCGGTAGAAAAATAAAAATATGATGCATTCAATTTCATGCTACTATTTGTTGTTTGTCACGCAATAAAGCAGGATGGCTGATAATGAGTGGATGTACAGTGGCCGTGTTAGTTCGACTCAAGTGACAGATGAATGGAAATGGAAGACCGATTTGTTAGTGAAGGAGTTAGCTCGTGGTTCGAAGGGGATTGTTCGTCCCCGTTGCCCTTGCAATGTCTGCAGGAGGCGTCATCCTAAGGATATTCTAGAGATGACTAAACACCTTTGGTGGAATGGGTATATGCGTGACTACGACCCGCCGGTCGACTTTTCTCGGCATGAACGTGATAGAGGTGAGGTGATGCGGCAGCGGATCGATGGCAATGAGAATGATGTCATCTTAAACTTGCTAGATGATCTTCGGGATGCTGACATGCCAGTTACCATGGGACGAACAGTCTGAACCGGAGGAACCGCCTGAACCGGAGGGACCGCCATAACCGGAGGAACTTCCAGAGGAGGAACCTGAGCCAACCGCGAGGGCCTTCATTGATATGATGGCCTCAGCTAGGAGGCCTCTATACCCGGGTGCAAAAATGTCTCAACTTGATGGCATCACGCAGTTGCTAGCCGACAAGTGCATGTTTGAGAGTACTCGAGCATCCTTTGAAAAGACTCTGAACACAGTAGGTAACATGTTGCCTGAAGGTCATTGCTTGCCCAAGACCATGTACGAAACGAAGAAAATCTTGAAAGCATTGAAAATGGATTATGTAACATATGATGTTTGTCCAAAATTTTGCCTTTTGTTTTGGAAAGACTATGCGGATGACAAGTACTGTGCCAAGTGTGGTCACTCTAGGTATCATGAGGTAGATGTAGGCAATGGTCAGAAGAGGCAGACAAAAGTAGCCATAAAGATTCTTCGTTATCTCCCATTCATAAAAAGAATCCAGCGGCTTTACATGTTCGAGGAGACTGCCAAGCAGATGACATGGCATAAGACCGGGATAAGATTGCAGGACGAGAAGAAACGGATACCCATGGTACATCCATCTGATGGTCAATCATGGAAGCACTTCGATGAAAAGCACCCAAATGAGGCAAGTGAGGCTCGGAATGTTAGAATTGCGATAGCAACCGATGGATTCAACCCATATGGTATGTCGATCCGCGCAGACAACTGCTGGCCCGTGTTTGTTATTCCGCTCAATCTCCCTCCCCGGAGTCGTAATGCAAAGGAAGAACATATTCTTGTCGATGATCCTTCCAGGGCCTGAATATCCAGGGAAGAAATTGAGTGTCTTAATGCAACCACTTGTGGATGATTTGCACCACTCGTGGCATCACGGTACATTGACATACGACCGAGCATCAAAGAGAAACTTCATCATGAAAGTTTGGTTCCACTATTCGATGCATGACCTACCCGGGTACGCCCTATTCTCGTGGGCATAGTACAATTGGTAAGTTTCCATGCCAGTGTGCAGGCACGAACTAGAATTCAGGCACCTAAAAGCTGGACACAAATATGTTGCCTTTGACAAACACCGCAAGTTCCTCGATCCAGGGCATCGGTTCAGATCGACAAGAAAAACTTCACGAAAGGCGTAGTTGTGCTTGAACATAAAGAAATACCAAAGTTCAATGGTGCAACTGTTGATGCTTTGAGCTACGTGCTCTCCGACCTAGTAAGGAACCCGGCCACCAATTTGAGGGATATGGTAAAACGCACAACTTGGACTCACATAGCGGGCATACTGAGCTCGAGTATTACAAGGACCTTGAACTTCCCCATAATATCGATATGATGCACACCGAAAAGAATTGTGGGGAGGCATTCCTTAACACCCGCCGCAACATACCAGGCAAGTCAAGGGATAATGTTTCAGCTAGAGTAGATATTGAGGAGATATGTGACAGGGTGGCTCTACACATGCAGCCTCCTGAGGGCAATCGAAAAGGTTGGTTAAAGCCGCATGCCAAGTACTGTCTTGATAGCGCCGACAAGAAGGAGGAATTTACGTGGCTCAAATATGACGTGATGTTCCCTGATGGTTATTGTTCGAATATGAGTAAGGGAGTCAATCTTGCTACAGGAAAAATAAACAGGCTCAAGAGTCACGACTATCATATATGGATTGAGCGGCTGATGCCGGTGATGCTTCGAGGGTATCTCCCGATCATGTCCGCGAGTGCTTGCGGAGGTGAGCTATTTTTTCCGCACGGTCCGTGCTAAGCGAGATATGTACCGAGGTGATTGAGAAGCTGCAGGAGCAAGTGCCCGACATGCTATGCAAGTTAGAGATGATATTCCCCCAGGCTTCTTCACTCCGATGTTACATCTCATCGTGCATCTCGCCAACGAGGCACTCTTGGGGGACCGGTGCGATATCGTTGGCAGTTTTGTATTGAGAGGGAGTTCAAATATATTCGGTACAAATGTGGAAACAAAAATAAGATTGACTCATGAAGAGCTTAGGCAAATCTCCTCCATGATATGGCGTACGCCACGACAATGTACTATGCCAATGATGTGCCCACTAAGCATAACCCGGTCGCTCGGTACAATTCCGACGAGCCCAAGCGTGACCCAAAGCTCTTGCTCTTCAAATATCCCGGTGGCAAGGCCGGTGCCTCAAAAGTGGAGAACATTTCGCCAGAAGAGAAGGATTGCATAATGCTTTACGTGCTTATGAACATGGAGGAAGTGGTCGATTTCATGAGGTAAAATGATGAACCAATTACTTTGCAACCAGTAACTTGGTTTTGGTCTAATACGTATTTTCTCCTTTCAGCCAATTCCATGATGAAATGTGGTCAGGAAGAAATGGTCCCACTCCCACGCAGTGGTACACTCTTCTGAAAGAGGGTGCCCCGCCCTTAAATAAAAGCTTCGTGAACTGGTTCCATGAAAAAGTAATTTCTCAAATGTTCCTCTTACTTTGCAATCTGTGACTTGTCTTATTACACGTAACTAATGCACAGAATAATCTGAACTGAACTTGTAGGGAGCTGATCCCAACGTTGAGATGACATATGAGTTGAGATGCGTTTCCCAGGGTTTTAACCGTAGAGTCCATACGCATGAGAAGTATGATGTAAATGGGTATCGCTTCCATACGGAGTTTCACCAGAAAAACCGGCCTAATGCAAAAACAATAAATATTGGGGTCTACACCCGCGGAGCCGATGATCTTGATTACTATGGAAGGTTACAAAAGGTATACGAGTTGACGTTCAACAACGCAAACATAGAACTCAAGCTCTTTGTGTTCAAATGCCACTGGTTTGACCCACACGGTGGAATGAGAAGCACCCCCTCCATTGGTTTAGTTGAAGTTAGGCCTACCACCACCTACAGCGGATCCGACGTCTATGTTGTGGCTCACCAAACCAAGCAAGTTTATTATTTGTCCTACCCATGTCAGAATGAGGAACTCATGGGCTGGGAAGTCGTGTTCCAGGTATCGCCACATGGTAAGCTACCCATCCCCTCCGAGGACGATTACAACAACATTGACCCAGTAACATATGAGGGAATTTTCTATCAAGAGGAAGAGCAGTTCGGGGCTCTTCAAATAGACATAGGTCTTCAGGATCTCCACAACGATGTACAAATGCGTGGTGAGACCGTGGTGGACCTGAAGGACATAGCTATGCTCACCAAGCGCCATGCGAACAAAGACAACATTGTCGAGATTCAACCGGAACCCAATGCCGACCATGAATACTCATATGATACTGATTTTGATAGTGAGGCTGAGAACCCAATGCCTAGAGATGAGAGTGGTGATGAATGGTGAGGGTCTTTTATGCTTAGTACCTACATTATCATTATGCTTAATACATACATTTGTCATTATGCTTAATACATACATTTGTCATTATGCTTAATACCTACATTTTTCATTATGCTTAGTACCTATCACTACTAGGAAAAGGCTTATAGCCGCACTCCTTACCGCCGGCGAGTACGGTTTCAAGATGCCGGCGGTAAGGCCTTGCAGGGTCGCCTCACCTTACCGCCGGCGAGTTTGAAACGAAGATGCCGGGGGTACCTGCATTATCGCCGGCGAGCTTGAAACGAAGATGCTGGGGGTAACGGGAGGCAGTGTTGGGCCGCGAGGCCACCGTTGGGCCTGGCGTTACCCCCGGCGAGTGCAGCCCATTGGTGCCAGGGGTAACGGGCCTTACCGCTGCCGAGCCCAGCCGTAGACGCCGGGGGTATTTCGCATAAAGAACAACGTGACCAGCCTTAGCTTTTCCCTCTTATCCACTCGCGGGCTCTCCTGTCCACTCGTTTTCTCCTCTCTCTCTGTCTCAAATCACCACCGAGTGCTCTGCCAATCCACCGCCGACGAGCGCAGCGCTGCCACCGCACGAGCGTGACGAGGAGGCTTCCGCTCCTAGCTAGCCTGGGCAGCCGCCATCTATCTATCCCCCACAAAATTTCCCGCCCCAGGCTGCTCGACCTCGGCGGCTTCGACCCCATCGCCGAGGAGCCGCATCCTCCCCGCGCCGCCAATGGACGCGACCCCGCCGCCCTCGCCTGCGCCATCTCCGCCGAGGCCAGCATCTTGCTCGCCTTCATGCGCTGCAGCCTCAGCCTCTGCCGCCGAGCACCCGCTCATCTCCTCCCTCAAGACACTGTGCCGCCGAGATTTGTGGCGAGCTGCCGGCGGCCGGCGAAGGGCCCGTCCATGTCCGTGAGGTGGAGAAGGGCGGCATCCCTGAGCAGAAGAAGTAAGGCGGCATCCAGATTCGGCAGTAGAAGAACCGAAAGAAAGTAAGATTACTGCCCCCCTTGTGAATTTCATCTTGACCTGGATCTCCTCGTCCTTGAAGATCTTGGCCAGGCTGAAGTCAGATTTCTTGTGTGAGAACGATTCCTGGTCAAATGTTTGACACTTTGACATCATTAGTGCCCTTCCCTACGAAGGTCAAATGGACATGACCAATGTCTTACAGTAGTATCTCTCGGGTCTTGGTTGCATCGTAATATGACTAGAGAAATACTAGAGAACTAGCATGATAAAGTACCGGGATCAGAATTCATCTATACCTAATTTGGGAGAGAATCTCCTCTTATGTTTAATGCAGAGCTTTTTGCCTAGTCATATGCTTGGAACGATTAAGGAGCTACTGTCCATTACTGCAGTAAAAATTACCTGCAGTTAGAAAACTATATGAAAATTCAGGACAAGATTTAGTTTATTATCATCGACTGTAAGTGTGGTGTTCTATAATATATTCTGACGTGTGAATTGATGCAAATTGTCAAAAATTCATGATAGATCTGTAACGTTAAGCAAGTTTTAGAGCATCTTCCAAAATATGATGAACTATCAATTCATACAAGAAAAATTGCACGCGTTTCACATAAGCATATTATTGTCCATTGTGTGCAACTGAACCATGTTGCTTTGCCCTTGTGTGCAACAGATGCAGCAGCGCCGGTGGCCGTTGAGGCCGCCGTCTCCGCCCTGCCATCTTCGACCCGGCGCTCGCCAAGGTAATCTCCTTTTCACCCGCTGATCCCTCACTCATGATTCGCTAATATTTTGTCCCGTGATTCCCCACTCCGTCATGGTTGCTTGATTGGTTGGCGACATTCAGGTGACCGAGCTACATGATATGAGGCCGAGTGACAGCGTCTGCACCGTGCGCTGGACGCGCAAGGGCTCCTATCTCGCCATTGCCACCAGCCTTGAGATGTCCAGGTTCACTCTCTCTGTCATCATTGTGCACGTTGGTTCACAATATACAGTTTCCGTTGTTAGATGGTAGTCCAAAATGATGTCTTTGTGTGTATTTGCAGCTGCAAAGAGGTGCTATAATTTGAGATGATGTGCAAAGAGGTTATTCCCTTTAACAACAAAGGACAACTGAAGGAAGCTTTCAATATCAGGTACCTATATAGCAGTGACTAACTAAATGGTTTTGCTGATCGAATAATTCATTTAGTGATACACTCTAGGAATGGTCCATGTGTTGTACACCTGAGCAGCATCCGCGGACGGCTTCTCGGATGGCGTAGGCATGGGCATGTAGCGGGAGCCTCGTGGAGATCAAGATGAGGGTGGGCGAGCGAGGACCATGCCGCCGTTGGGGGTGAGGCAGACATCTCTCTGAATATTTTTGTCGTGCGATGCATGCGGCTCTGTTCTCTGAATATTTTTGTGGTGCGAAGGAGTACTTGGATCAATATTTGGAGTATACTTGAAGTAATCTGGAGCACACTAATCTGTATCTTGTTTCAATATATTTCCATTAATATTTGGAGCAAGAGTACATCAAGAGTATAGTTCCTGTGCAGTGACTGATGATGTACTAGTCCTTGTGTACAACAGATGTGATGTGCTCTTGCTTGCAGTGCTTGCACTACTGAATGAATTGTTGTTCCATGGTCACATGGATAAAATGTATACTGAATTTGTTTTTATTCTATATCTGAAGGTTTTGTGATTTCATGTCAATTTTTTTTTAAATCCTAAAATACATACCGCCGGCGCATAGGGTTGTTTGCCGGCGGTAACTTAATACCCCTGGCGAATTGGAAAGTGCCGGCGGTAATAATACCCCCGGCGAGTTGACTGAGGCGCCGGCGGTAATTTGGGTTACCCCTGGCGGTTTGCAATTCGCCGGCGGTAAGGCATTACCACCGGCGAGGTTATCGCCGGCGAATCCGAAAGTGCCGGCGGTAAGCCTTTTCAGGTCGCCGGCGGTAAGCCTTTTCCTAGTAGTGTATATTTGTCATTATGCTTAGTGTTTACTCATTTTCAACATGCTTATTAATTATTTTCTCTTTTCTTATGCAGGTAATTGCCCAATATGAGCGGACGGAAGGCATCATCGAGCTCCTTGCTTGATCAGATGCATCAGCGGAAGCCAGGGCCGGGTGCTTCCAGACGGAGTGGAAGACCCATTGTTCCCACCCGGCGTTACGAAGACGCAGACGGAGGACGGGGAGGACGAGGGGGAGGACGAGCTGGAGGACGAGCCGGAGGACGAGGGGGAGGACGAGCCGGAGGACGAGGGGAGGACGAGCCGGAGGACGAGGGGGGATGCACAACTCCTTCTAGCCGACATTCCCTCGCCACGGCTCAGTGGCTTCACAGTCTATGGACGAGGAGGAGGACACTAGGGAGGAGGAGGAGGACACTAGGGAGGAGGAGGAGTCTAGGGACGAGGAGGCTTCGACGGAGATGGCTCCGAAGAAGTTGCGGATTCGTGGGGAAGCGCAGGTTCCCGATGAGAGTAAGGAACCTGCTACGGAGGATGAGAAGTGGCTCCTTGTCCCAGGAAAGATAGAGTAAGTAGTAAGGTGATTTCATTTTCGTTATGACACTTAGCATTTTCTAATGTTTGATAATTGTGCAGTATATACGGGGAAGAATGTCCGCGTGCCAGGGAGTCTGATTGGAGCTGCTATTAGGAAGTACTGGCCGGGGATGTACACTCCGGTCCTTGGGGGCGAGTCCAAGCTAGCCTACACTTGGGAAGACTTTGAGATAGCTCCTTACCCTGGCTTTACTTCCGCCGCCGACGCCGTGATCAAGAAGTTTTAGGTACGTAATGCATACTCTTTGGGTTTCGTTCATATGTAGTTGATAACCCCACCGTGATAACTCATGCCTCTCACACTTTCTGTTATGCTTGATTGCAGCGCAATTATAGGGTGGTGACTGAGCATAAGGAGAGGGCGGACGTGATCCTCCGTAACATGTGTCGGAAGTTGACACTACAGCGGTGGTACAACCGAGAGGATCACGTGCATCGGCCACTTCTATGCCGAGCGGGCGTAAGGTACACAAAGCCCGAGATTGTGCGGGGACTCGCCCGGCTATGACGATAGAGGACTTCATGTCGGTAAGTAATTGTCAATGCGATTCTATGTCTTGCGGCTAACTTGCAACTATATTGTTTGTTCTTCAAATGAGTTTTGATTTTGCGAGTTGTACCACATTGGGTGATAATAATAAGAGGGCCGCCTTCATGGAGTTGGTCAAGAATTGGGTCGGCGAAAACCCCGATTTCAAGGCCGTGAGCGATCGGAACAAGGCCAACCGTGGGAATCGGGGAACACACGGTGCGGGGAGCAAGACCGATCGCTATCGGGAGCGTACGGTACATATAAAAATGGAACAAGCCGCATTTTTTTGATTTTCGATGATATGTATAACATTTGTTTTGTGATGCGGGGAAGAAGCTCGGGAGGGAACTTGGTGAGATGGAAGCGTGGACGCACATGAAGCCGGTGACGCCCGTCCGAACGAGCCTCGGCCCGCGCCTGAGATGTACTACGGCAAGGCCAAAGAGAGCAAGGAAAGATACTGCGAGGAGTATGCCAAGCTCCATCCAGAGGTGGAGGACCCTATGACCGAGCCGGTCGACGAGGTGGCGATGATCTTTGGCGGGTCCGGCCGGCCCGCATGGACGTCTGCTGCCTTCTTTGGGGGTTTCAAGCCTCGAAGAACTTCACGCGAGATCAAGGCTACCCTCCCTCCCGTGACTATGCTACCTCCTCGCGGACTACATGCCGTTCTCGGGTAGAGGTAGATGTAAGTCATCCACACTTTCATCCTCTGTTTTGACTCTTGTTCCTGAATGGCTATGTTGATGAGACGCATTATTTCTGAAATTGTAGACTCAGCTCGAGGAGGCCTATGTAGTACCTTACGAGGAGTATCTCGAGAAGATTAAGGAGTATGACCTTGTGAAAGATGCCTATGTCCAGTGGACGAGCAACCAGATGGCGGTAAGTTTCAATCTCTATGGTTGCAAAACATCATAAGTCCCCATGTTTGAATCTGAGCTATCTCTCCCGTTTCTTGCGAGTTTCACTCGGTTCATGATGACCGGAGTGCGAGAGGAACCACTCCCCGCAGCCACCTCATCCGGGGCCGACGCCAGTGTTCCCGTCCAAGGAGGAGTTCTATATCATGTACAAGCGTCAGCGTCAGTTGACCCCGGTAAGTTGCTAACTTGGCTAAGTTGCTAACTTGGTGTGACATGGCTAAGTTGCTAACTCCCTCCAACATGTAGGGATTGGGAGAATCCGGGAACGACGCTCCTGATGGTACGCCGATGCACCCCGGTCATTGTTCTCTGGTGCTTCGCCGAACCTCGGCATGGTTACGCTTCCGGTGGCTCTCGTCGTGGTTCTACCTCCCCGAGCACCGTCGAAATCTGCCGGCCTCACTTCACCCACTCGGAGCTAGATCGTCTGGAGCTAGATCGTCACTCGGGTGGTGCACCACCATAGTTTCTACATTGTACTAGCTACATGACACATGCTATATGTGTAGAATGATCTATGTAAGATGACTATATGTACCGTATTGCTTGTGTGCTATATTTGTACTAAATTTGGGATTTGGTGCCATATTTGTGCTATATCTGTGATGTGAGCTATATGTGTGCAATTCATATATGATCTTTGCTATTTTATATGCAATTGCCGTGCAAATGGAGCAAAATCGGGGAAATAAAAAAAATACGGGCAGCTGTGTACGACGGTGTCACCGTCGGCACAGCCCATAACTATGCCAAATGGCGGGGCTGTGCCGACGGTGACACCGTCGGCACGATCTTGCGGTTCGCGCCATTTTTTCCAGTTTGAAATGCCGTGCGTTCGCGCCGTTTGGGAAAAAACGGGACGGCATGTACACCGTCGGCACGGAGAGGACGGTAACGGCGAGCTGGGTCACGGCGAGCCGGCTGCGCCGACGGTACGGCCGGCCACCGCCAGCCGTCGGCGTACGCGTGTGCCGACGGTGAGCGCGCCGCCCCGACGCGATCTGTCTTGGACGTCTGACGCCAAGCCAGTCACCGTCGGCAGAGACGGTGCCGACAGTGCTTCACCCTGTGCCGACGGTGCGGGGCCGTCGGCGCACCCCGTGTCTCCCGTAGTGTTAAGGGCATCTCCACTCGGCTCCCCATTGGCGGCGTTTTTCCAAAAAATGGCCATTCGGCCCACATATTTAAATAAATTTGTTCCCTCATAAATGGCCTCATATATAAATAAAATAAAATTCATACTTTACATACTTTAACAAGTTTGAAACACATAAAACTAGGCCCCTCCTTTGAGCATCCACAAATAACCTTAACCCTAACCCTAACCCCCAAACGGCTTCCCAAAATGGCCATTTCGGCCCACACATTTAAATAAATTTGTTCCCTCATAAATGGCCTCATGTATAAATAAAATAAAAATCATACTTTACATACTTTAACAAGTTTGAGACACATAAAACTAGGCCCCTCCTTTGAGCATCCACAAATAATCCAATAGATCGTCTTGCATTTGGTGATGAGTAGCTGAGCCTCGGATTTCCTGACGGAGAAGACATCAAACACATTTGTCACCTAGTGATCAACATCCGCAAGAGGACACCGTGTCATGGTTCATTATCAAGCACTAGATGCACTCGCTCACTCTCAACGATCATCTTGTGCAAGAGCACGCATGCAGTCATCACGTGTGCCATCTGATCTTTCAACTAGGTAAGAGCGAGGTATCGAACAATAGCAAATCGAGCTTCGAGTATACCACATTCCCACTCGACATTCTTCCTGCAAGTCTCCTGGCAATGAGCAAACTAAGCTCTTTTTCTCCGAAGTAGGGCCTAAGATTGTCTTCACAAATATTGACCATCTTGATAGATATCATCCGCCAGATAGTGTCCCTTGGTGTACTCGTGGCCATTGATCACATAGTTCACCGTAGGAGAATGACCTTCAACAAGCTTGGCAAACACGTTGGAGAACTACAACATGTTGATGTCATAGTGAGATTCAGCCACACTGTCGTTGCCTACTCGACAATACCCCGAGGAGGGATCCCCACTGAGGGAGAAGAAGAGGAGGCCATTGGGTGGAGAGTCATCGGGACAAGGTACGTGATTTAATCTAGCTTCGAAACACGCTGCGTCGAAGTTGGTGGGGTGCGCGACGTACAGGGACGAACGCGGAGATGCCACCGGACACCTGCTGCGGCCCGCTTAGGGAGACCGTCAAGAACGAGCGCGCGTGCCTCTGCGCCCTCTACGCTGCGCCAGAGATCTTCAAGGCCTTCATTCAACATCAATCTCACCGAGGCGATCCGCCTCTCCAAGCGTTGCGGCATCAGCTACGACATCAGCAGCTGCCCCAGTAATTATTCAACTCGCCCCTCCCGCTACTCTGCACTTCCATCTCTTCTCGTTCTTTTTTTACCTTGCAAACAAAAAAAATTCCTCTAGGCCCTAGCAGATGTGGTTTTGATTCATTCCCCCACATCCGATTTACGAAGATTAGAGGTGTTCATTTAAGCATTCTTACCAATAAAAAGTCCATTTCCTTTGGGTCAAATTTACTGGTAAATCTGTGTATGCAAGAAGAATAAGCATGATGTGATCCAGTAGGCAGTACCCTAGGGAGGTGTGACAGATGGTGGTTGTACCGTGTATTGCGTACTTAATTTTCGCGCCTGCTTCCTTGTTCTGGTTGTTGTATAGAAGTTGTTCTGGATACCTTGTTCTGGTGTTCTTTGGTTGATACTTGTTGTTGGAAATATAAGCAAATTATCATATGAATTAATTCGAACTAATACTTGATAAATCATGACTATATAAAGAACAGATAAAGTAATCATGCAGATCAACAGAGTAGCTGAACATATAGCATATAGACAACATAAACCTATTGCATCTACTCCAAACAGCAGTACTAGAAACTCTAGTAAGATCTAAAACGAGGAGAACAAAAACGTGTACCGTCCAGCGTTGGCGGCATCAGCAGCGGTAATGTTGGAGGCAGCAGCATCCTGGTTGTCGCCCATGTTGAGGTTGCCAAAGAGGTTGTCGATGTCCGGGAAGAAGTCGTCGTTTGGGAAGTCATCGTCTGACGATGTCGTGTTGCCAGTAGTCGCGCGTAAGCGCTCCCCAAAAACCCGATTGCCCCTCACCCGTACAGGTCTACGAGAGGCAGGGTTCCGGAGGCCTACTGTCCCGCCGCTCGGTGCACACCGAACGACGGGATGAGGAAGACGAAGACGGCGACGCAATGAACTGGAAAGAGGCGGTCGCATATGGTGTCTCGTACAGGCTAGGGTTTGCGTCCGCGCTTATATAATGAGGTGCGGGAAAGTTGTGGGACGCAGCCCACGATCCAGAAAAACCGGAACGAAAACGGCTGTGTTAACGTCCGTTAATGACTCGTAATTGATTACACAATTAATTTCTTAAACAGCAAAAAGATAAGCTTGGCTTGATTCCCGCAACCCGCGGCGCGTCGTGGCGTGGCGGGCGGCGGAGGAGCTGGAGTGCGCGAGGGTTCTCTCTCTTCTCACTCACTTACTAGGACTAGAACAGCCCACCTTATATACCACTCTAACTCTCTTCCAACTAGCAATGTGGGACTAAACTTTAGTCCCACCCCTTGCCATTCCCACATGGGCCAAGAGAATTTCAGAATTTGTATTGGGACATGGGCTAAGGCCCAAGGCCAAATTCCAGCACTTGTCTCAACCTTATTTGATCCATGGTTCATAATAACGAAATGATATTTTGGTACTTTCAAATTCTTCCTATAAAGGAAGCTGCGCTACTCGGCCAGCCAGGGGCCTTGCCGGGGCACATTCATCTGGTCCGTTAAATTCGCCAGCTACAGTGTGGTTTCACCCCCGCTTTTCATTACAGCCATTGGATGTTGTCATTTCTTTTTTCACTTGTTGCTCCTCTGGATATGTCTATGCCGAGTGGGACCAGGCGCGCGTGGGGCCGACGAATGGAGACAGCGCAGGTGCCCGCTTATGTCGTCTTTCTTCGTCTTCTTTTTACTGTGTGGGGCGACTGCGGGTGAAACCCTGGATCGGAGAAAATATCCCAAACCACTCCCCCAATCAGTGGCGTCCTCTCGTCCCCAATCCGCCGCCCTCCTCTCCTCACCCAATCTCCACCTCGTGTCCCCTCTCCTCTTCTTCTTCCCCAATCCAATGGCGGCAGAGGTGGGCGGACTTGGCGAGCGGTAGGAGCGGAAGCAACTTGTGGCGCATCTGGAGGAACTCCGGGAGCTCTGATGGCGGCGGCGGTCGGACTGGACTGTGGCGGCAGCGAGCAGACGGGAACGGCTGGTCGTCTCGTGGACGGCGGCGGTGGACTGCCGATGGCTGCAGCGGGTAAGTTTTTTCATTTTGTCCTTGCAACCGGGCTCCTCTTTCTAATTCCTCTTCCTCCCTAACTTTATTTTGCGGCTAGGCTTATTCGTCCAGCAGATTCAGCCACAGGGAAAGCAATCCCCATTGGTACTCGTGAACTCCATGGCTACCATAGGTATCGTCCCCTTTTCTTTCTCTTTATTTCTAGATGTTTAGATGGATTCGTCTTGATCTGAGATGTTACCTTGTGGTATTGTTCTTCCCTTTTTATCCCAGGACGTGATTCTATCCTCCCCTTCTTTTTCTCTTTATTTCTAGATTTTTAGCGTTTTGCTAAGATGAGTTGGCAGCACTTTAATGGACCTGGCCGGTGATTTACGATGTTAGATTGCCTCATATGTTTCAACTTTGCTAATGTTTTTTCTTTACTTGACGTCTTGAATGCTTTACACATGTTGAGGTTTTACTTTGAAGGTTTGCGTTTGGGTGGCCCAAGATTTCTACGATGTTGATAACGACCAACATCGGTGCAGGAGGATTTAGTGCTTATCTCTCATGTAGGTGAATCTTCCTCTATTTTATTATTTTGTTATGAATGCTAATATAATAACCATCCCTTGATTTTTCATCTTGAGTGTGAATATGCATTTCCTAATAGCTTCTATATTTATGTTGCTTGAATAAGGATTGCATTAGTTGAATAAGATTTTAAGTAAATATTGTATAGGGTACTTATTTTCCATTGTTTAACTCTCTTATCCTTTCAAGAACTAATAATGTTACCATACTGACCGTTGTTTTCTATATATGGCGTGTGATTAATTAATTTCTCAATTTTGTGAGTTGCGAATGTCCTTAGAATTGATTTGGTGTTTTCTTTTTGTAGGATAATTGTTCACTCCAGTTATGAAGTTTCCATATTTAGAGGGCTGACTCATGGTGCTAGATGCCACTTTTGTTTATATCATTTGCCTCATCGTCATTTCTGTAAGTATGTCCTCAACAATCTCTATTGTCAAATGCTCTTAGAGGATCTATGTACTTATTACTGGGTTTCAGTCACGAGTCTAATAAAAAAACATAAGAGTAGTGTAGTCAATCTATTCTTGCTGCATATTTGTTTGTTGCTTATATGGTTTCTATTCATAAAAGTAGTGTAGTCAAGCCTTTCTGAAGTTTGGTTAGAGCTGCTACATAATATAGTGAGAGCATTCATGTCCACAGTGAAGCCAGTGATACTTTGTGACTTGGGTGGTTTCTATTCATAAGAGTAGTGTACTCAAGCCTTTCTGAAGTTTGGTTAGAGCTGCTACATAATATAGTGAGAGCATTCATGTCCACAGTGAAGCCAGTGATACTCTGTGACTTGGGTGTGAAGCTAAGCTAGCTTGTTTAAAATCCTTCTGACAAGCCTAATGCACTCTGTTCCTAGCTCAGATCTGGTGGAGATGCTTAGCTATGATATCATGTTTGTGTTTAGGTCATATATATAGCCTGAATCCATGCTTTGTGTTAGGTCATATGTAGCCTGAATGCATGCCTTTTTCCTCTTAAAATATCTTACTGAACTGAATCCAGGAACACTTCCTTATTTAGTAGGAATTCCTTCCCTTCGCCACATCTTGTAATTTGTAACTGATGTCTGTTCCATATAATTTGGTGTTCAGGTTAAAATTGGTAGCTGCTTATATTGATAGGGACAGTTCGACACAGCTTGAATGCTATTGTCTGGCATGGTAGCTTTAGTCCTGTTTTCCCCTTCTGCTATTGTTTATCATTAGAGCTGAAAATTGTTTCTCAACCAGAGGAAATACAATTGCGTGGTTCTCTTACATTTTTTAAGGCTTTTATTTTCATGTAGAGATGTTTTATACCATGGATCTCTGGCCCTAATCATTTGTGTGATGTATTCTCCCTATCTCAGTTTTCTCCCTATCTCTGGCCCTAATCATTTGTATGCCCATTCTCCCTATCTCAGTTTTCTCTCTATCTTCTACTGTACGTTTAACTGCTTATTAATCACAACACTCTTACCGACCAAGCATTTATGCGACTTGGTGAAAGAACAACCTCGATTAATTGGACCATAAATAGTAGTTTGCGACCATTAAGTATCTTTATCTTTTCTTCTATTGGATGAATTCCTTCCATGTTTTGTTTTTTTGCGCAGCAAGAAATTTGGTAATTTTCTTAGGGTCTTATACTCCTATAAATACATAAAATTGTTAGATTCCCCTGTGTGAAATTGAGCACCAGCGCGGACTCGAGGGATGGGGGCGACAGATAGTTTTCACATTACACAGTTTGACAGATAGTTACACCAGTACTTGTGTATACCAGTGTGTTAACAAACTCTATGATATATATACAAATTTATCTAATAGTCCAGGACCTACTAAAGTTGAACCAAGCAGTATCTCAGGCTTCAAATAAAAATATTGTTCATGTTTTGTTTTCCTAGACAGACTAACGACTGAAGCAGCTCATACTAAGAAGCTCTCTGGTATAGTTCTCTCAAAGAACTTCTGACTCACTGTTTTGGTTCAACGGGATTACTTTTTAGATAATATAGGAAATTGTCATTTCACACTCTTTGGTTTCTGAATGGTACTCCCTCCGTCCCAAAATACAAATGGTTTTCTCTTTCTATATAGGTATCTCATGCGAGATTGGGGCTTTTTGTCTTCGGTGTCTAACTTAAACTGCACAATCTTCCACTGAAACCTTCTGGACAATGCACACTATATTCCGTGAATATGTGTTTGCCTTTACTTTCACGGTTGAATCTGTGTTGTCCACAACGATTTTGCCGACTTGTCGAATATTTGGCTAGCTTGGATTGTTGAAAATCCTTATAGATAACCATGTGGGTCATAGCAGAATAATTTGCATCATAATTAAATATATGCTGCCACTGCCAATGATAAATTAAACCTATGTTTTGAATTGCATGATATGCTTGTAGCACGAGGTTTTCATGTTTTCAGTTTTTTGCATTGTATCCTTGCTTTATAAAAATGAAGTTTTTTCTTAGCTTATTTGGAAAATATGTATACATTGATTCTTAAAAGCTTAAGTGAAGAAATGTCCTAACCAAATATGTAACTTCAGGTTTGAATTCCTAATTTGGTGCAAATAACTAAAATGAATGGATATTATTCTTAATGGGTCCAGCCTCCTCGCCTATCCCAAATCTTCTGCCCAGCGGCTCGCCTCGTCTGCGCCAGCATCCACGACCCTAGCCGCCGACCATGAGCTTGTATGGATATAACTGGTTAGAAATTCTTCATCTTTGAGGTCCTACTGGTTTTCGCCAATGCCACGTTGCAGAATCATTGTCTGGTTCCAATGTCCATTTTGTTGGTGAGGCTGGTCAGTTCAGATGTTGCCAGGATACATAAATGGCCTGAAACAATTTGAAATGAGAGGTTTGTGATTGAGCACACACGTTTTGAGTTACCTCAATGTTGTTGCAATTTTCTGCCATGTTATGATATGCTGATTTTAGTATAGTACTGAAATGTTAATATGCTATCTGTAAGGTGCCTAAAATAATATTGCCATGATTGAGCACACACGTTTTGAACTACAGATGGTTATTCTGAACTTGTGTTTATGTTGCTCGCTATTGTAAAGACTATTGATATAAGAGAAAAGGCAAGTTCTGTCTTTTTGTGCAAAAAGTTGAGCACTTCTTTTATTTTGTCTCGCTTCTCTTAGAAAAAATACAAAAATTCAGAAATTTTGCAGTCTTGATTTCAAGATTTGAAGTGAACGTACTAGCTGTCTTGAAGTGATTCATATAATTGGAACCTTTTTTTAGGGGCATATAATTGGAACCTGAATTGTGTAAAAACTGAATTTTATTTTAAAAAATACTTATCTTAGCAGTCCCCTTTGTTTGTATTAAGATTTTGATTCATATAGTCGTAACATATAAACAGTTTTGCAGTTTTGAGGTGAATTAGCTGTCGATATGCTTTTTGTGAGAACTATGTCCATGTGCTCAAGATGATAGGATATGAATCTGCCCTATAATTTAAGGTTATATGTTTTAAATTCTTTTGGGAGAAGATGCTGCAGCAATCATACAATTCAGGTTTGGAAAGATTAGGAATGAAAATAGAAGGGACCATACACATACAAGATCATTCAAAGCTGTGCCGAATGAAATCGTAATCGGGAAGGCATTGAACTGAAATCATGTTCTTGTTTAGTTATGCCATAGATTTGTTTGGTCTGATTGCAGATGATGCCCTTTAACTTCGTACTACCTATTTAGAAGTGTTCACGGGAGTTTCTTCCCTGCACGCTATAAGATTAAAAAATAATCAATTGATTTACTTGTTTCTTGCTGTCATTTTAGTTGAGGTGATGCTTAAATAATCTGGGTTTTTTTTACGATGGATAGTTGTTTATCTGCAAATCTAATAGTTTGATAGGCCTCTGCGCATTATGATGATAGGTTGCCTCAAATGATTCAAATTTACATCAAATGAGGCATACAGGAGGCCGTTGGATGGGCATTAGGTTTCCTTGTGTTGGGAGGAGGTGCAGTGATTTTGCCGCAGTTTTTTCTACCTAAAATACTTCTTCAGCACCGTTATTTCATTGTGTTAATGTCTTTGCTTTTTGTACAGGTAGTGTCGATCCCGCTTCTGGGGAATTGATTTGGGTACCTTTTGAAGTTTGGTTCTCATATATTGGTCCTGAAAGATATTTTTGTGCAAGTGGCCAATTGATGTTACGCTTATTTGAAAGCCAAGCCTGGTATGTCTCAGGCTCTTCTTTTCTATTCTGAATTTCTTCAGAAAAATATATTACTCTCTGGGCTTGATGATTTGGGTAACAAGTATTAAATCTAAATTTTAGTGTGTTCTCGAGTAGGCGAGTAGCTGCTTGTCCGTTATTTACTTCTTATTTTAGTTTATAGTTTTTTATGCTTCATTTTCCTTGATGATGTGCAAGAAGTTTAATTTATGCCATAAGTTGTATATGAGTCCCTGCACATCCAATCTCATTAAGAAAAGAATATTTACACTCTACTATGTATGCATGAACCACTATTACAGAGCTCTTATTGTCAAACAGGTCCAGCAGTGTACACCAAGTGCACACCACTTGGCATGCCAGCTAATTTGTTGCTTTTAGGATGTAACATGTGGTGTAGTTGGCTTAATACAGATACAAATAATATGTTCTTTTTTACTCATGAACATCAAGTACTCAGCTTTTCAGTGTGCCTGCAACCCAGTTTGGCAACAACAAGAGCACATGGTATTTGCTCTGTCAATATATCACAATTTAATTATGTTTATAGGTGTGCCTGCACTGCAATAATCAGAGCTGGAATCAGTGAGTGGGGCTTTCAACATGATTACGGGGTTGCATCTAGCTCCACAAGCCACCTTTATCACATCCTTTTAAGACCTGAATGCGATGTAGTACTACATTACAAGGGTCATTCAGGTAGGTGGTGTCAGTTCTTGATTGTGTATGACTGATTATGCCAAGGTATTTAATCTACCGTTTTTTCACTCGATAGAGGTTTCCTAGGATACTCAATCTCTGCATGTGTTATACGCGTCGGCCAACTTTGTGTTCGCCGATGACCAGTACCTCCGCGGCATTAGATAATTTTTCCAGCGTATAGATTTTAGTAGACAAAACGAATGTTGTTATGAAAGATTTTTCAGACCAGAAAACACATAAGAGCCTGCGAGAGCAAGGGGAACCAGTATGCATCTTGTTTGGAATGCATTTGGCCAGCTGCCATGGATGTGGTATGGTGGCATTACAAAAATTTCTATTTTCTTCATGTTGGGTAGTGTGCTGTATAACACCTCAGCTTTCTTGTTTCTTCATGTTGTGTAGTTCTACAAAGGAAAATGATAAATTAGTGTACTTGTTTCTTTCTGTCATTTAATTGAGGAGATGCTTAAATTATCTGGCACTGTTTGAAATACTACAGAAATAGATGCATGTATATTTACCTTTGCAGCACTTGTATTTATGATACACACATGTTGTATTTTCCATAGATAAAGCACCTTTATTTGTCTACTTCACCGTTTGATTTACACTCATTCACAACACAGTACACCATGTGATTTTCGGTGAGTTTCACACTCACATCCATAGTTGATTCTGTTCCTGTAGAAAATTCATAGTAGCAGTCTTTGTGAGGATTATAATTTATCTGATGTGCTATGCTTTGTTATGTTAATGGATTTGACAAAGATAATGATGACCCAAGCATGTTTTATTTCATAGTTGTGGAACTCTAAGCAAGGCGCAGTTCCCCTCCAAGTTACCCTCCAAGTGTACAGCGTGTGATTCGCCATGTTGAGGAATCCTGCATTTACTTGCATATAATCCTCCATTTTTTTGTAAAATTAGAGCTTAAATCAGCTAGCCAGTGGCAGCTAAATGCCCAGGTAGGTTGAGATATTGATGGAGCTGATAATCTCTATTACTTTATGAATTAATGATTGCTGGTATCACTAGGATAGTAGTTAATGAATCTTGAAATCATGTCTCGCCATGCATAATTTTGCTGATTGGTATAACCATGTTACCTACGATATTGGTTCTTGTTTTGAGTACAAGAAAATAAAGATTGGGGGCATTGAAAGTATCCTTATTTGTAGTTAAACTAGATGACCACTTCTGATGTTGTTTTGCAATCATGATATGTTCTGAATTTCTATTGGAAGGGTGGTGATGATGTCGCTCTGTGGACAACTTTGGCGAGAAGATGAAGCGGCCGATTACCTGAAATTGTTTTACCGTGTAGCTTACTACTAATCTAAGACATCTCTATTGCTTGGTTCATTGTAATCTGGTATCTTTGTTGCAAGAGAGCTTTATGATGACATTATTGTCACTTTACTTCCAATATAGTATTATTGCTGCTTAAAATTTACATTATTTATGGTTATTTCCTTGCCATTCATGTAAACAATGTACCTTCAAAATAGTTACTATGATCAGTAGTAGATATCGCTGATTCACTCCAGCTTTGTACATACTCTGGTCGACACTTCATATGAATCGAATAGAATGGTCTATGGAAACAAATGTTTCCTTAGAACTAAGGTCATATAACACAATGGATAAGACCTGCAGGTACTAGCCCTCGATTTTTCCACTGGCACGTGCTTACCTACAGAAATATGGGGGCTTAAGTTGTTCTGCTGAACTGCGGTACAATTAATTGTATTGTTCTTTGTTTGTATTTGTTTGTTGCCTCGCTCGGGTTAATTGGAATTGTTGCATAAGGGGTTGGAAGAGGAAGAGCGAGGATGTAGGAGGAGTGGAACTGAGGCGTCGAATTGGGGGGATGGTGTAGGGAGAAGTTTATACTAAAATCAGCTAAACTTATGGTTTAAATTTTGATTTGATTTTGCCATTTGCGCGATAGCGCAACGGGTCATCTAGTAAATTAAAAGCCGTGTGCATCTACTAATGCAGAGGCTGGGATGGTTTGCTCCCATTTCGAAAAAAAACTAGGATTACTATCACCATCAAATGGTACTAGCAAAGAACAAAAGCAATTCTAGATGTGGTGGCAATTGGGGAAAAGTAGAGAGGGTGGGGTGGAGGCATAGAGAATCCCAGTTGCCTTCAACTTCCCCGGTTTGTTTTTTGATAAACTTAGTTTAATCTAGCAGTTTAAGGGTCTTAGTATGTCTGATCATGCTAGTTTAATATCCCATGGCGGACTTTGTTAGATGAATGATTTGTCCTAGCTTAGTCTTTGGTTTATTATTATGGAAATTTGTACTTTTGTGATGATGTTTGCATATCGTCGGAGGTATCTAGTTTGACCGCACAAAATAGATCCATGGAAATTAGCTAGCTGCCTGGAATTTTCCTCACGTCTTCTTGGGTGTGCTTGTTTCCACTTCATTGTGAAGAGCATGGCATTCCCAGTTCTAACCTTGCAAATCACAGTACTCCACATGGTGTACTTATCCAACTGTCCTTTTATTTATTTATTTGCTTTGCCATTTTCTTTAGATAATTTCAATAAATATCTTTCTGCAATTTGCTAATTGCCTTGCATTTTTAATGTACATGCAACTCTCCTAGGTCTTCTCCTCCAGGTAATAGAGGCTTCTTCTGCTTTCTAAATAGTAGCAAGCTCGAGTAAAATATCCATTTGCTTTGCTATGTTGTTGTCTGAATTGTGCTATTTTGCTACGCGGAAATTCTTGCCTGGTTAAATAATAATACTTCCTATCGAATTTTACGCAAGTTGTGTTGCTCGGTTATCCGATGGTACTAGATTTTCATAGAAAGACAGCAATCTGTTTGTGTCTGATGAGCATAGTACTTGGACATGTACAGTACTAGAGAAGTATTAGGACTAATTCAGAGATAACTCACTATTCATCCCCCACTTGTTCTAAATATTTTTTGAAAATTCGCAACATGATCCGTTATTTGACTACCACAAAGAGTGAATCACACCCAAATTGGTCAGTCGCTTAGCACTCAAACATACACTAGACATGCCTCAGTTTTCCTTCTCGCAGACATGTAGTACACATGGTTCCACGGTTTGATGTGTACAACAGTGTAGCACTTCCCTTTGCAAATAGATAATTGTGTGTATATCAAATTGTTTAGTTTAGGTTGTTCTGCAAACGCATGAATGATACGGAGTATTAGAGCAAGATTAGTAATAGAGTCGGCAGCAGTCTATAGGGCTATGCCTTATCACCTAGAGCCATCATATAGCCTAATAATACAATAGGTTAGCTATTGCGTTGGACTACATTACGCCTAAACGTCATAGATGGGGGAGAAGTTTCCATCACCCTCTAAAGGGTTACATCCTTATGGCGTACGATCATGTATAAAGCCGGATATTGTTCCCGGAGTGTGGTTGTCCCCAACCACTTATCCTCCCAGAATCAAATTTCCGACCCATCCCTAATGGAAAAAGACCCGTACGGTAAGAAGTGCTTCTTAGTAGCCATAATGCCAGCCCAAAAGTGTGAGTCTCTGGGTTTCCAAAAAACCTGAGAAAATGCCTTTGAGCCTGCATACTTCCTCCTCAACAAGTTTTTCCAAAGCCCATCCTCGGTTAAGAATCTAGCCAACCATTTACCTAGTAAGGCCTTGTTCTTAATCTCTAGATCGTGGATACCAAGTCCACCTTGATCTTTAGGACGGAAGACCATACTCCACTTTGTCAACCAATATTTTTTCTTCTCACTATCTCCTTGCCAGAAAAATCTTGATCGGAGATAATCCAATCTATGAAGAATTCCTTTCGACAATTGGAAGAATGATATCATATATAGTACCATATTTGTGAGTACTGAATTTATGAGCACCAATCTTCCACCAAGAGATAGTAATTTTCCTTTCCAACTGCTCAGACTTTTCTGCAACCTTTCCTCGTCCATTTTCCATTCGGCTAAAGTAAGTCTCTGATGATGAATCGGAATACCTAGGTAGCTAATTGGAAAAGAGCCTAAACCGCATCCGAATAATTTGGCATATTCGTCGGCTTCGTCTTGGGCATCACCGAAACAAAACAATTCGCTCTTATGAAAATTAATCTTTAGACCAGATAACTGCTCGAAAGCTGAGAGGATTAATTTCAGATTTCTTGCCTTATCGAGGTCGTGATCCATAAATAGAATTGTATCATTGGCATAGTGCAAAATAGACAATCCCTCATCAACCAGATGGGGCACCACTCCTTCAATCTGGCCATCTACCTTGGCACGCTGAATTAAAATGGCAAGCATATCCACCATGATGTTAAATAACATTGGAGACGGTGGATCTCCTTGCCTCAACCCTTTCTTTGTTTGGAAGTATTTGCCTACATCGTCATTGACTTTGATGGCAACACTTCCACCAGAAATAAAGTTGTTAATTAAAGCGCGCCATTCAGGAGAAAAGCCTTTCATCCGAAGTGTTTGTTGTAGGAAAGACCATTTGACTTTATCATAATCTTTTCCAAAGTCGATTTTGAGGATAACCGCATTCAACTTTTTGCGGTGCATCTCATGTATCATCTCATGCAAAGTCACAACACCATCAAGGATGTATGGACCTTGTATAAACGCAGTTTGAGTTGGACGCACTACTTAATCAGCCACTGAATTAAGTCTAATAGTAGCAACCTTGGTAATTTTTTTAAAGCAAACATTAAGGAGACAGATTGGTCTGAACTGCTGAATAAGATCCGCGTCGTTAACTTTAGGGAGAAGAATGATTTCCCCAAAGTTAATCCGGAATAATTCAAGTTTCCCAGCGTGAAGCTCTTGAAACAACTCTACCAGATCATTTTTAATAGTATCCCAGAATGTTTAATAGAACTCAGCTGGGAAACCATCAGGTCCCGGTGCCTTGTTATGCTCCATTTGGAAAACCTCTTTCATAATCTCCTCCTCCGTATATGGGCGGTGAGGACGGCATTCTCATGAGGATACACTTGTGGGATATCATCTATCCTGGATTCATCCAGAGATTTATGTGACTCCACACGATTGCTTTTTTAAATGTAGAATTATCAATTTTAAGTTTTTTTTGAATTGTTGCATGGTCTACATACTTATGAGTGTTAATACAGGCGATTTCCTAGTTTTGATCATGATTTTCAGTTCAAGAAGCTAGCTTAAAACACGACTCAAGTTTAATCTTCATATAGGGATCAACCTTTGTTTGTACCACATCCATGCTTGGACGTTTGATATCCCACAAGTATAGGGGATCGTTTGTAGCCTTTTCGATAAGTAAGAGTATCAAACCCAACGAGGAGCTAAAGGTAGGATAAACCGGAAATTCAATTCGGCTCCCGGGTGCATATGCTCCCTCTATCAAACAATTATATTTTGAAATATCGAAAAATTTTGACAAAAAATTATACATGTACATCTCCACAATATACGTACGTTTGTCAAGTTTCGCGAGGAACCAATATGTTTTGTGGTCTGTGTAAAAAAGAGAAAATTTATCTCCTGAAAAGCCTTATTTTCAGCATTGAATTTTGTCTTTTTACACACGTCACACGACAAGTCGGATTTTTATGAAATGACTTTGTGAGCGTGTAGCACATGAAGATGTACGTTCGAATTTTTCGTTTCAATTTTTTGAAATTTCAAAATGTATGTAACATGCATTTCAAAATAAAGGGAGCATATGCTCCCATGTGCCAAAACACCAACCATTGATACAACTCTACACGCACTAAACGTTTGCAATATCTAGGAAATAAAACTATAGCAGTGGCACGGGTTTGAAAGGTGACTTTGCAGGAAAATAAATACAAGGAAATAAATGTTAGTGCTGCAGCGGTAACATAAACTAAGTAACCAGTAACATGAGTGTGGAACAGTGGTGATAATAGTGGTGGCTTTGCTCAAGACAAAATAGTGACGGTCTCGGATTCACTGTCCTCGAAGGAGCTTTCTATGTGGGAGAGGCTAAATATACATGCACTCCGGTACTTGGGATTGCAAGCACTATATGATTGGCTTGCTAGCAAACATCCGTAACTACTAACAAGCATTAAGGTTTCCCCAACCATAGCCTTAAGCTCTAGGTCCCCTTTACTCCCATACGTGCAACTAATCGGTTCGCGTTCTCAGATTTTTGTCGCTCCGGAAGAACTCCCCCCGCTTCATTACAAATACTACCAACCCTAGGTGTTTGATCCATGCGCGCACAAATATAATGGACACCAAGGACAATAACATATCAGATCACAACTCTAATGAATCAAAGAAAATCACCATCCAATCTAAGAACAAATAAACTATGAAACATGATATAGATCATAGGATAGAATATAGCATCGAACACCATGTTTACATAGGGCGGTACAGAGGTTTATGAGAGGATGGACCCCTGAGTACAAGGAGGAGTTGGCGATGGAGATGGAGGTGGGAGATGGCGGAGAGGGCAGCGTGGAGTGCAGCCCCTCAACTCCCTCCGTCATGGCTTCTTCGGAGCCCTCCCCCATGGAGATCATCTCCACGGGGGAGGCAGCAGGAACCCCCCGAACTAGGGTTTGAGACGGTGGCGGTGATATGTCTCAAACGTATCTATAATTTCTTATGTTCCATGCTAGTTTTATGACAATACTCACATGTTTTATATACACTTTATATCATTTATATGCATTTTCCGGAACTAACCTACTAACAAGATACCGAAGTGCCAGTTCCTGTTTTCTGCTGTTTTTGGTTCCAGAAAGGCTGTTCGGGCAATATTCTCGGAATTCGACGAAACAAAAGCCAAATATCTTATTTTACCGAGACGGACCAGAACTCCGAAGGGGAGCCGGAGAGGAGGCCCAGGGCCTCCACACCATAGGCTGGCGCGGCCTAGAGGGAGGGGCGCGCCGCCCTATGGGGTGGGCCCCCCAGGCACCCCCTCGCGCTGCCTCTTTGCCTATAAAATCCTTCGCGACCTAAAACCCCGATACGAATCGACGGAACTCCAGAAAGACTCCAGGGGCGCCGCCGCCATCGCGAAACTCCGTTTCGGGGGACAAACGTCTCTGTTCCGGCATGCCGCCGGGACGGGGAATTGCCCCCGGAGTCATCTCCATCGACACCACCGCCATCTTCATCGCCATTGCTGTCTCCTATGATGAGGATGGAGTAGTTCTCCCCCGAGGCTGAGGGCTCTACCGGTAGCTATGTGGTTCATCTCTATCTCCCATGTGATCTTTATGTGATCATGAGCTTTGTATCACTATTAATCTATGTGCTACTCTAGTGATGTTATTAAAGTAGTTTATTCCTCCTCCATGATGTAAAGTTGACAGTGTGTGCATCATGTAGTACTTGGCGTAGGTTATGATTGTAATCTCTTGTAGATTATGAAGTTAACTATTACTATGATAGTATTGATGTGATCTATTCCCCCTTTCATAGCTATTGTTGATAGTGTGTATGCTATGTTAGTACTCGGTCTAAATTGCAACGGTCTATTATGCACTCTAGAGGTTACTTTAATATGAACTCCGGATGTTGTGGAGCTTATTTACTCCGGCTTGAGGTGTGCTTTTATAGCCCTACACAATAAATGGTGTTTGTTATCCAACAAGAGAGTGTGAGAAAGTAGCACAAGTGAAGAGAAGTTATTTATTTATGTGATCATTGTTGAGAGTGTCCACTAGTGAAAGTATGATCCCTAGGCCTTGTTTCCAAATATCGAATCACCATTTATTTACTGTTCTACTGCATGTTTACTTGCTGCCATATTTACTTCAGATTGTTATTACCACTCATATTCATCCATATCATTTGCATTTTACTATCTCTTCGCCGAACTAGTGCACCTATACATCTGACAAGTGTATTGGGTGTGTTGGGGACACACGAGACTTCTTGTATCTTAATTGCAGGGTTGCTTGAGAGGGATATCTTTAACCTCTACCTCCCTGAGTTTGATAAACCTTGGGTGATTCACTTAAGGGAAACTTGCTGCTGTTCTACAAACCTCTGCTCTTGGAGGCCCAACACTGTCTATAGGAATAGAAGCGTGCGTAGACATCAGCGGCGTCGGGACTTTTCGTGGAATTCTTTCTTGATATCTGATAGTTTCTCCACGAGGGCAATGTATAGGCAAAAGGGCGATGTCAGCGGAGGCCGGGGTGGCCAGTACACGGGCCAGGCACGGCTAGGGGTGGGGCCGCGCCTGCCCTGTGTACTGCCACGTGGCAGCTCCCCTGCATGTCTCCTTCTGGCTCAGGCTTTCCCTCGAAATTATAAGGTCCTGGGTTTTTGTCCCGTGCAATTCCGAGAATATTTCCTGTACAACTTTTCTGAAACACAAAAACAGCAGAAAACAAGAACTAGCACTGTGACACTATGTCAATAGGTTAGTTCCGGAAAATGATAAAAAGTGTATCGAAATGCACATAAAACATAAGGGAATTGGTAGAAAACAAGCATGGAGCATCAAAAATTATAGATACGTTTGTAACGTATCAACATCCCCAAGCTTAACTCCTGCTCGTTCTCGAGTAGGTAAGTGATAACAAACAAATAAATTTTGAGGTGACATGCTGTCACACTACTTTGATCAATCAATTTGCAAAAGCAAAATAGCTGGGATCATAATCATTCTAACATAGACATGGTAGATATAATCTAGTAGTAAAACTTAATAACCATGCTATAATCATGAAGAGTAATCAAACAAAAGATAATGTATAAAGTGCATAGAAAGCAAAGTGATTGTAAAGAGCATAGGATAGATGCATGATAAAGTGGTACTTAACTTGTCCCATAAGTGGTAGCAAAACATAAATGCTAGGACACCTTTAAAAGTTTAAGAGAGTGACTAGAAACAAGAAGTTTGAGAACAAGTGATACCACAATTATGAATCAATCAATAAAAATCTTGGGATCATGCACATAAAACTAAGAATGACAACTATGCTCTCATAAGTGGTGCATAAACAAGAAGGTGGAGACTCAACATTAAAGTAAAAGATATCTCTTTGAGAGGCAAATGAGATCACTCATGTGCTAGAGCTTTTTATTAAAACAATGGAGGCAAAAATTGCTTTTGAGAGGTGGTTGTTCATGTCAACGAGTAGTAAAAAGAGCTATTATCATCTTCCATACTAAGCAAGTTTGAGAGCGGTTCCGAAATATTTGGGCGAAGCCTCTTTTCATTTATACTACTTATAAAATAATGACACTCCTCCCAACCTTTGCTTACACATACCATGGCTAACCGAATCCTCGGGTGCCTACCAAGCAATCACAAACCATGGGGTACTGCCATTTTCTTATAATTTTCCTGTTTTCTTCCCCTATTGGAAGTTGTGGTCAAACCAGCTCTTCTTATTTTTATATCATTTTTTATGTGACAAGAAAGATGAAGCTCGCGAGTCTTTGAGTTACTTAAATAATATGGAAGACGACAACCAAAATTTAATTTACTTCCTCATGAGCTAAAAAAAATGTCACAAAACAAGGAGCAGTTTGAATGTTTTTAAAGGTAGCACATGAGAAAACTAGTATGGAATGGCAAATAAATACCACATATAGGTAGATATGGTGGAAACTTTGGCATATTTGTTTTTTGGTGGTTGGATGCATGAATAAACACTCATAGAAATGGAGGCTAGAAAAAGATCAAGGGCGACCAACTAAGAGAGCATAATGGCCATAATCATGCACAACGACAAAATATATTAATTAAAGCATAAAGTGATACACATGTTGCAAACTAAATGATCATAGAGGCAATAATTGACTGGAATATAGTCATAACATGTTGGAAAACATGTGCCAAGTCGCCCCAAATAAAGCATTCGCAGGAGAATATATACCACAATATTATGTTTTTCTATTGTATGCTAAAAACAATGCATGAAAACCTTCAATGGCACACTAAACACTCTCAGATATTTGAGACTAATCAAGATATAGACATAATCAATAAGCTCAACATGAAAATAACATCTATCATGACATGCAAAAATATATGCCACAGTCTAAACATGCCTCTATTTGCATCACTATACACATGAAACCCTTTTATGCATCCAACGCCAACCGACTTATTTGAAAACACTCTCATAGATGGTAAATAAGAAAAAGACCAGAGAGATATTCAAACATAAATAAGGAGAACCAACAAGCTCTGAACAAGATATGAGTAGAAAAATCAAGAGCTAAACACAGTACTAGCAAACTAGAACACTAGAAAAGAAATAGGAATGAAAACTAAAGTGTTCTAAGCAATTGAAACAGAGCGTGTCTTTCTCCCACATAAGAATAATAGGATCCACCCAAGTTTATTACAGCAAACAAAACAAAATAAAACAAACAACGAAAATAAAGACGCTCCAAGAATAACACATATCATATGAAGCAATAAAAATATAGTGTATTGAAAAATGACCTGGTGCTTTTGTTGATGAAGAGGGGATGCCCAAGGCATCCCCAAGCTTTGACGCTTGTACTTCTTGGATATACCTTGGGGTGTCCAGGGGACATCCCCAAGCTTGAGCTTTTGTCCATGCTTTATCTCATTGCATCATTCTTCTCTCCCTACACTTGAAAACTTCCTTCACACAAAACTTAACACAATTGATCAGCAACATTAGTGCAATTAACATTAGAACCAAACCAGCAAGGTTTCAGTAGAGACACATATAAAACACTCATTTATACATGTGCTACAGTAACTACTTTTTCTAAAGCTCTTTCTCACAAATGAACTCAAAAAGATGGAGCATATGAAGCAAATGAAAAATATGGCAGAAATCTGTCAAAACAGACCAGTAGGCAAAGATCGAAATTCAAGAAATAGTTATGTTGCTCAAATCAAAAAATGATAAACTAACGAAAGTTAGCTAACATACTGGGGCATAAGAACAAAAATTGGCAGCTCAAAATAATGTTCTTACTATTTTCACGAATTTTTTCTTGACAGCACAGAATCTGATTTAGAAAAGCAAACACCCCAAACATCATTTCTTTCATTAGAGGATACTCTTGGCACAAAAGCGAAATAAAAATGATAAGGTGAGGTTATTACAGTAGTAATAACTTCCAAGACTCAACAAATAAAAAATAAAATTGGGTTATCTCCCAAAAGTGCTTTTCTTAACGCCTTTGAGCTAGGCTTTATTAAAAACCAACCGTTGATGAGTATTAAAGAGTATGGAAGAGAAAACCCCATGTAGTTGATGAATATGAGGATGACTCGGGCATCCCCAAGATTGGATGATTGTGTAATATTGAATTGGTTCTTAGGATGCACCTACATCCCCAAGCTTGAGCTCTTGTGTGTTCTTATTCATATCATCAATAATTAGCTACATCCACATAAAATTTCACAAAACTTGTTAGTAGGTTAGTACTCATTAAATAAAATCCACTCATGTTCAAGATTTGAAAATTTTACATTAATATTAACTACTGGACAACAACCAATTTATAACAATTGTCGATCAAACAAAGGTTATAAACATTAAGTATAAGCACAATAATCAATAAGCATGAAAATCTGTCAAAACTGAATAATCTGTAAAGATGGCATTAAAAGAGGTAGTTAAGTAGCTCAAACAGAAAAACTCAAAACTAATGTAAAACAGATCATAAACTCAGGGTTATGCAAAAAAAATTCAGATTAAAACACTGCTCTGAGATTTTTCACGATTTTTTACAGTCAAGCACAGTAAATCTGTCTGAACAGAAACAATCAGTAAAGATCTAATTAGTAACCCTATTTACACGCCTCAAATCAGAAAATACACAACTAATGAAAGTTAGCTAACAATCAGTACTTTTCACTCAAGAAATTTCAAACCAAGATCACCTTCTGGTGATTTTTAAGAATTTCTACAGTAATGCACAGAAATCTGTTTCTAAGCAACAAAGTGGCAAACTTGCATTATAAACAAACTAGTTAGTAACTATACATTGATATTTCTATATACAGAGGACTATGCATAATATATACACAATATTTACAATATATACAGGTTTTTAAAATCTTCCATGGAAAGAATTGTTTTGGTTTCATAGGCATGGACACAAGTGTTCAAGGTCGATCCCCAATTCACCATTACTCATCTTTCCAATCACTTTCCTTTTTGAAAACTTTTTTGATTAAAAACTACAACTATTTTTTTGGTAATTCGCATTCCCTAACATAGAAGGATAGAGAACAACTTGATACTGAAAGTAAAACTACTTAGAGATAAAGCAAACAAGTGCACACAAAAATATTCTTCCCACGCTATTGCTCCCCGGCAACGGCGCCAGAAAAGGTCTTGATATCCCACAAGTATAGGGGATCATTTGTAGCCTTCGATAAGTAAGAGTATCGAACCCAACGAGGAGCTAAAGGTAGGATAAACATTCTCTAAAGTTCTATCAACCACTGATACAACTCTACGCGCACTAAACGTTTGCAATATCTAGGAAATAAAACTACAGCGGTGGCACGGGTTTGAGAGGTGACTTTGCAGGAAAATAAATACAAGGAAATAAATGTTAGTGCTGCAGCGGTAAAATAAACTAAGTAACCAGTAACATGAGTGTGGAAAAGTGGTGGTAATAGTGGTGGCTTTGCTCAAGACAAAATAGTGACGGTCTCGGATTCATTGTCCTCGAAAGAGCTTTCTATGTGAGAGAGGCTAAATATGCATGCACTCCGCTACTTGGGATTGCAAGAACTATATGATTGGCTTGCTAGCAAACATCCGTAACTACTAACAAGCATTAAGGTTTCCCCAACCATAGCCTTAAGCTCTAGGTCCCCTTTACTCCCATACGTGCAACTAATCGGTTCGCGTTCTCAGGTTTCTGTCGCTCCGGCAGAACTCCCCCCGCTTCGTTACAAATACTACCAACCCTAGGTGTTTGATCCATGCGCACACAAATATAATGGACACCAAGGACAATAACATATCAGATCACAACTCTCATGAATCAAAGAAAATCACCCATCCAATCTAAGAACAAATAAACTATGAAACATGACATAGATCATGGGATAGAATATAGCATCGAATACCATATTTACATAGGGCGGTACAGAGGTTTATGAGAGGATGGACCCCTGAGTACAAGGAGGAGTTGGCGATGGAGATGGTGGTGGAGACGGCGGAGAGGGCAGTGTGGAGTGCAACCCCTCAACTCCCTCCTTCATGGCTTCTTCGGAGCCCTCCCCCATGGAGATCATCTCCACGGGGGAGGCAGCAGGAACCCCCCAAACTAGCTAGGGTTTGAGACGGCAGCGGCGGCGGGACTTTTCGTGGAATTCTTTCTTGATATCTGATAGTTTCTCCGCGAGGGAAATATATAGGCGAAAGGGCGATGTCAGCGGAGGCCGGGGTGGCCAGTACACGGGCCAGGCGCGGCTAGGGGTGGGGCCGCGCCTGCCCTGTGTACTGCCATGTGGCAGCTTCCCTGCGTGTCTCCTTCTGGCTCAGACTTCCCCTCGAAATTATAAGGTCTTGGGTTTTTGTCCCGTGCAATTCCGAGGATATTTCCTGTACAACTTTTCTGAAACACAAAAACAACAGAAAACCTGAACCGGCACTGTGGCACTATGTCAATAGGTTAGTTCCGGAAAATGCTAAAAAGTGTATCGAAATGCACATAAAACATAAGGGAATTGGTAGAAAATAAGCATGGAGCATCAAAAATTATAGATACGTTTGCAACGTATCAACGTTCAATCAGAAAAAATAAAAACTCAATGATGTGTGACCTGACAAGCTTGTTCCTATTTATTGCAGGTTCTCCGTCAAGTGGCAAGAACGCCGGTCGCCGTACTATCTCGGCCAGTTTTGAGGGGGTGATGAGCCCGTTCCTTGTTCTGTGGTCTGCATTAGCATAAGATTTCAGCATGCTAGAGATGATTGTTTTCAACTTTATCCTATGGTAGATGATTTGCAGCTATGGTAGTATTCTTGGTGACATTATCTCTGTATTCATCGACATTTGTTTTGATGTGTATTGATGTTGTCAGTCAGTAGACTTTCTGCGTTTCTCTGAATAAGAATCTCCGCACTCCAATCAGACCAGGGAAGCAGAGTGGGCATGATTTGAAACATAGTTCAGCTTTACCATTTTATTTTTATCCCTTGCAAATACAAGGAGAAGGCCCACTGACGGATGTGATAAATCTGTGAATCTCACTAAGTACCGAACAAGGTACTCCCCACAGCAAAGCCAGAGAAGCTTCGAGTCAGGATCCAAGCTTGACTGTTGATGCCAATGTGAAACTACCGAAAGGTACCGAAGCTCCATGATAACGCCCCAAGGTGTTTACGGCATAACGCTCAATTGTTGTCGAGACCGAGTGCCCAATCAAGTGTTTTCATCAGGAATCCTAACGAGGAGAGGTAACCACAAGAGGTTTGACACTAATAGAGGTAACCACAGGAATTGTGGCGGATATGCTTGTTGTTATAATTGAGCAGTCTAAAGTTGATGGCTCGTTTGAAGGGGTAATTCCTCATTTGGTTGATGGGGCTTATCTATCATTCAATACACCGATGAGACAATTCTATTTCTGGATCATGATCTGGACAAAGCAAGAAATCTGAAGTTAATTCTATCAGCATTCAAGCAGTTGTTAGGTCTTAAGATTAATTTTCATAAAAGTGAATTCTTTTGTTTCGGTGAAGCTAAAGAAGATGCCAACCTATATGCCGAGTTATTCGGATGTGGGCTTGGAAGTTTTCCAATTAGCTATCTAGGTATTTCGATCCATTATCGGAGGCTCACTTTGGCTGAATGGAAGATTGTTGAGGAAAGACTACAAAAGCGCCTGAGTAGTTGGAAAGGAAAATTATTATCCTTTGGGGAAAGATTAGTTCTCATAAATTCAGTACTTACAAATATGGTACTGTATGATTTATTTCTTCCAATTATCCAAAGGAGTCTTGCATAGATTGTATTATTTCTGATCAAGATTGTTTTGGCAAGGGAACAATGAGAAGAAAAAATATCGGTTGACGAAATGAAGTGTTGTTTGCCATCCAAAAGATCAAGGTGGACTAGGAGCTAATGATCTTGAAGTTAAAAACAGGGTCTTGCTAGGAAGATGGCTGGCCAGATTGTTAACAAAGGCTGGTCGACAGAAGCAACCATTGCGGAAAAATTATGTGAGCTCAAAAGCATTATCTTAGGTTATTTGGAAACCAGAAAATTCACACTTTTGGGCTGGTATTATGGCTACTAAGAAGCAATTTTTACTATTTGGTTCCTTCTCCATTAGGAATGGGTCTGAGATAAGATTCTGGGAAGATAAGTGGTTGGGCACAACTACTCTTCGAGAACAATATCCGACTCTGTACAATATTGTTCGACATAAGGACGAAAACTTACAAAAGGTGATGGAATTTTCTCCACCCTCTATGTCATTCAGACGTGATCTTATTGGTCCCAGACTAGCTTCTTGGAATGAATTGCTACATAGATTAGCTTCAATCCAGTTGGGTCAGGGTGTCGATGAATTCCGGTGGAGTCTTACCAAAAATGGTAAATTCTCGGTCAGCTTCATGTACAAAGCTTTAATTATACCCATCCAACCGGCTTGTTAATGATAAACCCATTTGGAAGATGAAGATACCTCTGAAAACAGGGTCTTTGCATGGTATCTTCGTCGGGGTGTTATTCTTACTAAAGATAACCTTGCCAAACACAACTGGTATGGCTGTGCGAATTGTGTTTTATGTCATGAACAAGAGACAATTAAACACCTTTTCTTCAGCTGTAGGGTGGCAAGGTCTATATGAGCAATCATTCAGATAGGTTTTACCTTATATCCACCTTGCAGCATTGCAAATATTTTTAGCAATTGACTAAATGGGGTTGAATCTAGGTATAAAACGCTTGTCAGGGTGGGAGCGATAGCTATCGTTTGGTCGCTTTGGCTATGTAGAAATGACAAGTTTTTAATCATAAAAATCCTTCTCTTTTGCAGGTTGTGTACCGTGCTGCGGCTTTGCTCCGTTCATGGTCGCCACTCCAACATTTGAAGGACCACGACCTCTTTATGGAGGTGTCTACACGGTTGGAGAATACGACCAAGGAGTTTATTTCCCAACATGGGTGGCTGCATAATAGGCGTATTGAGGCCAACGAAGCTTAGTCCTATATGTTTCCTTTTTTGTTTTGTCTTCTATGAGCACCATGTTGAACAATTTGGAGACTTGAACGGTTGTGTGCATCTTAGCTATGCAGAGACTGGATGTAATGCTTATAACTTCATAAGTAATAAAACGCCCTTTATCAGAAAAAAGACATCGTCGATGCTGGTGCCATAGGGTTGTACTTTCACCAAAATTCGCCCCCGCGATAGCAAGGTACCACAGTCTGCATGTTACCACCGAAATAGGCCTCCAGGACACTATCTAAGAACCGCCACTATCGAAGTACCGCCAATACCAGAATCCCCCGCCGCCCACCCCTCGTCATCCATACGCCACCAGCACCGAGTGTCGCTCTCCGAAGAACCGACATCATTTTGGTGATTATTTGTATGGGAACTCATGGCCTAGATCCCAATTTTTTAGATTTTGTATGTATTTGCTTAATATACCTAATTAGAAACTTTCCCTCTTTCTGTGCAAGGCAATAGTCAGGGTGTATTTGTAGTGTGTATGTGTGATGTTTGTAACAGCTCTTGGTGCTTTTGTTCATGCAAAACAGCAACACAAAAAGAATGCTGCAGCAAAGTGCATATCTGATGATCTTAAACAAAACCAATCTACAAGAAAAGAAACAAACCCGTAATTTTGAGTTATGTTCAAGAGAGAATTTGGTGCATCAATATCGGCCGCTTTTCTGGTTTTTTTTATTGCTTTGTACAAGGGATATATACCGCGTCCAACACGACTCACATATCCAACACAACGCGACCCAGTACACCGTTGGTTTATAGAACTTTCCTAATACATAATACAAAAACGACACGAACTCAAACTTCCTAGCGCAGAAAGGAACCGACCTAAACTTATTCCTCGCAATATTTCCTTGAAGTTCTTTCAGATGCTCGGTGGGGTTCAATTCTTTGAGTAAGCCAAGTGACACTATGTTTTTATTTACCTCGTGCTCTTGATTTAGTTCAAGTTAAGGTTCGTAAACTTCGTAAACTTAGTAAAATTTTACCAAATATAAAGGATAAAATATTAACATCTATAATATAAAATCTATTATATAACAATCGTTATAAAATATGTTTTCATATTATACGCATTTGGTATTGCAAATGTTTTTTTTCTATATTCTTGGTTAAATTTTATAAAGTTTGACTTTACCTAAACCTAGATTGCAAGGTAAATAAAATCATAGCAAGTCCTTATAATAATAATTCCTGGTCTGCTGTAATACTCGCCTAAATATTCATACTGGTACTGCAATATAATCAATTACATACTCTCTCCATCTCGGTGTATAGGTTCTACACGTATCTCTATTGCTAGTTTGATAAATATAATATAAATTGTACCACACAAAGACTATATGATTATAAAGTAGTATAAAAAGTTTCTAATGATATAGGTATATTTGTAATATACTAATATTTTTACAGATATACCTTTTACTATTATGTTAGTCAAATTGATGATTTAGGGATATACAAAGAACCTATACACTGAAGAGTGGGGACAGCACAAACCGTGGAGATTATCGTTATATACCCCCTCCGTCCCAAAATGTAAGGCGTCTAAGGATTAGTAAAAAATCGTTGTTTTTAAAGTTGGACTAAGTTTATACACAAAAATACGACCATTTACAATACTGAATCATTATCAATAGATTCACCACAAAGTATATTTTCTTAATGTGTTAATTCGATATTATAGATGTAAATATTTTTTCCTAAATATTTAGTCAAAGTTAGTAAAATTCGACTTTTGACTAATCCGTAGATGCCTTACATTTTCAGTGGCGTAGAAGTGGGTCGACAATTCTCCATGCTCACACGGTGCAATAGATCCAGTGCATACTTCCGTTGTGTCAATGTCATCCCTCCTGAAGTGCGAGCCGCTTCAAGACCAAGGAAGTAGTGAAGATGTTTTCCGGTATCGCAGTGTAGTTGGCGGCTTACAGTACTTGACTCTTACTCGTCCGGACATATCTTTTGCTGTCAACAAGGTATGCCGGTTTCTCTCACAGCCCACTGATTCTCATTGGGAGGCTGTCAAGCGCATTCTACGCTATGTTAAGGGAACACTGAGTACTGGACTGAGATTTCGCAAGTCCTCTTCCACCGATGTCAACATCTATACTGATGCAGACTGGGCAGGGTGTGTTGATGATCGACGATCCACTGGAGGATTTGCTATATTTGTTGGACCGAACCTTATCTCTTGGAGTTCGAAGAAGCATCCTACCATCTCAAGATCTAGTACTGAGGCAGAGTATAAGGCGTTGGCTAATGATGTTGCCGAAGCTATATGGATTGAATCCTTACTTAAGGAGTTGGGAGTTTCTCAGCAGCATATACCCATTTTGTGGTGTGATAATCTAGGGGCTACATACCTGACTGCAAACCCAGTTTTCCACGCTCGGACTAAGCACATTGAGATCGACTTCCATTTTGTGCATGAGCGTGTTGCGTCTGGAGATCTTCGAGTCAGGTTTCTCTCTTCCAATGATCAGCTGGCTGATGTGTTTACTAAACCAGCCACTCGACAGATACTAGACCGTTTTGGACCCAATCTGAATCTTGTACATAGTAGCGGTTCAGATTGAGGGGGTGTGTTAACATAGGTCTAGTGTATGTATTCTGTCACATATTGTACACATGTATTTGTACCCTGCTGATCAATATATATAGAGAGGCGTGAGAGGCTTAAGCCCACGCAAAACCCTAAACACTTCTTTTAACTCGGAGGGAGTAATTTATAGTGCACATATTCAAACATGTACGAAATGAAATCATTTTGTTAATTAGAAGGAATTACGCCTTGAAGTAGATATATCATATAATAAAAGTAGCATCACAAAGCATACACATAAGAATTGAAATATCACTGTAACACATAAAAGTTCAAATGCAGCTAAATTTTAGCACTCCTGCTAACTAATCAAGCATATTATCACTTGTCCTCTCACCGGACTACTAGTCACTACGGCACACCTTCTCCAATATCTCCTTCATGAGCAGAGGACAGCTTGTCACCAAATGCTTGAAACCATCGGTCTCCATGACAGCCCGTAGCACCTTCCGTGAAGCCATAAACTCGAGGCAAGCTTCATGGAGATCCTTGAAGCGATGTTGCTCCGCTAAAACCAACGTGGTCGCAACCGTTTCTACATCTATGCTCTCACAGAGTTTGCCTTCACAGATCACCCTCAGCTTCTCCACTCCATATCGATCTGCGGCAACTAGCAAGTGCTGCAACCTTGCAGATTTGTCTTCTTTGAAACGCTCGTCATCTATCACGGAATCTGTGTATATAAAGTGGAGAAGCGCCTCGAAGATTTGTGGTTCAATGTCCTCAATCTTGATACTCGGTGTGGCCTTCTCCTTCATCGGGCCAAAAAGCTCCGCCTTGAATACCGGAGACCGCGCGGCCAACAAGCATCTGTGGGCACGGAACACCTGGCCACACACGCTGAATGTCACATCTGCTCCTTCTGTATCCTTCCACATCTGCAGAAGATGGTCTGCCAGATTCGGCTGTGTAACCTCGTCAGTGCGATGTTCTTTCATCACAGTGAGAACGCACCGTATGATCAAGTTCCCACTGGTGGTATGCGACAACGATTTCAGCTTCGATTTCTCGATGAATTTAGAATAACCCCAAGTATAGGTTGGCGGAGAAATAATACACTCTATGGCACCGCGGTCGGTTACCTTTACTTTGCCCTCTTTCTCCAGCATGTTCAGGGTGAACTTGGTTCTCACAGCCTTCGCCTGGCTGACGCAATATAAGAAGGCCGATGCATTGCCGTCACAGTCACCACTCACTCCATCTGGGTAGAACCAGATAGACCAATCGTAGCCAGCAACGCTGAATGTGCCTGAGCTAACGAACTTGCCGACGCCCATGCCGTCGAGCTGAAGGTAATTGGTTACCTCGAAATCATGCGTCGCGGTGAAGCTCTCAGTGATGCATCTGGACGACGTCTTGGGTAGATTATGGACATGGTTAGCTGCAGAAGTGGAGTTGTTGGCCATATCAAAGAGGCCGGTGCAGGCTTTCAGATAGAGCTAGACTTCGTATGCATATGCGCCTACTTATACAGGGAGAAGGGGGACGGACGGGGAGGGGCTGCTAGCTAGGGTTTCCGCCGCCGCCCCAGAGCGGAGCGACGCGGGGGGCGAGCGAAACGTTTTTTCGGTTCCTTGCACCGTCTCCTTCACCTTTCTCTGGTCCGCTCGAAGGTGTTCCGTGGCCTCAACACATTGTTTTTGGTTGTGTCATTTGCCAATGTGCCAACTGAACGCGCGGGTGCATGCACCCATTGGAACTTGCAAATCTATCAAATTTTATAGTCTTGAAATGTGCATTATTCATTATAAAATCTGCAAGAGCTTGTCATATTTGTGTAGCCTAGAATATGAGGTTGTTTGTATTGAGATTTTACACTATTGTAGTATACATCATTTGCTATCTCCAATTTTGTTTCAGATTTTTTGAAAATTGGAAATACAAATTCTTACCGTTCACAAATAAATGGTTATGTGTAGCTCGGCCTCCGTTTGCCTCCGTTTTAAGTTTTCCGCTAATATACCTCTAAAATAGTTTTGCATAGTGGAACCAAGTGTAGCTGGACCTGATTTAAAAAAACAAAATCTAAAAATGCTATGGAAATGTTTTGGAAAAGTTGAAATAATTCATGCACATACATATTAACTTATACTTAGTAGTGCAATCAAGAAAAAACACAACCCTATGTGATGTACATAAAGAAAAGAAAAGAACTTTGTGTTTCTTTGAACAATACAAATTGAGTCCTTATATTGTTACTTGGACATTTTGTCTTTTTCGCATAAGTGAAATATATTTATAGTTTAGTTTCAAATTAGACATGCATGATTTACGGCGTATTTTATTTATTATTTAGTATTTTTCCTATTTTATTTTAAAAAAAAATCACACGCACCCAGGTTCATCAAATCCGCAACATGGGAACCGGATCATCTAACATACACAAGAAAAGTCATGTTCCTATGATGCTAGCCTAGTGTAAAATGAAGAAAGAAGGTTAACTGCAAATTTTAAGTGGTGATACACGTGGCTTGTAAGAGCATCTCCAACAGGCGCGCTATATCGCGGCGCGCTAAACCTCCGATTATGCGCACTGTAAACCGATAGCGCGCGCGGTGCCGATTTTTCCTCCGCCGGACGCGCTAATTTGCAGCGCGTGCGCGGGCTGAAAAAATGGTCCTCCGCCAGGCGCGGTAAAATACAGCGCGCGCGGGCGCGGAAAACAGATTTCTAGACTATTTTGCATTCACAAAGATCAAATAAACACACATAATTCATGAAACAAATGACACAAAGTGCAACAACATCACGTAGTTCAACAACGACACAACAAAATGACGTAGTTCAACAATGACACACGGCATATGGTTCAAATGGACAAAGTGGAACACATAATGCATATCACACTTCCGCACTTTCCAAGTCAACACCTTCTTCTTCCTCCTCGTCATCTTGGGTTGAAGGAGGAATAGTAGCATTCATGGAAGACACGAAGCCTCCCGGTGGTGCTCCCATACTCCCATACACACCACTCACCGAGCCTCCCATGGTCCCTCCAAACACTCCTCCATAGCTTGGTCCTCCCATGCCGGCCATGCCTGAAGGAGATATGCCCTAGAGGCAATAATAAAGTGGTTATTATTTATATCTTTATGTTTATGATAAATGTTTATATATCATGCTATAATTGTATTAACCGAAACATTAGTACATGTGTGATATGTAGACAAACAAAGAAGTCCCTAGTATGCCTCTTAACTAGCTTGTTGATTAAATGGATGATTAGTTTCATAATCATGAACATTGGATGTTATTAATAACAAGGTTATGTCATTATATGAATGATGTAATGGACACACCCAATTAAGCGTAGCATAAGATCTCGTCATTAAGTTATTTGCTATAAGCTTTCGATACATAGTTACCTAGTCCTTATGACCATGAGATCATGTAAATCACTTGTACCGGAAAGGTACTTTGATTACACCAAACACCACTGCTTAAATGGGTGGTTATAAAGGTGGGATTAAGTATCCGGAAAGTATGAGTTGAGGCATATGGATCAACAGTGGGATTTGTCCATCCCGATGACGGATAGATATACTCTGGGCCCTCTCGGTGGAATGTCGTCTAATGTCTTGCAAGCATATGAATAAGTTCATAAGAGACCACATACCACGGTACGAGTAAAGAGTACTTGTCAGGAGACGAGATTGAACAAGGTATAGAGTGATACCGAAGATCAAACCTCGGACAAGTAAAATATCGCGTGACAAAGGGAATTGGTATCGTATGTGAATGGTTCATTCGATCACTAAAGTCATCGTTGAATATGTGGGAGCCATTATGGATCTCCAGATCCCGCTATTGGTTATTGGTCGGAGTGAGTACTCAACCATGTCCGCATAGTTCACGAACCGTAGGGTGACACACTTAAAGTTGGATGTTGAAATGGTAGAACTTGAATATGGAATGGAGTTCGAATATTTGTTCGGAGTCCCGGATGAGATCCCGGACATCACGAGGAGTTCCGGAATGGTCCGGAGAATAAGATTCATATATGGGAAGTCATTGTATGTGAATTAAAATGATCCGGAAGGTTCTACGGAAGGTTCTAGAAGGTTCTAGAAAAGTCCGGAAGAAATAAGGATGAAAGGTGGAGTCCCAAAGGGACTCCACCCACCTTGGCCGGCCAACCTAAGGGAGGAGGAGTCCCAAGTGGACTCCCCACCATGGTGGCCGGCCACCCCACCAAGGAAAGGGGGGAGTCCCACTCCCCCTAGGTTTGGACACTTGGAAGGTTTTGGTTGGGGTCTTATTCGGATTCTTTGACCTAAGCCTTGGGGCTTCCACCTATATAAAGAGGGGGAGAGAGGGGCTGGCCGGCCACTCAAGCCACCACCATGGCCGCACCCCTCAAGGGTGCCCTAGCCGGCGCCCCTCTCCCCAAACCCTAGCGGTCTCTCTCTCCTCCACCTTATCCCGCACGCTTAAGCGAAGCTCCGCCGGATTTCTCCACCACCACCGACACCACGCCGTCGTGCTGTCGGATTCAAGAGGAGCTACTACTTCCGCTGCCCGCTGGAACGGGGAGGTGGACGTCGTCTTCATCAACAACCGAACGTGTGACCGAGTACGGAGGTGCTGCCCGTTCGTGGCGCCTAAGCGATCGTGATCAAGATCTTCTACGCGCTTTTGCAAGCGGCAAGTGATCGTCTACCGCAGCAATAAGAGCCTACTCTTATAGGCTTTGGAATCTCTTCAAGGGTTAGTCTTGATAATCCCCTCGTTGCTACCGTCTTCTAGATTGCATCTTGGCTTGGATTGCGTGTTCGCGATAGGAAAATTTTTGTTTTCTATGCAACGTTATCCTACAGTGGTATCAGAGCCGTGTCTATGCATAGATGGTTGCACGAGTAGAACACAATGGTTTGTGGGCGTTGATGCTCTTGTTATCTTTAGTTTGAGTACTTTGCATCTTTGTGGCATAGTGGGATGAAGCGGCTCGGACTAACTTTACATGACCGCGTTCATGAGACTTGTTCCTCGTTCGACATGCAACTTGTATTGCATAAGAGGCTTTGCGGGTGTCTGTCTCTCCTACTATAGTGAAGATTCAATTTACTCTTCTATTGACAACACTAGTATCACCGTTGTGGTTCATGTTCGTAGGTAGATTAGATCTCTCTCGAAAACCCTAAACCACGTAAAATATGCAAACCAAATTAGAGACGTCTAACTTGTTTTTGCAGGGTTTGGTGATGTGATATGGCCATGATATGATGATGAATATGTATGAGATGATCATTATTGTATTGTGGCAACCGGCAGGAGCCTTATGGTTGTCTTTAATTTTCATGTTGAGTAGTATTTCAAAGTAGTTGTAATAGTTGCTACATGAGGTGAACAACCATGAAGACGGCACCATGAACCTTGACGCTACGCCGACGATGATGGAGATCATGCCCGTTGATGATGGAGATCATGTCCGTGCTTTAGAGATGAAGATCGAAGGCGCAAAGACAAAAGGGCCATATCATATCACATATGAACTGCATGTGATGTTAATCCTTTTATGCATCTTATTTTGCTTAGAACGCGACGGTAGCATTATAAGATGATCCCTCACATTAATATCAAGATAATAAAGTGTTCCCCCCTCGTATGCACCGTTGTAATAGTTCGTCGTTTCGAAGCATCTCGTGATGATCGGATGTGATAGATTCAACAATTCACATACAACGGGTGTAAGCCATGTTGCACACGCGGAATACTTGGGTTTGCTTGACGAGCCTAGCATGTACAGACATGGCCTCGGGACAACGGAAACCGAAAGGTTGAACACGAGTCATATGGATGATATGATCAACATGTTGATGTTCACCATTGAAGCTACATCATCTCACGTGATGATCGGTTTTGGTGTAGTGGATTTGGATCGTGTACCACTTAACAACTATGAGGGATGTTGTATTAAGTGGGAGTTCATTAGTAATTAGATTAAAATATGAACTAATTATCATAAACATAGTCAGAGTAGTATTTTGAATTAATTTTGTAGAATTGGCATCCGTTTTCTACTATGCGCTAGTCTTGTTATTGAGATAGAAATACTGTTAAAATCTGACAAGAAACTTTACGGATTGGTACCGTATTGTTAAAGAATCAAGAATTGATTAAGTCCTATTGCAAACTTTTAGTAAACCTCACATTGTTGATTCAAAGAGCTATGTTTTCAATTAGTACCTAAAGTTATCTTGTCTCCGTCAAACTTGAAGTTCAAATTTGTTTGAAAAGTAAGGAGCTGAAAATTTAGTTTTCAGAAATAATCAAGGTATGAGATATATGTGATATCTAAGACCTTATTACAAGATAATAGAATATAATTTGGTGAGACTACATAAACTCATAAGTTTTATGGGAATGTATGAAGGTTGAAGACGCCAGGCGTCACAATCCTCCAACTATTGGGGCACTAACAATATTCGCATATCCATGAAGTGACCATCCTTAATATGCACCATTATTAAGACTCGTCGTTTCGAAGCATCACGTGATGATCGGGTGTGATAGATTCTACGAGTGCATACAACGAGTGCAAGCTAGATTTGCACATGCAAATACCAAGGTTAAAACTTTACGAGCCTAGCATGTACAGACATGGTCTCGGAAAGTCGTCATGATATGATGGATAAAATTATGAGTGAAATTGTTCATCATATTACAAAGTTACTAATAGTGAAATCTGGAACACTTGTCATATGATGATCAACTTCAAAGTAAGAACCTCAAGGTTATTGGTATTTGACCAACAAACCGAGAAGTTATTGAAGTTGATATGTTTCTCTGAATAATGAGGAAAGCTAAAAGAGAAACTGCAAAAGATATTTTGGCAAAAAGAAAAAAAAAAGACTAGAAAGTCTAGCTCAGGTGTATATAAATGATATACATGTTATGGTTGTATTTCTAGTTAAGTCACACTATGAAATTCTTGGGTATTAGTACTATATTGGTTGGTATGAAGTGTCATACAAAACAACGCAATACAAGAATACAATGGCCTAAGTGACTGACAAGGAATATGATAAGAATGTTCGCCTGGAACAAAATAAAGTGTTATTATGTTCGTCGTTAGCATTCTATCTAGCCCTTAGAATTTATAATAAAGAACTTAATAATTGTTATTTTGCTCTGGTCAATTTAAAACAATGAGTTGTTCAAATTATGACATTACTCCATGTACGATGGATAAGTTATTATAAATATTAATGGTGAAACACACATACATAACACTGACGCTAAAATGCCATAAGGCAAATGATTTGAATTCCACTTATTTGTGGAACCGCCATTTAGGTCATGTTAGAAAGGAACGCATGAAGGAACTCCATGCAAATGGATTTTTTGGAGTCATTTGATTTTTGAATCATTTGGCGCTTGCAAATCTTTTCTAAAGAGAATGATTAAAATACCGTTCATAGGCCAAAAGTTGAACGGGCAACTAACTTAGTGGAAAAATACATGAAGATGTATATGGTTCACTGGGCATAGTTGTGTGCGGGAGATTCTTATACTTCATGAAAACTTTCAAACAATGAATTGAGTATATATGTGGATATATTCAATAAGGAAAAGTTTTGAAACATTTTGAATGGATTCAAATAAATTTCAGCATGAAGTGGAAATCATCGTAATAGAAAAGTCAAATATCTATGATTGGATCATGGTGGAAATATTTGAATTACGAGTTTTAGCGAACATCTAAGAGAGTTATGAAATTGTTATGAAATTGTTCTACAACTCACGTTTCTTGGAGTATCATAGTAATGATGAAGTATCCGAGAGATGTATCCAAACCTTGTTGGATTAATGATGAGATAAAATATTATGACGCCATTATATTTTTGTGGATTATGCTTTAGTGACTACCGCTTTTACACTTAATAGAGCATCATCATGATCCGTTGAAATGACACCATACGAGTTATGGTATGGTTATGAATCCTAATAGTCTTTTCTTAAAATTTTGGTATGCATAGCATAAGTAAATAAGTTTACAACCAAAATCGGATGAATGTCTTTGTTGGTTATCCCAGAGAATTGATTGGGAATTCTTCCCACTATGGAGACAAAGACAAAAGTGTTTGTCAATGTTTCTTATTTCCAAGAAATTGTTTCTAGTGAAGTTTTTGAGTGGGAGGACAATATAATTTGATAAGGTTTATGAACCTGAGCATAATGGTCAGAGTAGCGCAGCATCGGAATTTGTTTCGGAAGCGGCCACGACGATCATGGCTCCCATGACTACAAAGTGTTTTAGCCATGGAGATCGAAGTACATATTGAACCTTGTAGGTATGTTTTACTTTGTGATCAAATAAATGATTTGTGAACAAAGGATTGATTTTGAACAATGATAAACCAACTACAAACAAAGAAGTTATGATGGGCCCTGACTCCGTTAAAATGGCTATACGCCATGAAATCTAAGATAGATGAATACTTTATGAAAGTAAATGGATCTATGAAATTGATAGACTTGGATGAAATATCCTTGAAGAAAGCTTGACTTGTCGAAAAATTGTTTACGACAAAGTTCAAAGAGTTGAATACGATAAGATTAGATCTTCCGTAGCAATGCTTATAGTCTATGTGGATTATTCTAGTAATCACTACATATTTCTTTTATGAGATATGCTAGTAGGATGGCAAAATACACTACTTAACAGAAGTATGTATACAAGATATAACCAATTGTTTTGCTAGTCCGTAGAATACTAGATAGGAATACGAACTTCAATTGGATGAAGTGAGTATTACGGAGTTGGAATCTTCACCAGATGAAATAGTCAAAGAGTTTTTTTATTTCATCAGAAATGATGAAGAGGCTTGCATTTGCAAGAAATTAAGTGGGAGCGCTGAGACATATTTATAATACTTTATGTAGATGACATATAGTTGGTTATAAATAATGTAATTATATACTTGATTAAAATGTTTCATTGAAAATTAACTTCAATGAAAGGATATGGACTAAAACATAATTAGTGTCAAGATCTATGAAGATAGATTGAAACACATGATAAGTTTAAGTCAAAGTACATAGAATGGATATTGAAATAGTTCAATATAGAAATATTAAGAAAATGTTCTTGTCATGTGAAGGTTTAACAAGACTTGAGTGTATCTGACACTCAATGAGTAAAAACACATGAGTGATTTTAGATCACGAATAAAATGTACAAAATTAGATATCTTGTGCTCTAAAATGTTATGAGCATATACCGGAATGATTCATAAGATGATCATGGGACGACAGTAAGAATATCCTTGAGTACTTTAGAAGAACTAAGGATATATATATATATATTTGTATGACGAAATGACAAACAAATCACTGTAAGGTGTTACACCGATATTGGTTTTTGTCACATATAAAATATAATTTCAATCTCAAATTAGACTAAGTGTTGTTTAAAAGGTAGCACAATGAGCTAGAAGTTGTCTATGCTAGATTTAGAAGAGTTCTAAATATTGTGACGGATTCTACAAAAGAAGGCAGAGTATGTCATTGTTTTGACAATGACAAAGGATGTTAAGTCAAGAGGTTCTTTGAGAACATGGTGTAGTTCCGACGGAATCAGAACTTTGAAGCTATATTGTGTATGACAATATTAGTGACATATTTCAGACCGCGGAGTTAAGGTTCCACCAGAAGACCAAACATATTTAATGCCGACTCATTTGGAAATGAGTGATGCGTTGAGACGCAAATGAATTACAAAATACATACGTTTCTGAGTGTGTCAGATCCGTTGACTAAAAACCTCTCCCGTGAGCAATACATGATAAAGCACCATAAGGCCAAGGTGTTATATCTTTACAAATGTAAACTAGATTATTGACTCTAGTGCAAGTGGGAGACTGAAGGAGATATGCCCTAGAGGCAATAATAAAGTGGTTATTATTTATATCTTTATGTTTATGATAAATGTTTATATATCATGCTATAATTGTATTAACCGAAACATTAGTACATGTGTGATATGTAGACAAACAAAGAAGTCCCTAGTATGCCTCTTAACTAGCTTGTTGATTAAATGGATGATTAGTTTCATAATCATGAACATTGGATGTTATTAATAACAAGGTTATGTCATTATATGAATGATGTAATGGACACACCCAATTAAGCGTAGCATAAGATCTCGTCATTAAGTTATTTGCTATAAGCTTTCGATACATAGTTACCTAGTCCTTATGACCATGAGATCATGTAAATCACTTGTACCGGAAAGGTACTTTGATTACACCAAACACCACTGCGTAAATGGGTGGTTATAAAGGTGGGATTAAGTATCCGGAAAGTATGAGTTGAGGCATATGGATCAACAGTGGGATTTGTCCATCCCGATGACGGATAGATATACTCTGGGCCCTCTCGGTGGAATGTCGTCTAATGTCTTGCAAGCATATGAATAAGTTCATAAGAGACCACATACCACGGCATTTAGTAAAGAGTACTTGTCAGGAGACGAGGTTGAACAAGGTATAGAGTGATACCGAAGATCAAACCTCGGACAAGTAAAATATCGCGTGACAAAGGGAATTGGTATCGTATGTGAATGGTTCATTCGATCACTAAAGTCATCGTTGAATATGTGGGAGCCATTATGGATCTCCAGATCCCGCTATTGGTTATTGGTCGGAGTGAGTACTCAACCATGTCCGCATAGTTCACGAACCGTAGGGTGACACACTTAAAGTTGGATGTTGAAATGGTAGAACTTGAATATGGAATGGAGTTCGAATATTTGTTCGGAGTCCCGGATGAGATCCCGGACATCACGAGGAGTTCCGGAATGGTCCGGAGAATAAGATTCATATATGGGAAGTCATTGTATGTGAATTAAAATGATCCGGAAGGTTCTAGAAGGTTCTAGAAAAGTCCGGAAGAAATAAGGATGAAAGGTGGAGTCCCAAAGGGACTCCACCCACCTTGGCCGGCCAACCTAAGGGAGGAGGAGTCCCAAGTGGACTCCCCACCATGGTGGCCGGCCACCCCACCAAGGAAAGGGGGGAGTCCCACTCCCCCTAGGTTTGGACACTTGGAAGGTTTTGGTTGGGGTCTTATTCGGATTCTTTGACCTAAGCCTTGGGGCTTCCACCTATATAAAGAGGGGGAGAGAGGGGCTGGCCGGCCACTCAAGCCACCACCATGGCCGCACCCCTCAAGGGTGCCCTAGCCGGCGCCCCTCTCCCCAAACCCTAGCGGTCTCTCTCTCCTCCACCTTATCCCGCACGCTTAAGCGAAGCTCCGCCGGATTTCTCCACCACCACCGACACCACGCCGTCGTGCTGTCGGATTCAAGAGGAGCTACTACTTCCGCTGCCCGCTGGAACGGGGAGGTGGACGTCGTCTTCATCAACAACCGAACGTGTGACCGAGTACGGAGGTGCTGCCCGTTCGTGGCGCCGGAAGCGATCGTGATCAAGATCTTCTACGCGCTTTTGCAAGCGGCAAGTGATCGTCTACCGCAGCAATAAGAGCCTACTCTTATAGGCTTTGGAATCTCTTCAAGGGTTAGTCTTGATAATCCCCTCGTTGCTACCGTCTTCTAGATTGCATCTTGGCTTGGATTGCGTGTTCGCGATAGGAAATTTTTTGTTTTCTATGCAACGTTATCCTACAATGCCTCCATAGCCTCCCATGCCGGCCATGCCTCCCATGCCGGCCATGCCTCCCATGGTGGGCATGGGCATGCTTCCCATGCCCGCCATGCCTCCCATGCCTCCTCCAAACGTCGGCATGCCTCCTCCAAACATGCCGGTAGTGGAAGTGTTCATGTTGGCTACCAACAATCTCTTTTTGGCCAACACTTCATCGCGAAGAAGGTTGATGTACTCCTTTTGCCTCTCATCCATATGAGAAGTATCCATCAAGAAAAGCTTCCTCTCCTCCTCCGCTAGGCGTGCATGCTCCTCGGTGGCTTGCCTCTTCTCCTCCAAAGCCAACTTCCTCTCCTCGTTGGCGGCAATCCTCTCCTCCAAAGCGGCTCTCCTAGCTTCAATAGCATCCATAGCCTCTTTTTCCAAGTTTCGTTGCATCTTTCTATCTTCATTTGCTTGCAACCTTGCATTTGCAATCCTGGTTCGGCGCCGGAGGAGGAGGCTGCCGGCGAGGGATGGGCTTCTTCGGTTTCTTCAGCGGCGCGACGGCGGCGGGGCCGAGGTGCGGCCGTTTGTTCGACGGCACCTTCCCCCTCCTCGGCGCGGTGCCTGCGGCCATCTCGCACCGCGGCGGCGCTCAGCAGGTGCCCGCGCGGCGGGATGAAGAGCGCGCGCGCAGCAGCCATTGGGTTGCCGCCGTCGGCGCCGCCGCTAGGGTTTGGCGGTGGCGCGGCGGAAGTGGCGGTGGCTGAGGGTTGGACAGAGTAGGAAGGGGTCGGCGGGTTGCCGGAGGGGTCGTCCATCGTCGGGATCGCCGGCGGCGCGCAGAGACGACGGATTGGGCGCTCGGGACGGCGACGCGGAAGAGGAAGTTTCAGCGCGGGGGATTTTTCGCGCTTGGACGAGCGTTGCCGCGCGCTGTAGCGCCAGATATGCCGCTCCGGTTTGTGCAAAACGCCGCACGCTCTAAACTTTTTAGCGCGCCGCGCCGTTTACCGCGCCTGCTGGAGCGCCACGTTCACTCCCGCGCGCGATATATCGGACGTTTTTATGCCGCGTTTTTATGCCGCGCAGCCTATATAGCGCCCTTGTTGGAGATGCTCTAACCCATTTGCCGCCCCCTCTGTGCGTGGTTCGGCCAGCCGAAAGGAAACCAACCCGACCCGACCGAGCGAGACCGAAACCCTTCGCGCTCATCCCCTGACACACGGCGGCGCCGCCGCGAGAGCAGCCGCCTTCGCCGGTTCGCCCCCGCGAACTCCTCAGCCACCCCCAGAGCGCTGACGGTCGTTTCCACCAAGCGGCGGCGATTATTTCCACCTCCCACACCCCACTCCTCCCACACAAGGGCAGCCAAAGCTCCGGTGAGCAGGCAGGGCAGCGGCCACCGGGCGAGCAACCGTGTCTCAGTATACACGGACCACGCGGAGAAACCAACGGCGCCAGCGTATAGCGCCTCCTATCTCTCTCCGCTCTCCGGGGCTGGTGAACTGCTCGCCCACGCCCACGCCCACAACCACGGCGATGTTGCTGCGCGCCGCCGCCATTCGCCGGGCCGCGGTGGCCGCCTACTCCACCGCGGCGGCGAGGCCGGAGACGGGGCTGTACGGATTCGATGTGCTGCGCACGGCCAAGGGCTTCCGCCGCTTCGTCGACGAGGCCATCCAGCGGTAAGGGGGGAGAAACCCTGAACCCCTCCGAATCTCCAATACTCTGACACCCCAAACCAGCCATCGCCTGCTATTTCTCCCCCTAAACGTTTGCTCGAACGCTGTAGGTCAGACGAGCTTGTTGCCCACATCGCGCAGCTGCCGCCTTCAGCGGAGATTGTCCGCGCCATGGATGAGATCTCCAACACCGTAACTTGCTCTGCTTAGGCTACTTTTGAGCTGGCCCGTTTGATTCTATGTGGGTTTGGCTGATGTGTGTATGCATTGGTTTGGTTAGGTTTGCTCGGTCATTGATTCGGCGGAGCTGTGCAGGAACACACACCCAGATAGGTGAATGTAGCTTCTTGTGTAATTTGAGTGCTCTGGACCAATGTGCTTTCAGGTTTTATTAAGTAGATCTATCTGTCTGAACTAGGGAGTTTGTGGAAGAAGGAGATAAGGCATCGATGAGGATTTACGAGCATCTTCAGGTAAGCTTGATAGCTTGAGAGCAGAAGCGAGAGAGCCGTGTGAAATGACCATACCAGAACTATAACATTTCATTTTCTGCTATCCTTTGCAGTACCTGAATACAAATACTACTTTGTACAACGCCATACTAAAAGCTGAGAGTGAAGGTGTCCTGCTCACGGACGAAACTCGGAAGGCAGCTAATAACTTGCGTGTTGATTTTGAAAAAGGGGGGATTCATCTTCCTAAAGGTTGCCATACTCAAGTGTATTTTAAGTTGCTTCTTGTCAATTTTCACTTTTACTTAGAAACACAATGTTCTTCCACTGCAGATAAACTTGAGCGTGTTAATCAGCTGAACCTTGCAATTGCCCAGCTGGGTAGAAAGTAGGTACTCCCTCCGATTCATATTACTTGCCACTAGTATGTATGTACCTAGAACTAAAATATGGATCGGAGGGAGTACATCAATTGAACACTGGCTATTGGTAGTCTCAGTACAATTTTTGTTGTTTAACTGTCCTTGATTTTTTGCATTCCATGTACCAGTCGACTTGATTGTTTAGTAGGATTGTTTGCTGTTAAGCGTCTATAATGTTGAGTTGACACTAACTGCTCTCATGCTTCTGTTTCTCCTTATGTTTCTTTTAGCTTCGATGCCAAGTTCGTGGGCAGCTCGAAGGCTTACTAGTTTGATCTTCTAATTATCCTCTTAAATGCTTGAAAATTGTGGGATCAGAATTCCTCTGTAAATGTGTTGTAGTTTATTATGGACATCATTCTTTGTACTGTAATTTAGCCTGTTGATTTGACACTTAGATTTAGAAATTTACCTGTAACTGTTGTGCACTTTGTTATAATTGTGCCAGGTTCAATGAAAATATCATGACGAAGCCAGGTTTTGTGGATATATATCCAGCTTCACGTATTCCAAGAAGTATCCAACATAATTTCAAGGCCGTTAGCCGTTCTAGGCCTATGGGTATTGAAGAACAAAGCAATCCAATGAATACTACAAGGCAAAAGGGTCTAAGGATATTGGCAGACTCCGGAACTCTATCATCTGCACTGAGATGGGTTTCGGATGAGGAAGTATGTTCCTTTTGTTCCACTCATCAGCATTTGGAACTTTCTTACATCCAATATCTGCATGACATGAACTTACATATCCCAAATATTGTACTTATCTCTTTTTAATTTTAGCTATGCTTGGATTTTTCGTGCTACTTTATTTTACATGTTTTTTTTTAAAATATCATACTTATCTCCTTTTCATTTTTTTATTTTAACTGTTTGTATTTTTCCTCTATTATATTTTTTTTTACAAAAACAGCTATTAATGTACGCCATGACACTTATGGTAGCAGCAATCTAACTGTTCTAAATTTTCTGAAGGTCAGGAGACAGGTATTCATTGCAGGAAACTCTGAACCTCGTGAAAACATTGCTGTTCTTGATGAACTTATAGATGCTCGTGATGAGTTTGCAAAGGCAAGTGCATTTTTCCGTACTGTAGAGCATATATTTAATGGGAACATACACCTCGCTCCAATGGTTTTATAGCTTGTGTGCTAAACTTCACTTGGTGATATGCGCGCTCAATTGAAAAATTTGTAACATGGAGAAGATGAGCTTTGGTTAGGTGTTGTAGCAATCTAGAGTAGTTAATTTAGCACGAATACCTGTGTGCACTAATATCTGAGTAAACCGTTTGAAGGATATGCGATCCTCGTTCGATAGTGTCAGTCTAATAAGATGGCAGTTTGGTTGAGCGTTGGTATGGAAAGTTATTTACAAGCCGTTCTCTCAGGAGGGCTCTGAATGACCCATGTTGTCTTTGCATTTCAATTTCTAGAGTTTGATGTGACATTCGTAACTGCCTCATTTCACATAGTGAGTTCTGATGAAAGTTTTGAGTGAACGTCCCACCCTGCTCTTTTTGAAGTCAACGATGCTGCGGGATTAGTTAAATGATTTAGCATGGCTGTTGTTTGGTCGGAGCATTTGGACCCCAAAATTATCTTGTGCTATTTGAGCTTGGGTTACCAAGTATGCTTCTTTAGCTGGTCTATTTTGGATCACATATTACAAGCAGATAAAAGTTGGCCCAGTTTTTGATGCATGTAACTCCGCGTTATTTAGTTCTCTAGTTTAATCAACAGTTGAAGAACAAGAATAAGGCTTCCCCTAATATACTTTCCTAAAAATGTTCATCAAATACCATAACGTCAGTTACATTACTAAGTCTGAATATTTCTCAATTTCTTCTGCTAATCCAGGATAAACAGTTCTTTTTTCCATTTGGCAGACTATGGGTTGCAAATCATATGCTGAATTTGCTATCCGTCCTAACATGGCCGCATCTGCAGATGTGGTTATGGCATTTCTCAATGATTTGAGTGACATTGTTAGGCATAAAGCTGATGAGGTATTCAAGGGAGTGAACTTAATCTTGGCATGGATGATACAAATCATTATATCAAACTAGCAGTCTCTAGTCTCTATTCATAGAATGCTCTGATGCAGGAATTTAATACTATAAGAGATTTCAAGAGAAGAAAATGTAATCAAAAGAGCGTGGATCTTGAACCATGGGACGAGGATTACTATATTGGAATGATGAAATCATCTGCGCATAGTGTGGATCCCTCGGTATGTGCTATTTTTCTTAGAGATATACTAATGATTAAATCAATGTTAAATATACTATTTAGACCATATTCTAGTTATTTACTGTTAATTAGTTTATGTGAAGACATACTTTGCATATATAGGTTGGTAGAAGCCAATTGAAACCTATATTTGGTACTTGTAAGCTAACATGAAGAAAATGAAGTACAACATCACTAAGCAGATTGATATATTTCGTTTGAAAAGCTTAATCTTCTGTTATTCCTTCAGAGTTGGAGTTTTTATTTTGTAGTTTCCTACTTATTTTTAATATCCTTTTTTGACACTATCTTTTGTGCCTGGCAGGTTGTTGCATCATATTTTCCGTTGTCCCAGTGCATAAAGGGCTTGAATGTGCTGGTGGAATCATTATTTGGTGCCACATTTAATCAAATTCCGATGGGGGACGGAGAGTCATGGCATCCAGATGTGATCAAGCTGTCTCTTCATCACCCTGATCAGGTAATACTACTGCGATAAGAATCTGTTTAGAAGTTCACGTAAGTATTGAAATTTCTTCATCTTATCTGCTGAAAATTTGCAATAGACGTTTCTACATGCTTGAAGTTTTGTAGTTACTGTGCTAAAAATGAACAAATAACTTGCATTTCTGAAATTATGCCAAGTACATATCTGGTATGTCATTGTTGTGTACTAAAGTTAGGGAGAGGCTCTAACCCCAGGGGCAAGATAGGAGAGTTGATCCTCTAATTCTTGCTTGCTTTATTCCTCATATAGGACCTCTTTATATAGAAGACTAACAATCCAATCTAAGTAACAAATCATAGATCTTATCTCTAATTGGCTTAAAGCCCAATCATATCTTTTTATTGTGGATAATCTACCTAACATAGAGATTGGGGATCTCATCCCATAACAGGGGCTGCCATGGTGGGGCCATGTACTCCCGTACGTAAAAGCCATAAGTAGGTTACCATCAATAGTCTGCCTATAATTATCAGATCCAGGCTTAGCGATGAAATTGTATCGAAGGGATGGGTCATGTCTCTGTTGTTGAGTAGCGTAAAGATCATAGAAACATTTTATAGTTTGATCTAGGAGAGGCATATAATCCCCACAAAAGAAAGGACAGGCATATCAGAAATCTGTTGCCATGTTAGTTCTTTCACCTATGGCATAAATTGGATAAGATAGCATAAAATTTGATGCTGATCTGAGCAGAAATGATTTGAAAGCTATTAGGCGCTGACCTATAGTGTTTCTTAATGAAATATGTATCACACTGGATGTAACATCCCAAATTTCAAAACAAAGCAAAAAGGAATTTACTTTTTCCAAAAATGAGAACCAACAAAAACTTTTCTGAATTAGATTGCTATGCTTAGGGCTCCACCATACTGCTTGTGCTTCTACCCTGCTGAGTGTTGTTATGCTTAGGGATAAACTCTGAAACCCTAGAGTGATCAAGTAAAGATCACAAACCAAATAAAAACAAAAAGAGAAAGAAATCAAATAAGAAGAACCCTAAGCCCTAACCTTTTCAAAACTCCTTTGATCTATTTTGAGAAACCCTGAATAAAGGAAAAACTATATGTGGGCCTATAGCCCTAATATGTGAATCTGAAACCTTACCCCTTTTCTTCTGCTAAATAGTGGTGAACCTTTGCCAAAGTTACTAAACCCTCAACCTCACCCCTCTTGTCCTCAATCTTTGAAAAATAGAATAAAAAGGAAAAATCTTATTTAAGAAAAGAGGCAGATAGGCCTATGGCTCTTTTTGAGAAACTTTCCCTAGGCCTTTCTACTTGATGTAGAGAATTGGAAAACCTTCTTGAACCCTAGTTAGTGCTTTTTCAACGCAATCCAAAGTGGAACACAAGGTTTTCAAAAAGAGAGTAATAATGCCATAGAGGCATATGAGAGCAAAATATCAAATTTGTGAAATTACGGATCTTGACCCTAGACTTGAAGTTGAATGGTGGGATCACTCCTAGATGCCATTTCAACACCCAACAACATCTTTGGGTCAAGCCAAGTTCTATTAAAAATCAAATGCCACATATGCATAGAGGCATATGTGACCCCTAGCCATTTTCACAAATTCTTGTCCTATGCACTTCTACCTTTACCAAAATGGTGTGAAACCATCTCTGAACCCAATCTAACCCTAACTTGACCCTCCACCTTGCTTAAGTAAAGCAAGGGGAGCACCTTACAAGAATAAGAAGAATTGACTTGTCATCTCCTATGTGTTTTGGCCAATTTTACAAAACTTTGAGCTAGACCTCTTGGAATGGTTTCAATGGTTTGAAATTGTTTCTAAACTAATAAGAATGACATTGGAGTCAAGTCAAGTCCAATCAAATGGAGAGAAACCCAATAGTGGGATATTTCCATTTTCCTCACATACACATAGGGCCAATTTATCAACTCTTGATCTAGGCACCAACCTTGCCTCAAAATGGTTGGAACCTTTCATCCAACTTCATCTAACACCAAATAAACCTCACCCTTGTCAAAGCAAGGCCAAGAAAAATAAAAGTTTAAATAGTTAGAAATTCACAAAACCTCACATAGGGCTTATGCCATTTTTCTAAATTTTGACCCTAGCCCATTTTGGCCTTCACCATTAGTTGTATAATGATGCTAAACATTTATTACAACTTTTGGAATCCAAGAAACCCAATTCAAATCAAATTCAAACTCAATTGGGGATCACATGCAATAATGGTCAATTCTGCCATTATTACTCTGGTCACTACTTTGAGCCTCTCCATTTCAAGTTTTTCAATCTAAACTTTCCCAACTCTTTGCATGTCATCCAAGAGGACATCAAGGTGAGCAACTTTTGTAAAGACCACCCTGCCAAAATCCTTATGAATCAATTGCTAGGCTCATCCAAAGTTGGCACTTTTAATTAAGTGGAACAATCTCCCACTTAGTGAAAATTGACATATTTTGAATTTCTAAATTCCACCACCACCTCTCCTTGCCTCTGGTCATTTAGAACCAAACCAAACCCACTCTTGTCTTTTTGGTCACCCTTTTGAACTCAATCAAATTTGAGCAAATTTGGCAATTTCCAAATATGGCATAAATGCAACACTATTTGAAATAGTGTTCTACTACCCATAACCTACCCCAAACCAACCCTACATGTTTCCTTGCCCCCTCCCTGCCTCACACCACCACAGGAACCCTAGGGAAGGGCAAGACATGGCCTAGCCATGGCCATGCCAATGGCATGCCGGCCATGCCGTGCTCCCTCCTCTCTCCTTCACCTCCAGCCATGGCCCTGCTGCCATTCAGCTCCACCTCACCTCCCTCTACCTCCCTAGCCTTGCCCCTGTCAAGATGAACGACGACAGCGGCCGAAACCCATGCGCCCAGATCAGCCCAGGACCATGCCGACCACGTCGTGCGCGCGCCCGTGGACACGCCCTGGCCACGTGCGACGCCGACGAACGCCGCCTTCCCGGACCCCGGCTACGCGTCGAGCATCACCGCCGCACCCCGAACCCGCACGACACGGTCCCGTGTCCTCGCGGCCGCCGCCGTCGACACCGTCGACATTTTCCGCGGGACGCCGCCGCGGACGCGGGAAGCAATGCGTCGCCGTCCGACACCGCCCGACCCCGCTGTCACCTCCAGGAGAACCGCTGGACTTGCCGAACACCGCCACGTCGTTGCCCGGCCCTCTAGCCCGCCGGAACCGCCGCTCATTCGCCGCTCGCCGCACACCCTCACGGCCAACTCGCCCCTATAAAAGGAGCCGTCCCCGCGCCTTCACCTTCACAGCAAATCCACTCCTCTCCTCCCTCTGAATCTCCTCCGCCCCTCTCCATCGCACATCGCCGCCACTAGCCAGCCAATTGCTCGCCGGAGACCCGCAAGCTGCCGCAGACGCCGCCGCCGATTAGAGCCCTCCCCGGAGACGCCACTGCTACCAGGAGGACCGCCGTCCTCGACAACGTCGCTGCGCACCTCGCCGTCGACCGCCGGAGCTCCGACGACCGCTCCGACCCCCTACCTCCGCCGTGCCCGCGTCTGCCTCTCGTCGACGACGACGACGATCCACAGCCGCCCGATCTGCATCTAATCCAACCGCCCACCTTCTCCCGTACCGATTCGGTAAGCCACCGTCACTGACGCGCGGGCCCCTTTGTCAGCTGGCCCGAAACGTTACCGGGCTGGCTTGGGCCAGGTTTAAATCTTTCAGCCCATTCTGCTTTCCCGCCAAATTGACTAGTTCAAATTGGTTTTAAACTTTTTCAAATAATTGTAATACTGCCTCCACTTTGAAATTCAACCATTTCAAATTGGCTAAACCAAATCTAGTAAATTTTATACCGTTGGAAAGCTTAGGAAAATATCTACCCAATGCCACTGGCCTCATGGTCAATCTCTTTGTAGAATTAATCTGGCAAAAATAACAAGTCAGAGACTTTTCTGCCTTAGAATAATTCTTAAAAATCAACCAAAATAGCTATTGAGTCAATTCCAACTCCTTTAGCTCACTTTTGACTTGTACTAATTGTTTATGAAATAAAATGGTGTGGTCACTTTGCATGATCATGCCCTAGTTTAAGAAATGTGCAATATGGCTAGTTTAACTAGTTGATATTGTCCAAAATTATTAAGTAATTCATATGAAGTCTTATACTTCATTTAAATCTTGTCTCAAAGGAATTCATGTGATGTTTGGACCCCTGGCCAAAATCACCTATATGAATTACTAAGAGATTTAAATCATAGGTAGTGTTATTAAATGGTATGAGGTATTTTACCTCATTTAAATCTATTTCCCACTTCATGATGATGAATGGTTGACTTGGGTCAACCTGATTTCATGCATGAAAGTTGGAGAAATTAAATCTTAAGAAGTTTTCAGTAAGAGAAAGGTATTTCTCAAACACTAGATGGAAACTATCACTTACATGTAAGGAGAGGAAATTATTTTCCTCAAGCCACACAACCAATGCACTCTAAGTGTAGTATTGGTATAAGTACAAGCAATGTTAGAATAGCCAATGAATTGTTGAGGATGTGAAATCACCTCAATGGTAGTTGTTAACCTAGTTACAACTATGTGTTAAATCTTATGAGAGGCTTTCCCTCTCATTTAAATCTTGTTCTCAAGTATTTCAACATGAGGTATGGACCATGGTCTATATAATCTTATGTTGAGTATTTGGTGACATTAAATCACTACCAGGTTAGTATTAAATTGTATGAGGTATGGAACCTCATTTAAATCATTTTCTTAAATGATGAGTATGAAGAGGTTGACTTTAGTCAACCTAGGTCATATTTTGTTCATAAGAGAAATTAAATCTTAATAAGATATGAGAGGAAAGTATTTCTCTAAGTAATTAAAAGTAACACATAAGTTAGTATGAGAGGAAATTATTTTCTTAAATAGGAAGAACACCTCCACCCACTTAATAGTAGTGTGAGATGCTAGTTAAGTTGTGTGAATCATGTGTGTTCTTAGTGTAGTCTGTAAGTTTGGTAGAATGATTGTGTATCCCGTATTCGTATTTTAGACGCTAGTACCGGAGACCATCAGGAAGGGGAGGACTTCTACAACAAGGAGAAAGGAGAAGAGAACTTGGACCCTCACTCCAACCAAGGCAAGCTGATAGTATTGCAAGTTATTACCAACGCAAGCTAGCACTGATAGAAATTACCTTTGCAAGGTGATATTGTTTGCAAGCTAAGATATTGTTTGCAAACTAATATTCTTGCAAGGTGCAACGCCCCTTGGGGCAAGGCACCATGTTTCTTACCTTTTATTATATGAACCCATCCTAAGTTTTGATTTTACAAATTCTTCCTTGTTTTCTAGATGGGTTACTTTTATAGTTAACTTTGGTCAAAGTACAAGTTGGTGATTAAAGTAGTAAAGTTAGCAAGCTACCACCAATGCAAGCTAGCTTGAGGCAAACCATTTTGGTTGCAAGATAATAATCTTGCAACTTGCTAAGCTCTCTATGAGCAAAGCCTTCCCCTATTTTACTTTAGGCTTATGATCTTAATTTCCAGTTTGTACTTACAAACTCTATTTACCTTTGTTTTAGCAAAGTACTTTTTGATTCATGATTCACTTGGCTAGTATTGGACTAGTACAAGAGTATCAAACTTAGCCTAGAAACAAACCAAATACTTAGCATCCCTCTTGCATAGATGCTAGTGCTGATTTGAAAGTGGCTACTCCATGTGGGAGACTGGGAACTGAAATGATTTCGAAAACCTTGGAATGACGAGTCATTCTATTGAGAGATCTTTAAAGGAGTTTCGAAACCTTGGGATGAAGATGCATTCCATTGAATGATTCCTTTTGAAGGTGAATATGGCTGGTGAATGACTTGGTGAATGTTTCAAAAATACTGATGGTTGGGTTCGGATGCGATACCATTCCAATTTTACCGTACCCCCACAATACCCGAACTGGTAGGGCTTAACCGGAAGTTTGTGTGTCTTAGTATGGGTTCCCTCTAAACAAGCGTCATCGGGGTTAGGCCGAAAGTCGCCTCTACCACAAAAGAAACGATACGATATGATGCGAAATGAGGTGAATGTCCGGCCCAAGCCTGTGCGATTCCTGTGGTTGACGGTTGGTCTTCACCGGGAGGCCAAGCTCATGGGGAGAGGTGCCTATACTAGGGTATGTAAATGAAAGGTTATGATTGGTAGTTCGCGTCTGCGTACGATAAATCGAGGCCGATTACCTGACGAGCTATTGCAATTGTTGTGGCACAAGTGTACAACCTCTGCAGAGTAAACCTATTCGAATAGCCGCGTCCTCGGTTATGGACAGTTGGAAAGGCCATACTGTTCCGTCATCAGAACTTTTCAAAAACGATGAATGGTGAAGGGTGACTTATGGTTTTGAACTTGAATGGAGACTTTGACTTGGAATCACAACCTGGTTGTGGGAATGACACTAATGTTCCCACTTGAGTTAGTTAGCACATGAAGAGTGGTTTACAAAAATGTTTGTGAAATAAAATTAGCTTTATGCAAAATAAACTAGAGCTTAGTACCCCCCCCCACTAGAATTGTTAGCCCTTACATTAGTATTAGTTTGCGAGTACTTTAAAGTACTCACGGCTGTGTCCCTGGCTATTCAAATGGCCAGATTATGAAGCAGAGCAAGATGAAGAAGATGATCGCCAGGACGCCCACGACCACTAGGGCGCCTTCGGACGTCTGACGGTGGCCCGTGGACTAGAGAGTCCCTTCTACTTTACGCTTCCGCTATGAAACTATGAACTTGGTGAATGTTGATCCCTAGATCAACTCTGTGTGTAATATGGGATCGTGTGATCTCTATTTGTAAGACGACTATGGTATGTAATGAATGATGACTTATGATATTCAACTGTTATGTCTCGCAACAACAATATTCCTGGGATTGCGATGTATGGCATGACAGGCATCTGGACTTAAAAATCCGGGTGTTGACAAGTTGGTATCAGAGCCATTGTTTGACCTTAGGAGACCCTAGTTAGAATGGACGTCTGAAAAACTTAGTTTCAAAAACCAATGAAGTGAATATTTGCGAAAACTTGTTCTTACCCTTACCTTTGAGACTCTTTGCCAAAAATGAGAAAGACATACTCTACTTTCTTGCAAGCCTACATAAAAATGTGCACACTTGACTACTTCTCTAATTTACTCCTCTTTGCTCACAGATGACGTACCAATGGGAGTCTTACCAGCTTGGTCCTGAAGGCGACCTCAAGTTCGAAAAAGAGTTGAAGCAACTAGTGGATTATCTAGGACACCCATACCCCAAGTTCTTCGGAATGCCACTCAAGGCAAAGGCAGGAGAACCGCCTCAGTGGGACGTTTCTACTGATCTACGAAGAAAGCTTGATGCCCCGGTATGGGAAACCATTTGGATTGCTGTAACGGGAAACACTTGGAAGGAAGGACTAGCCGAAGCGATGCAAGAGGCAATTTTTCGTCTGTGTGGACAAAATAAGGACAAGATCAAGAACACTCGCTTCATCTACTACCCAAGACATGACCCCTGGGGAGAACCCATGACCATGCCCCCACCGCAACCAAGGATGAACCCCTACGAAGCACCTCAGGACTTCAGGCAGTACAAAACCTGCAGGGATTTGGACAACGCCCTCGCCTCACGCCAAGCACCTCAACCGTGAAGAAGAAGAGTCCACCCGAGAGAATAGTATCACTCCAGCACTTAAGTAGGTGTGAGTGTATCAGGATCCCCTTGTATCGTAGAACGAATGAATGGTTCTTCAAACCAACGGTGTGTTAGGTTTGTAATGTGTGATGTTTGGTATGAATGAAAAAGTGTTGCTGGTTTTTACCCCCTCAACACTCCTCAAGTTTTCAAGTTTTCAATTATTGAATTTTAACTCAAACAAACCATAGAAGTTTCCCTCTTACCTTATTATCTACTTCGATGTTCAGATGGCCCCTCCTACCCGCAACAACTCCCGTGCCCAAGCCAAGCAGATACACCCTGAGCACGCCAAGATGGCTGACACCATCAACATCCTTGCAATGGAGCGCAAGGCACTTCGCCATCAGCAAGCCAAGAAGGACTACCTCATTGCCCGCCTCCGCGTGAAGATAGCATCCTTAGAACGGCTCATCCCAGTACCCCACCATACCCCTAGAGCCAAGTCCAATGTGACCTGCTACGCATGTGGTGTTACTGGTCATTATTCTAACAAGTGCCCGATGAAAGCCGCCAACAAAGCCTCAAGGACTGGAAGCAATGCTGTACCCATCGCACAAACAAACAAGTCAACGGTAACCTGCTATGAATGTGGAACTGTGGGTCATTTCTCCAATGAATGCCGCAAGAAGCTTGCCAAGATCGCCGCCAACCCCGCTGCGTCTGTACAGCAGCAGCACCATATCGCAACCAGAAGGAAGTTTGCTCCAAACTACCCGAACAACCGCACCGGTCGCTACTACCACCTGAAGGCCACCGAAACACAAGAAACCTCTCAGAACATGACAAGTATGTTCCCTGCTAAGTCCTATCACCAATCTCTCTTAGGAACCTAACTCCTCTTAAAATCTCGGGACGAGATTTGTTTAAGGGGGAAGGGTTTGTAACATCCCAAATTTCAAAACAAAGCAAAAAGGAATTTACTTTTTCCAAAAATGAGAACCAACAAAAACTTTTCTGAATTAGATTGCTATGCTTAGGGCTCCACCATACTGCTTGTGCTTCTACCCTGCTGAGTGTTGTTATGCTTAGGGATAAACTCTGAAACCCTAGAGTGATCAAGTAAAGATCACAAACCAAATAAAAACAAAAAGAGAAAGAAATCAAATAAGAAGAACCCTAAGCCCTAACCTTTTCAAAACTCCTTTGATCTATTTTGAGAAACCCTGAATAAAGGAAAAACTATATGTGGGCCTATAGCCCTAATATGTGAATCTGAAACCTTACCCCTTTTCTTCTGCTAAATAGTGGTGAACCTTTGCCAAAGTTACTAAACCCTCAACCTCACCCCTCTTGTCCTCAATCTTTGAAAAATAGAATAAAAAGGAAAAATCTTATTTAAGAAAAGAGGCAGATAGGCCTATGGCTCTTTTTGAGAAACTTTCCCTAGGCCTTTCTACTTGATGTAGAGAATTGGAAAACCTTCTTGAACCCTAGTTAGTGCTTTTTCAACGCAATCCAAAGTGGAACACAAGGTTTTCAAAAAGAGAGTAATAATGCCATAGAGGCATATGAGAGCAAAATATCAAATTTGTGAAATTACGGATCTTGACCCTAGACTTGAAGTTGAATGGTGGGATCACTCCTAGATGCCATTTCAACACCCAACAACATCTTTGGGTCAAGCCAAGTTCTATTAAAAATCAAATGCCACATATGCATAGAGGCATATGTGACCCCTAGCCATTTTCACAAATTCTTGTCCTATGCACTTCTACCTTTACCAAAATGGTGTGAAACCATCTCTGAACCCAATCTAACCCTAACTTGACCCTCCACCTTGCTTAAGTAAAGCAAGGGGAGCACCTTACAAGAATAAGAAGAATTGACTTGTCATCTCCTATGTGTTTTGGCCAATTTTACAAAACTTTGAGCTAGACCTCTTGGAATGGTTTCAATGGTTTGAAATTGTTTCTAAACTAATAAGAATGACATTGGAGTCAAGTCAAGTCCAATCAAATGGAGAGAAACCCAATAGTGGGATATTTCCATTTTCCTCACATACACATAGGGCCAATTTATCAACTCTTGATCTAGGCACCAACCTTGCCTCAAAATGGTTGGAACCTTTCATCCAACTTCATCTAACACCAAATAAACCTCACCCTTGTCAAAGCAAGGCCAAGAAAAATAAAAGTTTAAATAGTTAGAAATTCACAAAACCTCACATAGGGCTTATGCCATTTTTCTAAATTTTGACCCTAGCCCATTTTGGCCTTCACCATTAGTTGTATAATGATGCTAAACATTTATTACAACTTTTGGAATCCAAGAAACCCAATTCAAATCAAATTCAAACTCAATTGGGGATCACATGCAATAATGGTCAATTCTGCCATTATTACTCTGGTCACTACTTTGAGCCTCTCCATTTCAAGTTTTTCAATCTAAACTTTCCCAACTCTTTGCATGTCATCCAAGAGGACATCAAGGTGAGCAACTTTTGTAAAGACCACCCTGCCAAAATCCTTATGAATCAATTGCTAGGCTCATCCAAAGTTGGCACTTTTAATTAAGTGGAACAATCTCCCACTTAGTGAAAATTGACATATTTTGAATTTCTAAATTCCACCACCACCTCTCCTTGCCTCTGGTCATTTAGAACCAAACCAAACCCACTCTTGTCTTTTTGGTCACCCTTTTGAACTCAATCAAATTTGAGCAAATTTGGCAATTTCCAAATATGGCATAAATGCAACACTATTTGAAATAGTGTTCTACTACCCATAACCTACCCCAAACCAACCCTACATGTTTCCTTGCCCCCTCCCTGCCTCACACCACCACAGGAACCCTAGGGAAGGGCAAGACATGGCCTAGCCATGGCCATGCCAATGGCATGCCGGCCATGCCGTGCTCCTCCTCTCTCCTTCACCTCCACCATGGCCCCGCGCCATTCAGCTCCACCTCACCTCCCTCTACCTCCCTAGCCTTGCCCTGTCAAGATGAACGACGACACGGCCGAAACCCATGCGCCAGATCAGCCCAGGACCATGCCGACCACGTCGTGCGCGCGCCCGTGGACACGCCCGGCCACGTGCGACGCCGACGAACGCCGCCTTCCCGGACCCTCGGCTACGCGTCGAGCATCACCGCCGCACCCCGAACCCGCTCGACACGGTCCCGTGTCCTCGCGCTGTCGCCGCCGTCGACACCGTCGACATTTTCCCGCGGACGCCGCCGCGGACGCGGGCAATGCGTCGCCGTCCGACACCGCCCGACTCCCGCTGTCACCTCCAGGAGAACCGCCTGGACTTGCCGAACACCGCCACGTCGTTGCCCGGCCCTCTAGCCCGCCGGAACCGCCGCCATTGTCGCCGCTCGCCGCACACCCTCACGGCCAACTCGCCCCTATAAAAGGAGCCGTCCCCGCGCCTTCACCTTCACAAAGAATCCACTCCTCTCCTCCTCTCGAATCTCCTCCGCCCCTCTCCATCGCACATCGCCGCCACTAGCCGCCCAATTGCTCGCCGGAGACCCGCAAGTCGCCGCAGACGCCGCCGCCGATTAGAGCCCTCCCCGAGACGCCATCGCTACCAGGAGGACCGCCGTCCTCGACAACGTCGGCTGCGCACCTCGCCGTCGACCGCCGGAGCTCCGACGACCGCTCCGACCCCCTACCTCCGCCGTGCCCGCGTCGCCTCTCGTCGACGACGACGACGATCCACACCGCCCGATTCGCATCTAATCCAACCGCCCACCTTCTCCCGTACCGATTCGGTAAGCCACCACATCGACGCGCGGGCCCCTTTGTCAGCTGGCCCGAAACGTTACCGGGCTGGCTTGGGCCAGGTTTAAATCTTTCAGCCCATTCTGCTTTCCCGCCAGCCCAGCTAGTTCAAATTGGTTTTAAACTTTTTCAAATAATTGTAATACTGCCTCCACTTTGAAATTCAACCATTTCAAATTGGCTAAACCAAATCTAGTAAATTTTATACCGTTGGAAAGCTTAGGAAAATATCTACCCAATGCCACTGGCCTCATGGTCAATCTCTTTGTAGAATTAACTGCAAAAATAACAAGTCGTAGACTTTTCTGCCTTAGAATAATTCTTAAAAATCAACCAAAATAGCTATTGAGTCAATTCCAACTCCTTTAGCTCACTTTTGACTTGTACTAATTGTTTATGAAATAAAATGGTGTGGTCACTTTGCATGATCATGCCCTAGTTTAAGAAATGTGCAATATGGCTAGTTTAACTAGTTGATATTGTCCAAAATTATTAAGTAATTCATATGAAGTCTTATACTTCATTTAAATCTTGTCTCAAAGGAATTCATGTGATGTTTGGACCCCTGGCCAAAATCACCTATATGAATTACTAAGAGATTTAAATCATAGGTAGTGTTATTAAATGGTATGAGGTATTTTACCTCATTTAAATCTATTTCCCACTTCATGATGATGAATGGTTGACTTGGGTCAACCTGATTTCATGCATGAAAGTTGGAGAAATTAAATCTTAAGAAGTTTTCAGTAAGAGAAAGGTATTTCTCAAACACTAGATGGAAACTATCACTTACATGTAAGGAGAGGAAATTATTTTCCTCAAGCCACACAACCAATGCACTCTAAGTGTAGTATTGGTATAAGTACAAGCAATGTTAGAATAGCCAATGAATTGTTGAGGATGTGAAATCACCTCAATGGTAGTTGTTAACCTAGTTACAACTATGTGTTAAATCTTATGAGAGGCTTTCCCTCTCATTTAAATCTTGTTCTCAAGTATTTCAACATGAGGTATGGACCATGGTCTATATAATCTTATGTTGAGTATTTGGTGACATTAAATCACTACCAGGTTAGTATTAAATTGTATGAGGTATGGAACCTCATTTAAATCATTTTCTTAAATGATGAGTATGAAGAGGTTGACTTTAGTCAACCTAGGTCATATTTTGTTCATAAGAGAAATTAAATCTTAATAAGATATGAGAGGAAAGTATTTCTCTAAGTAATTAAAAGTAACACATAAGTTAGTATGAGAGGAAATTATTTTCTTAAATAGGAAGAACACCTCCACCCACTTAATAGTAGTGTGAGATGCTAGTTAAGTTGTGTGAATCATGTGTGTTCTTAGTGTAGTCTGTAAGTTTGGTAGAATGATTGTGTATCCCGTATTCGTATTTTAGACGCTAGTACCGGAGACCATCAGGAAGGGGAGGACTTCTACAACAAGGAGAAAGGAGAAGAGAACTTGGACCCTCACTCCAACCAAGGCAAGCTGATAGTATTGCAAGTTATTACCAACGCAAGCTAGCACTGATAGAAATTACCTTTGCAAGGTGATATTGTTTGCAAGCTAAGATATTGTTTGCAAACTAATATTCTTGCAAGGTGCAACGCCCCTTGGGGCAAGGCACCATGTTTCTTACCTTTTATTATATGAACCCATCCTAAGTTTTGATTTTACAAATTCTTCCTTGTTTTCTAGATGGGTTACTTTTATAGTTAACTTTGGTCAAAGTACAAGTTGGTGATTAAAGTAGTAAAGTTAGCAAGCTACCACCAATGCAAGCTAGCTTGAGGCAAACCATTTTGGTTGCAAGATAATAATCTTGCAACTTGCTAAGCTCTCTATGAGCAAAGCCTTCCCCTATTTTACTTTAGGCTTATGATCTTAATTTCCAGTTTGTACTTACAAACTCTATTTACCTTTGTTTTAGCAAAGTACTTTTTGATTCATGATTCACTTGGCTAGTATTGGACTAGTACAAGAGTATCAAACTTAGCCTAGAAACAAACCAAATACTTAGCATCCCTCTTGCATAGATGCTAGTGCTGATTTGAAAGTGGCTACTCCATGTGGGAGACTGGGAACTGAAATGATTTCGAAAACCTTGGAATGACGAGTCATTCTATTGAGAGATCTTTAAAGGAGTTTCGAAACCTTGGGATGAAGATGCATTCCATTGAATGATTCCTTTTGAAGGTGAATATGGCTGGTGAATGACTTGGTGAATGTTTCAAAAATACTGATGGTTGGGTTCGGATGCGATACCATTCCAATTTTACCGTACCCCCACAATACCTGAATCTGGGTAGGGCTTAACTGGAAGTTTGTGTGTCTTAGTATGGGTTCCCTCTAAACAAGCGTCATCGGGGTTAGGCCGAAAGCTGCCTCTACCACAAAAGAAACGATACGATATGATGCGAAATGAGGTGAATGTCCGGCCCAAGCCTCGTGGCAGCTTCCTGTGTTGACAGCTTGGTCTTCACCGGGAGGCCAAGCTCATGGGGAGAGGTGCCTATACTAGGGTATGTAAATGAAAGGTTATGATTGGTAGTTCGCGCATCGCGTACGATAAATCGTGGCCGATTACCTGACGAGCTATTGCAATTGTTGTGGCACAAGTGTACAACCTCTGCAGAGTAAACCTATTCGAATAGCCGCGTCCTCGGTTATGGACAGTTGGAAAGGCCATACTGTTCCGTCATCAGAACTTTTCAAAAACGATGAATGGTGAAGGGTGACTTATGGTTTTGAACTTGAATGGAGACTTTGACTTGGAATCACAACCTGGTTGTGGGAATGACACTAATGTTCCCACTTGAGTTAGTTAGCACATGAAGAGTGGTTTACAAAAATGTTTGTGAAATAAAATTAGCTTTATGCAAAATAAACTAGAGCTTAGTACCCCCCCCCACTAGAATTGTTAGCCCTTACATTAGTATTAGTTTGCGAGTACTTTAAAGTACTCACGGCTGTGTCCCTGGCTATTCAAATGGCCAGATTATGAAGCAGAACAGCAGTATGAAGAAGATGATCAGCAGGACGCCCACGACAACTAGGGAGCCTTCTGACGTCAGACGTTGGCCTGTGGACTAGAGAGTCCCTTCTACTTTACGCTTCCGCTATGAAACTATGAACTTGGTGAATGTTGATCCCTAGATCAACTCTGTGTGTAATATGGGATCGTGTGATCTCTATTTGTAAGACGACTATGGTATGTAATGAATGATGACTTATGATATTCAACTGTTATGTCTCGCAACAACAATATTCCTGGGATTGCGATGTATGGCATGACAGGCATCTGGACTTAAAAATCCGGGTGTTGACACTGGAGATATCACTCCCTCTTTTTTCTGCAATGCATATATCTTACTCTTCTTTCTTGCGCCATAGTATCTAATAATGCATGTGAATTTAATTACTTTATACATGTATATCCTTATTTTATTGCTTTCCTCATTTATCATATCTTCTCTCACATGCACTTGTAACAATACCCTCACTAGTTATTCTTCACAACTTCCCAGGTACATAGAGCAATGACAGCATGGTTACTTTTCTTGTAGTTCTCTTGGATTTGTGACTTTCATGGTTTTTTTTTTTTTTTGGCTTTTCTCTTGGTTTTAGTGTTATTAGTCCTTGTGCTGTCCCCACTCAAAATATACCTTGTAAAGGATGTTGGTTACAAGTCCTATCGTGCATTGCACCCCATTGCTTGATTGCATCCTCCTAGTTTTTTTGTATATTTGCTGGCTAAAATTAACTAAAGCCAAACTTGTCTAATCAACAGGGTGATTTAGGATTTATGTATCTCGACCTTTACTCCAGAAAGGGTAAATATCCAGGGTGTGCTCATTTTGCAATCAGAGGGGGGCGACGATTATCTGACTCGGAGTACCAGCTTCCAGTATATCCTCTTAATCTCCTATTGATTATTATTTAATTTTGCAGTAAAATATGCAGACTTTTAGTGTGATCATGAAGGCATCTCCAAGAATTATGTGATTCTCCTTGATAGCTAGTATCTTATGTCTTCAGATCAAACATTTTGGAATTGAACTAGGTCCAAGGCTGATGCATGCCTGTTGTAGCCTTGTAGCATATTCTCATTTCCTCACCAAAACTTGAGCAGTAACTTACTCCACAGTTGATGCAACTAGATTAATATATCTGCATATTGGAAAATTAGCGTAGTTCAAATTCATACTGCTAGTTCATTGTTTGTCAATAGATCCTGCTCTTGCTTTTCAGATCATTGCATTGGTTTGCAACTTCTCAAGTTCTAGGGGATTAACCGCAAGGCTCAACCATTGGGATGTAGAAACTCTTTTCCATGAGTTTGGCCATGCCCTACATTCTCTGCTATCAAGAACGGTATTCTGCTGGTTCTTCATAATATTTAGATCATCAGGTAACTTCCGCGTATCTTACTTGGCAGCACATTGATCTTTGCAGGAATATCAACATTTCTCTGGTACGAGAGTTGCTCTTGATGTTGCAGAAACACCCTCTAACCTTTTTGAGTAAGTAGGACTTGTTACCAAAAATAGATACCAATTTGATAGTGCAGCTAATTGTGGCCTATCCAGGATAAATCTCTTCTTCGTTCAGACTCTTTGCTGATAGCTGAGTGTAATTTTCATTGCAGGTTCTATGCGTGGGACTACCGTGTCTTGAGGACATTTGCTCTAGATGAAACAACTGGTGATCCAATTCCAGAAAATCTGGTAAAGGCACTAAATGCTTCTCGGAACATGTTTCCAGCTACTGAGCTCCAGCGGCAGGTTTGCCTATATCTCTTCTTAGTTCCTTATCATTTATATTAGAACTTGGCCATTTTTTCTTTGATGACCCTCACCCTTATTTCTTGTGCCACTTTGTGTTATCGTGCCTGGCCCCAGATTTTCTATTCTATAATGGACTTAACATTGTTTGGGGAGCACACATCAAAGCCATTGGATACAATTTCCGCTGTTGCAGATTTGAAAAGAAGGCATACAAGTTGGAATTATGTAGAAGGCACTCACTGGCATACTCGGTTTTCTCATCTTATAAACTATGGTGCTGGTAGGTTTTCTAGCTATCTTCTAGTTCCATAAACTGTTTTTCCCCAGGAAGTTCCATAAACTGATGTTTTGCCACAACCTCTCATATCACACTATTGCAGGGTACTACAGCTATCTCTATGCTAGATGTTTTGCCACAACTATATGGCATGAAATATGCCAAGACGACCCATTGTCCCGCAGCACAGGTAGTGCGCTTAGGGACAAGTTCTTGCAGTATGGTGGGGCTAAGGATCCATCTGCCTTGTTGAAGGATTTTGTAGGTGATTCTGTCATTAGAAATTCTGGTGGCGGAATAATTCCTGACATTAGCTCGTTGCGTAAAGAAGTTGGTTTGTGAATCACTGAGGATGTAGACAGGGATCATTATTCTTTGACATTGAGGTTGATGAAAGGGCCAAGCCAAGAACACTAAACTAAAGGCATGGAGTGCATGTTGGGGCTTCAGGAGCTTGATCTCCTGAAACGGTGTCACAGGATGACATAAGCATCTGGAATGATTATACGGAGTACAAGATTCTTGAAGATTATACTTGATTGCAGTTTGAGGATTATAAATGTGATCTTTTCAGATATTAGATCAATTGAGTGGATCCCATGTGATTCATGATGAAAATATAAGTCAACTATGTATATGTGGATGCATGCCGTGAGGATGATCTACCAGATGTCCCATGCAATGTCTCTTGTTTTCTGACAGTCAATGTTGTTATGGGGGCGGGGAGGTGGTGTTCACACTTGAGCACATCGTCAGACACATTTCAAGGTGGACAAATGGCGCCTCCCTGCTAACTAGGTTTATACTCATTTCAACTTTTGACCTAAACTATTAGGTAGAGCTATACCAGCTTTTCATGTTTTTTTGGTTGATATATGATTGCATATTGTGAAGATTGTCAATGCTTAAGCCAGTTTGAGCTCGTTACTGAAGATGTGACTTGAGACGAACGAATGCGAAAACTTTCTCTATATATGGATATCCATGTAACATTACTATGAACTTAAATTGGTATGATCAAAATGTATATCGAGGAGCTACTTTATTGAGGGAGTGGACGCCCACAATAGTAAATGGATGCCCACATGTGCTCCGCACAAAAGCATCCATCAGGTGGTTGTTGCAACATATCCTATCAAACATTAAGAAACAACGCTCCTATTTAAGGATGAGAAGAGAGATCCCTAGTCGAGGTTGAAAAAGGAGAACCCAATTGTTGTTAGGTCACATGAGAACACACCACACCTAAATCCAATGTGTGCCTTTTGCACTTGGTCAGAACTTCTTTTCTTAGGACTTGGAAGCATCAGGATCTTAGCATCAACTGTGTGTTCTTCGGAAACTAATGTCAATGTGATCGCTAGCTAAGAATGTCTCTTCTTCGGGTTCATCATTGAACTGACACACAGTGGACGGTTCCCAATTAGACATCTCAAAGTTCCACATTCCCTTTTTATTCCATGAAGACACGTTGCCAAGTGGAGTTTTTTCTATGGCAAACTAATCAGCATGGACCCTCTCTAAACAAGAACACGCGGCAAGCCTAATCTCAGAGCACACATTCCCTAGTTAACTAGAAATCATATACTACCTACTCTCTCCGTTCATAAATAAATTACTCAATTTCATCTGGATGCTAATGTATCTAGATGCATTTTGATTATAGATATCTTCATATCTAGGATGGGAGATACGGAGTAGTACCTATTTTCCTTTTGCAGTTAGCGTTTTGAATGCGTTTGGTTCTTCGCTAAGCATGCAACCTTGCCACGGCAGCTTGGCTAGTCATTTGGTTGGCACAAACCGAGCTAGCTAGCTTCTAAGGCCATCCTGCATGGCATACGTATCTATAACTGTGATGCCATACGCATCGGATACTGGGATGGAACAGAGTCAGAGACACAAGCCAGTTCTCATGCTCCGCGCATGAGGAATTGAACTGAATCATCTCAATCGAGGTAAATCAAAGAGAGTAGGACGGCGGCCGTTGCACAAGAAAACGGCACCAAGGATGCCAGTACACTGGCCAAATCTTGAAATTGATTGAGGGGAAAATATCTTTCCTGGCAAGAATCCATAGCGATGCAAGGATTCTCCTCCCAGCCCACGGGTCACCGACGTCGTGGTATTAGACTCGCCGACAGGACGGAGGTTGGAGAACTTCCGGTGGAGGTCGTGGACGGGAGCAGAAATCCCAGGAATGGTGGAGTCGCTTGTGTGGCCACGGTAAACTGTGCATAGCATACAGCACGTCAACACACAGACAATCTTGAAGCCTAACAAATCTAGGAACGAATTTGTTTTCTCCAAGCGAATCCCTGGGACACTTCGTCCACGTTCTGATTCGAGCTGATGGCCGCAGACGGAACACGACGCGGCCCAATGACATTCAGTAAATGTCCTACTGCACCTCGTCGGCAGCTCTCATCGGCAGCTGTTGTGTCCGCACCAGCGCTGGGTGTTGCTTCGGCCGAGAGCTAGCTCGCATCTCTGATTTGATAAAATAGCATTTGTCATTTGTGTGAACCGTGAGTCCGTGATCCAAGTCTGAACACATTGGAGCAAACTCACCATGGTGGCACACTTACATGAATCAAGCATGCCTACCAAATTATGAATTTTAGTCAAGACGTGATAATATACTGTGAAGATTTGGCTGCTTGGGCCCTTTTTGCGGTTATAAGGCAACACAAATTTGGAGATATAAGAATCTATAGAGTGAACTTGAATTGATACAATCAAATCATTCATCATCGAGCTAGTTCATTGAAGGAGGGGATCCTTACAACGGTATATCAATGCACATGGCTTCTGGTGGCTGCATTGTACTGCACACAACTCTTCGTAAAAACTTCATGAAAGCATCAATCACATGCATGGTTGTTGCAACACATTGTACCCATGTTAATGCCACAGTGGTCGTATTTAAGAGTGAGAAGAAAGATGCAACATGAACATAATACGCAGAGAAGCCATCATGCTTACCATAGTCATAAACTCATAATTTGTGGATCTCACTGGTAGGGGTAAAGCTTGGTCCATGCTGGATTCAGTTTATAAAAGTTTTCTTCATTTGGTTAGAACTTCTTTTGCAACATTAATGAAATAGAAAAACATCCCAGGACTCGGAAGCATCGGGATTTGTGACTACACAAGCATGGATGTTCGTTCGAGCTAATATCATCAAGAGGACCAGTCGGAGATTGACCCTTCTTGGATTCAATATGCAAGTAGCACACGCGATTCGCTAGTAGAAATTAGCTCCAGACTAGGGCACCTTCAAGGTTCACCATTTCTTACTTCGATTTTGTGCAGTCCTAGCATATCATCACTTCAGGGTTGTACACTGGCCAAATTCTGTATATTAGTGCGTACGGTGTTGACAAGTGTGACAATATTTGATGGTAAATAATTGAAACTTGCATTTTACATATTTCTCTAGAGAATTAAAGAGACAAAACTTCATCTTCCTCGCTAAATGATTTTATAGGTGATTTCACCAGAAGAAACTATGGGGATGGAATCTTGACATAGATCCTTTTATAAATAAGTTGCTTTGTGAAATACCACTAAAGGTGCATACTGGATCATTCGTTTTGACATTGAGGTTGATCAAAGGGACAACTATTCCAAACAAAAATCATGGGGTTTTTAAAAACATTGATACTAGATGTCTTTACCTTGTCATGAAGTTCCGTTTCAAAACTTGATCAACGTCTCAAGAAACAAAGAAGACAATTCGGAGTGTGAATAGTACAACCAGATTTGAATTGTGGGACTATTCATATTTGAGTTTGTCTTCTTTTCGTGCAATATGTATTTTTTTCCTACAGGAAAATGTGATTTGTCCTATTTTTCTCGGCACGTAAACTGAATTTGGTCCCTTTCATGGCATAGTAGATTCTTGTATCAAAGTTTTGATTTTTTTTGTCAAAATGTTTGATGACTTCTAGATTCTGCTTTTGTTGTTAGGTAGCACAAAAGAACCGAATTAAAGGATGAAGCACTCCGTATGTCCTCAACAACTAGTCCAGACCATATCAATGCTTCAGCATTTGTGTTCACTTTGGTCGCAAAGTTGCATGGGTTGCATGTTGACTTGGATTGAACACATGCATAGATCATATGAGGGCCTTGCCATTTCTTCTCTCGTGCTTTCCAACACAACCAATGGGGTTGTGACTTGTGAGATGGGGAGGTGGCGATCACACTCCCAGTCTGTTGCACGGTGACGGTCCACGGAAGGTCGATGATGGAATTGTTCATCCATGACTAGGTTCTTAACAATTTCATATCCACATGAGAGAATTATATATGAATATGACCAAATGTCGATTTAATGATTTTTGGTTGCTATTTGAATGCGAATTATGTAGGCTGTGCATGTTTTGCTCGTTATTGATGACTTGGCTTAAAGCGGAGAATACAAAGGCTTTCTCAAAATGTGAACCTCTAAATTAGAAACCTCAGTTGATCTTGAATTGAGATGGCCAACAAAATTGACATGGATCTATACATGAATCTATATTGCAAAGATTATGGATGTTGAGTCCTGGTTTATATTTTTATGCAACTTAAGATGATGAATGCACATGCTTTCTCAAAAGTGGGCATCATCGAAACCACATTCGTGAGCTTGAATTGCTACAATCGAAACATTTGGTAGGGACCTATTTCATTGATGGAGAGCTCTCACAAGAGAAAAGGCCCTCCTGCTTCTTAAGGCACTATATTTATCTTTGCATCAAAGCATCCATCACATGGTTGTTGAAGTAGATGGTATCAAATTTTAATGTAATAGCGTTCCTATTTAAAAGTGAGAATATATAATAGAGTTGGATCAATTAGCAAAGAAGCCATCTTGCGTACGTAATGTGGAGCACGGAGTAGAGTTCCGTAGTTTCAAGGTTCAACTCAGCAGACACCATACATACATTGAGAGAATATTTGCACTTAGCTGAAACCGCTTTTGTAGTACCGATAGAACCCACAAAACATACTTGGACTGGGAAGCATTAGGATATGTGATTACACCATCCTACATGAAGTAACAACACACAGAAAATTAGGTGGAAGTGAGCTCTCGTACGAAGTGTGAATAGGAAGCTAACACACTATCAGATGACTACTAGTTACACACATGACACATACGACACTGTTGAAAAGCACTAAAACGTAATTATCCTTATGTTATTGATGATGGAACTGTTGTACGATCACTAGTTTAGGGAAGCAAACCATGAGTTGATGATTTTTGGTCAAAACAAGATTATGTATTGCGTAACCACATGTTTCCTGTAACCATCAGGGCGCATTAAAAGATGGCAATCCACTAGGGACCGACGATAGAACTGTGTTACAATTACTATTTCCATGAACAGAACTAGTTAGTGTTTTTGCTAAATGATGATTTAATGATTTTGAGTCAAAACATGACATATGCAAAGATTTGGTTGCTTGGGCCCATTTTTTTTTGCTTGTTAGTGAATACACTACATGATTAAAATGTGGGTACCGAAGAAATGATATCATGGACTTAAATTTATGTTATACCTCATGGTATCAAGCGTTAATGCGGTAGCATTTCTATTTAAGCGTGAGAAGAGAGATGGAACATGAACATAATTCACAAAGAAGCTAATAGTCACAATTTGTTGATTTCACCATAGTTTGAGGAGTAAATCTTATTTGATGTTATATTCATACACATGTAGTATGTACAATTTTTCATAACCTACACAAGCTTTGCCTTCTATTGGAATCTCTTTTGCAACGTCAATGAAATCCACAAATATCACTAGACTAAAGCATCATGATTTGTGTCTGCATGAACATTCCTTTCTACGCGAAGCAATATCATCACTATGACGTCTGGAGGTTGACTGTTCATGGATTCAATTAAAGTGGCATACCATATTTGGCTAGTACAAGTTACCTCAAGTCGGAACACCTTTAGGGTTGTAGGCTTTTGTGCTTCTATTTAGTTCCGACATGTTGGCATGTAATGACACATCACCACTTTAGTATTTTACATAAGCCAAGTAATTATATTACAACGCAGAGTGTTGCAGGTGTGAGAACATTGATGCCGGTACTTAGGCGTTATATAATTGAAACTCACATTTAGAACATTTCTATACGGAATTAAGGGGACACAAATTCATATGCCTTGATGAAGAAGTTTGTAGGTGATTCCGTCATTAAAAACTCTAGAGGCAGAATCTTTACATCACATCCTTGTATAAAGAAGTTGGTTTGTCAAATCCCACCGCGGGTGTGGTCTAGCTCATTGTTTTATCACTAGGTAAATCATGAAGGTTCTCTGCCAAATTGATATTACATTTCTTTTTTTTGAAACCCGATATTACATTTCTTTACCTTTCCCTAATATTTTATCTCAAAACTTCATCAAAGACTTAAGAAACAAACAACAAAATTAAAATCGTGAATAGTAAAAGAATGTACTATTGACACCACATTTTAATTGTGATACTTTTCATAGTTGATTTTTTCTTGTTTCCATGCAGGGTGTATTATTTTTTTGGTTTGTATTTTTCTACCCATATACCAAATTTGATCATGGAATTTGATAGCATAGTAGACGTATCTTGTATCAAGGTTGTACATTTTTTTTAAATAATTGATGTATTTTAGGTTTTTCTTCTTCGGTTAGCTAGGTAGCATAAAATTACCACAAGAAGAGTGGAAACACTGGATATATCCTCACCAATTTGTATAACTTGTTGAAACCATGTTGGTGTTTGGGCCTTTGCGATCACTTTAGTTGCAAGCTTGCCATTGTGAGATGTTGAATTTAATTTAATACGTGTATAGAGCATGTGAGTGACTCACCATGCCATATCTTCTGCTTTCCAACACAATCAATGTGGTTGTGAGGTAGGGAGGTTGCAATCACACAATAGGTGCCTTGTAAGACGATGGTCCGTGGATTGCCGACGATGGAACCCGCAAACCATTGATCCTATAAGCGCAAGTTGCATCAGAGGAATGACTTCCTGGGTGTCATGCCATAGACAATGCCACCCCTCATCGTATGCAACGGGCAGTGCGCCGAAGGGCCGACTGCCACCGTGTCGTGTCAAATACAATGTGTGGTAGGCAACCTCACTTTACCGACAATAGTGCATCTGGCACATAGCCAATGTGATGACCTCAAATGACCGTATTAACGAAGGGGACGTCCCTTCAATTGGGACCTTGGGTTAGGCGGGTCTACCCGTTGAGTTAAGCATATAAATAAATGAAGGATAATAATTTACAATGATTCCCGAAGTATCGTCAAGCAAATCAAGAGCATCCCGGCTTGAAAATCAAGTAGTGACAAATATTTTAACTTAATTCCCTAAGTTTTTGTTGTACGATAGGGTCTACCATGGTAGTGACGTGTAGTAGAGAACTAGGATTTCATGCCGGAGAAGGAGCCTAATAAATGGCTACCACTCCTAAGGAAGTCCATACACGCAAAAATTACCCAATTTTAACACTAGTGACAATAAGTAACAACTCTGGGGCCATGATCCCTTGGTAATTGGAGTGAGTACAATTTACATCGCTTAACGAGGATCCGTTGGAGGGAAAGTCTGGTGTCAGCAGCCACTGTAATTCCATCTTCAATAGCATACAATCAAGTTATTGACAATCTAACTTAAGACAATGAATGCAAAGGCTTTTTCAAAATTTGAGCATCTAAAATAAAATGCACTTGATCTTAAATTGACATGCTAAATTCTTTACATGGAGCTTTACGTGAATGTTATGAGCATGTCAATTCATGTATAGACTCATGTCAGTTGACATGCTCAAAACATTTGCAAACATTATGAATGATTAGGCTTGTTTTCTTTTTTTTTGCTTGTTAAGGACAAAGCGACTTATGATGGTGAATGCAAATGCTTTCTTAAAATGTGGGCATCTTGAAAACTACATCATAAATTTAAATTAATAAAATTAAAGTATATAATAGGGTCCTACTTCATCCATAGAGTGAATGATTTCCCGTTTGCTTCTTGTGACACCATTGTTCTTTGGATGAAAGCATCCATCGCATGGTTGTTTCAGTATAAGATATCAAATATCTAGTGTTCCTATTTAAGTGTGTGAGAATAGAGATAAAGTAGGATCATAATTAGTAAGGATCTATAATTGTTACCTAATTTCAAGAAAGAAGTAGTAAAGTTCACTCATTGCAAGTGTTGGAGATATGCCCAAGAGGCAATAATAAAGTGGTTATTATAATATCTTTGTGTTTATGATAAATGTTTGCATACCATGCTATAATTGTATTAACCGAAACATTGATACATGTGTGTTATGTAAACAACAAGGAATCCCTAGTAAGCCTCTTGTATAACTAGCTTGTTGATTAATGGATGGTCATGGTTTCGTGATCATGAACATTGGATGTTATTAATAACAAGGTTATGTCATTGGTTGAATGATATAATGGACACACACCCAAATGAGCGTAGCATAAGATCAAGTCATTAAGTTCAATTTGCTATAAGCTTTCGATACATAGTTGCCTTAGTCCTTCGACCATGAGATCATGTAAATCACTTACACCGGAATGGTACTTTGATTACATCAAACGCCATTACGTAAATGGGTGGTTATAAAGATGAGATTAAGTATTCGGAAAGTTTGAGTTGAGGCATATGGATCAATAGTGGGATTTGTCCATCCTAATGACAGATAGATATACTCTGGGCCCTCTCGGTGAAATGTCGTCTGATTAGCTTGCAAGCATATGATTGGATCATAAGAGATGACATACCACGGTACGAGTAAAGAGTACTTGTCGGTAACGAGGTTGAACAAGGTATGGAGATACCGATGATCAAACCTCGGACAAGTAAAATATCGTGTGACAAAGGGAATTGGCATCGTATGTAAATGGTTCAATCGATCACTAAGTCATCGTTGAATATGTGGGAGCCTTTATGGATCTCCAGATCCCGCTATTGGTTATTGCTCAGAGAGGAGTCTCGACCATGTCTGCATAGTTCGCGAACCGTAGGGTGACGCGCTTAAGGTTCGATGTCGCATAAGTACATTCGGAATATGAGATGGAGACCGAAGTTTGTTCGGAGTCTCGAATGAGATCCAGGACATCACGAGGTATTCCGGAATGGCCCGGAGAATAAGATTCATATAAGGGAAGTCATTTTCCGGGGTTAGGGAAAAAGTTCGGTGTTTTGACCAGAGCTTCTAGAATGTTCTAGAAGGGTCACCAGTGGGCCCACCACCCCAGGAGAGGCCACATAGGCGCCACATGGCATGGTGGGTCCTGCCCACTATGACATGTGGGCCTAGGCCAGCCCACCCCTAGAGATAGAATCTATCTCTAATTTAAATGGTTCAAATTTAGAGATAGAACCTATCTCAAGATTAAAGTGTTTAAATGAAGATATAAAGGGGAAGACTTGGGGGGGGAAGACTTCCCCCCCTCATGCGCCGGCCAAGGAAGAGGTGGGGCTAGGGGGAAACCCTAGGCCGACCCCTCCCCCTATATAAAGAGGGGAGGGGGTGGCCGGCCAACACACCCATCCTTCCAACCCTAGCCGCCCCTCTCGTCCTCCTCCATACGCTGCTCAGGCTTAGGCGAAGCCCTGCAGTAATTCTTCTCCACCACCACCACCACGCTGTCGTGCTGCTGGGATTCCGTGGAGATCTACCACACCTCCGCTGCCCGCTGGAACGGGGAGAGGAAGGGGCTTCATCGACACCGTACGCGCGACCGAGTACGGAAGTGCTGCCGGATTGCAGCACTGGAACGATCGTCTACACGAACAACGAGATTAATCTCGTAGGCTTTGGAATCTTCGAGGGTTAATCTCATCTTCATCTCGTTGCTCTGATCTTGTAGATTAGATCTTGGGTGTTCCATAGATTAGATCTTGGATTTATTCGTCTTTGCGGTAGGAATTTTTTTTGTTTTCTATGCAACGAACCCCATCAGTGGTATCAGAGCCATGTCTATGCATAGATCTATTGCACGAGTAGAACACAATGGTTTTGTGGGCTTTGATGCTTTTGTTGCTTTAGTTTGTGTACTTTGCATCTTGCGGGATGGTGGGATGAAGCGGCCCGGGCTAACTTTACATAACCGCGTCTCATGAGACTTGCTCCACGCTTGACATGCAACTTGTATTGCATAAGTGGCTTTGCGGGTGTCTATCTCTCCCACCATAGTGAAGATTACAATTTGCGGTTCTATTGTCAACACTAGTATCACCGTTGTGGTTCATGTTCGTAGGTAGATTGGATCTTACTCGAAAACCCTAAACCACGTAAAATATGCAAACCAAATTAGAGGCGTCTAACTTGTTTTTGCAGGGTTTGGTGATGTGATATGGCCATAATGTGATGATGATTATATTTGATGTATGAGATGTTCATTGTTATATTATGGCAACCGGCAGGAGCCTAATGGTTGTCTTTAATTTTTGTTAAAGACCTGCGTGTCTATTCATCATGTAATAGCTTTATTTCAAGCAGTTGTTATAGTAGCTATAAGTGATGGACAACCATGAAGTGGCGCCACTGACCTTGACGCCATGCTGGTGATGATGGAGATCATGTCCATGCTTTGGAGATGGAGATCAAAAGCACAAGAAGAAAAGCCATATCATATCACACATTATGAATTGCATGTGATGTTAATCCTTTTATGCATCTTATTTTACTTAGATCGCGACGGTAGCATTATAAGATGATCCCTCTCACTAAATATCAAGATAATAAAGTGTTCATCCTTAGTATGCACCTTTGCTAAGACTTGTCGTTTCGAAGCATCTCGTGATGATCGGGTGTGATAGACTCTACATGTGCATACAACGGGTGCAAGCCAGATTTGCACACGCGGATACTAAGGTTGCCTTGACGAGTCTAGCATGTACAGACATGGTCTCGAAACACGGGATACCGAAAGGTAGAGCATGAGTCATATGAATGATATGGTGAACTCTTTGAGTGTTCGCCTTTGAAGCTACATCTTTTCTCGTGAAGATCGGACTTGGTGTAGTGGATTTGGTTCGTGTAATCACTAAGACAATGCGAGAGATGTTGTTTTGAGTGGGAGTTCACCTAGTTAATTTAAGAAATAAAATTGAACTCATTTTATCATAAACTTAGTCTAAACTCTTTGCAAATATGTTTTTGATCATGGCGCCCCCCTCCATCAATTTTAACCAGTTCCTAGAGAAAGAAAAGCTAGGGAAATGGTAGCAACTTCACTGACTGGTTCCGTCATGTGAGGATTTTCCTCACTGGTGGAAGCCTGCAATATGTGCTCGATGCACCACTAGGTCCCCCACCACCTCCTGCAGTATCCGAGGACGTAAAGAATGTTTACGATACTCGGGTGACTCGGTACTCCGAAGTTCAGTGTGCCATCCTGTGCAGCCTAGAGGTAGAGCTCCAAAAGCATTTTGAGAACCACGACCCTTGTGAGATGATGCGTGAGCTCAAGGTTATCTTTGAAACTCATGCGGCCGTGGAGAGCTATGAGGCCTCGAAACAGTTCTTTGGCTGTATGATGGAAGAGGGCAGCTCCGTTAGTGAGCACATGTTCGCCATATCTGGACATGCGAAGAAGCTCAGTGACTTGGGGATGATGATCCCTAACCAGCTGGGTATTCATCGTGTCCTTCAATCACTGCCACCAAGTTACAAGAACTTCGTGATGAACTACAACATGCAGAACATGAACAAAGATTTACCTGAACTCTTCTCCATGATGAAATCTGCTGAAGTAGAGATACGAAAGGAGAACCAAGTGGTAATGGTCAACAAGACCACCAGTTTCAAAACGCAGGGCAAGCCTAACAATTGCAACTTCAAGAAGGGCGGCAAGAAAGTTGCGGCGCATCCTGAGAAGCCTAAGGCTGGTCCTAAACCTGAGACTGTGTGCTATTACTTCCAGGGGAAGGGGCACTGGAAGCGCAATTGCTCCAAATACTTGGGCGATCTGAAGAGCGGCCACGTCAAGAAGAAATGTATATATGATATACATGTTATTGATGTCTATCTTACTGGTTCTCGTAGTAGTTCCTAGGTATTTGATACTGGTTCGGTTGCTCACATTTGTAACTCGAAACAGGAACTGCGGAATAAACAAAGCCTGGCGAGGGACGAGGTGACGATGCGCATTGGAAATGGATCCAAGGTCGATGTGATCACCGTCGGCACACTCCCTCTACATCTACCTTCGGGATTAGTTTTAAACCTCAATAATTGTTATTCGGTACCTGCGTTGAGCATGAACATTATATCTGGATCTTGTTTAATGCAAGACGGTTATTCGTTTAAGTCTGAGAATAATGGTTGTTCGATTTATATGAGTAATGTCTTTTATGGCCATGCACCTGAGATGAATGGTTTATTCTTGTTAAATATTGATAGTAGTGATACACATGTTCATAACATTGATGCTAAGCGAATTAAATTGAATGATAATTCTACTTATATGTGGCACTGTCGTCTTTGTCATATTGGAGTGAAGCGCATGAAGAAACTCCATTCCGATGGACTTCTTGAGTCACTTGACTTTGAGTCACTTGACATATGTGAAGCATGTCTAATGGGAAAAATGACTAAGACTCCATTTTCTGGTACAATGGAGCGAGCTACAGACTTATTGAAAATCATACATACCGATGTGTGCGGACCAATGAGTGTAGCATCGCGTGGTGGTTATCGTTATGTTTTAACCTTCACGGATGATCTAAGTAGATATGGGTATATTTACTTTATGAAACATAAGTCCGAGACTTTCGAGAAGTTCAAGGAATTCCAAAGTGAAGTAGAAAATCAACGTAACAAGAAGATTAATTTTCTGCATTCTAATCGCGGAGGCGAATATCTGAGTTATGAGTTTGGCATGCATTTAAAGAAATGCGGAATACTTTCACAGTTGACACTGCCGGGAACACCACATCGCAATGGTGTGTCCGAACGTCGTAATCAAACTCTCTTAGATATGGTTAGGTCTATGATGTCTCTTACCGATTTGCCGTTATCATTTTGGGGTTATGCATTAGAGACAGCCGCATTCACTTTAAATAGGGCACCATCTAAATCCGTTGAAACGACACCGTATGAATTATGGTTTGGGAAGAAACCTAAGCTGTCATACCTTAAAGTTTGGGGTTGCGAAGCTTATGTAAAGAAGTTACAACCTGACAAGCTAGAACCCAAAGCGGAGAAATGCGTCTTCATAGGATACCCTAAAGAAACAATTGGGTACACTTTCTATCACAGATCCGAAGGCAAAATCTTTGTTGCCAAGAACGGATCCTTTCTTGAGAAGGAGTTTCTCACGAAAGAAGTGACTGGAAGGAAAGTAGAACTCGACGAGGTTGATGAACCTTCTCTCGTAGATCAGAGTAGCGCAGTGTCGGAAGATGTTCCTGTGCAGCCTGCACCGATAGGATAGGAAGCAAATGATGATGATCATGAAACTTCGAACGAGGAAGCTACTGAACCTCACAGATCGACGAGGGAACGTACCACTCATGATTGGTATGATCCCTGTCTAAATGTCCTGATTGTGGATAACAATGATGAGGACCCTGCGAAGTATGAAGACGCAATGGTGAGTCCAGATTCTAACAAATGGCAAGAAGCCATGAAATCTGAAATGGGATCCATGTATGATAACAAATTATGGACTTTGGTAGACTTACCTGATAGCCGCAAGGCTGTCGAGAATAAATGGATCTTCAAGAGAAAAACAGATGCTGATGGTAATATTACTGTCTATAAAGCTCGACTTATCGCAAAGGGTTTCCGACAAATTCAAGGAGTTGACTACGATGAGACTTTCTCACCTGTAGCGAAGCTAAAGTCTTTGAGGATTTTGTTAGCAATAGTTGCATTTTTCGATTATGAGATTTGGTAGATGGATGTTAAAACGGCGTTCCTTAATGGTGACATTGAGGAAGAGTTGTATATGGTACAACCCAAAGGTTTTGTCGATCCTAAAAATGCTGACAAGGTATGCAAACTTCAGCGTTCCATTTATGGACTGAAGCAAGCATCCCGGAGTTGGAACCGACGTTTTGATACGGTGATCAGAGACTTCGGGTTTATACGGACTCATGGTGAGGCCTGTATTTACAAGAAAGTGAGTGGGAGCTCTGTAGCATTCCTGATATTATATGTACATGACATATTATTGATTGGGAATGATATAGAACTATTAAGCTGCGTTAAAGGTTATTTGAATAAGGCTTTTTCAATGAAAGACCTTGGTGAAGCAGCATACATTTTAGGCATCAAGATTTATAGAGATAGATCAAGACGCCTAATAGGCCTTTCACAGAGTACATACCTGGACAAGATTCTAAATAAGTTAAGAATGGATGAAAGAAAGAAAGGGTTCTTGCCTATGTTGCCATGTAAGGCCTTGAGTAAGACTCAAGGTCCGGCTACGGCAGATGAAAGAGAAAGGATGAGCAAGATCCCCTATGCCTCGGCAGTAGGCTCTATCATGTATGCCATGCTGTGTACTAGACCGGATATCGCACATGCTGTTAGTTTGACTAGCAGATATCAAAGTGATCGAGGAATGGAACACTGGACAGCGGTCAAGAATATCCTGAAGTACTTGAAAAGGACTAAGGATATGTTTCTTTGTTATGGCGGTGATCAAGAGATCGTTGTAACCAGTTACACCGATGCAAGTTGGAACACCGATCCTGATGACTCTAAGTCTCAGTCTGGGTACGTGTTTATATTGAATGGTGCGGCAGTAAGCTGGAGCAGTTCCAAGCAGTGCACGGTGGCGAAATCTTCAACAGAATCTGAATATATAGCGGCTTCGGAGGCTTCATCGGAAGCGGTGTGGATGAAGAGGTCCATTGTTGAGGTTGGTGTGGTTCCTAGTGCATTGGACCCGTTAGTCATTTATTGTGACAACACGGGTGCCATCGCCAATGCAAAGGAATCAAGGTCACACAAGAAGCTAAAGCATATCAAGCCGCGTTTTCATTCGATTCGCGAGTACATCGAAGATGGTGAAGTAGAGATTTGCAAAGTACACACAGATCTGAATGTTGCAGATCCGTTGACTAAAGCTCTCCCTAGGGCAAAGCATGACCAACACCAGAATGCGATGGGTGTTAGGTACCTTACAATGTAATCTAGATTATTGACTCTAGTGCAAGTGGGAGACTGTTGGAGATATGCCCAAGAGGCAATAATAAAGTGGTTATTATAATATCTTTGTGTTTATGATAAATGTTTGCATACCATGCTATAATTGTATTAACCAAAACATTGATACATCTGTGTTATGTAAACAACAAGGAGTCCCTAGTAAGCCTCTTGTATAACTAGCTTGTTGATTAATGGATGGTCATGGTTTCGTGATCATGAACATTGGATGTTATTAATAACAAGGTTATTTCATTGGTTGAATGATATAATGGACACACACCCAAATGAGCGTAGCATAAGATCAAGTCATTAAGTTGAATTTGCTATAAGCTTTTGATACATAGTTGCCTTAGTCCTTCGACCATGAGATCATGTAAATCACTTACACCGGAAGGGTACTTTGATTACATCAAACGCCATTGCGTAAATGGGTGGTTATAAAGATGGGATTAAGTATTCGGAAAGTGTGAGTTGAGGCATATGGATCAATAGTGGGATTTGTCCATCCTGATGACAGATAGATATACTCTGGGCCCTCTCGGTGGAATATCGTCTGATTAGCTTGCAAGCATATGATTGGATTATAAGAGATTACATACCACGGTACGAGTAAAGAGTACTTGTCGGTAACGAGGTTGAACGAGGTATGGAGATACCGATGATCAAACCACGGACAAGTAAAATATCGTGTGACAAAGGGAATTGGCATCGTATGTAAATGGTTCAATCGATCACTAAGTCATCGTTGAATATGTGGGAGCCATTATGGATCTCCAGATCCCGCTATTGGTTATTGCCCGGAGAGGAGTCTCTACCACTCCTCCGCTGAGCGCTGGAACGGGGAGAGGAAGGGGCTTCATCGACACCGTACGCGCGATCGAGTAAGGAAGTGCTGCCGGATTGCAGCACCGGAACGATCGTCTACACCAACAACGAGATTAATCTCGTAGGCTTTGGAATCTTCGAGGGTTAGTCTCATCTTCATCTCGTTGCTCCGATCTTGTAGATTAGATCTTGGGTGTTCCATAGATTAGATCTTGGATTTATTCGTCTTTGCGGTAGGAATTTTTTTGTTTTCTATGCAACGAACCCCATCAGCAAGGTGAAGGTCAACATACACCATGTACTTAATGCAGACGAGTTTTACACTTAGTTGAAACTTTTTTTTTGCAATGTTGATGGAACCCACAAACATACTAGGAGTTGGAAGCATCAGGACCTACGACCAAGTCGACCTATATTTCTACATGAAGTAACAACACCACGGCAGTTAGGTCAACCTTAAATATCATTAGGAGTCTGATTCTAAATCTGGCTCACTTGAATAAAAACCCAGAAGAAGGATAATATCAAGGTTCTAGTCCCATCAAGACATTTGTAAGTAGATTTTGACCAAAATCATACATAGATGAATATAGTGCAAGTGGAGAGGTCATTGTATTTTTTTATTATAATCCTTTAGAAAAAACTAACAAGAGCATATGAGATAGTGAAAACAATATAAGAAAATCACAAGCTACACTAAACATGTGTTCACAGAACAAGCAACACAACCCATTGTCCAAGGTCACTCAAATGTCAAAATTAAGCAATCAAAATGCCAGGTTTGCCACCGCCCAAGAAGATTTTCTAAATTTGTGTTGTAGTTCATGACTATGCAAAATCCCTACACATAATTCTATCCTACATTAGATGAAACAAGTATAACCATAATTGGCAGGAATGCACTGTTCGGACTACAACATGTAGTCGACCAGCGCCCCTCATAGTCCTTGTAGCTTTTCGGAAAAAAAACCCGCGCCACCATTACCATCTAGCTCAGGTCAGCATGCTAAGATGTGATTTTTCTGTGTACAACATAGTTGATGCGTATAGTTGGGGTTATGGCGCCAAATCGGGTTATGCCACGCCAATTGGGTTATATGTCACTGACATATGTCACCGACAGATCACTCGCTTAAGATGGGTCACTCTCACATAGAGACAACTGGTGCTTACGATATGATGAATGATAGCCGTTAGAGGTGGTGTTTTTTTTAAAGATAACCAATTTCTTTTTAACTAGAGCTTCCTGAATGATTTATAGGTGATTGTCATTAGAGAGATTCTGGTGGACAATCACCTATTTTCGGCCACAAATTATTAGGTACATGTGGGACCCCTGGCAACTAGGATGCCATGGACCTACGGTTGCTAGGCCCATAGTGGCCTCACCAAAACAATCACTCGGGGAGGCTACTCCCGAGTGAGGCTCCACAAGTTATAAACCCTCTTGGAGACATCAAGCTGGAGCGGAAGACATGCTCGGGGAGGAACTCCCTCGCGGAGGTTCCCGAGCCACCAGCCTCTCCAAGTCAGAGAGTCTCCCTTGAAGGCGATAAGATCAACTAAGGAGCTTTGGATTCCCCCTCACAAGGCCTGCAACAAGGACATGCAGAGTAGGATCCCAGGCTACAAGACAAGCAAGACTAGCATCGCACATGTCATGGCTGAGCTCAAAAGCTCCGTCCTGAGGAGGCGAGATTTCATTGCCTCTTTGGTGATTAAAGCGGGCTCGACGAGGACCAAAGGACCAAGACCCTGCCCTTGCCTCTTTAGTGCAAGGCTGGGTGGACGACACAAGCTGCCAGAGGAGGCGTCATTGACGACCTCAGCGTCTGCCATGGACCGGCACTTTAATCGGCCATGAACTATGTCCGTCCTGTAAAGGGTGGGGGAGTTTCCCACCCTCGGTTTGGAGATGTGGAAACCCTTCCCCCTCAAGATATTTTAGGGGAAGAGGAACAACTCCTCTATAAAAGGACTAGCCTTGCTAGCGTAGAGCGGGAAGATCCAGAGCGACCGCAAACCCTAGACATATGTACGGTCATCTTCTCCATTGTGACCTACAGTACATCCACCAAAGCAGGACGTAGGGGTTTTACCTCTCCGAGGACCCTGAACCTAGGTAACTGCCGTGTCTCTCTCTGCAGTGCCCGCCTCGGTAAGGTGACGACGTGATCTTGAGTTCCCTGTGTTCGAACCTCTCGGGTTCGGTGATACATGTGTTCCTTTGCGGACACGAATCTCCGGCAGTACATCTTTTACCAACTTTCGACGATTTTTTGTTTGTTCATGCATGATTGTATATTGCAAAGATTATGGCCAGTGATAATAGTGTTTTCCAGCAAGTGAATACGTGACTTAAGACCACAAATGTATATGGTTTCTCAAAATATGGACACGTCTAAATAAAATACACTATGCGGCTATGCGCTGATAGGATCAAAATGTCTATCGGGGAGCTACTACTAAGTGAGCGAATGCCCACAACAATGAATTAATGTCCACATGCTCCACATCAAAGTATCCATCAGATGGTTGTTGCAACATATCGTACTCAACATAATAGTGTTCCTATTCAAGAGTGTGAATAAGATGCAATGTGATCATAATACACAAATGATTCATCTTGCCTATCCATGGTCGAACAAGAAGTAGAGCCTTGTTGTTACTAGCCTACTAGCTAGGTTCACATGAGAATACATCACATAAACAATGTGCATGAGTTAATTGTGCACTTCGTCGAAACTTCTTTTGCAATGCCGATGATAGACAATAACATCATAGGACTTAGAAGCATCATCATCTTCGCACCAACTTGGGCAACTTGGTTTTGGATGTCCTCGAATTTTTAATATTGTTAGCCCATTTGTTCGGTATGGATGAGTGCTTAGCTTTGCTTGACATTTTTGAATAATCAACATAATATGGCAATATGCACCTATCAATGCAAAGATCGGGGACCCTCCACCGTTTCAAAGAAAAACCCTGTAATTATACAAAGTAATGACAAAGTGATTTCTAGATGAGAATGGATCTTCTTTGGGAATTATATATGAAGTAACAACGAGTATGCATAGTCTGGTGGAAACACAAGATCCCTGATCAGGAAATATCGATACATGCCTACGCCGTGCCCTTGTTAAAAGGTGGCAACTTGAAGCTTGGTTTTTAGGATGAAAATTTGACCGGTGATCATCGGTGCACGTACAATTGGACTCGTGATCGTCGGTGCATGTGCGACAATCCCTTCTTGAAGGATTGGCCTAGCACTTGCGTAATTTTCATTTCTTTCGGCCTTTTATCATAGGATTTGTGGTAACCTAGTGGAGTTATTATCATGAGGCATTCATCTCTCGGTGTTTTCTCGTATCTGGTCAACTTTGCTCAGTTTCGATGTCATGCCTTGCATGGATTTAGTAACATATGGTCATGTGCATCAAACAATGCAGAGATCAAGAGGGTTATCCTCCTTTTTGAAAAAATGGAATGCACTCATGAGCCTTTGAGAATTTCCTGAAATTGATTCTTAAATGGGCCAATGCCCGCCAATTTCTAACGGTTCACTCCTAAGATATCGTTCTGGATACTTGTCATGGATGTTGCTTAAGTTGTTTCATATTGTGCGTTACTTTCAAATGTCGATATCGAATTAATTGTATAGTTTAAAATTTATTAGCAGTGTTGGGTGATCTTTTACATCTGCTGTTATATAGACATCGAATGTCAAGATGTATGCACCAAAAAAATTGTTAGAATTTTCTAAAATTTATATGACGTTTAAAATGCGTTTGAAGAACCAGGAGCATATGCTCTCAGGTGCGAAAACGTCTGTCATGCCAAAGCCTATTAATTTCCAACGGTAAGCTAGTAAGACCCCACCGATGTTCCTTAAGTTGTTGCATGTTGTGTGTGTTAGAATATGTGTCGTGTACGTGTTATCATATGTAACCAACCCGAGATATAAGTGTTTGGACAGAGTTCTTACCTGTATCGGATCTGTTTAAGATCCTCTTCTTGTACGCGACGCCAGGGGAAATTCCTGGCCCATATAAACACGTACACGTGCCCGAGACAAAGGGAAACGCTTCCAAACAAATCTACCAAACTTACATGGTATCAGAGCTCCTCTTCTTCGACGAGATCTAGCGATCATGACGACGCCGGCGGCTTTGCCGAATCTATTTGCGTCGCAAGTCACCGAGAAGCTGACAGGGGAGAACTATCTCCTCTGGAAAGCCCAAGTGCTTCCAGCAATCCGCGGGGCTCGACTCATCGGGTACCTGGATGGATCGATCGCTGCACCTGAGGAAAAACTCCAAGGGAAGGAGAAGGACTCGTCTTCATCAGCTGAAAATCCAGCGTATGCTGACTGGATTGCGATGGACCAACACATCCTGTCATACTTGATCAACACCCTCTCCAAGGAGGTCCTGACCCAGGTTATCTCGAAAACCACGTCGCATGAAGCCTGGAGCGCGCTGGAGAACATGTTCTCGTCTCAGTCAAGATCGCGGATCAATAATCTGCAGATTCAGCTCGCCAAAGCCTCCAAGGGAAACATGACTATCGCCGCATACTTCGCCAAGATGACAAGGTTTGCCGATGAGCTCGCTGCAGCTGGGAAGCCGCTCGCTGAGGATGAAGTGGTGTCGTATATCCTGGCAGGACTAGAAGGCGACTACAACTCGCTGGTCGCCGCCATTGACGCACAGAAGGAGCAGATCACCCTGGATGATTTGTATGCGCGGATGTCTAATTATGACGCGCGCAATGCTCTGCTCGGAGAAGCAGGGATTACAGAAGGGTTCAAGTCTTCGGCAAACGCTGCAGCACGAGGACGCGTCAACTACAACTACTGTGGTGGACGCGGAGCACAGCGTGGAGGCCGTGGTGGTCGCAATGGCGGCTACGGGAATCGAGGAGGCCGCCACTTCAACAACAAAAATCGTGGTGGTCGCAATGGTGGGCGTGATCGACCCACATGCCAGATGTGGGAAACCTGGCCACGCTGCTACTGAATGTTGGCATCGGTATGAGGAAGACTATGAACCTGAAGAAAGGGTGGTTGGCTCCGCCAGCACATCCTCATATGGAATAGATACAAACTGGTACACCGATAGTGGAGCTACGGACCACATCACCGGAGAGCTTGAGAAGATGCCCGTCCGGGAAAAATACAGAGGACAAGAACAAGTGCACAATGCTAATGGAGCAGGTATGGAAATTAGTCATATTGGTCAATCATTTATTTCGCACTCCCCGTAAAAATCTGAAAGTTAAGAATATTTTGCATGTCCCTAGTACATAAAAGAATCTCCTTTCTGTTCATCGCCTCACTCTTGACAACAATATTTCATTGAGTTTCATCCATGGTTCTTTTTGATCAAGGATCAGGTCACGAAGAAAGTTTTGTTCAGAGGTAGATGTAGGCGTGGATTTTATCCCCTAGTTCCTCAAGATTGAAGATCAATTAAACAAGCTTTCAATGTCACCAAAATTCCCTCGTCAAGGTGGCATCGTCGTCTAGGGCATCCTTTTTTTTTCTATTGTTCAACGTGTGCTTAGGAGTAATAAGATTTCATCCTTAGATGATTCTAGTATAGATTCAGTTTGTGATTCATGTCAAAGAGCCAAAAGTCATCAATTGCCAAATCCTAGTTCTAGTAGTGTTTCAAAATTTCCCCTTGAGTTAATTTTCTCTGATGTATGGGGACCAGCTGCCACTTCTGTTGGCAGGTTTAGCTACTATGTAAGCTTTATTGATGATTTTAGCAAATATACATGGATCTATCTTATCAAAAAGAAGTCTGATGTTTTCCAAAATTTCCAAGCACTAGTTGAACGCCAGTTTGGGAGGAAAATTCTCTCCCTTCAATCTGACTGGGGTGGCGAGTATGAAAAACTAAATTCCTTTTTCAAAACTATTGGAATATCTCATCATGTGTCTTGTCCTCATGCTCATCAACAGAATGGTCAGCAGAACGCAAACATTGTCATATAGTAGAGATGGGTATAGCTCTCCTAGCAAATCCAGGGATGCCTCTAAAATTTTGGGATGAAGCTTTCCTTACAACAACTTATTTGATCAATTGACTCCCAAGTAAAACTATCAACTTTGACACACCCTATGAACGTCTCTTTCATACCAAACCTACCTATTCCTCCCTTCGTGTGTTTGGATGTGCATGTTGGCCTAATCTTCGACCTTATAATTCTCACAAGCTTGCTTTTCGCTCCACACAATGTGTGTTCTTAGGCTACAGTTCTCGCCATAAGGGTGTCAAATGCTTATAAGTCAAAACTGGTCGAGTCTATATCTCTAGGGATGTAGTATTTGATGAAACAGTTTTTCCGTTTCAATCTCTTCATCCTAATGCCGGTGCACTTCTTCGTAAAGAAATTCTGCTTCTTCCCTTATCTCTTCAACCTACCTCCGTCTTTGATCATGGGGATGTGAATAATGTTGATCAAAGGACTAATCCTGCTAATACTATTGCTAGTGATGGTGTGCAGAATTTTGCAGAAGAAAACGGTGAAAATCTGGCGCAAAACGGTGAAAATCCGGGCCAAAACAATGGTGAAGAAAGCGCTGGATCCGAGGTAGATCCGCCTGTCACACCTGGGCGTCAGACTGATGGATCCCCATGCAGATTTGCTCCGAGATCAATGCAGCTAGGCGGGTCAGGGTGCAGCGCCAGCAGCAGCGTCAGCGGGGGAATCTCCCGCACGTTCCACCAGCAGGAGCATGACACGTCGCAGACAAGCACGACTGTCTACTAGGAAAGCGACGTGCGATCTGCGGGCCAGGGGACAATTCGGCAGCGACAGACCCTAGCAGCATCGGATCTTCTGCACATGCAGATTCTGTGCAGTCTTCAGCAGAAAGTACAGGATCCTCTGCGGATCAAAATGCTGCAGCTACACGTATGACTACCAGGTTACAAAAAGGGATAAGTAATCCGAAAAAATTATTTCCTGGTATGATCAGATATGCTATGCTAACATCTACAGGTGAACCTGAAAGCTTAGATGATGCACTCAAAAGTGAAAAATGGAGGAATGCAATGGGAGAAGAATATGAAGCCTTGATGAAAAACAAAACGTGGCATTTGGTAGTAAAGGTAAAAATTTAATAGACTGCAAATGAGTCTATAGAATCAAGAAGAAAGCAGATGGTACTGTTGATAGGTATAAAGCTCGCCTAGTTGCGAAAGGCTTTAAGCAACGATATGGTATTGACTATGCAGACACTTTTAGTCCTGTAGTTAAAGCTGCTACTATTCGTTTGGTTTTATCTATTGTTGTTGCCAGAGGATAGAGCTTAAGACAGCTAGATGTACAGAACGCGTTTTTGCATGGTGTTCTGGAAGAAGAGTTATATATGAGGCAACCACCAGGATTTGAGGACAAGAGTGCACCTTCATATGTGCGCAAACTTGATAAGGCGTTATATGGTTTGAAACAAGCCCCCAGAGCATGGTATTCTCGTTTGAGCTCTAAGCTTCTTGATCTTGGTTTTGTGTCATCCAAATCTGATACATCACTGTTTATTTATAACAAGTCTGGTATAATCATCTATATGCTAGTCTATGTTGATGACATAATTGTCACTAGTTCCTCACAGAATGCAATTACAACATTATTGAAGGATTTGAGCTCACATTTTGCTCTTAAGGATCTTGGATATTTAAGCTTCTTTCTAGGGATAGAAGTGAATAAAATTAAAGAAGGAATAGTTTTGACACAACAAAAATATGCAACTGATTTGTTGGCTCGGGTTGGTATGAAAGGATGTAAGCCTTCACCGACTCCTCTCTCAACTACAGAAAAATTGTCTGCCTATGAAGGAGAACCTCTTGGATATGAGGATAGTACAAGGTATAGAAGTATTGTTGGAGGACTTCAATATTTAACACTTACCAGACCGGATATTGCTTTCTCTGTGAATAAAATTTGTCAGAATCTGCATGCACCTAGTACTGTTCATTGGACAACTGCTAAAAGGATTTTGAGATATATTCAGCATACCTCTAGCGTTGGTTTAGTCTTGAACAAAACATCATCTATGTTGGTGAGTGCATTTTCTGATGCAGACTGGGCTGGATGTCTCGATGACATACGATCAACAGGAGGATTTGCAATATTTTTGGGGTCTAATCTGATCTCATGGTGCGCAAAGAAGCAACCAACAGTGTCCAGATCAAGTACAGAAGCTGAATATAAGGCATTAGCAAATGCAACTGCAGAAGTTATCTGGGTTCAGTCATTGCTTGGTGACTTAGGTATTAAACAAAGAAAGATACCTTGTTTGTGGTGTGATAATCTTGGAGCAACTTATTTGTCTGCTAATCCAGTGTTTCATGCAAGAACAAAACATATAGAAATAGATTATCATTTTGTCAGAGAAAGAGTTGCCAACAGACAGTTGCAGATCAGATTTATTCATTCTGGAGATCAAGTTGCTGATGGATTCACAAAAGCATTGCCGACAAGAAGTTTAGAAGAGTTTAAATGTAATCTCAACTTAGCAAAGTTGTGATTAAGGGGGCTGTTAGAATATGTGTCGTGTACGTGTTATCATATGTAACCAACCCGAGATATAAGGGTTTGGACAGAGTTCTTACCTGTATCGGATCTGTTTAAGATCCTCTTCTTGTACGCCACGCCAGGGGCAATTCCTGGCCCATATAAACACGTACACGTGCCCGAGACAAAGGGCAATGCTTCCAAACAAATCTACCAAAATTACAGTGTGTGACTTTCTAATGTCGATACAAAATTAATTGTATAGTTTAAAGCTATTTTTTGCGGGTTATAGTTTAAAGCTTTATTAGTGGAGTTTAGTGTCTTTCCAGATCATAAGTACTCCCTCCATTCACAATTAGTTTGTGTTTTGGATTTAGTCAAAGTAAAATATTAACATTTATAATGTAAAATCTGTAGGATTAGAATCAGCATAAACTATATTTTCACACTGTATGCCTTCGTTATTATGGTTGTTCATAATTTTTTCCATATTTTTGTCAAACTTAAAAAAGTTCAACTTTGACTATATCAGAGGGAGTAATTAGATCCATCTAGCACTTGGGTATATCAGAGGGCGGTGGGAGCAACTTCTCGTTTGGCTTGCTCCCGTCCAGCACCAGCCATGCCATTCTCAGCCCCCACGTCGAATGCACCTCGAAATGACAATGCATGAACCATACACCTGCACACAGGCATACATACATAAATATCGACGAATTTGGTTCTTTGGGCTTGTGTTTCACGTGTAGATTGTATAATTATAACTATCGTTACTTGGGTTGTTGCAGAGGCTAGGTATAATTGGTATCTTTTGATATTAATATATTTCCTTTATCGAAAAATCGTTACCTGGGTTATCAGCAAGGAAGCGAATGGCCGCCCAACCGCCGGCTGGCACGCTTACGGTGTTCCGCTTGACGGGGTCAACGAGGTTGAACTTGGTTGGGTCGTTAGTCGGGTTATAGTTGCCGAACCCTTGCCCGACCACAAAGAAGTTGTAGCCATGAAGGTGCATGGGGTGGCTCTCGATCCCAATTACGCTCGTGTCCTGCATCACCAGCTCCACCGAGGTGTTGTACGGCAGCACGAGGAGCCTAGTCCCTGTGGCTAAGTTGGTGTTGTTCGGTGGCGTTCCTGTGTAGTTGAACGGCGAGAGCGGGATGGCCGGGAAGTCCGACTCGTAGACGCCTCTGGACTTGCCGGTGTAGTGCGACTGCAGGAGCGCCTTGGATGTTGGAAATAATCTAAACTAGTTAAGTTTGGGTTAATTTCCTGATAGTATATCGTGTTAGTTGAGTTCGTCTAGGACAATATATGTGTCCTGGTACTAGTAGGTCTAGCTGAGTTTGGTAAGTGCTCTACGTAGATGCAAGCCGAGTCTGTTTAGGACTTGAACTTGTCATCTACGTAGATTAGTTTAGTTCTAGTTCAGGCTGCATATGGTAAGTCAAAAGGCACCTGCTGTGTGCTCGTGGTATTGAGTTCATGTAGGTTTAGGAAGTCCAAATCGAGTAGAATTAGGACCAAGGTGTTTAGGTCGGTGGGTCTGTCCCTGGACGTGTATAAAAGCATGGGCAGGACGTGTAAGAAGTTGTACCGAGATATTGAGAAAATAAAGAAAAAGAACGGGCATGACACGTGCCCTTGGCGATAAGACTTTCTTGTTCGTGTGTTTGTGTAGTTTCATGTGATTGTTCCGTGGGCGATTCCCAACAATTGGTATCAGAGCGAGGTCGAAGATCTGAAGTTGTGCTTGCCCCGGGGAGGCGACCCTACTAGCGCCTCGGGGCGGGTGACCATCGCTCGGCGGAGCGGCCGGGTGGAGACGGTGACCAAGCTGTCGTCATTATGGCGGCGGGCGATCGTTGCTCAGCGGAGCGACACGGAAGGGACGACGGGGTGTTGTTGTCGGCGAGGCGGAGGTGGATGATCGTTGATGGGAGAGGTGGTGCCGAGGTGCGGTACGGGAGTCTCATCAAGATCGTCATCCAGAAGTTTTGTCAAGGTCGTCTTTGGAGGAGTTAGATGAGTCAAAGAGTCAAGTGTGTGCACGTCTGCACGTCGAGTCGGCGTCGAGTCTGTGAGTCGTCGTTGTGTCCAAGTGCTTATTTCTGTGAGGATCCGTTGCAGTTGAAGCGCGTCACGTTCGAGGAGTTGCCTGGGAGCAAGGATCGACGTGAGCGAAGACAAGGTGGCGAGGTGGCCATCTGCGTGTCTCGGTGAGAAGGTCAAGCTTGGCGTGTAGTGGGACAGTGACCAGTTAAATTAGTAACGACGTGAAGATTGATGGTGCGTCCAATCTTGCATGTTGCACGCGTAGATGCGACCGTGTGGGCTGGTAGTACGGATCATGCGTTGGAGTTGAGTCGACAAGCCGCGAATCTGCAGGGAGTCAAAACCAGAAAAAGTACGAGGAGATAACAAGTTTAGATTAGGGAGAGATTGTTGGAAATAATCTAAACTAGTTAAGTTTGGGTTAATTTCCTGATAGTATATCGTGTTAGTCGAGTTCGTCTAGGACAATATATGTGTCCTGGTACTAGTAGGTCTAGCTGAGTTTGGTAAGTGCTCTACGTAGATGCAAGCCGAGTCTGTTTAGGACTTGAACTTGTCATCTACGTAGATTAGTTTAGTTCTAGTTCAGGCTGCATATGGTAAGTCAAAAGGCACCTGCTGTGTGCTCGTGGTATTGAGTTCATGTAGGTTTAGGAAGTCCAAATCGAGTAGAATTAGGACCAAGGTGTTTAGGTCGGTGGGTCTGTCCCTGGACGTGTATAAAAGCATGGGCAGGACATGTAAGAAGTTGTACCGAGATATTGAGAAAATAAAGAAAAAGAACGGGCATGACACATGCCCTTGGCGATAAGACTTTCTTGTTCGTGTGTTTGTGTAGTTTCATGTGATTGTTCCGTGGGCGATTCCCAACAATGGAAGGGAGCACGAGGGAGACGTTGTTCACGGCGGCCGCGTACCTCGCGCCGTGGAGGCCCTGGCACGTCGTGTTCTTGGGGCACGGGAGCGTGCCCAGACCGATTGTGAAGAAGAACCGCCTGTCCACGAACTTCGGCACGGTCGCACGATACTGCGGCATGGCGAGGCTGCGGAGTCTGGTCGTGAAGCTGGTGACGAAGTCGGTGTCGTTGAAGAGCGGCAGGGTCGGCTTGAAGAGTGGCAAGTCTTTGTGAAAGGTTGATGCGGAAGGCGGCGAGCCGGCGGTTTGGTACTCGAGGATGCCGCTGACGGTGGTGTTGTCGAAGTAGGCGGGTGGTCGAACGACAGAGTAGGGCGCGACGGACATGTAGAAGCTAGCGCTGGGGTCGACCGGCTTGGCAGCGAGGAGGACGTTGGTGGTTTGGCCCGGGGAGATGACCAACGTCTCGACGGTGATCGGCTTGACGTAGACGGCATCGACCTCGACGACGGTGAGGGTGTGGTTGGCGACCGAGAAGAAGAGCTCGGCGTTGAGCGCTGCGTTGACGAGCCGCAGCAGGTACGTCTTCCCGGGCATCACCGTCAGCTTGAACGTGTCTTTGGCAGAGCAGTTGTAGAGCGGCCCAGGAAGGCCGTTAATGGTATATGCGTCGGAGATGTTCGGGGCTCCGCCCACTTTAAGCGCCTGGTTAATCACGTCATCCGTGTCCGCTGCCCACCACTCGCCAAAGATGATTGGGACCTCCTTGTGCGGTGCCGGGAACGGGTAGGGGACACCGAGCTTGGGAAGGATGACGATGGCGCCATAGACGGTGGAGCGGATCCATGAGATGTGCGCATGCCACCACAGCGTGCCGCGCTGCCCGGTGATGGTGAACGTACGTGTACACATACGTCTGACCCGTTTGGATCGGACACTGCGTGATGTACGCCGGCCCATCTGCCCAGCCCGTCCGCAGCTGCCGGATCCCGTGCCTGCCACATACAGTACTAGGAAAGCTAATGAGTATATAAATTCAGAAAAAAAAGAACACTTACTTCGATTCATAATAAATGTCGAATGATTTAAAGTTATACTGACTCACCAGTACTGTATTTATTATGTATTCGAGGGAGTAGTATATACTGCACTGCACAGTATATGAGTTATATAGGTCAGCGGAGCACGAGCGTACCAGTGAATTGTCATGTTGTGGGCGATGTTGTTGGTGACGCGGACGTGGACGCGGTCGCCTTCGTTCGCGATGATCTCCGGTCCCGGGAACTGCCCGTTCACCGTCGCGATGCTCTTCGTGCGGCACAGCCTCGTCATGTTCGCCATCTGCACCTGCACATCTCGATCCACAAGGGTTTTCAGCACCGATTGATCGATTAAGAATAGCGTGCGCGAGCGAAATTCTCGCTGCAGATTACCAAGAGAGGATGGAGACACATACATTGAAATCGTAGTGCCTGTTGATGCCCTGCGCTTGGATGATGAGCAGTGCCAGGGTTGCTGCCATGAGGACTAAGCATGGACCAAGACCGGACCATGAGATTGCGATCCTGCTCATGGTATCTTGAGCTCTGAAGCGAATGCGGAATAGAGCGACTATGTATTAGCCTCGATCGTATGCTGCGAGATGATGCGACTATGTATATGTATATCTCCCGATCGTGTAAGTCTGGCGTGCGGACCCGCGCATGAGTTCTGCTTTGCTGAGGCCATCTATATCTACCATGTTTGTCTGGTCTAATGCGGGGCCTGCGCTCGCTGTCCGGTTGTACCAAATCTGATCGTGGAGATGGAGCATCATTTAATTATTACGAGTGATTTCTTTTCGGTGGGTTGATATAAGGGTCTGAGAAATAAAGATAAGATTGAATGATATGTTTTGTGGAAATACTTTTGTACAATGTGTGTGGATGTTTTTGTCACTGTCCGTTGTGTTTTGAGATTCAGATAAAAGATGAGAAAGAAAGGAATCTTTCCATCTACCATGGCGAACACGAATCTCGAGAAATAAATGATGGTGACGGAAACACCCACACTCATGCATGCAAGTACAAAATCCACTATTTTTTGGCTTCAAGAAAAAAAGATATAATTGAATGGACATGAAATTAATTTCAAAATATGAGATACAGAACCATATACCCCCTCACATTTTCAAACTTTAGCCAAATCTATATCTCTTATAAAGCAAAACCCCATTAAAAGGCCATTTAAGTTGTCTATCTCAACATGCAAGCTATCCACATCATCCATTCTATTAGCCATCCAATTGTCCATGTCATCCTCCATTAACATTCATTAATACTCTACATGCAAGTAAGATCATCTATTTTTTAAGCCATCCAATTATCCACATCATCAACTTTTAGCCGCCAACTACATAACCATTAAAAGTCAATTTTTTTAAGTTAGCCTCTTGAATATTTACGCATCATGCATGTTCCTATAAATAATATCCTATTCCAATCAACTTATATCCTTTTATTTTTTACAAAATAGAGTTATCGGAGAAATTCCCGCTGCAACGCGCGAGGTATCCTTCTAGTATATATCAAAGAAAATGTCAACTACTATATGTTGGAGATATGCCCGAGAGGCAATAATAAAATAGTTATTGTTATATCTTAGTGTTCATGATAAATGTTTACACTCCATGCTATAATTGTATTAACCGGAAACATTAATACATGTGTGTTGTGTAAACAACCAGAGTCCCTAGTAAGCCTCTCATTTAACTAGCTTGTTGATTAATAGAAGATCATGGTTTCCTGATCATGAACATCGGATGTTATTAATAACAAGATCATATCATTAGGTGAATGATGTTATGGACACACCCATAGTAAGCGTAGCATGAGATCAAGTCATTAAGTTCAACTTGCTATAAGCTTTCGATACATAGTTACCTGAGTTCTTCGACCATGAGATCATGTAAATCACTTACACCGGAAGGATGCTTTGATTACATCAAACGCCATTGCGTAAATGGGTGGTTATAAAGATGGGATTAAATATTCCGAAAGTGCGAGTTGAGGAATATGGATCAAGAATGGGATTTGTCCGTCCCGATGATGGATAGATATACTCTGGACCCTCTCGGTGGAATATCGTCTGCATGTGACTAGGTCACAAGAGATGACATACCACGGTACGAGTAAACGGTACTTGTCGGAAACGAGGTTGGACTAGGTTTGGAGATACCGATGATCGAACCTCGGACAAGTAAAATATCGCGTGACAAAGGGAACCGGTATCGTATGTAAATGGTCCAATCAATCACTAAGTTATCGTTGAATGTGTGGGAGCCATTATGGATCTCCAGGTCCCGCTATTGGTTATTGGTCGGAGAGGAGTCTCGATCATGTCCGCATAGTTCACGAACCGTAGGATGACGCGCTTAAGGTTCGATGTCGCATAAGTAGATTCGGAATATGAGATGGAGACCGAAGTTTGTTCGGAGTCTCGGATGTGATCCAGGACATCGCGAGGAGGTCCGGAGTGGTCCGGAGAATAAGATTCATATAAGGGAAGTTGATTTCTAGGTTTCGGAAAAGTTCGGGATTTTTCCGGTAGAAGACCGGGAAGGTTCTAGAAGGTTCCGGGGGTCCCACCAGTGGGCCCACAACCCTAGGAGGCCTAGCATGGGCCGATGGGATGCACCCTAGCCTAATGGGTCAGGGGCACATGCCCCTCAAGGTCCAAGTCGGCCAGCCCACTAGGGTTCCCCAAAATCCTAGGGGGGTCAACTTGGGGGGAAGAAAACTTCCCCCCTCCTTGGCCGCCGGCCCTAGATGGATCTAGGGTGTTGGGGGGCCACCCAAACCGACCCTCCCCCCTATATAAAGAGGGGAGGGGCAGGGGGCGCACACCCTTGAAACCCCTTGACCTCTGGCCGCCTCTCTCTCCCACCGATAGTCTGCTCCGGCTTAGGCGAAAGCCCTGCAGCTTTTCTCCTCCACCACCACCACCACGCCGTCGTGCTGCTGGGATTCTGAGGGGATCTACCATACATCCGCTGCCTGCTGGAACGGGAAGAGGACGGACTTCCTCGACACCGTACGCACGATCGAGTACGGAAGTGATGCCGGATTGCAGCACAGGACGATCGACTACATCAACAACGAGATCTAATCTCGTAGGCTTTGGAATCTTCGAGGGTTAGTCTCACATACATCTCATTGCTTCGATCTTGGTAGATTAGATCTTGCTTCTTCCTAGATTGGATCTTGGTTTTTGTTCATGTTCACGGTAGAAATTTTTTGTTTTCCATGCAACGAACCCATCACTATAATATTAAATAAATATACTATGAAAACATATCTTCTGAAGAATCTATTGATATTGATCTGGTATTCAAGATCTTCATATTGTGCTATATATTCTTACTTCATGGTTGGGTCACATTAAACAGTGATAGTTGCCTTCTTCTCATGTTACTTCCTCTCATTTACTTACTCCACGGCAAAATGTATGATGTATTTGAAATATATGCATTTTTTCATGGTGAAACTATGACCATTATTTTTATATTAAACTTTCTGTTAGAAATAAAGATAAAAAATAAAACAATTTTTATCGTGATTCCTTCACATGTGAAATGTAGATGTCTCCTAGACGGGGGTGGGGGTGGAGCTGAATAGGTGATTTAAAGAAATTACGGCTTTGGATTTAATAAATGAAAAAAATAAAACTATGTGCACCGATAACTTATGCTTAACAAGATATAAACAATTGTGTGATAGTAAGATATATAACTCCAAGCATGAAGGATATCACAATGTATACACATAAGTAAATAGGTCGGTACGCAAATTATAGGAGCACCCGGAGACGACGATTTATACCGGATTTCACTAGTACCCGGAGACAAGGTAGATGTGTACTATATATTTATATCATTATTTATTCATAATTTTTACACTTACACTTTTGTAAATTAGTCCACTAGTACGCCTCAAGATTCTAGTTCACACTATATGACCACCACAAGACCAATAATTTCTTTCGAGAAAAAAGGTAGACACATCACAATTATAATGAGGCAATGGTCTTCGTTGGGGTTGCCATTTCTACTAGAGAGTATAATCATAAAAATAAATTCCCCACATAAATATAGGTGCAACTATCACCCCCACCACATCAGGAGAAGAAAGAGCATGCAACCTCAAAACATCAGGGTGAGAGTAATTAAGTACAGTTGCTCTTCAAACATATAATGGGTACCTACTTCATTGATGGAGTGGATGATCACATCACAACATGTCCTTGCACGCTCTATTCAAGCGTGAGAATAGAGGTAATGTAGGATCCTAATTATCTAAGAAGCCATCTTTCATCCTGATGTCCAGCAAGGAGCGAAGTTCGGACATTGCAACGCTCAAATCAGCATACACCACGTACACAGTTTGCACTTATTTTGAACTTCTTTTGAAATGACTATGAACCCCACAGAACATACTAGGATTTGGAAGTATCAAGATCCGCGACCTCGTTGACCAAGATTTCTGCATGAAGTATAACACCATGACAGTTTCGCCAAGATTAAATGCAGTTCGTAGTGTTATCATAAACTCGCACACTTGGCCAGATGAGTAGTTCTACATGCCAGCTTCAAAGTTCTAATATATTCTTTGTATTCATTTAAGACGTTGGTAAGTAGGCATTTAGGTGATGATCAATTCTATTTTTTTATTTTAACAATAGCAATAGATAGAGGAATATATTGCAAGTGTGAGGGTTGATTCCATCATTTTGATTGTCCTTCTGCATAAGAAAACTAGCATAAGCAAATGAGACCACTAAACAATATCTGACAATGATAAGCTGCACTAAACATGTTCTCACAGGGACAATTAACAAAAGCAGGGGTTGGAGGTTACTCCAACATCAAATTTTGGATACCAAAATGGTGGGTTGTATCATCTCCAATAAGCCTAGCACGCCGAATATGTGTTGATAGTTCATCATGATTGTGCAAAAATGCTATCTAATTCTCTTCAACTGTAGACGAAACAGGTATAACGTACTTGGAAAGGATACAAGACTCCAACTAGAGTCTATAGTTGATCACCGCCCCTCACAATCCTTGAAGCTTTTTGCCAAAAGAAACATATCCGAACCACCATTACCATCTGCTCAAGTCAACATGCCATTATGTGAATTTGTTGTGTACAACTTAGAGCATCTCCACTCGTCCCCCCGAACAGGCCCCCGGCGAGCGTTTTTTCCATCCGGACGGCGTAATTCGGCCCAGTCGCGCCCCCGGTTCCTCGTTTTCGTCCGGATTTGGGCCTAAATTCATCCGGCGATCCCACGACATCCCCGGCCCCCCGGGGAGCTCTCGGGGACTCCGGACGAAACGAAAGCGCGCGAAACGGCGAGGAAACTTCCCGCGCGTCTGGTGGCCCCAACTTGTCGGCGAGAGAAACCGATCGTCGTCCTCATCGCATCGTCTTCCGCGCGCTGTAAAGGCCTGCCGCCGGTCTGCATTCGCCGGCCACGCGGCGAGTTAATGTCGTCGTCTTCCGCGCACGCATCGTCTTCCGCGCGCACTAAAGGCTGCCGCCGGTCAGCTCGCCGCGGACGCGTCGCAATCCACGCGGCATTTAATCCCCGCGCCAGCCACGCCTATATACGCCGGTCCACTCGCCGCGAAGCGTACCCCGTGCTCCACTCTCCCTCCACTCTCCCTCTACTCTCAAGATGGCGTTCTACGACGACGACGGCGCAGCCAACAACGGCTTCCCCCGCCGGTCGCTCCACGCGTGGGAGGGGCACCTCCTCCACCAGGCGGGGTACCCCTGCCCGCCGGACACGAGGCCTCCCGGAGGCGGCTGGCGGCTAAGTGCTGGCGGCGTTCCAATCCCGCCGCCGCCGCGGGGCCATGCCCTCGACGTCGCCATCGAGGAGGCGAGGATGACGATGACCGACGAGGAGCGCGCCGACCCGCGCCACCACCCCGAGAACTACACGCGGTGGAACTCCTACTTCCTCCAGCGGTGGGAGCGGGAGCTGGCGGCCTACGACGGCCCGCCGCCTCCGCCTGCGCGCAACAACGCCGCGGGCCGCCGACGGTGGTGGAGCGCGCCGGAAAGGACGTTGGCGAACGTCATCGCGCACATCGAGGGCGGCAACTTCCCGGTGCTCACGATGCCCCCTCTATCGGCATCGAGGGCATCGGCGAGCCGCCGTCGGGGAAGCGTCTGGCAGCCACGGCGCATGGCTGCCAGCTCGTCGTCTTCCGGATCGGCGTCAAGGTCATCCTTGGCACCGGTAAAGAGGGAGGAGGCGACGTCGCCTTCGACGCCGGTGCGCGTCAAGAAGGAGCCGGCGTCTCCGCCGGCGACCAGAGGGCGCAGCAGCGGCGCCCTCGTCATCCGAGAACAGCCTTCCGCGCCGCAGAGCGGCCGGAAGAAGACGAAGAAAGAGGCCGCCGCAAGCCAGCTCGCCGAGGAGGAGGCGAAGCGCGGAGGACGCCGCGATGGCGGAGGCGATCGCCAGGTCGCTGCACGACATGGAGGAGGAGAAGCGCGCGGACGACGCCGCACTGGACTGGGCCAGGCGCGACTGGGAGCGCGAGGAGGCGGAGCAGCAGCGGCGGCTGCTGGACCTGGCCGCCGCACGCCAACTCGCCGCCCGCGCCGCTCCAACCGCCAACGACGATGTCGCGCGGTACCGCCGTCCTGCGACACCTCCATCCGGCGTCGCTGTCCCCGTCGTCGACCTCGAGTCCTCCGACGACGACTGGTACAAGCCATCCCCGGGGTGGGGAGACGCCGGCCAGGGCAGCAGCAGCCAGGCCGCGCAGCCGAAGGCCAACGACGACGGCTCCGACGACGACGGCGGCGACTACACGGTGTTCTACCGCCATTTCGGCATGTAGAGCGCCGTGTTTTAAAATTAGCGTTTGAATTCCCCTAGCCGAATTCGAAATATAGTCGAATTCGGCCTCTATGTATGAACTCCTCCCGTAATGTAATAAATATCATTAAATTTAGTCTATATTCACCCGTTTTTAGCCGTAGTTTGTCAAGTTTCCGTTTTTTAAATTCGCATCGTCGACTTCGCCTGGGCACGCGGCTGGGAAACTACTACTCCCCACGCCAAATCTTCCTCCAATCCGGACGAAAATTTCGCCGGATTTGGGCGTGGGGAGCGCCAACGAGTGGGGATGCTCTTAGGCCTCGTTCGATTGATCTGTGGGAGGCTGGGATTGATCTGGATTGCTGCCTGATCCTGGAATACCTGTCCGGCAAAGTATTATTTCAAGTCCATTAAAGTTGTGATCTTCGTTTGCTCTCAGCGGGATTATTCGTCCAACAAATCATGTCGATCTTCTACTAACTCAATCTAGAATAAATTCATGCCCACTTGACCTCCGAACGTTTTTCCATGACACGAGTAAGAGAATGAGCAAAGGAGCGCAAAAACGGCAGAATCGGACTAATAGGGGTTAACCGAATCACTAAAAATGTAGAAGAGAGTATGTGAAGATATTAATAGATGTTAGTGGGGTTGGGTGTATAGATGGGATCAACCAAATCCATGATTGGATCAAATACATGTCTGGATTCAATCCCCAACAAATCGAACGAGCCCCTAGATGTACCTTTACTCTTATAGATGGGGGTTGGCGACACATAGATCAACACAAGTTGAAGATACACCATTGAAATCATCTAGTCTGTTTAATCATCCCTCAACATCTCCCCTTCAACGTCTAACCATCATACACCGTCTGATGGCTTCTTATTGTACGCTCCCTGCTCCCTAGCACAAAGTGTGGGTCAAATTAAATAATTGCTTTACTGATCCATTAACATTCTATCAAGTCAGTAGTTAATTTTCGGTATTTCCTCACGTTGGATCTAATTTTAACGTGACACATACGCCTAGTTTCTCTCCGCCATCGCCGAATCCTCTTGTATGTATGTGCTATAATCCCTAAACAGTTGCTTCCCGCTCCGCCTCTTTTGTCCCATAATTCATTCTCATCCCACCACACATGCAAAAACATCGCCTTGCACTCTCATTTGATGTCTACACCCGCGTTGCCCATGTTGCTGGAAGATCATGATAAATCTAGGGCCAAAAAAGTGAATTTGGTGAATCCAATTCGAGTTAGAAACCTCTTTTGTGGAAGATTAATTTTTTTTGCTTAGTGCATCAGCTGAGGTGGTTGCGCGTGTCCTTGTCTTCCAACTATCAAGAATATATTTCTTGGCACGTTGTTTAATTCTTATCTTTTGCCATTTTTTTGTGTGAATATGATCTTGGATTTACAAACTACCACGAGGAAATATTTTCCAATACTTCTTGTCCTTGGACAATAGGTAATCAATTATGAGGTAGAAATTTATTGATCATCTTTACATTGGCATTTTATTTTTCTTTTCTTATTTCTTGCCATAAGATTGTTTTGTTTTGACTCCCATGTGTCCTCCTAGAATCTTATGGACCCCTTTGAGTTACTTGAACTTAATTTTTATTTTAATAAATAGATCTAGAGTAATGATCCCACTTTTGTGCATTTCTTATTCAAGTGCAAAATCCTAAATAATGTGCAAATCTTAGGGAATCACTTCTATATTTGTTAGAAAAAACTTTTGACGTTTCTATCATCGCATCTCTTGTTTCAAGCATTTGTGTTGGGAAGACAAATCTTTTATTTTTGGTACTTTGTTCCATCAAAAGTGTGGAGGGTTTGGGTTATTTGTTGGAACCTTGCTCTGTCTATAGTTGATTATCTCATTCCTTGATATTTGATTTACCTTCTTATAATGAGATAAGTCTTCTAGAATGTTTCTTCTATTTATTATTTTTTCTCATTGGTTTTATTTTGTTCTTTTGTCGAACTTGGGAATCAATCTTCTACTAATTGATTATTTGATATAATTTGTACAACCTTTATCGTGTCACACCATTGTGTACCTTATTGGTTTATTTGATATTTTCCAAAATTTATCTCCTTTTGGTTCTTGAAAGTCTTGTCCATGCATATCTGATATATGTATATATTATGGCATTGTTTGCTTTATTTGTTCCAATATATAGGATAAACTCGAACAAATCCTAAATCATCTAAGATGTGCATGAAATTTCATTTCATATCTATATGCCTATATTTATGTGGAGTTTGTCCTATATGTAGCCTCTAACTATTTTAGACCCAATTAGTTTAGGGACCATCTTGTACTTGAACTTTGTTTAGGTAAATGGGAGATACATTGGATGTTTGTCTCATTCATAAGGAAGAAGTGGTGACTAAATGATAACTGGAGACAAGATATGATGGTTTATGAAATCTCATCTACTACATCACACCAATGATATCTCGGTAACAAGTATCTTTTCGTGCCTTCTTTTCTTGTATCCAACATTGTGGTTGCATCTTGGAATGAAACTCTTTATTTGCAAATGGTGTTGTTTTGCAAAGGTCTTAATGAAACCTCCTTATTACAAATGTGAGTAAATTGATATGAGTGCATATTTTGGGAAGTACATAAAATCATGTTCATGATTATCCCATTCCAAATATTCCTATCTAGCAATTTTATTACATATCATTTCCTCAAGTTTCTCACATGTGAAATATTGATGAAAGTTCAAATTTAGTTCTTTCTTTTGGTATCCTTTTTGCTATGATACTTATTTCCTTTCTCAAAGCATCCCAACTATCTTCATTATCTTGTCGATATTTCTGATGTCTTTGATGTGTTTGTCGTTTAAGTTCATTAATGTAAAATAACATAAAATTGAGCCTTTGGCCATGCTATCAATCATGGATATCATATTCTAATATTTAATATCTATTTTGTGTGTACATGTTTCGTTGTGGATAAATTTCTTCGTGATGCATCTGCTTAGAAACGTATACACACGAGAGAGGATACTTTATTAGTTGATATCATATTTGATATTTTTTGTTGTATGATTGAGGTAAGCAATATCATTCATTGAATATTATGTTTATGCTCAATGCTCGTATTAGTCTTATATAATATGATGTGCCATGCCTCTCACACATTCCTTTCGCTGATTATTTTAATATGCCGTCTCTTACTTATTTCTCAACCATTTGTTGGTACGTACTAGTGTTTACCTTAATTTCTTATCTATGATCTCGTGCAATTGTTTGTGTTTTAAATGATATTTAGGGAGTGAGGATTTCATGTCGTGCATAGTGTATTCAAATGCAACATTCTAATATGTGAATGTACCTTGGAGAGCTCCTTCATTTTATTTAAAGCACCATTTTGCGGTTATCATAGTATTTGATTTCACTTGGTATCTCTTTTTTTCAATGATATTATTGTGGGAGTTATGATTCCATGTTTTTGCACCTCATACTCCAATGCACATTGTCTTTTTTTTGTACAAACATTGGGGGAGCATCCTCATATAACTTAGAGCACTTTTCTTGATCTTATCACAATATCTTTCTTCCATTTAGTTTGTTACTTCATTTGATTGCTTGCTTCATTTTTTAAACCTTCTTCACCTTGTTATCTTTTTGCAATATTTTATTCTCAATATAGTTTGATTAACTTCAAGTATTTTTCATTGGATACATGCATTTGATTTCACTCACATTATGAGAAATGCACACCTTTTGGAGGAACTCTCACCATATTTTACTCCTAAATTTTTCCGCCTATTTAGGCAATTGGTGCCAATGGGGGAGATGTTTTGAGGGTTTAAGGGAATTTGGTTTTCTTGTTTTCCTTTATGCTTAAGCATTTGACTTTCTTTCTTTGCATTTTTTTGCCTTGCATGGATTAATATTTAGAGGAAACTCCACTATGCTTGGATTCCCAATATATGCAATGAAATTCAAGTTCATTCACCTATGTATATATTAGGGTGGTGATGAGGACATCCCTACCGAACCACTACCTCCATCATTGCAAGATGAAGAAGATGTTGCTGTGAAGGTTAAGTCCAATGACGTCAGAATTGGACCTATGACAAGACCTTGTGCGAAGCTACTAAAACAACATGTGAACTTGTTCATAAACGATACTTGTTGATTGATGATAATTTTATACTACCTAAATCCTTTGATTTGTGTATGATCAGGTACGAGGATAAAGGAAGCATCACACGAGGAGGAGGAGAATAGCTGGACATGGTGCTGGATATGAAGATACCTCATGGACGCGCGAAGCATGCGCGAGGGAGGAAGACGAAGTCCAGGCCGGCGCTACGCCCGGCGCGACCGGCCGCCACGACGGCCGGCCCGGCCCCACGCCCGGTCCAACCGGCTCCCATGCCGGATGAGCCGGCACCCACCGGCTCCTGCGCCGGTGCCAACCGGGCGGGTGTACTGAGCGTCCGCCCCTTGGCCCAGTCACTGCCCGGTCCCTAGCCCGGTCCAAACCGGACAGGCCGGTCCCTGGCCCGATCGACCGGCCCCCAGGCCGGCCGTGGCCGAGTCAGTCTCGACCAGATCCCGATCTGGGTCGGTTATTATTGTATTTTATCGACTTCTGGTCGTCCTGAACACCTATAAAAGTGCCCAGGACGCCCCCATAATAGCTTTAGATCACGTTTAAGATAAATCCTAGTTCATAGTTGATTGCTTTGCAACTCTATTGAATCTATACACCAATTCGCATCGATCTGGTGTTTTGCTACTGAAAGTTTTGTGTGATCTACTGTTCCATTGGGAATTAGAAGGTTGCAATTTACCGCTTCGTGGTCGGCGGCTACGTGCGGAAGTGTGTGGAGTTGCGAATATCTTGCAGGGTTGAGAGCTGTTGCATTGGCGATAGGGATCGATCGAGAGACTCGGCAGCGTCATACAAGTTATTATCCACTTCATCATCGTGTATCTCCGCTGTGTTCATCGTGTGTTCATCACCATCCACCGTAGCTTACTGAGAAGATCGGGCAACCCCTTATCAGGTGGGGTCTACATATTTATCCAGTTTCGCTCTTCAAATTCCTTATATAAACCCTCTCAAAGAGATTGTCATCGGTGACCAAAATGGGGGAGATTGAAAGCGCATGGAGCATCCATGTGTGTTTTTTAAATTAATGACAATCCCTATGCATTAATGTTTGCATTGAGCTATATTTGTAGGATTTGTCCATAGAAAATGCTTGAATCATATGTTGGCTTGAAAGAAGAATAAAGTAAATAAGGTCATGCGATAAACAAGATACTCATGGAGTGATCCCAAGGATGATCTTATGAGAGCTGACCCTATTGGAAGTATGTCTTGAATAAGAAGATGGAATATGCTCTCATGTTTATATTCAAGGCATCAACACTAGGAATAAAGAAGAAACTAAGTGAAAGTTCAAGATGACCTATCTAGAAGAGATATATGCTTTAATATTTCCATGCATATGACGATCATGGGTATGTTAAGATATTACCAAATAAGAATCTATCCCATAGTGGAGTATGTAGGTGTAATTCGCAAGACTTCGCAAAGCAATTGCAATGAAGAAAGATGTTCCAACTCGAAGCGGTCAAGATCTTCATCATCTATATCAAGTGTAATATGCATGCTTAAGTTTTGTTCTTGATAGTTCCTTTCTTACCGGTCTCATGGTGTAGTATGGAGGCAAGTTTATAGGATAGATTGTCGTATTATCAAGAGGGTGTCTCCAGTGAGTAACTTAGTTGTATCATTCGGAGAGAGCTCAAACCTTTACATCCTTGGCATCATCTTTCTTGGTTTTTACCAACATGAGTATTTAGATATTTTGTTAATCTCCATGACAAGCTCAAGTTCATAGAAAACATATTTCATATGAATTATCCACTACATTTTATATTGGAAATTTTACCGGTTTGTCTTTTTTATATAGGTCAAACCTTTTACCATTTATTTCTATCCTCCCTATCTATACTATGTTTGTTCTCTACATGATATTGTATAACTTGTTGCTACCTTCCGAAAAAGTCCAAGATCACCAAAATCAGAGTCTGGATAATATTTCTATCCTCCCTATCTCAAGTTATGGTTGTTCCGGTTTCAGGTATTTTTGGATTTTTGAGGGTTGGAGACTCTTGTCTGAATACTGCTTTCTCTATTTCGAAGCCTGCCTTGCTCCATATATGGGGGTTGGATTCTCCAGACCTCTAGGCCAGATCCTTCGGTCTTAGATGGTTGTAACGGTCAATTTTCGTGTGTCTGGGGGGGCGGGGGGCTATAAAAGACTCCCCTTCTTCCCCATGGCTGGTGGCTTATTTTCTATCCTCTCTCCTCCATTGTTGACCGTGTGTAGATTGCCCTAGATCACCATTCCTCCTATGTTTCTTGAATATTTTCGAGAGAAAATTGAGAGGATATCTAGTCTATATTGTAGGGATTCGTTGCATAGAAAACAAAAAAATTCTTACCGCGAGAACGCAATCCAAGCCAAGATGCAATCTAGAAGACGGGAGCAACGAGGGGATGAACGAGACTAACCCTTGAAGATTTCCAAAGCCTACAAGAGGAGGCTCTTGTTGCTGCGGTAGACGATCACTTGCCGCTTTCAAAAGCGTGTAGAAGATCTTGACGGTGCCACAATCGGGCAGCACCTCCGTACTCGGTCACACGTTCGGTGTTGATGAAGATGACGTCCTTCTCCCCGTTCCAGCGGGCAGCGGAAGTAGTAGCTCCTCCTTGAATCCCGGCAGCACGACGACGTGGTGGCGGTGTCGATGGAGATCTCCGGCGGAGCTTCGCTAAGCGGTTGCGGGAGAGGTGGAGGAGGAGGGGGCGGCTAGGGTTTGGGGAGAGGGGGTGGCCAGCCACTATGAGGGGTGCGGCCAGCTATGGCTTTGGTGTAGTCAGCCCCCTCCCCTTGCTCCTCATTATATAGGTGGAACCCCCAAGTGTTGGACTACAAGTCTTCGAATAAGACCCCAACCCAAAACCTTCCATGTGTAGGGAAACCTACCCAAGGTGGGATTCCCACCTCAAGTGGGACTCCCACCCTTCCATGAGGGGGGGTGGCCGGCCACCCTTGGTGGAGTCCACCTGGGACTCCACCCCCTAGGGTTGGCCGGCCATGCTAGATGGAGTCCCTCCGGGACTCCGCCTTCCATAGTGATTTCCTCCGGACTTTTCTAGAACCTTCCATAAATACACCGGATCATTTTCAAACTTATAAAATGACCTCCTATATATGAATCTTATTCTCCGGACCATTCCGGAACTCCTCGTGATGTCCGGGATCCCATCCGAGACTCCGAACAAAACTTCAAACTCCATTCCATATTCAATATCTACTAATACGACATCAAACCTTAAGTGTGTCACCCTACGGTTCGCGAACTATGTAGACATGGTTGAGACTTCTCTCCGACCAATAACCAATAGCGGGATCTGGAGATCCATAATGGCTCCCACATATTCAACGATGACTTAGTGATCGAATGAACCATTCACATACAATACCGATTCCCTTTGTCTCGCGATATTTTACTTGTCCGAGGTTTGATCATCGGTATCTCTCTATACCTTGTTCAACCTCGTCTCCTGACAAGTACTCTTTACTCGTACTGTGGTATGTGGTCTCTTATGAACCATTCATATGCTTGCAAGCTATTTAGACGACATTCCACCGAGAGGGCCCAGAGTATATCTATCCGTCATTGGGATGGACAAATCCCACTGTTGATCCATATGCCTCAACTCATACTTTCCGGATACTTAATCCCACCTTTATAACCACCCATTTACGCAGTGGTGTTTGATGTAATCAAAGTACCTTTCCGGTATAAGTGATTTACATGATCTCATGGTCGAAAGGACTAGGTAACTATGTATCGAAAGCTTATAGCAAATAACTTAATGACGTGATCTTATGCTACGCTTAATTGGGTGTGTCCATTACATCATTCATATAATGATATAACCTTGTTATTAATAACATCCAATGTTCATGATCATGAAACTATGATCATCTATTAATCAACAAGCTAGTTAAGAGGCTTACTAGGGACTCATAGTTGTTTACATAACACACATGTATCAATGTTTTGGTTAATACAATTATAGCATGGTATATAAACATTTATCATAAACACAAAGATATATAATAACCACTTTTATTATTGCCTCTTGGGCATATCTCCAACAGTCTCCCACTTGCACTAGAGTCAATAATCTAGATTACATTGTAAGGTACCTAAAACCCATGGCATTCTGGTGTTGGTCATGCTTTGCCCTAGGGAGAGCTTTAGTCAACGGATCTGCTACATTCAGATCAGTGTGTACTTTGCAAATCTTTACTTCTCCATCTTCGATGTACTCGCGAATCAAACGATAACGCAGCTTGATATGCTTCAGTCTCTTGTGTGACCTTGGTTCTTGTGCATTGGCGATGGCACCCATGTTGTCACAGTAGATGACTAGTGGGTCCAATGCACTAGGAACCACACCGAGCTCTACAATGAACCTCTTCATCCATACCTCTTCTGATGAAGCCTCTGAAGCCGCTATGTACTCCGATTCTGTTGAAGACTTCGCCACCGTGCACTGCTTCGAGCTTGCCCAGCTTACTGCAGGACCATTCAATATAAACACGTACCCAGACTGAGACTTAGAGTCATCAGGATCAGTGTTCCAACTTGCATCGGTGTAACTGGTTACAACGAGCTCTTGGTCACCTCCATAAAAAAGAAACATATCCTTAGTTCTTTTCAAGTACTTCAGGATATTCTTGACCGCTGTCCAGTGTTCCATTCCTGGATCACTTTGATATCTGCTAGTCAAACTAACAGCATGTGCTATATCCGGTCTAGTACATAGCATGGCATACATGATAGAGCCTACTGCCGAGGCATAGGGGATCTGACTCATCCTTTCTCTTTCTTCTGCCGTAGCCGGACCTTGAGTCTTACTCAAGACCTTACCTGGTAACATAGGTAAGAATCCTTTCTTACTTTCGTCCATTCTAAACTTCTTTAGAATCTTGTCCAGTTATGTACTTTGTGAAAGCCCTATTAGGCGTCTTGATCTATCTCTATAAATCTTGATGCCTAATATGTACGATGCTTCACCAAGGTCTTTCATTGAAAAACTATTATTCAAATAACCTTTTACACTGCTTAATAGTTCTATATCATTCCCAATCAATAATATGTCATGTACATATAATATCAGGAACGCTACAGAGCTCCCACTCACTTTCTTGTAAATACAGGCTTCTCCATGACACTGTATAAACCCGAAGTCTTTGATCACTGATACGTCTCCGACGTATCGATAATTTCTTATATTCCATGCCACATTATTGATGATATCTACATGTTTTATGCATACTTTATGTCATATTTATGCGTTTTCCGGAACTAACCTATTGACGAGATGCCGAAGGGCCAGTTCCTGTTTTCTGCTGTTTTTGGTTTCAGAAATCCTAGTAAGGAAATATTTTCGAAATTGGACGAAATCAACGCCCAGCATCTTAGAATCCCCGGAAGCATCCAGAACACCCGAGAGTCGCCAGAGGGGGGCCACAGGCCCACCAGACCATAGGCCGGCGCGGCCCACCCCCTGGCCGCGCGGCCCTATGGTGTCGTCGCCCCGTTGACCTTCTGACGCCGCCTCTTCGCCTATATAAAGGTCCTCGACCTAAAACCTCGATACGAAAAAGCCACGGTACGAGAAACCTTCCAGAGCCGCCGCCATCGCGAAGCCAAGATCTGGGGGACAGGAGTCTCTGTTCCGGCACGCCGCCGGGACGGGGAAGTGCCCCCGGAAGGCTCCTCCATCGACACCACTGCCATCTCCATCAACGCTGCTGTCTCCCATGAGGAGGGAGTAGTTCTCCATCGAGGCTCGGGGCTGTACCGGTAGCTATGTGGTTAATCCCTCTCCTATGTACTTCAATACAATAATCTCATGAGCTGCCTTACATGATTGAGATTCATATGATGATGCTTGTAATCTAGATGTCGTTATGCTAGTCAAGTGAATTTTACTTATGTGATCTCCGGAGACTCCTTGTCCCACGTGTGTAAAGGTGACAGTGTGTGCACCGTGTGGGTCTCTTAGGCTATATTTCACAGAATACTTATTCACTATTATGAATGGCATAGTGAAGTGCTTATTTATATCTCTTTATGATTGCAATGTGTTTTGTATCACAATTCATCTATGTGCTACTCTAGTGATGTTATTAAAGTAGTTTATTCCTCCTGCACGGTGTAATGGTGACAGTGTGTGCATCCGTGTTAGTACTTGGCGTAGGCTATGATTGTGATCTCTTGTAGATTATGAAGTTAACTATTGCTATGATAGTATTGATGTGATCTATTCCTCCTTTCGTAGCGTGAAGGTGACAGTGTGCATGCTACGTTAGTACTTGGTTTAGTTGTGTTGATCTATCTTACACTCTAAGGTTATTTAAATATGAACATTGAATTGTGGAGCTTGTTAACTCCGGCATTGAGGGTTCGTGTAATCCTACGCAATGGTGTTCATCATCCAACAAGAGTGTAGAGTATGCATTTATCTATTCTGTTATGTGATCAATGTTGAGAGTGTCCACTAGTGAAAGTATGATCCCTAGGCCTTGTTCCTAAATACTGCTATCGCTGCTTGTTTACTGTTTCACTGCGTTACTACTGCTGCGTTACTACTGCTTGTTTACTGTCCTGGGCAAAGCACTTTTCTGGTGCCGTTGCTACTGCTTATTTATACCACCTGTATTTCACTATCTCTTCGCCGAACTAGTGCACCTATTAGGTGTGTTGGGGACACAAGAGACTTCTTGCTTTGTGGTTGCAGGGTTGCATGAGAGGGATATCTTTGACCTCTTCCTCCCTGAGTTCGATAAACCTTGGGTGATCCACTTAAGGGAAACTTGCTGCTGTTCTACAAACCTCTGCTCTTGGAGGCCCAACACTGTCTACAGGAAAAGGAGGGGGCGTAGACATCAATCACCTTATCAAAGCGTCGGTTCCAACTTCTGGATGCTTGCTTCAGTCCATAAATTGAACGCTGAAGTTTGCACACCTTGTCAGTGTTTTTAGGATCGAGAAAACCTTTGGGTTGTACCATATACAACTCTTCCTCAATGTCTCCATTAAGGAACGCCGTTTTGACATCCATCTGCCAAATCTCATAATCAAAAAATGCAGCTATTGCTAACAAAATCCTCACAGATTTTAGCTTTGCTACAGGTGATAAAGTCTCATCATAGTCAACACCTTGAATTTGTCGGAAACCCTTTGCGACAAGTCGAGCTTTATAGAAAGTAATATTACCATCAGCATATGTTTTTCTTTTGAAGATCCATTTATTCTCGACAGCCTTGCGGCTATCAGGTAAGTCTACCAAAGTCTATACTTTGTTATCATATATGGATCCCATTTCAGATTTCATGGCTTCTTTCCATTTGTTGGAATCTGGGCTCATCATCGCTTCTTCATACGTCGCAGGGTCTTCATCATTGTTGTCTACAATCATGACATTTATACAAGGATCATACCAATCAGGAGTGGCACGTTCCCTTGTCGATCTGCGAGGTTCAGTAGCTATCTCATTCGAAGTTTCATGATCATTATCATTAGCTTCCTCTGTTACCGGTGCAAAGTGCACAGAACAACTTCCAGATCGCGCTACTCTGATCAATGAGAGAAGATTCAGTAATCTCGTCGAGTTCTACTTTTCTTCCAGTCACTTCTTTAGTGAGAAATTATTTCTCAAGAAAGGTTCCGTTCTTAGCAACAAAGATTTTGCCTTCGGATCTGTGATAGAAAGTGTACCCTATAGTTTCCCTAGGGTATCCTATGAAGACGCATTTCTCCGCTTTGGGTTCTAGCTTGTCCGGTTGTAACTTTTTTACATAGGCTTTGCAACCCCAAACTTTAAGGAACGACAGCTTAGGTTTCTTATTAAACCATAATTCATACGGTGTCGTTTCAACGGATTTAGATGGTGCCCTATTTAAAGTGAATGCAGCTGTCTCTAATGCATAACTCCAAAATGATAACGGCAAATCAGTAAGAGACATCATAGAACGAACCATATCTAAGAGAGTTCGATTACGACGTTCGGACACACCGTTTCGTTGTGGTGTTCCCGGCGGTGTCAATTGTGAAAGTATTCCGCATTTCTTTAAATGCATGCTAAAGTCATAACTCAGATATTCACCTCCGCGATCAGATCGTAGAAATTTAATCTTCTTATTACGTTGATTTTCTACTTCACTTTGGAATTCCTTAAACTTCTCGAAAGTTTTGGATTTATGTTTCATGAAATAGATATACCCATATCTACTCAGATCATCTGTGAAGGTTAGAACATAACGATATCCACCGCGCGAGGCTACGCTCATTGGTCCGCACACATCGGTATGTATGATTTCCAATAAGTCTGTAGCTCGCTCCATAATACCAGAGAATGGAGTCTTAGTCATTTTTCCCATTAGACATGCTTCGCATCTATCAAGTGACTCAAAGTCAAGTGATTCAAGTAATCCATCGGTATGGAGTTTCTTCATGCGTTTCACTCCAATATGACCAAGACAGCGATTACCACATATAAGTAGAATTATCATTCAATTTAATTCACTTAGCATCAATGTTATGAATATGTGTATCACTAATATCGAGATCTAACAGAAATAAACCATTCTTTTCAGGTGCTCTACCATAAAATATATTATTCATAAAAATAGAACAACCATTATTCTCAGACTTGAATGAATAACCGTCTTGCATTAAACAAGATCCAGATATAATGTTCATGCTCAACGCGGGTACAAAATAACAATTATTGAGGTTTAAAACTAATCCCGAAGGTAGATGTAGAGGGAGTGCGCCGACAGCGATTACATCGACTTTGGATCCATTTCCAACGCGCATCGTCACTTCATCCTTCAATAGTCTTCGTTTATTCTTTAGTTCCTGTTTCGAGTTACAAATATGAGCAACCGAACCAGTATCAAATACCCAGGTACTAGTACGAGAACCAGTAAGATAAACATCTATAACATGTATATCAGATATACCTTCTTTCTTCTTCTTGACAAGGCCGCTCTTCAGATCAGCCAAATACTTGGAGCAATTACGCTTCCAGTGTCCCTTCTCCTTGCAGTAATAGCACTCAGCATCAGGCTTAGGGCCATTCTTAGGTTTCACAGGAGGCGTAGCAGCTTTCTTGCCACCCTTCTTGAATTTACCTTTAGACTTGCCCTGTTTCTTGAAACTGGTGGTCTTGTTGACCATCAACACTTGGTGCTCTTTCTTGATCTCAATCTCAGCAGATTTTAGCATGGCGAAGAGTTCAGGTAACTCTTTGTTCATGTTCTGCATATTGTAGTTCATCACAAAGTTCTTGTAACTAGGTGGCAGTGATTGAAGGACACGATTAATCCCCCGTCTATTAGGAATCACTATTCCCAAGTCACTGGGTTTCTTCGCATGCCCGGTCATGGCGAGCATGTGCTCACTAACGGAGCTGCCTTCTTCCATCATGCAGTTGAAGAAGTGTTTCGATGCTTCATAGCATTCCACGGCCGCATGAGTTTCAAAGATAGCTTTCAGCTCATTGACCAACTCATGAGGATCGTGGTGCTCAAAACGTTTTTGAAGATCGGCTTCCAGACTGCATAGGATGGCACACTGAACTTGAGAGTACTGTAACATCCCAAATTTCAATAAAAGAAAGTGAATTCCAGAGATCCAAAATTTTCAAACCAACAAAAACTTTTATTTGCATATAGTGCCCTGCATAGGACTTGTGCATTTGAGTGATATGCCAGGCTGATTGTTATTGTGTTTATGTGCTAAACCCTAAAACCCTAATGTGATCACGTGAAGATCACAAACCAAATAAATCAAAAAGAGAAAGAAATCAAATAAGAACAAAACCCTAAAACCCTCACATATGGTTTATGCCATTTTTGCAAATCTTTACCCTAGACCATTTTGGTCTTCACCATTAGTTGTATTATGTTACTCCCTCTGTTCCATTCTATAGTGCCTATTGTTTTTTGGCACGGAAATTAGCGCAAGTGTATTTTTTACACAAGACCCCTTGCTGAACGATTTGAGATCAACGTAAAATTTGGTAAATACATATCTTTCTAACTTACCATAACAATTTTTGGGAGCTGAATGGGGAGGGGTAATTGAAAAAAAGCTAAGCTACAACCTTATATTCTGAAACAAATGCCAAAAATCTATAGGCACTATATAAAGGAACGGAGGGAGTACTAAACACTTATTACAACTTTTGGAATCAAAGAAACACAAATCAAATTCAAACTCAAATTGGGATCACATATGATAATGGTCAAATCTGCCATTTATAATCTGGTCCCTACTTTGAGCCCTTGCAATTCAAGTTTTTCAAACTAAACTTTCCCAATTCTTTGCACCTTATCCAAGAGCACATCAAGGTGAACAACTTTGGTAAAGACCACCATGCCAAAATCATCTTGGATCAAAACTATGCTCATGTAAAGTTGAGACTTTTTAATATGAGCAACAATCTCACTTTGTCAAATTTTGCTATTCTTTGATTTTTAAAATTCCACCACCACACATAGTTGTCTCTGGTCATTTGCAACTTAACCAAACACACCACTTCCAATTTTTGCAACCTTTTGAATTCAACCAATTTTTGCAAGTTTTTGAATTGGGCAATTATGGCACAAATCAAACACTATTTGAAATAGTGTTTGGCCTAACACTACCTTGCCCATTTCACTCCCCTCTGTCCCCTGGTTCCCTCTCTCTCTCACCACTGCATAGGAACCCTAGGGGAAACCCTAAGGAGACAATAACATGGCCATGCCGGCCATGTCACCACCATGCCGCACCCCCTCTTCTCTCCTCCCTCTCCCATCCTGGCCCTGGTGCCCAAACGCGCCACAACACCTCCCTAGCCACTCCTAGCAATGCCAGTGCCACGAACGACGACGACCACCGCCGGAGATAGCGCGCCCAGAATCGCCCAGGATGCCGATGACATCGCAGCGCGCACGCCACAGACACCCTCAGGCCACACGTCGCCTCGCTAGCACGCGCAAGCCCTGGACCCCTGCTGAGCGAGTTGAGCACCGCCTGGCGACCACGAACCCGTCAGACACGCGCACGACACGAACCCTGGCCCGCCGCCGCTGGAGACGATGAGCAAATACCGGCGCAGCCACGGACATGCACGGAAGCAATGCGACCGAACCAGACGCCGCCCGACCGCGCTGTCGCCGCCAAACGCGTCGCCTGGACATGCTGAACAGCTCCCCGCCATCGCCTAGCCCGCTAGCTCGCCGGAACCGCCACGCCCATGTCGACCCCAACCCTGCCCCACAGCACCTCCTCTCCACTATAAATAGAGTGTTCCCTGGACGCCATTGAGCGCACCACCTCGCTCCCCATCCTTCACTGCCTCTCCTCACACCCTTAGCTACCTCGATCATCGCCGGAGTCGCCGCAATCGCAAGCTCGGAGCCGCGGAAGCCCTGGGGAAATCGCCGTCGATCCAGGCCGCCCCAAGCTCCGCCACTGCTACAGGCTGCTTCACCATCGTCGACAACCTCGCCCTAAACATCGCCGCCGGCCGCCGGACCTCTGGTTAGCTCTCCGACCCCCTAGGTTCACCGCCAGAGACGCGGGTTCTCCTCGGAGAAGACGATGAACATCGTCCGTCCGATCTGGATCTAATCCAACGCGCCACATTGATCCATACCATTTCGGGTTTAAAGAGCCGCTGACATGCGGGTCCCCCGCTGTCAGGCGGCCCACTCGCACTGGATGCGCTGTTGGGCTGAGCAGGCCGTTAGTTTGAAAACTGGCCCGTTAGATTTTTCCCGCCGGCCCTTTTATTCAAATCCAGTTTAATTAAATTCAAATCAAATTCAATACTGGCTCTGACTTTGAAATTAAATAGAATCTGTTTGGCTTGGCCAAATTTAGCAAATTTTATGTTGTTGGAAAGCTACTAAAAAGATCTACAACTTGCCACTGGTCTCACTGTGAGATATGTTGTAGAAATAAAGTGACAAAAAGATTAATTCAGGGACTTTTGCACATTCAAATAAATATTAAAAATCAACCAAAATAGATATTTAGTTAATTCCAACTCTAATAGCTCACATTTAACTTACACTAAATGTTTCTGCAAAAATATGGTGTGGTCACCTTGTATGATCATGCCCTAGTTTAAATAATGGACAATATGGCTAGTTTACTTAAGTGATATTGTCCAAAACTATTATGCAAATTATATGAAGTATTACACTTCATTTAAATCTCATCCCAAGTACTTTCATATGAAGTTTGAACCCCTGGTCAAATACTCTCACATGAAATACTTGGAGATTTTAAATCATAATAGGTATTATTAAATGGTATGAGGTGGTCTACCTCATTTAAATCATTTTCTCAAATAATGATGATGAATGGTTGACTTAGGTCAACATGATTTCATGTATGATTGTTTGAGAAATTAAATCTTAAGAAGATTCAGTGAGAGGAAATTATTCCTCAAGAACTATATGGAAACTATCAGTTACATATGTAAGGAGAGGAAATTATTTTCCTAAAAAGAAGAAACCAATGCACCTAATTGTATTAATTGTGTGACTAGAATAGTTTTTGTGAATGTATGTGATGCTTAGAATAGATACTGAATTTGTTGAGTGATTATACCTCGTATTCAAATTTAGACGCTAGCACCGGAGAATACCCGGAGGAAGAAGGTTGCTACCAAGAGGAGGAGGAGGAGAACTTTGAGAACTACCAAGGCAAGATAATATTCTTGCAAAGTGCAAAGCCCATTTGGGGCAAGGCACCATTAGTCTTACCTTTCTTACCACAAGCCTATCCCCAGTTTTTACCTTACAAGTTTTTACTTGTTTATTCAAAGAGTTACTTTTATAGTTAACTTTGGTCAAGGTAAAGGAGGTTACTAGAGTAGCAAAGTTAGTCTCAAGCTAGCCAAGCAAGATAGCACCCCTCATGATTAGTGCTAGTGCTAAATACTAAAACTTGACTACTCTAGATGGGAACATGTGACTTGAAATGAATTTGAAACCTTGGAATGATGAGTCATTCCATTGAATGGATTTTGAAGGTGAATATGACTTGGAGAAGATGGTGATTTTTTATAAAACTGATATTGGTTTGAATGCGATACCTTTCCAATATTGAGTACCCCCACAATACCTGATTATGGGTAGGGCTTAACTGGAAATTTATGCATCTTAGTATGGGTTCCCTCTAAACACACATCATAGGGGTTATGCCGAGGCTGCCCCCGTTGTTGAGAAATTATGTGAATTGAGGTGAATTGTACGGCCAAGCCCTGTGCAGTTCCCAGGTTGACAGTTGGTCTTCACTGGGAGGCCAAGCTCATGGGGAGAGGTGCTCATACTAGGGTTTGTAAGTGAAAGGTTATGGTTGATGATCCGCGTACTGTGTTACGATGATTCGGGGTAATCCCGACGGATGAAATCAAATGTTGTGGCCCAAGTGTGCAACCTCTGCAGAGTGTAAATCTATTCGAATAGCCGTGTCCACGGTTACGGATGGTTGGAAAGGCCATACAATTTCCGGTGTCAGATTCTTGAAAATGTTGGTGAAATGAATGGTGAATTGGTGACTTGTGGTGAATCACCAGAATTGTTGTGGGAATGACACTAATGTTCCCACTTGAGTTAGTTAGCACTTGAATAAGTCTTTTCTCAAAAACTTGTGAACTAAAATTGGCTTTATGCAAATAAACTAGAGCTTAGTACCCCTTACTAGAGTTGTTAGCACTTACACTAGTATTAGTTCGCGAGTACTTAAAGTACTCACGGCTTTGTCCCTGGCTATTCAAATGGCCAGAGTATGAAGATGAACAGAACTACCAAGGAGATGACCAGCAGGACGCCTACGACAACTATGAGTCTTCCGACGTCAAGCGTTGGCCTGTGGACTAGAGAGTCCATTTATCTTTACGCTTCCGCTATGAACTTGTGTTTGTTCGTTGATCAATAGATCGACTATTCGTGTAATATGGATCATGTGATTCAAGTTGTAAGACAATATGGTTTGTAATGAATGATGACGATGATACTTAACTATTATGCCTCACAACAACAATATTCCTGGGATTGCGATGTATGACATAATAGGCATCCGGACTTAAAAATTCGGGTGTTGACAAGTACCGAGTTTTTCGAGTCGCGTAAACATTCTTTACTTCATCGGTTTCAATTTCTGCAGGAGGGTCACCTAGCAGTGCATCAAGCACATATTGCAGGTTTCCACCAGCGAGGAAAATCCTCACATGATGGAACCAGTCGGTGAAGTTGCTACCGTTGCTCTTAAGCTTTTCTTTCTCTAGGAACTGGTTAAATTGATTGGGGACGCCATAATCTACAACATATATTTGCAATAGTTTAGACTAAGTTTATGACAAATTGAGTTCAAATTTTAATTCAACAAAATTTAAAACTAGGTGAACTCCCACTCAAAACAATATCCCTCGAATTGTCTTAGTGATCACACGAACCAAATCCACCATACCAAGTCCGATCATCACGAGACAAGATGTAACTTCAATGGCAAACACTCAAAGTGTTCATCATATCAATCATATGATTCATGCTCTACCTTTTGGTATCACGTGTTCCGAGACTATGTCTGTACATGCTAGGCTCGTCAAGGCAACCTTAGTATCCGCATGTGCAAAAACTGGCTTGCACCCATTGTATGCACTTGTTGATTCTATCACACCCGATCATCACGAGATGCTTCGAAACGACAAGTCTTGGCAACGGTGCTACTAAGGATGAACACTTTATTATCTTGATATTTTAGTGAGAGGGATCATCTTATAATGCTACCGTCGCGATCTCAGCACAATAAGATGCATAAAAAGGATTAACATCACATGCAATTCATATGTGATATGATATGGCCCCTTTGTCTTTGCGCCTTTGATCTTCATCTCCAAAGCACGGACATGATCTCCATCATCAACGGGCATGATCTCCATCATCGTCGGCTTACGTCAAGGTCAATGGCGCCATCTTCATGATTGTTCTCCCATGTAGCAACTATTACAACTTCTTTGAAATACTACTCAACATGAAATTTAAAGACAACCATAAGGCTCCTGCCGGTTGCCACAATACAATAATGATCATCTCATACATATTCATCATCACATTATGGCCATATCACATCACCAAACCCTGCAAAAACAAGTTAGACGTCTCTAATTTGGTTTGCATATTTTACGTGGTTTAGGGTTTTCGAGTGAGATCTAATCTACCTACGAACATGAACCACAACGGTGATACTAGTGTTGTCAATAGAAGAGTAAATTGAATCTTCACTATAGTAGGAGAGACAGACACCCGCAAAGCCACTTATGCAATACAAGTTGCATATCGAGCGTGGAGCAAATCTCATGAACACGGTCATGTAAAGTTAGCCCGAGCTGCTTCATCCCACTATGCCACAAAGATGCAAAGTACTCAAACTAAAGACAACATAATCATCAACGCCCACAAAACAATTCTGTTCTACTCGTGCAACCATCTATGCATAGACACGGCTCTGATACCACTGTAGGGATTCGTTGCATAGAAAACAAAAAAATTCCTACCGCGAGAACGCAATCCAAGCCAAGATGCAATCTAGAAGACGGGAGCAACGAGGGGATGAATGAGACTAACCCTTGAAGATTTCCAAAGCCTACAAGAGGAGGCTCTTGTTGCTGTGGTAGACGATCACTTGCCGCTTTCAAAAGCGCGTAGAAGATCTTGACGGTGCCACAATCGAGCAGCACCTCCGTACTCGGTCACACGTTCGGTGTTGATGAAGACGACGTCCTTCTCCCCATTCCAGCGGGCAGCGGAAGTAGTAGCTCCTCCTTGAATCCCGGCAGCACGACGGTGTGGTGGCAGTGTCGATGGAGATCTCCGGCGGAGCTTCGCTAAGCGGTTGCGGGAGAGGTGGAGGAGGAGGTGGCGGCTAGGGTTTGGGGAGAGGGGGTGGCCGGCCACTATGAGGGGTGCGGCCAGCTATGGTTTTGGTGTAGTCGGCCCCCTCCCCTTGCTCCTCATTATATAGGTGGAACCCCCAAGTGTTGGACTACAAGTCTTCGAATAAGACCCCAACCCAAAACCTTCCATGTGTAGGGAAACCTACCCAAGGTGGGATTCCCACCTCAAGTGGGACTCCCACCCTTCCATGAGGGGGGGTGGCCGGCCACCCTTGGTGGAGTCCACCTGGGACTCCACCCCCTAGGGTTGGCCGGCCATGCTAGGTGGAGTCCCTCCGGGACTCCGCCTTCCATAGTGATTTCCTCCGGACTTTTCTAGAACCTTCCATAAATACACCGGATCATTTTCAAACTTATAAAATGACTTCCTATATATGAATCTTATTCTCCGGACCATTCCGGAACTACTCGTGATGTCCGGGATCCCATCCGAGACTCCGAACAAAACTTTGAACTCCATTCCATATTCAATATCTACTAATACGACATCAAACCTTAAGTGTGTCACCCTACGGTTCGCGAACTATGTAGACATGGTTGAGACTTCTCTCCGACCAATAACCAATAGCGGGATCTGGAGATCCATAATGGCTCCCACATATTCAACGATGACTTAGTGATCGAATGAACCATTCACATACGATACCGATTCCCTTTGTCTCGCGATATTTTACTTGTCCGAGGTTTGATCATCGGTATCTCTCTATACCTTGTTCAACCTCGTCTCCTGACAAGTACTCTTTACTCGTACTGTGGTATGTGGTCTCTTATGAACCATTCATATGCTTGCAAGCTATTTAGACGACATTCCACCGAGAGGGCCCAGAGTATATCTATCCGTCATCGGGATGGACAAATCCCACTGTTGATCCATATGCCTCAACTCATACTTTCCGGATACTTAATCCCACCTTTATAACCACTCATTTACGCAGTGGTGTTTGATATAATCAAAGTACCTTTCCGGTATAAGTGATTTACATGATCTCATGGTCGAAAGGACTAGGTAACTATGTATCGAAAGCTTATAGCAAATAACTTAATGACGTGATCTTATGCTACGCTTAATTGGGTGTGTCCATTACATCATTCATATAATGATATAACCTTGTTATTAATAACATCCAATGTTCATGATCATGAAACTATGATCATCTATTGATCAACAAGCTAGTTAAGAGGCTTACTAGGGACTCATAGTTGTTTACATAACACACATGTATCAATGTTTCGGTTAATACAATTATAGCATGGTATATAAACATTTATCATAAACACAAAGATATATAATAACCACTTTTATTATTGCCTCTTGGGCATATCTCCAACATATATTTCCACTAATCAATATCCTCTCTAAGTGAGGAGAACATGCTAGATATTGAGCTTGTAGTTTTTTATGGATTTCCTTCATTCTTCCTCTCTTATTATCCTAATAGATTCTGTAGCTTTGTTGGAGAGAGAAGTACTTGAGAACTTTGTGTGTTCTTGCCATTGCATTTGGTGCATTGGTTTGAGTTCTCCCTGGTGACACACAAAGGTGAAAGATCATGAGTATATATCTTTGGGAGCTTGTTACTGTTGGGTCCTTTGACCCTGGATGACTTTGTGATTAATGGTATTCTTGGGGACTCCAATTAACTTGTGGAGATTCCTCAAGCATGCCGAGGCCTTCGTGGCGATTTCTTGGGAGCCTCCAATTAAGTTGTAGAGATTGCCCCAAACTTGTATGGGTTTGTGATTGCCCTCAACAGTTCTTTAGTGGATCGAGCACTTCCTTTTTTGTGGGAAGGTTCAATGAGACTACGGTGAGGCCTTTGTGGTATTTGGAGTTCTTTGGCCTCCACACCGTGCCAACGAACAATAGCACTTGAGTGAATTTTGGGATATATCGTCGTCTCTGCGTGCCTCGATTATTTCTGTACCCAATCTCTTTACTTATGCACTTTATTTTGTGCTATCCTTTGTGCTAGAAGTTATATATATTGCTATCACATAGTTGCTTGTCTTGCTTAGCACAAGTTGTTGGTGCACATAGGTGAACCATAGTATATATAGGTTTTGTGCTTGACAAATTGATTACGCATTTGTTCAAGTCAAGATCGTAAAGTTTTAAAACGCATATTCACTCTTCTCTAGGTGGCATCGGTGTCCTTTCACTAAGTATCTGCGGAACAAGATCTCTTGATCGGTTCCCATATGCATGCCTCACAATTATTGAACTCCATACAGAAGCTCAAATAGGGTATTCTGCTTGGGGGTGAAACACTATGTTAATAATGGTTCGTCCACTAGGGTCTGGCTCAATTGGTGGCAAGGCACATGGACCGCTAAGGGAGCGGTGTACGTCCCTCTTCTCCGTCACAGCCGAGTCAGTCGCTTCAGTGGCTTGAGCCCTATGCTCTGGTGAATGGGTGATCCCCTTTCGCCTGGAGTTGTCGGTGGATGAAAGGAATGAGAGATGTAATCTCTTATGGTGCATCCATGGCACTCAGCTTTCTGCTGACCCGGATGGCATCTCTTGGACCCTTGATCCTTCGGGGAAGTTCTCGGTTCGCTCTCTTTACCAGAAATTGTGCCAAGGGGCCTCGACGACCTTGAGCAGCCCGTGGACGGGTAATTTTTGAAACCGTGGGCAGGGCTAGGGCGCTGGACATAAAGCTCGAAGCTCGAGTTTAGTGAACGTCGTTTGCTCGATTTGTTTGAGCCTTAACGATCCGAGCAGCTCGGTAGTCCATCCCTAGGTGGGGCTAATATAAGAATTCATCCGGCTTCGTTTGAACGATTTTGTAGGTGATCCTGTGCGCTGGGAACTCTGGTGGCGCCCTGACATTAGCTCCTTGTGTAAAGAAGTCGGTTCACTACTGCTGACATTAGCTGAAAATAAAAAAAAATTTTGTTTGAATCGAGTTGAGCTTGAGAGCACTCTGTCACCAACTAAAACAGCATGTCCAATTACTTCCTACGGTTGGACCTGTTCATGTCATCATTCATCATGCTTACGTACATGCATGCATATATACAGCATACAGACGGCCTGCGTGCTGTGCCGCGGCATCTCGCCTACGCTAAGCTGTTCTTCTTGAGGCAATGATACGAGCATAAGGCAATTGCTTCACATTGTACTCCGTCTCGGCGTCTCCAGGCATCAGGTATGCTGTCTTTAACGGGTAGCGCTGCTATGACCTCGTCGCCGAGCTTTGAAAACGCCGTGGGAGGAGCCAAATGGTTTCTCTTTGGACGGTTGCGTCCACACGCACACTGCTGCTCTGGGCTACGTCCCTTTCACCCGAAAACTGGATCAGCTGAGTTTAAACTAGTACACCCTGCTATTTCTGGCTAACCCAACATATGCCAATTTCCTGTGCTTGCCAGTTGTCACTCCTCCGTTCACAATGTAGTTTGTTTTCACCATTGCAATTTGATAATATTGTTTTGAAAGCGTACAATTGAGGGGTGTCGATTCATGAGTGGCCCGAATTTATTTCTTCAAATCCAGGCACATTTTCAAGCCTTTGAAGCAACATTCACTGCAGGAATGGCAACGTACGCCGACGGCCAAATGTCGGGGCCGTTGGCGTATGGCCCGGCACGGCCAGCCAGCCCGTCTGACCCTCGGTGTATTGTTCGTCGGCGTAGCGAAGTCTACGCCGAGGGCAGCCCTCGGCATATATTTGGTCCTAGGCGTAGACAGGGCTACGTCGACGGCCACCCTCGGTGTAGGCTATTTTTCAAATTTGTCTAATTTTGTAAAAATCATAACTAATTCATATGATGTCAGAAAAATGCGTATAAGGTATCAAAATGTTCAGAAAAACATCCTCTATCCGTTTATGTCAAAATCATGCATATTTGAATCATGTACAGTACCATGTTAACATAGTAACAATTCAAACACTTTCTTATATGTCATCGGGTTCCTGTTTTGGCTAGATGACAATTTAAACGAAGTCAGAAAATCCCGCGGAGCCGCATGTCATCATCTTAGGTGTCCTACTAACCACTCCAAAAGATGGAACTGTGATACAACAGTTATTTTGGAAAACCCTTCACAAACAGGGCTATCAAGTCCGGAGTTCTATGGCTTTTAGGGGAAATGATTAGGAAATGGCCCGTGACACCGCATAGTTTGTCAGAACGAGACCATATTTGGCACGTGCGTGGTCCCTGGGATGGGAAGCAAGGCTCCGAAAGCGAATTTCCAATCCGACCCATGGGCGATGGTTTTTTCATTTTTGGGGTGCCAAAACGGTTTTTTTTGTAGCTGCTACATGGGGCGTATTATTGTATTGCGCGAGACCTCCGCGTAGTAGTAGGATACCGCCTCCGCACCACATATCACATATCATATGTGCGCGCTAGCTATCTGAGAATCCCTGCGGCTTCCTGCGGTGTCCCACCGAATCCGCTGGAAACTGACCGGATTTGAACTAGTGGTACACTTTCCGTCGCTCAATAAATTCCGCGAAAAATGTTTTTAGGTCTACGACACATCACTTTATGTGCTAATTTTTTCCGTTTAGCTCGATGGTGAACGGGTGCACCAGCGCGCCTGGTACGGCCATACCGCATCTCCGTGGGGCCGTTTTGGCCAGATGGCAATTTAAACTAAGTTAGAAAATCCCTTGGAGCCGCATGGTGCCATTTTATGTGTCCTAGTAACCACTCCAAAAATTAGAATTAGGATACATCAATTATTTTGGAAAACCCTTCACAAACAGAGCTATCACGTCGGGAGTTCTATGGCTTTTACGGCAAATGAGTAGGAAACGGCCTGTGACACCGCATAGTTTGTCGGACCGAGGCCATATTTTGCACGTGTGTGGTACCTAGGATGGGAAGCAAGGCAACGGGAGCGGATTTCCAATCCGACCCATGGGAGATGGTTTTTTCTTTTTCTGGGTGCCAAAACGGTTTTTTTTGTGAAGCAGCTATATGGGCCGCATTTTAGTATTGCGCGAGACCTCCGCGTAGTGGTAGGACACCGCCTTCACACCACATATCACATGCCATATGTGTGCGCTAGCTACCTGGGAATTCATGCGGCTTCCTGCGGTGTCCCGCCGAATCCGCTGGAAACTAACCGGATTTGAACTAGGGGTACACTTTTCGTCGCTCAATAAATTCTGGGATTTTTTTTATGTCTATGATACATCTCTTTCTGTGCTTTTTCCGTTTAGCGTGATGGTGAACAGGTGCACCTGCGCGCCCGGTACGGCCATACCGCATCTCCATGGGGGCCTGTTTTGGCCAAATGGCAATTTAAGCGAAGTCAGAAAATCCCTTGGAGCCATCATTTTATGTGTCCTGGTAACCAGCCCAAAAGTCGGAATTAGAATACGACAATTATTTTGGAAAACCCATCACAAACAGGCTATCACTTCCGGAGTTCAATGAATTTTAGGGCAACTGAGTAGGAAACGGCCTGTGACGCCTCATAGTTTATCGGAACGAGGCCATATTTGACACGTGTGTGGTCCCTGGGAAGGAAGGCATGTCCCCGGGAGCGGATTTCCAATCCGACCCATGGGCGATGGTTTTTTCATTTTCGGGGTGCCAAATCAATTTTTTTTTGTGAAGCAGCTACACGGGATGTATTTTAGTATTGCGCGAGACCTCCGTGTAGTGGTAGGACACCGCATCCGCACCACATATCACATGCCATATATGTGCGCTAGCTATCTAGGAATTCATGCGGCTTCCTGCGGTGTCCCGTCGAATCCGCTGGAAACTGACCGGATTTGAAATAGGGGTACACTTTCGTCGCTCAATAAATTTAGCGAAAAATGTTTTTAGTTCTATAGCACATCACTTTATGTGCTAATTTTTTTTCCGTTTAGCATGTTGGCGAACGGTGCACCAGCTCGCCCGGTACGGCCATTTTGCATCTCCCGAGGGGGCCGTTTTGGCCGGATGGCAAACTGGATGTCATATTTGGATTCCTCTAATTTTTAGGTTCAAATGATGATATGGATGTTATATTTAGATTCCTCTTATTTTTCTGATCGATTTAGACATATTATTTGTGGAATTTCGATTTTTTGATTTAAAGATATTAATTATTCCATATTAAATAGAAAAAACCAAAAAATAAAATCATTTTATTGTTATTTGAATTCAATATTATTATTCATTGTTACTTATATATTCATTATTGTTTACTTAAGTAATTGTTTGGAATTCAAAAATAAAGAGTTGTGATATCACGGTTCAAGGGTTAATAGGGTTGATAGACTATTCTTATCAGGAAGGTGTCAATTTTTAAGGAAACCTCATCCGAACGGAACCAAAAAGTTAAGCGTGCTGAGGCTGGAGTAGTGTGAGAATGGGGGACCGACTGGAAAGTTTAACCATGATTGTAATTTGACCTAAAATTAAGTGTACTTAGAGCTAAAAGTGTATGGGTGAAAGATAAACAAGTAAAAAAAAAGAAAAAAAATGTTGTAAAAAAATTAAATTTTGAATATAAAAAAGTATTTTTTTCGAATTTCATTTTTTTTTTTTGGAAAAAGTAAATTCGAATTTTTAAAATTTGTATGCCGACAGTTTTGCCGTACGCCGAGGGCCAGGCTACGCCGACGCCATACGTCGAGGGCTGCCGTCGGTGTAGCCTACGCCGAGGGCCAGCCGTGGCTACGCCGAGGGCAGCCGGCCGTCGGCGTATGCGTCCATTCCTGTAGTGATTCCACAATCCTCGTCTTCGACCTACTCCATATATTAAGTAAGGAGTAAATTTTTTTGGGTGCTAGCACACACTTATGATAATCCAAAAATTGTTGTTAGGAAGCAATATCCCTCCACCTCATCCCTATGATCGTATGCACGCAGAACCTACCTTATGATCACCTCCGAAAGATTAAGTCCGAAAAGTTGAACCGGGGTCTTGAGATTAATAAAATCACCTGAGGGGCCTTGGTATCGACACAAACGTCATGTCCCACTAAAAGAATATCCATGAGACATTAAAGTGTCAAACTCTAGTTTCCCCTAGTAGGTTGCGAGGACCATTGCTCTTCTAACCATCTAACTATAGATTGGTTTTGAAAATATGGTATATCTAAATAGGAGCTGTTTGGTTGCGATTTAGAGGGAAAAGGCAGAACTTATTTCCTATGCATTCACGTGCATTGCATAGTTTACCATAGAAATGGAAACAAAATATCCACAAACTTATGCTAGTTTTTTTAAAACATAATATATAAAACGCCACCAAGCCGCCTCATTAAAAACTTCCAGTCCCTTTAGATACTCTACTAAGAAAAAGAGTGCGTCTGAAACTTGATGGACCCACATCAGTGTACTGTTACATCGTCTATGAGCTTACAAAGAAGAAAACTAGGGGGATCATCTACAAGAATTTTTTATCTATATGGAAAACTCTAGCAAGCTCATGCTTTGGCTTCTCTTGGACAATGAACATATGATACCTCACCAATAGAGAGGGCCAAATCAATACAGTCATCAAAAATTGCCGCCAAACCCGTCCACCAGACAGTAGAACCATTGAGGGCCTCAATGTTCTCCAAAGAATCAGACTCTGCAACCTTTTCTCTTGGCCAAATAAAGCCCCTCCTTCAGCGTCAGGGCTTCTGCCATCGAAGATGATCCAACATGTGGGAGGAAGTTGGTAGCCGCTGCAAAAAAACGACCTTGATAATCGCGAAGAATTGCACCCGTCGATCTTGTTCCAGAATCCACATGAAATGACGCATCAACGTTTAAGTTCACCCATCTAGGCGTTGGTTTGACCCAAGTTGCAGCCGATGGATTCCCCTTTGAAGTAGTAAACCTGGCATTGGAAGTGATAGATAAAATGGAAAGCATGCACCTATTAACCGGAGGGGTATCTTCATCATGTGTTCGCCTTCGTCTCAGCCACCACAAATACCAACATGTGACCATCATTACCTCCTTAAGCCCAAAATATCAAAGGTTTGAAATTTTTGTTCCTCCTTACACATAATATGCTCAAGAATCGCAGACCCCGCTCTATCAATCAGAGTAGCATCATCAACGGTATTAGCCAAACCAAGCGACTCCCGAATTTCCTTTGCTTTTGAACATCTAGTTATGCTAGTTAGTAGACTTTCTCATTGGAATTCCGTGCAAAATAGACCATACGAAAAAAGATCCGAAGGAAAGGAATCCTCGGATTCCAGCTTCAAAGAAAAGGGTCCTCCAATTCCATTAGTACAAAAAAGATTTACCCAGTTCTTTTGGTGGCTTCTCCGAGAAGCTGCCCTCCCCCCAACTTCGTAGGGAAGCCGATGACAAAATTTTGTGAGACTTCCAAATTAGTTTAGTGTTAGCTATTCTAGAAACCTCGGAAAATTTTAGAATTGGCTTCCTCAGAAAGCTGGGGGAGGGCAGCTTCTCCGAGAAACAAAAAAAAAAAACGTGCACTTCCAGTGAACACTATGCCGAATCGGCACTATTGCGCGCATCCACATAAGCCAAGACGTAGCCTCGCAGAAGAGTCCCGAATCGGCCGCTCGCGCGCGCGGCCGGCCGCCGCCGGCCGGCCCGCCGATAACATTATTCTTGTCACCGGCCAGGCGGCCGCGCCACGGACAGCTGCCGCAGATACAAAAACTAAACGGTTTATATGTTTTGGCGCCACATCGGGCGGCCGCCTCTTTCCCCTCAACGTTGATGTCTCCGTCCTCGTCCCACTCCTTCCTTCACCTCCATCTCTTCGGCAGCAGCAGCAGCTGCACACGCCGCCGTCGCCGCCGAGCAGCCGCCGCCATGGGCTGCGCGCACGCCAAGCCTTCCCAGGGCTCCCCCGCCCGCAGCGACGGCCGCGGCATCGACCACCTCAAGCGCAACAACGGGTACGTCCCCTCCGCCGCCCGCCGCCTCACCGACCCCCTCCCCACCACCATCGCCGTGAAGGAGCAGCAAACCACCGAAGCAAACGCCGACCCCCGTCTTCCAACGGAGACCGAAGCCGCCTCGGAGACATCGACTCTGACAACGGCGGCCACGCTCTCGCCGTCGCCGCCTCCGTCGGCTCGGCGTGAGGCCGACGACCGCGAGCAGCTGGTGGACGGATGGCCGACGTGGCTGCTGGACAACGTGCCCCGCGAGGCGCTGCAGGGGATCGTGCCGCGCAGCGCCGACGCGTTCGACAAGATCGAGAAGGTCGGGCAGGGCACGTACAGCAACGTGTACAAGGCCCGCGAGCGCGGCGGAGGCCGCGTGGTGGCGCTGAAGAAGGTCCGGTTCGACACGGCGGAGCCGGAGAGCGTCCGGTTCATGGCCCGCGAGATGCGCATCCTCCGAAGGCTCGACCACCCCAACATCATCCGCCTCGACGGCATCGCCACCTCCCGCATGCACCGCAGCATCTACCTCGTCTTCGAGTTCATGTACTCCGACCTCTCCCGCCTCATCTCCCGCTCCGACGTCCCCCTCACCCTCCCACAGGTACACATATAAGTATATAACTACCGCCGGCCGCCGGCCACGGAGACAATAACGATGGCGTGAGCGTGACAGCGTCTTTGTTTTCCGCGTGCAGGTCAAGTGCTACATGCAGCAGCTACTGGCGGGGCTGCAGCACTGCCACGAGCGCGGGATCCTGCACCGCGACATCAAGGGCTCGAACCTTCTCATCGACCGGCGTGGCGTGCTCAAAATCGGCGATCTGGGCCTGGCAAACTACTACGGGCCGGGGCGGCGCCGCCCACTTACCAGCCGCGTGGTGACGCTCTGGTACCGTGCCCCGGAGCTGCTCCTCGGCGCCACAGACTACGGCGTTGGCATCGACCTCTGGAGCGCCGGCTGCCTCCTGGCCGAGATGTTCTCCGGCAAGCCGCTGATGCCCGGAAGGACCGAGGTGGAGCAGCTCTTTAAGATCTTCAGCCTCTGCGGCTCCCCGCCCGACGACTACTGGCGGAAGACGAAGCTCCCGGCCAGCTTCCGCCCGCCCAAGCCGTACAAGTCGAGCATGACAGAGAGGTTCGCCGGCTTCCCGCCGTCGGCGCTGCCCCTCCTGCACACGCTCCTCGCGCTCGACCCCGCCGCCCGCGGAACCGCCGCACAGGCGCTCCAGAGCGACGTACGTACGCACATATCAAATTTGCAGAGTGATAAACAGAGCGTCTGAATCTGATGCTAAGCTTGAACCACCATTGTCTGACGCATAAATACCCCACGAGTTTGCATTGCAGTTCTTCACTACGGCGCCATTGCCGTGCGACGTCTCTGAGCTCCCTGTGGTGTACAAGGAGGAGACTCCTGATCCGACGACTTCTCACGACGGAAGGAAGTAAGGATCGATTGAACATACTCTCCCGATTCACATTGGAAAACCTATGATCGAGCAATTCTGTACTGCAGTATTCTTTGAACAGGGACGGAGACAAGGGGGGACGAGGGGGGGCGCAGCCCCCCCTATACTCATGATTTTTCTTCGAACACAAGCCATGGCAGCTCATTATTTGTGTGATTTTAGCTAGTTCTGTTCCCGTTATACTAAGATTACCCCCTTATACTTCATTCCTGGCTCCGTCCCTGTCTTTGAATGTTTCGCCTCATGGTTTTCTGCTCTGCTACTGTGCTAATTACAGGCCCAAGCTGAGACAGCGTTCAAGCAAGCGAAGGGAAAGCAAGCAGAGAGCTGAGCAGGAGCAGCGTGGGGACGAACTCAAGATCTCCAATGCCAAATATCCCAACAAAGAGGTAACTCATAATTCGCAAGTTCACAGCACGAATGTTCAGTTATCCTTGTCCATCCTTTACAATTTCTTCCTCGCAGTCCTCTACTCCTCTACCTGAACCAGAATTCAGCAAGCTTCTCATTTCTCTTTTGTGAGTGTAGAACGAGATAGCCATGGAGGGCACAGCAAAATCAGGCCAAGAATTAGACGGCATCGTCGCCTCAATCGCCTCCTCTAGCGTCCAAGAATCAGCCGAAAACACCATCGTCAACGCCTTCGCCAGCACGACCCCAAGACGGTTTTCAGGTAGCCCAATTCAGGGGTTGCTACCTAATGCTTCACCAGATCAGCCGCAGCTGCGGAGGGCAAACACGTACCACTCGACCGGCGACGACCACAAGGGCGGCGTCGCCCTCACGCACCACAGTATGGCGATCAGATCGGCGACGTGATCAATGCCGATTCGGCGGCGCGGACAAGCACCAACAGGCATTTCGTTGTTATGGATCTTTGTGGGTTTTAGCAGATGACTGTAGCAGAAACTGTTCATGATACTACTGTTGCTGCTGATTTGCTGTAACTGAACTCGCTGCTGTTTCAGTTGAGAAACCCCTGATTTGTAGAACTGCGATGCAGTTCATATATCAATAAATCATCATTTCAGAAACTAGGAAGCATATAGGGGTTTGTTCAGCTCATGAATGATCCCACTATAACTGGTCTAGATCTGCAAAACAACTGTTCTAATGTTGTAGGTTTGTGTGGAACAGTGAAATTATGTGATCATGTGTGTTCTTTAACTAGTACTCCAGTATTGTTATCATGTTAGCAACACTGTTGTTGCCGATTAATGAGGTTTGCAGTTTGTGGTGACAAACAGAAGGCCGTGAAAGTATCTGCCAAAAACCTCCATAACTAATCCAGAACAGCGTTTCCAAGCACAAACATTTCTCCAGTCCTAATCAAAATACTATACATGAAGAGAAAAGGGGGAAATAGGGAGCAGGAAACCTGACTTTATGCAACTTAAATTTACAAAGTAAGCAGGTGGATACACTCACAGTTCTTCAAAAACATTAATTTGACTACTAACCACTGTGCTTAAAAACACACAATAGTAGTTCATACATGCGTGGAGAAGCCTAAATATTTCATGTAAACAGTGCATGTAAGCATGCATAAAATTCTCCACTTTAAGATAAAATGTGCAATAAACAGAGAACAAATTTGTAGAGAGAAAACAGAGAACATGGCTACAGCTTGATCTGGAATTCAAGCAGGATAAAGTACAGCCACCGTTCTTAATTTCTCACAAGGCAACCGAAAACAATATAGATTTAACAGTTAACCATGCAGCAGCTTAAGATCACACACACACATACATAGTGTGGTAGTAGTTCAGACATGCATAAATATGGCATGTAAGCATGTAGACACTTAAATGCAGTAACTTTGCCAAGCACATATAACAGTAGTCGTACTCCCTCCGTTAGGTATTATAAGGCCTTCACGTATCACTAGATCGTAAATTTAACTAACCTACTAAAAGATATTGTATATATTATATATATCATTAAAAAGTTTAGATTTTCTACTTTCTAATGACATTATTTTTATATTGTAAAATTTTATGCTATGTTGATCAAATTGGCAATCTAGAAATCCGTGCTGGCCTTATAATCCCTAACGGAGGTAGTAGTACACAAGCACACCCTAGATACATCCAAATCAGCGACAACTAATATGAAATGGTGGGAGTACTATTATCATGTTAACAACACTGTTGCTGGCTACTGATGGGCTGACCCTGCAACTTGTGGTGCCAAACCGAAGGCTACAAACATAAACCATCCATAACTAACCAAGGACAGCGTTCCACCATAAAAATTCTCCACTCCAAATCAAAGTATACAGGAAAGGAAAAGAAAAAGGAGAACAGAGAACAGCAAACATGACTGTATTTAACTTCAATTTGCAAAGAGAGCAGGATAAAGTCACTGTGATCTTGACCACTCACCAGCATCCACTGTACTTAAAAAATACAATATTATTTCATACATCCAGCGGCCCCAAGCTTAACTATGGCATGTAAATAGTGAAATTCTCCACTCCAAGAAAAAATATTCAATAAACAGAAGACAAAATTGTAGAGAAAAAACAGAGGACATGGCTTGATTCAGCTTGATCTGCAATTTAAGCAGGAACACGTACAATCACCGTTCTCAAGTTCGCACAAGGCAACAAAAAACACATCAACCCACAAATCTAACAGTTAACCATGCAGCAGCTGTATAAATATGGCATTTGAACATATATGCAGCAACTTGGCCAAGCATCTATAGCAGCAGCTGTACTAGTACACACGCACACACTTCTTCATGCACATGAATATATGTCATGTATGTATAGGGAGAGGTTCATGCACGATTGGAGGTTGAGAGCAGAGTTCAGAGGCCACCGTAGCGGGTGTCGGAGAGCTTGGACTTGAGCCACTTGAAGGACCAGTGTTGAGGAACGAAATTGCGTGATGAGGCCGTGAAAGTATCTGCCGAAACCATCCATAACTAATCCAGAACAGCGTTTCCAACCACAAAAATTCTCCACTCCAAGTCGAAATACTATAAAGAAAGAGAAAAGGGAGAAATGGGGAACAGGAAACTTGGCTTTATCCAACTTAAATTTGCAAACTAAGCAGGATACAACCAGAGTTCCCCGCGAACCTTAATTTTGATTAATAACCGCTGTTATTTTCCTCATCTCACAAGGAAAATATTAGAACAAAGCGATCTATCAGTTATTCATGCAGCAACTTAAGATCACAAATAGAAGTAGCTCATACATGCAACCACGAAAAAATGACGCGTAAATAGAATCAGGAAGCATAAATAATTAGAACAAAGCGATATATCAGTTATTCATGCAGCAACTTGAGATCGCAAATAGTAGTAGCTCATACATCCAACCACGAATAAAATGACACGTAAATAGAAAGGAAGGAGAAATAGTTACTACAGAAAACATTTTTTTTTGTAGAGAAAAAACAGAGAACATGGCTTGTTACAACTTGCTCTGCAATTTAAGCATGCAAATTAAGCAGGGTACAGTACAACCACCGTTCTTACTTTCTCACAAGGCAACCAAAAACACATAGTACACCCATGGATCTAAGAGTTAACCATGCAGCAATCACACACCTAGCAGTCCATACATGCATAAATATGGCATGTAAACAGTACACACACACGTATATGCAGCAACTATGCCATGCCTGCACGTGTAGCAGCACCAGTAGTACACACACACATACACTTCAACATGCATATGCATAGTATATAGAGAGAGCCAGAGAGGGCTCATGGAGGATTGGAGAGGTTGGGAATTTGAGTTCAGAGGCCACCGTAGCGAACGTCGGAGAGCTTGGACTTGAGCCACTTGAAGCTGCCGCGGACGGATGACTTGAGCCTGGCCTGCGACGCGAACACGTTGTACGACGCCACCCGGCGGCGCCGCTTCTCCTCCGGGTCCTCGCCGGCGCTGGGCCCGTTGAAGCTGTACGACTTGACCGCCACCCCGCCGCGGCCCACGTCCTCGTAGTCATACCCGCCGCCGCACCCGTAGTACGCCGAGGAGTGCTCGCGCGGCACCGATCTGCACTTCTCCATCCGCGAGGTTGTTGATGATGGTGTGTTTTGTGTGCGTAGAGTGTGAGAGGAAAGAGTGGTGAGGAAAGCTGGGTGTTGAAGCTGCTAGTGGTGTTATAATTGAGCTAGCTGAAGAGGAGGGGCTGCTCAAGCTTGCTTTATTAATTAGCTAGGTGATTGTGCATCAAGGACCTTGTGCTGTGTGGTTATCCAAAAGGAGGTCCCTTGGTTATCTTTCGTGACCACAAAGCAGAAATGCATGATGGGCTCATGCTTTCTAATCACAAATGATGTGTCTGGTCCTTTTTACTCTCTTTTGATTTTTCTGACCAGGAAGGATAGACTGATGTTTTCTATTCCGAAACGATCTGTCCTATACATCATTCGAGAATTTACCATGGCTAGTCAATCATTTGTTTGATAATAGCATATACACCTTACTATACCAATGTTTGCTTTGTTTTATGGCCTCTTTGATTCAAAGGACTGTACAAAAAAAATAGGGTATCTGAATTCTCATAAAAAAATTCTTATGAATCGAGGTTGTTTGAGTTTCTATCCTGGACAATTTTTTTGAAAGAATGAAATTTATTAGGAAATTTTACATCGATTCAAAACCACGTGAATTTGTGATAAATATGGTGCACACCTAATACTGAGCAAAATCAGTGTGCTTTGCAAGTGATGCGATCAAACAATTTCTATCATACATTCTTGTGTTTTCAGTTATGTAAGTTTAAGTAGCCTATGTAGTTGAAACATAGGGTATCTTGATTTTTTTTTCTATCCCCGTGTTGTTGAAACCCTTCCAACAAAGATGCTATTAAAATGTGACAAGATTTTTTACTTTTCTCTTGATTTATATTAATCCTTTGCTTTTTTCCTTCCAAAATTTCTTCATCAGCAAGCACGGTGCAATAAAAGATATTCCTATCTTGGTAAGTACAATAGAAAAACATAGGCCAATTAAAGTTATACCAATCAAATCATCGATGGGTAATACAGACCAATGAAATCATCGACGGTAATACACTAATACAGACCAATGAAATTATCGATGGGTAATATAGACCAGAGTAAGTATATCATACAACGTGGTTGTTTGGTTCTCGGTCACAGGTTGCCACGGTTTAAGGTCAGGCATGTCAACCACATCTGCATCTGTTTTAGGTTTTAAGCTCGCCACGGTATAATATATACTCGCTCCGTTCTAATTTAGTCTACATTCTAGAAAAAATGAGATAAATTAGTATTGCATTTATTAGTACTACTTAGATATGTGAATAACCAATGCAAGCTACATTGAAAATAACAACCTCCAATAAAAAGGGTAAAACCACCTCGTTTTCAGTGTTGTTGTTGACTAAACGTTAAAATGTAGAGTATTTTAGAACAAATTTTAGAACTAGAAAATAGACTATTTCAGAACGGAGGGAGTATGTCCGATGTGTCATATACTTAACTTTTTGACATATTGTGCAAAACTTGCGGGCAACTTTTGTGTAGCCACACTCGGCTAAGGTTAATTGTGGCAAAGATAGCTACTCACTCCGCCTAAACATAAATATCTCATTATTATCTAGATATGTACATATTTTACTTATAGATTCATCCACATCTAAATTTTTTTTGAGACTCTTAGTTATATGGTGACGCATCACTTTTGGATCACTCCATCAGTATTCCCAATTGCAGAAATCCCACATTAAAAACATTCAAATTTGCAAGGGTAAAAATCAAATGTGATGACATGGAGTTGGGCCCCATCGTTCATCTGAAGGCATCCCCTAAAACTGAAGTCGAAAGGCGTTTGGCAGCAATGCCCGTGGAACCCGGGTGTGTTGGCATGATTTGGCTGGCTTTTAGTTTGTTTGTAGTTTATCAGTGATTTTTGACGAGGCCGGGGCGGGAATGATGGCGGGATGCAGGGAGTGGGGGCGGCACTCACTCGTCCGCGTGGCCCACGTGCGGTGTTGGATCACTGTTACGACGACACAACACCGGCCCGATCCATCCATCCTCTCCCGGCTTCCTTGATCGCTTTCGTTTCGCTTCTCTCTTCCCGAGCTCGGATCATCTCGTGGTCCCTCTGCGAGACCGAAGCTTTTATTTGCTGGAACTGCGTGATCAAACACCTTTCCAAACTTAGAGTGCTAACTACGTTTTGCCAGTGGATTTGAGCCGAGGAGATCAAGACATGGATCGAGATCGGGGAGGTGGTTAATCTTTTTTTTTTTTTGCTAGAAGAAAGAGATGATATTACAGCAGCGATCTTACAGATAGGTCCTGAAAGAAACAAAAAAAACAGATAAGGCCATACAGGACCCCGACCTCGCCGGAGACGACCCAGAGCTGAGACTGGCGGGCCGCTGCCATTGCTTCGCACACGCCTTGGATTCGAAGCAACCCCTCAGCAGCGGGGTAGTCAGAGCTCACCGGCACCGAAGAACCTACTCCACGCCCCACCAACGACGCCGCGCCGCGCGCCATCACCAACTTCTTCGACTTCACGATCCAGATCGACCACCACCTTCGATCCGGGGAGGGAACGAGACACTCACCCGATCCGCGGACCGAGGAGCACCGGGAAGGCGAGCTCCGCCCAGCAGTACCCCGAAGACCACCGCTGCCGGAGGGGAAGAAGCTCACCTCCAAAAACCGCATCGCCGGCGTCACCACCTCCTCGACGCCACCGAGCGGAGACCCAGACGACCCTACTATATACAGGCTACGATCCGGAGATCCCCCCTCCTCCCGCTGCCGAGGCAGCCGACGGAAGAGAAGGGATCCCACGGATCCAGAGCTTGCGAAGTGGGCGACCAAGCTTTTCCAGAAAAAACGCCCTTCCCCTTACTGTAGCGGGAGGAAGGAGACAGCCAAGGCTCTGATCGGGGAGGTGGTTAATCTGACGGGGTTAAAGTGCCCGAGCAGCAAAGGTCACAGAGTGTGCGGAGAAGAGAGTTCTAGGACCCAGCTTGGCAACAAACAAACCACTGGTGCAACCAACTGGCGGACCTGATGGCGACGCCGACATGGCGGGGTCCAACAACGCATCAATGGCGCTCTACGCACCTCGCACTGCGCTGCCCTGCCCCCTACCCAATCAATCAGCCCCACCAACGCCGTTATTATGCCACTGCCGCTACAGCTTCTCGTTGCTGCGTGATGCCGTGGCCTGCTCGTCCTCGCGTGCCTGCCGTCATCCTCCCTGCCAGCGATCCGTCGACGCTCGCTGCCGCGCCGCCGCGAGCGCGCGGCCGTCCGCCCCTGACATGTACAGTGTACAGAGACGATCGAGGCCGAGGAACAGTTGGCTGTTCGGTTGCTCCTGCTTGGATCGATCCTGTGATGTCGGCCTCTCGATCAGTGTTCCGGTCCCCAACGTCCTCGTTCAGATTTCCACGTCGTCGCGCGCCATGGATATGGGCGTCCGGCGTCGACGTCGTTGGCATGCCGGGTAGTCGGACAGGGACTGAGATCAGGTGACATGCCTTAGGCATGTCACGTGTGAACAGTACGGTGACATGCACCCCTTTTCTCACCGTTGGATCTAGATTAGATGGTAGGATATCACTGCTACAGGAACCATCTACAGTGCATTTGCTACAGGATATTGGCACAGGACATTGCTACAGTACATGCGCTACAGGACCATCTACAGTCGCGCGCTACAGTGTTTGATCGTGTGCGTCCATTTTCAATCCTACGGCCTACGGTGCATGTCACCGCACTGTTCATGCGTGACATGCCTAAGGCATGTCACCTGATCTCAGTCCGTCGGACAGAGCTTCTCGGCGAGATTTGGACGCGTCTCATGCGCCGCATCTTGTGGATGGAATATTAGTGTCCATTGAACACATCCAGCTTCCAGTCCCTATGTCTGTTACTATAAACCTAAAATATACTCCCCTTAAAAAGGTGCTTGATGACTTCTCCGCTGCTACCGGTCTAGCCATCAACTTCCACAAAAGCACCTTTGTTCCCATTAAAATTGACACTCCCGTCGCCACCTCCATGGCTGCCGCCTTCGGGTGCGTCTCCTCCTTCCCTCAAACCTATCTTGGCCTCCCGCTCTCCCCCTACAAAATGCGCTTCGGCGACTTCGCCACCATCATGACCAAAAGCGACATGCGTCTCGCCGTAGTCCAGGTCAAAAAAAAAATTGTACACGCTATATTTTAGCAAAGAGGGAGTAGGAGGTGTATCGGGAGATCTTAGCCATCCATGGGGAGCCAAAGTTTGAAGAGGAGGACATCAAAGCAAAAGCCGAGAGAGTAATATTAGCCTAGTTTTTTCAATAGTTTGGATTTTTATAAGGGTGTCCCTATGTCTCAGTTGACTGAGATTTTCTTAAGTCTCGGTCAATTCAGAAAAGTGCAACTACAGTTTTAAGAAAAGTGCAACTCAGTTCAGTTGCACATTTCTATCAGAAAAGTGCAATTGAACCTTTCTAACAGAAAAGTGCAACTCAAAGCATATTTTTATAAGTGACTTAGACTTAAGAAAATCTCAGTTGACTGAGACATAGCAAAACCGTTTTTATAAAAATATGGTAGTAGATCAATTTTGTAAAATCTACGTAGCGTCTGAAGGAACACAGGAGTCGTGTGATGACGACGGGCTGATCAGGCGATCAGTGAACTATCTACCGAATATTTTGTCACTGAACCAGCACTGCGCAGCACTTGGTAGCGATCCTCGAAAAAACAGGTTGTGTCGACAGGGCCAGGATATAGTACCATCCTCGCCGATCATGCGATGCACACCCGCTTGCCATTAAAGCACGGGTACGCCTGCATTGCATCCATGAACCACTGGCCAACCAATACCACGCCCATGTCGATCGGCAGGGGCTACAGCCTACATGCATGCATCGGTTTGGCCTGTCTGCCTGTACGTATGTACGGTATGGATCTGCTTTTCCTCGTCCATGATCCCCTTCCTCGCGATGGATACCCAACTCGGTTTGTCGTCAAGGGGAACGACGAAGTTCGCCGGCCGAGTGCGTGCTCCACCCGAGTCGCCGTCAGTGTCAACTGGATTGGGTATCACCACGGACTTCTCCACTTGATCGAGCTCCTCACAGCAGACACTCTTTTGCCCTCACCGGTCCCGTCGTCATCATCTCGTATCTACCCAATCCGTTGAAGAATATCAGCATTCATAGAGCTGAGTTTTTTTTTTTTTTTTTTTGGCAGAACTGATAGAGCTGAGTTGGGATATACACCTGCCCTGAACCCCACCGATATTTTTTGCTGTCCGTTTTAGTTTGTTTGGATTGGTCTACCGACAAAAATCAGGATGTGTCCTCCACCTTGTTCATTTGGGCCGGGAGGCGCATCCAATGGCAATACCCATGTTTTTTCAACAAAATGTGATATATTGAAACCTTAATTTACATAAGACAAATAAAAATAAAAACGACATAAAAAATAACAAGGAAGGAACCCATATCTAGGGTTCGTGTCGGTCGCACCGCCTACTCCTCGTGGTTGTTGGTAGTTAGGTCGACGTACTCTGGGACGGGCCACGAATACAGCCATGGGACCATCAGTGGTACCGGAGTTGTTTGTGGCTAGGTCGAAGACGTGGGCTGCAATGGGTCTGTGGCGCCAGAGTCGTCATCGCAGGTTGGCGGGTGAAGTATGAGGCGACGCGCCAAGTCTTCCCACCGCCACTGGGTGGACAGGCCTTGGCCTGCAGCTTCGATGGGACGATGCCCAGCTTGAGGGCTTCGTCGTTGTCCATCTCGTCTAGCTGGTAAGGGAGCTCGTCCTCCTTGTTCATGGCCACCAGTTGCTCCCGCTGCCACGCAAGGAGCCCGAGGTAGTCCACTATGTCATCTTGCTGCTCTTCGGATAGGATGTCGTCACCACCTACCGGCTCTTCCTCCCGCTCCTTCACGGATGAGGGCACTTTGTCGTAGTCCCACTCGTCGTCGCCTAGGTAGGCGGCGCGGCATCAAGGGTCATATTCCCACCGCTCATAGGTGTGCCATGCTAGCGAGTTAAGGGCGTAGGTGATGTCTCCCAATAGATCAGACGGCATGAGAGAGCGATGTTCTAGGATCTCCTCGCACCAATCCTGCCCCCTCCGGCGGCACCGAAGATACCGGCACCCTCCCCATGTTGAGAATCCATCCCAAGGGAAGGTGGACGTCGTTCCAGCCTACCGGCGACCTGGTCTCACATAGAACCCACGCCATGTTCAATGGGATGTACTCCGACTGCGAGATGGGCGAGGTGGATGATGGCCACCTCGTGAGGACCCGACCTTGTGGGCATGCTTGATTTTCCTCCATGGCCATGACTTGCCCATGGTGGCACGGTTGTTGTGGTTGCAGGTGGTCCTTGGGGCAAGCCTGGAGGTAAGTGGCAATGGCCTTGGCAAGGCATGGCCGCTTGGCTTAAAAAGCATAGGAACATGATGTTCATCAATGCCGGTGCAGAAGGCGAAGCGACCGACATTGAAGGCACGTGCAGAAATCGCGTGTCGGGCCGCTTGGATGAGTATCTGTGTCCGTGTGTCCGAGCAGATCAAAACGGACATCTTCCTCGGTCTGTTTGGATTGACCCGCTAGAGATTCCCTAATGTGCAACACACGCCAAATTTGGGGGAAGGGTCATAATAGCATCTCTAACAGATACTCATTAAAGACACCTTCGAACGTTTTCATGACAATCAAAAATAAGAATTAGGGCACGTAAATTTTGCCCGCCGTAGTAGGCAACGAAAAAAATTCTTCCATAAGTGATGATTAAAAATAGAGCACCCAAATGTGTTATTATTCTCACAATTACATAGATAATGAAACAAATAATATTAACAAAACACAAATAGTACTTAATTATTACATGGTTCGTCAATTCTTCGCTTAAAACTCAACACCAAGTTCATCAAACATACCCCAAAATTCCTCATATACAACATGAAGCATAGAATTGCAACTAGATATTTTGTTGACCATTACATATCCTATACTCATCAATGAGATCTTTTGGAAGATCTACGTGCTTATCTGAAATTTCATGATACACCTCAAGAAACCGGAACTACCATGTTTCGGCCTCTTGTTCTTGTGCATAATAAACATCAAAGAAATGTCTTGCTCTTTGTTCATCTCCTATTTATCTCCGGGCGTAGAATCATCAAACAAGCTCATCCACAACATAACGATTATTTTCGTTACAAAATACTCCTACGTCGCAAAAACAAGATCGAGAAAGGAAAAATGCATTTGAGCCTTTTCCGCAAACACCTAATGTGCATGAAGGAGAATTCCAGCCGGCTGCTCGTCAAGGCCAAGGTGGTCGCCTCTCCAACTAGGAATGATCTTGGGATGGCTCCATTGATGACGGGGAGGTAGAGGTTGAGGCAAAAGCAGAAGTCGTGGTTCCGTCCAAGAGCGCCGAAGGAGCAGCTGGCCCTGAGCCCGGTGGAGGCTAATATTCCACCGGCGGCGGTCAGGGGAGATGCATGTGTGGTGCGGTATATGATAGGGGTGTGTCTATGTTTAAGTTGACTGAGATTTTATTAAGTTTCAGTCACTTCAGAAAAGTGCAACTGCAGTTCAAAGAAAAGTGCAACTCGGTTCAGTTGCACATTTCTGGCAGAAATGTGCAATTGCACTTATTAACAGAAAAGTGAAACTCAAGAACTTTTTTGTAAGTGACTTAGACTTAAGAAAATCTCAGTTAATTGAGACATAGCAAAACCGATATGATAGTGGCACGACGGGATGTGAGCCATCCGGTCTAGGAATCTGGCGGTGATGGTTTTCTCGCGAAAAAGATAAATAGTGAAATTATCCATGACCCACAGCAAATTTTCCCATGTAACTTAGTCATATATGCTGCACACATATATGCAACCTGCCCATGCCTGCACGTATAACAGCAGTAGTAGTACACAAACACACACTTGATGCATCCATATGTACATATACAGAGGTTCATGGAGGATTGGAGAGGTTGACAGCAGAGTTCAGAGGGCACCGTAGCGCACGTCGGAGAGCTTGGACTTGAGCCACTTGAAGCTGCCGCGGACAGAGGACTTGAGCCTGGCCTGGGACGCGAACACGTTGTACGACGCCACCCTGCGCCGCCGCTTCTCCTCCGGGTCCTCGCCGGCGCTGGGCCCGTTGAAGCTGTACGACTTGACGGCCGCCCCGCCGCGGCCCACGCCCTCGTAGTCGTACCCGCCGCCGCACCCGTAGTACGCCGACGAGTGCTCGCGCGGCACCGATCTGCACTTCTCCATCGGCGAGCTTGTTGTTGACCGAAAACCTCTTTTTACAGGCAACGGTACCTACAGCAGTGACGTCAGCAATGACGGCAGCCATGTGCTGATCAATTTTGTCACAAAATTGTGAAACAAATTTGAAACATAATTGAAACATAACTGAAACACTAATATTTTTGTGAAACAAACCGTAGTGACGTCAGCAATGATGTCATTGATGTCTACGTTCCCCCTCCTTTCCTGTAGACAGTGTTGGGCCTCCAAGAGCAGAGGTTTGTAGAACAGCAGCAAGTTTTCCCTTAAGTGGATCACCCAAGGTTTATCGAACTCAGGGAGGAAGAGGTCAAAGATATCCCTCTCATGCAACCCTGCAACCACAAAGCAAGAAGTCTCTTGTGTCCCCAACACACCTAATAGGTGCACTAGTTCGGCGAAGAGATAGTGAAATACAGGTGGTATGAATATATATGAGCAGTAGCAACGGTGCCAGAAAATAGCTTGCTGGCGTGTAGTTGATGGTGGTAGTATTGCAGCAGTAGTAACACAGTAAAACAGTAAACAAGCAGTAGTAACGCAGCAGTATTTAGGAACAAGGCCTAGGGATTAGACTTTCACTAGTGGACACTCTCAACATTGATCACATAACAGAATAGATAAATGCATACTCTACACTTTTGTTGGATGATGAACGCATTGCGTAGGATTACACGAACCCTCAATGCCGGAGTTAACAAGCTCCACAATTTGTTCATATTTAAGTAACCTTATAGTGTAAGATAGATCAACATAACCAAATAGATCACATCAATACCATCATAGTAATAATTAACTCCACAATCTACAAGAGATCATGATCATAGCCTACGACAAGAACCACACGGTGCACACACTAGTCACCTTTACACACGTGCAGGAGGAATAGAACTACTTTAATAACATCACTAGAGTAGCACATAGATGAATTGTGATACAAAACTCATATGAATCTCAATCATGTAAAGCAGCTCATGAGATCATTGTATTGAAGTACATGGAGAGAGATTAACCACATAGCTACCGGTACAGCCCCGAGCCTCGATGGAGAACTACTCCCTCCTCATGGGAGTAGCAGCGGTGATGAAGATGGCGGTGGAGATGGCAGCGGTGTCGATGGAGAAGCCTTCCGGGGGCACTTCCCCGTCCCGGCAGGGTGCCGGAATGCAGTTCTGTCCCCGAATTGGAGTTTCGCGACGGTGGCGGCGCCCACGGAGTCTTTCTGGAGTTTCGTCAATTGGTACTGCGTTTTTAGGTCGAAAGGGCTTTTATAGGCGAAGAGGCGGCGCAGGGGGCACACTGGGCGCCACACCCTAGGCCGGCGCGGCCTAGGCCTGGCCCGCGCCGCCATGTGGTGTGGTGGCCCCTGGCCCCTCTCCGACTCTTCTTCGGTGTTCGGACGCTTAGGGAAAAATAGGAGGTTTGGCGTTGATTTCGTCCAATTCCGAGAATATTGCCCGAACAGCCTTTACGGAACCAAAAACAGCAGAAAACGAGACGCCTTTGTGGCATCTTGTTAATAGGTTAGTTCCGAAAAATGCATGAAAATGATATAAAGTGTGAACAAAACATGTTGGTATTGTCATAAAACAAGCATGGAACATCGGAAATTATAGATACGTTGGAGACGTATCAGCATCCCCAAGCTTAGTTCCTACTCGTCCTCGAGTAGGAAAACGATAAAAGATAATTTACGAGGTGACATGCTACCAACATAATCTTAATCATACCATTGTAAAGCATATGAGATGAATGCAGCGATTCGAAACAATGTAAATGCAATGAGTAAACAAGTGAATCATATAGCAAAGACTTTTCATGAATAGTACTTTCGAGACAAGCATCAATAAGTCTTGCATAAGAGTTACTCAACAAGCCCTCAATTCATCGCAGAGACATTGAAGCAACACAATGGAAGATTAAGTTTCAGCGGTTGCTTTCAACTTGTAACATGTATATCTCATGGATAGTTGTCAATGCAAAGCAATATAACAAATGCAATAAGCAAGTATATAAGAATCAATGCACAGTTCACACAAATGTTTGCTTCTTGAGGTGGAGAAAGATAGGTGAAGCGACTCAACAATAAAAGTAAAAGAATGGTCCTTCAAAGAGGAAAGCATCGATTGCTATATTTGTGCTAGAGCTTTTATTTTGAAAACATGAAACAATTTTGTCAACGGTAGTAATAAAGCATATGTATCATGTAAATTATATCTTACAAGTTGCAAGCCTCATGCATAGTATACTAATAGTGCCCGCACCTTGTCCTAATTAGCTTGGACTACCGGATCATCACAATGCACATGTTTTAACCAAGTGTCACAAATGGGTACCTCTATGCCGCCTGTACAAAGGTCTAAGGAGAAAGCTCGCATTGGATTTCTCGCTATTGATTATTCTCAACTTAGACATCCATACCGGGACAACATAGACAACAGATAATGGACTCCTCTTTTATGCATAAGCATGTAACAACAATTAATAATTTTCTCATATGAGATTGAGGATATATGTCCAAAACTGAAACTTCCACCATGGATCATGGCTTTAGTTAGCGGCCCAATGTTCTTCTCTAACAATATGCATGCTTAACCATAGGGTGGTAGATCTCTCTTACTTCAGACAAGACGGACATGCATAGCAACTCACATGAAATTCAACAATGAATAGTTGATGGCGTCCCCAGTGAACATGGTTATCGCACAACAAGCAACTTAATAAGAGATAAAGTGCATAATTACATATTCAATACCACAATAGTTTTTAAGCTATTTGTCCCATGAGCTATATATTGCAAAGGTGAATGATGGAATTTTAAAGGTAGCACTCAAGCAATTTACTTTGGAATGGCGGAAAATACCATGTAGTAGGTAGGTATGGTGGACGCAAATGGCATAGTGTTGTTTGGCTCAAGGATTTGGATGCATGAGAAGTATTCCCTCTCGATACAAGGTTTAGGCTAGCAAGGTTGTTTGAAGCAAACACAAGCATGAACTAGTACAGCAAAACTCACATAGAAGACATATTACAAGCATTATAAAACTATACATCGTCTTCCTTGTTGTTCAAACATCTTACTAGAAAATATCTAGACTCTAGAGAAACCACTCATGCAAACCAAATTTTAACAAGCTATATGTATTTCTTCACTAATGGGTGCAAAGTATATGATGCAAGAGCTTAAACAAGAGCACAACAATTGCCAAGTATCAAGTTATTTAAGACATCATACCAATTACTACATGTAGCATTTTCCAATTCCAACCATATAATAATTAACGAAGAAGTTTCAACCTTCGCCATGAATATTATGAGCTAAGAACACATGTGTTCATACGAACCAGCGGAGCGTGTCTCTCCCCCACACAAGCATTTATTCAAACAAAAACAAAAACAAGAAACATACAGACGCTCCAAGTAAAGTGCATAAGATGTGACCGAATAAAAATATAGTTTCAAGAGAAGGAACCTGATAATTTGTCGATGAAGAAGGGGATGCCTTGGGCATCCCCAAGCTTAGACGCTTGAGTCTTCTTGAAATATGCAGGGATGAACCACCGGGGCATCCCCAAGCTTAGAGCTTTCACTCTTCTTGATCATAGTATATCATCCTCCTTTCTTGACCCTTGAAAACTTCCTCCACACCAAACTCGAAACAACTCATTAGAGGGTTAGTGCACAATAAAAATTAACATATTCGGAGGTGACACAATCATTCTTAACACTTCTGGACATTGCATAATGCTACTGGACATTAGTGGATCAAAGAAATTCATCCAACATAGCAAAAGAGGCAATGCGAAATAAAAGGCAGAATCTGTCAAAACAGAACAGTTCGTATTGACGAATTTTAAAATGGCACCAGACTTGCTCAAATGAAAATGCTCAAATTGAATGAAAGTTGCGTACATATCTGAGGATCATGCACGTAAATTGGCTTAATTTTCTGAGCTACCTACAGGGAGGTGGACCCAGATTCGTGACAGCAAAGAAATATGGAACTGCGCAGTAATCCAAATCTAGTACTTACTTTTCTATCAACGGCTTTACTTGGCACAACAAAACACAAAACTAAGATAAGGAGAGGTTTCTACAGTAGTAAACAACTTCCAAGACACAAATATAAAACAAATTACTGTAGCAAAATAACACATGGGTTATCTCCCAAGAAGTTCTTTCTTTATAGCCATTAAGATGGGCTCAGCAGTTTTAATAATCCATTCGCGGGAAATAGTATTTGAAGCAAAAGAGAGCTTCAAGAGGCAAATTCAAAACAAATTTAAGTCTAACATGCTTCCTATGAAGAGGAATCTTGTACACAAATGAATTCATGAAGAACAAAGTGACAAGCATAAGAGGATAAAACACGAGTAACTTCAAGATTCTCAACATAAAGAGGGGAAACTTAATATTATTAAGATGCATATAACCATATTTCCCTCTCTCATAATAACTTTCAGTAGCATCATTGATGAAATCCACAATATACACATCACTTAAAACATTCTTATCATGGTTCATATGCATAGAAGTATCATTAATTTTGGCATAAGAAGAGTTATTCTCATTAATAGTAATTGGAGCAAGATTATTATCAAGAATTTGAACATGGTAAACACGTTGCATATTAAAAGAATTGTTTTTGGTAATCCAATCATGACTATGACAAGTTTCATAAGGATAATTATAACCTATATCATAGCATTCTTTATAATAATCATCAAAGATCGGAGGCACAGTGTCATCATAAGAAATAGAATAGTTATCTTTCACAGTCGGTTTATCTATGACCATACCATCATTGTTATTAGAAGGAGATGTATCAAACACATAATGATCAGTAGCAAAAGGATTTTCAAACACCTCTTCCCCAAGCTTAAAGCTTTCTATATCATTATGGGAGGAAGCATGGATAGCACTGACACTATGGCAATCATTATCATCATCATTTTCAGAATTAATTTCCCAGAGATTTGCAATATCAAAAGTAGTGTGCTCATTCAAATCATGATTGCTAATGTATGTAAAGGGCATAGGAAGATCATCGTATTCAGATTCATTATCACAATAATCATCAGGAGCAACATACTTACGGTTACCTATCGTTATCTCGTATACGCGGGGATATGCTGTTACCTCTTTCTTTTTATTCCCCTTATTCTTCTTCTTCTTCTTCGTTCCCTTCTTCTTCCTCTCCTTCTCCTTTTCCTCGTTCCCTTCTTCAGGAGGGAGAGGCTTGAAGGGTGGCTTGTCCGCATAACCTGATTTACTTTCAGAAACAATAGAAGAAACTTGGGAGGATCCCTCCTTTTCATTAATTAGTTGAAAACACACAGCGGTCCTATCATATTTTGGCAAGGTGTAATCTTCTAAAATATTTTGTATGTAAGTATTTGTATGGCTATTATCAATGCAATAAGAAAAACACCCATGTAGGACATCATCAATATCAAGATCACTCATATGTAACAAAGAGATTTTTCTCGACAGTTCTTCACACCCCAAAAATAAAGTAAGTTCATCATGCTGATTAGGAGTAATTTCATCATCACCATCCAAATTTGCATCACGCAGTGGCTTCAACTTATCATTGGAGGAGCATTGAAAATTAAAATGACCCACTTCATGGCAAACTTCACAAAGACAAGGATAGAGGGCGCAAACTTTTTTACCAAGATCATCTAGAGCCCTAAACCACTTTCTAGTTTTTTCATTAGCATGACGGATACAATATTCATCTTTGATTTGATTAATTCCACAAGGTCTATGTATTCCACAAAAATTAACATGCTTATAGGAAATGGCATTCTTAGGAGTTTGAGCATGCTTATTGCAATAATTAACAACAATTTCATTCTTCATGCAAGCCTCTTTAAAAGGTTCATGATACTTATCAAAATTATTTTTAGGCAATTCAAAATGAGAAGCAAAGGCTTTATAAAGATTTGCAGCAACTTGAGAGTCAAGACCATAAGTAGCACTCATATTTCGAAATTTATCGGTATCCATAAAAGCTTCAATGCATTCATAATCATAATTTATACGACTCTTTACCTTTGTCGTTCTCCCATCCTTCAGCGTTGTCCTCAATCCGATCAAGAAGATCCCACCTAGCTTCAACCTCCTTGCTTGTGAAAGATCCCTCCGAACACGCGTCCCGAGATAGTCCTTGTGTTGTCTGAAAGCCTCGCATAAAAATTGTTAACAATAACATTACGGGGGAGCTGATGAATGGGACATTTGAGCATTAGTGACTTCAGTCTCCCCCACGCTTGAGAAATACTCTCTCCATCACGAGGATAAAAGTTATAAATATAATTCCTATCAATATGCACTTCATGAGGAGGATAAAATTTAGAATAAAAGAGAGATGCAATTTCCTCCCAACCAAGAGAATGTCTATTCTCCAACAATTTATACCAATGCGCCGCTTTACCAGCAATGAAACAGAGAATATCTTCTTCCTCACTTAATCCATAGAGATACCTGCACACTTGAATAACCCGCATAATTCGTGCAAAAACATGGAATTATCTCTAGTATGGACAGTTAAATACACTTTATAGTGGTTGTCCATAACACATTCTATAATTTTCATAGGTATTTTATACGGAATACTTTCAAAGGTGGATTTAAAATATCGAAACATCATTAGAGTTATCGCATATGGGAGATAAAGCATTATCAGAGCAAAATATTTCTTCCAAAGCTGAGGAGCAAAAAAGATTATTCTTATATAAACTAGCTTCCCCAAGCTTAGACTTATCCATAGTATTAGCAGTAATTGCATTCATACTAATAACATCGCTACTAGCATGCAAATAAGGTTCCATAGGTTTTTTAATTTTCGCATCAAACAATTCTAAATCAGGAAAAAGATTAAAAAGCTCACCAATTTTTTTGTTGTTTTCCATTATGCCTAACTAGTGTAAACAAGAAACAAAAAGATGCAATTGCAGGATCTAAAGGAAATAGTTTCGAGCACAAACACAATGGCGCCAGAAAAGTACTTTACTTGGAACCGAAGTATGAGTGCCTTTTACCTTTCCTCCCCGGCAACGGCGCCAGAAAAGTGCTTGATGTCTACGTTCCCCCTCCTTTCCTGTAGACAGTGTTGGGCCTCCAAGAGCAGAGGTTTGTAGAACAGCAGCAAGTTTTCCCTTAAGTGGATCACCCAAGGTTTATCGAACTCAGGGAGGAAGAGGTCAAAGATATCCCTCTCATGCAACCCTGCAACCACAAAGCAAGAAGTCTCTTGTGTCCCCAACACACCTAATAGGTGCACTAGTTCGGCGAAGAGATAGTGAAATACAGGTGGTATGAATATATATGAGCAGTAGCAACGGTGCCGAGAAAATAGCTTCTTTGGCGTGTAGTTGATGGTGGTAGTATTGCAGCAGTAGTAACACAGTAAAACAGTAAACAAGCAGTAGTAACGCAGCAGTATTTAGGAACAAGGCCTAGGGATTAGACTTTCACTAGTGGACACTCTCAACATTAATCACATAACAGAATAGATAAATGCATACTCTACACTTTTGTTGGATGATGAACGCATTGCGTAGGATTACACGAACCCTCAAAGCCGGAGTTAACAAGCTCCACAATTTGTTCATATTTAAGTAACCTTATAGTGTAAGATAGATCAACATAACCAAATAGATCACATCAATACCATCATAGTAATAATTAACTCCACAATCTACAAGAGATCATGATCATAGCCTACGACAAGAACCACACGGTGCACACACTAGTCACCTTTACACACGTGCAGGAGGAATAGAACTACTTTAATAACATCACTAGAGTAGCACATAGATGAATTGTGATACAAAACTCATATGAATCTCAATCATGTAAAGCAGCTCATGAGATCATTGTATTGAAGTACATGGAGAGAGATTAACCACATAGCTACCGGTACAGCCCCGAGCCTCGATGGAGAACTACTCCCTCCTCATGGGAGTAGCAGCGGTGATGAAGATAGCGGTGGAGATGGCAGCGGTGTCGATGGAGAAGCCTTCCGGGGGCACTTCCCCGTCCCGGCAGGGTGCCGGAACAGAGTTCTGTCCCCCGAATTGGAGTTTCGCGACGGTGGCGGCGCCCCTGGAGTCTTTCTGGAGTTTCGTCAATTGGTACTGCGTTTTTAGGTCGAAAGGGCTTTTATAGGCGAAGAGGCGGCGCAGGGGGGCACCTAGGGGCGCCACACCCTAGGCCGGCGCGGCCTAGGCCTGGCCCGCGCCGCCATGTGGTGTGGTGGCCCCCTGGCCCCTCTCCGACTCTTCTTCGGTGTTCTGGACGCTTCCGGAAAAAATAGGAGGTTTGGCGTTGATTTCGTCCAATTCCGAGAATATTGCCCGAACAGCCTTTACGGAACCAAAAGCAGAAACAGGAACTGGCACTGTGGCATCTTGTTAATAGGTTAGTTCCGGAAAATGCATGAAAATGATATAAAGTGTGAACAAAACATGTTGGTATTGTCATAAAACAAGCATGGAACATCGGAAATTATAGATACGTTGGAGACGTATCAGTCATCAGTTTCACTTTTTATCAGACTGTTTCACAATATTTTCCATGTATCACTTTAGTTTCATAAAAGTTTCACTTATGTTTCAATTATTAGTTTTATATTAGACAAATGTCAAAAGCCTCACTAATCTCAAAGCAGAGAGTGGATGGTACATGTAACACCTACACCTACCGGCTCCTTTAAAATCGCTGCTCTCGTTGTTGACGATGTGCTTGTAGTGTGAGATGAAAGAGTGGTGAGGAAAGCTAGGTGTTGAGGCTGCTAGTGTCGTGTTATAATTGAGCTAGCTGAAGGAGGAGCTGCTCAAGCTTGCTTTATTAATTAGCTAGGTGATTGTGCATCAAGGACCTTATGTTATTTGGCTATCATAAAGCAGGTCCCTTTGGTCATCTTTTCTAACCACAACCCACAAATGCAGGATGGGCTAATGCTTTTTAATCACGAATGATGTGTCTGGTCCTTTTTACTCTCTTTTGATTTTTCTGACCGGAGAGGATAGACTGGTGTTTTCTATTCCGAAAGGATATGCCATATACATCGTTCGAGAATACATGCACTTTGAGATAGTGTGATAATTGTTTGGTAGCAAAATAGAGAAATGCAAATGTTTAATAAAAAAGTAAATGGTTTAAGTCTCGAGAACTAAGAGTTCATGCTGAATTGTCCAAAAACAATAACTGAAATTCATATCTTGTGAAATTTCTCTGATCACCTATGCAACAAAAAGTAATAACGCGCAACAAAGATTTCTCTAATCACCTGTGCAAGTACAGTGCAAGAGTAGATATTCCTGGCTTGGCAAGTAGAAAAGCTTGTACACCTTTTAATCTTTATTAGTTGCTACCGAATCATCAAAAAGTAATATGAATCGGAGTGAGTATCATACATTGGGGTTGTTTGGTTCTCGCTCACAAGGCATGCCAGTAAACTTTGCCTCTATGTTGGGTTATATCATATCTATGGCTCGGCACAATATAATATATGTCCCATGTATCACAGACTAAACTTTTTGACATATATTGCAACAGTTGTGGCCAAGTATTGTGTAGCCACACTTTTGTAGGAGGCCATGCTTGCCTAAGGTTAAGTGTGCCAAAGCTAGCTATGAACTAAATATTTCCAAAGTACTACTTTTGAAGCACTCCTAGTCGGTATTTCCAAGTCCATAAATCCAGTGTTAAGGACATTCGGGCCCCCTTTGATTCATAGAAAAGCACAGAAATAGGAAAATCGTAGGAATGAGATGATATGTCTAGTTAAATTTTATGGGAAGATGAAGTGTGTTGATTGTAGCAAAAAAAATCTATGAGGTATAACCTAGTGTTTTTTTCATAGAATTTACACTACAAGATTTTTATAGGATTAGTTTATGTAGGATATGTTTCTATGAATTAAGCAACTTATGTAGAAAATTTTCCTATGGAATCCAAATCCTACATAATTCCTATACTTCTTCCTATTCATATTACTTGCCATTAATATGGATGTATGTAGAATTAAAATATATCTAGATATATCTATACTAGAGTCAGCTAATATGAGTCGGAGCGAGTACAAAAATCATATGAATCAAAAAACCCTAGTGTGGCAAATTAAGCTACGTACAAACCAAATATGCCCAAAGTCTCGCAAGCCATATGGGGACGTATCTACTATACTCCTTTGGAAGCACTCCCTGTATTCCCAGGTACAGAAATCCCACGTTAAAAACATTCCAATTTCCAAAGGGAGAAGAAATAGTGATGGCATGGAGGTCCGACCCATCGTTCGGCTGGACACATACCTAAATCCGAAATCGAAAGGCGCTTAGCAACAATGCCCGTGGAACCCGGGGATGTTAGCATGATTTGGCTGGTAGTATAGCATTATTATCAGTGATTTTTGACGCTTGTAGGGCGGGAATGATGGCGGATTGTAGGGAGTGGGGGCGGCACTCACCCGTCCGTCCGTGTGACCCACGTGTGCTGTTGGATCACTGGTTGCGATAGGACACCCGATCTAGAGTATCATCCACAGCCCCGCTGCATCTTCCGTTCGCCAGATCGTTGTATACCTCCATTCTTGTGGTCCCTCCTCGATCGAGGCCGATGCTTTATTCGCTGGAACTGCGTGATCGAACACCTTTATGATTTCCGAACGTACAACTCACGTTTAATCGGACGTGAGAGTAGATTATAGTAGAGATCGATCGGGATCGGGGATGTTTAGGGCATCTCAAGACGTGGTTAAAGTGTCCGAACAGCAAAGGTAACAGAGAATTCAAGCTGGCCACAAACGAGGCCGTTGTCTCCAATGCAAAAGAGAGAGAGAGAAACTCGATTCGATTAGGGCATCTTCAGCGGCCTGTGCAAACACATACGAACATGTCTGCATGATGGGGCACATCCCATCGGCGTGACACAAACAGGCCGAGCGACGCGAACCAGTTCGCAAGGATCCATTCCCAGTTCAAATTTGGGCAAAAAAAAATCCCCTCTTGTCCTCCGCAGGTCCTCCCGTTAGCGGCACATTCCCACTGACTCTCTCTCCACTTTCATAGGAAATGCCGGTGAAGTCGCCAAGCCCTAGTGAGCAATGGAGGACGCATCTGCTCCCACGACCGCTGCCCTCACCGCCCCTGCCACCCATAATCAAGCTAAAGAAAAAGTTTATGGTGCAGCATCGAGCTCTTCAGAAGAAGAAGCGTGTTGACCAGAGAAACAAAGCAAAGGCACAGGTGGCCAAAGCTAAAGACGATGCCCGGGAGAAAGAGGTCGCCCTCATCCTAGGCTTTCAGGCCAAGGCCAACGCCGACGCAATTTCCGCCCAAGCTGTTATCATGATCAAGCAGGAGGCGCTCACCGTCTCCATGCCACACACCTGCGTCGGCCCCGACACGTCTTCAACAAGCTTGGTCTCGTTCGCGAGCGCACGGTCACCTCTTCGACCCCGGTCGGCAGCTCTCTCGGTGGAGCCGTCTCACGTTGTCTAGCACGTCCTCACGTGGTCCCGACTCGGAGATATCTTTGATGCTGAGCGGAGCGGCTCCCATTCCATGTCACGACAAGCTTGGTTTGTGTCTGCTATTTTTCCATTCCACCCAATTTTCATATATATGAATGAAATTATATATGACCAAATAGTCGAAATTGAAAGCTAACAAATTACAGTACCACTGATTTGGTCGTCATTGACCTCATATGACATACTCTCTCCTACTCATATTACTGGCCTTCACTACCTCACCCGTTTCTTTTGTCCCTCCTCCCTCACCCCCTCGTCCCGCACCCAAAAACTCTAGTTTCCTCCCGTCGCTGCCGCAGGCGGCGCCGCCGGGCAAAGGCCATGGGGCGTGGCGGCGGCGGGCTTCCCTCAGGGTGCGGCGGGGACAGCGGCTGGGTCCTCCCCTCGATGCTGCAGCGGCGGACTTCCTGCCTCCCGTGTGATGGCGGGGCGGTGGCGGTGGCGGTGGACTTCCGGCCTCCTGTGTGATGGCGGGGCAGCGGCGGTCAGAGGATGGAGGGGCGACAGTGGCCAGATGATCTGTGTTGCGGCCTCACCTGCCTCCCGTCGGCAGCACACCGGTGGTGGCTGGTGGTGGGATGGATTGCGCCATCCCCTCCGCTTCTCGCCGGTGCGGGGTGGTGACCTTGGGATTCTCCCGCGGTACGAGGACGCCCGGGGCAGCAGCCTCGGGTTCGAAGGTGGAGTCGGCCTTCTTCTTCGTCGGAGGAGGTCGGCTGGTTGCTGGGGTGGCAGAACACGAGATCCCTCTACCCCGGTGATGAAGATCTAGTCGACGACGAGCTAGCGGCGAAGGGGCCACCGGTGAACACCGAGCCTTGACTTCTTTCTTGGCGGATGATGGCGGCAGCTATTGGCGTTGTTTCCTTGGGAAGGCATCATCTTTGTTGGCCTCTCCATTCGCTCTCACCGAGTAGGGGACTTGCGGCTGTCGGTGAAAACTGTGCCACGATTGGCGAGCGAAGGCGGCGTTAAGCGTCGCTTCCTTCTTGAAGGCATCGTCGCCGCAGTCCGCGGGTACTCACTCGTGCTGCTCCGGGGGAAACCCTAGATCCAGCCAGGATCAGACGATGACGGCGCACCCTGCATCATGTTACCTCCCGAGGCATCGTTTTTGGAGTAGCGGCTAGAAGGATGTGGTTTTTGGTGGAGTGGTGTTCATCTACTACGTTGTCGTCGATGTTTCTCAGCGGCGTGGAGTTGTGGGGTATTGAAGACGGGCGAGGATTGTTGGACGCGTGCAGGATGGTGGAGCTGTTTGGTGTTATGGTGACATCTACGGCGGGCCTGGCATGATCAATGCGTTGATCTCGCTTGGAGATGGGTTCGAGATTGATGGCGGTGGCGAACTCTGTGAAGTGGGCAATGGCGCACCCTTAGGGTTTTGCTTTTTGGATGATGTGTGTTGGTGTACCATCAGGGAGTATGGCCTTGTTCATGGTCCCTCCTTCACCGTAGGTATAGCGAGTTATCGCTAGGAAGGTGGCTTCGAGTTGATCTTTGTATTTTCCTTGTAAGACATTGCGAATAATTTAATAAAGAAGAAAGTTATGTGCATCATCATTTGGATGCAGAGGCTGGGGCTATGCTCCTTGATCGAAAAAAAATATTTATAGATACATCCATTTTACAGACATTTAATATGGATCAGATGGAGTAGTGCTCTTTCAAATGAATTGTGCAAAACATGGAACGCAGAAAAGAAGATAGATATGTCAGATCACTCATCGCATTTTGAGATGACCATTTGCTTCCGATTCCATCGATCCCTGAATGTGCAACTGGTGGATCCACTGCTCGATCGAACTGGCCGGCCTGATGGCGACGCCGACATGAAGGTGCCGGGGTCCAACAACGCATCAATGGCGCGGTGCAGTGGCGCTCTACGTACGCACCTCGCACTCGCTGCCCTGCTCGCCTAGCCAATCAACCGACCGGCGGCCCCCTCGACCGGTACCTTCCAATCGGAATCCCCTACCACCAGCGCCGTGATTATACCACTGCTGCTGCTGCTGCTACAGCTGCGCGGTGCCGTGGTCTGCTCGTCGTCGCCCGCCTGGCGTCATCCTCCATGCCTTGCCGGCCGTGCCAACGATCATTGCCGGCCGCCGCCGCGAGCGCACGGCCACTGGAGAGGCGCCCGTCCGCCTCCGCCCCCAACCTGTACAGGGACGATCGAGGTCGAGGAACAGTTGGTTGTTCGGCTGATCCTGCTTGGATCGTGCGATGTCGGCGTCAGTGTTCCGGTCCCGGCGTCCTCGTTGGGATCTCCACGTCGCCATGGGTACGGGCGTCGATGGCATGCCGGGCGGTCGGGCAGAGGTTCTCGGTGAGATTTGGACGCGCCTCCTGCGCTGCATCTCGTGGGAGGAATATTACTGTCGATCAATCGGCCACATCCAGATGGATTCCAGTCCTATTCTAATGCTTACAAGTTGGACGTGTACGTACGTGTTCGTCCAAGTACAAAGAACTGGAGTCGGGTGAGGACGACGGGCTGTTCTGATCAGGCAACGAGTAATACGGCAAACGAACCTCTGAATATATTTTAATTTTACTGGTGAAGTAGCACTGCACTGAAATTCTAAAATAGGAGTATACAGGAACCTCTGAATGATCCTCGCCGATCATGCGATGCGAACTCACTTTGGTCCATTAAAGCACGGGCACGCCTACATATGTACGTGAACCCATTTTTTTTTTTTTTGACGATGTACGCCCGTAGACATACATTACTTGTACTCCCGCCATCTCACAGCATAGGGCGTAAATTATTTAGCACTCGGATTAAGGAGGAGTTTGGTCCTGTAGCTGTGGACGAATTTACCCCTAAGTTAACTCTTCGCAGCAATAATTAGCGCGTGCTTCCCGGAATTAACTTTCCCACTCTGTGCGTGGTATGCGCCCCTCGTTATCCCTTCACATTAATTTCGGGTGAGCTGTTAAAGTTTGCATGCCCTGCTGCATGACCAATCGATGTTGCGTGCAGACGGTTTCCCAAGTAAAAAAATAGCATGCGTGTTAATATATTAGTAGTTAATGCTGCATGCAGGGCAAGCCACCAAAGGTATTCTGGGCAGAACTGCACTGATATAGCACTCGCGCCTTATGCTATGATGAAATTTGACAAAAAAAAATATACGCCCTATGCCATGAGATGGAGGGAGTATTTATAAACATAACAATACATAGCTGGTACTCCCTCAGCTCAGATTAAATTGATGCAGAGTGGTGTTAATCCTAGCATGCAAGTAGTGTTGGCTCGCCTCAATTAAATGTGACCAGATGTAGTACATATACAAGCAACACAACACGAGGAGGATATAAACGGTTGTACTGCTGCAAACTGTCGCCACCGTAACTACCAAGAACACATGTCCTCCATCATCACCGGAGAAGAAGAGCATCAGTAGTTGCTCCACACTTTAGCGTTGAAGAAACCCCTAGCCATGAGGCGTTAAAGATTCGCAGTAGCCACTAGTCTCGTAAGATTAGATCTAATCCGATAAAGAAAATCAGCCGGAGGAGCCCTCCGAGCCTCTTCAACGCCAGATCCGGGGCCAACGCCACCCCACCCTTCAAGCGGCCGAATCCCCCACCATCTTCCACAAACATGTCACAGTCAAGACCGTCACACTCCAAGAGCAGCCCATCCTTGACGCCACGCCATGACGCAGCGCCAAAACGAAGCCCCTCCAACAGATTGGACTCCACAAGCCTCTCGCCGGCGTCAGCAACACATCCGGCGAGCAGGGACGACATGGACTGGGAGACCGTTATTGCTAAGAGAACCATCAACATCTGCTCCACCAAGATGTTGATAGAGGAACCTTGAAAACCAGAAAACCAAAAACTGCAACACACACAAACGAGAACCAAGCCTCCCCTACCCTCGCGATGCTAGAACGGCAATCGGAGAGGAAGGGGAGCGGCAGTCTCGCCGGTGAGAGAAGGAGCGAAGAGCCTGGAACCGCTCATATTGATATGATGATAACTGCCTTGTCAATAGCACATGAACCCATGTTGATCGATCGGCAGGGGCTGCATACACCAGAAATCTTATACGACCCGGATAGTACAACCGAGATCGCTGGACCAACTCCCCTGCAGGACACGTGGAAGTGCTAAGCTCAAAGCAACGCCGAACTGATTCTAACATACCGTAGCAGTTATCAAATTTGCGATTCATGCGATCTGGAGTATTCCTGAACTTCTCCCCTTCCTGAAAGAATTTTCTTCCTAGAGGGCCGACGAGGGCAAGCACGCGAGAGCGGCCCGCCGGCGTCAACGAGGGTGGCCGTCCGGCCAGCGATGCAGCGAGCGGGTGCGTGCGGCGGCGGCACAAGCCGGTCTGTGGATGACGGGGTGGAGCGCCGGTGTCCTGCTGGGAAGTTGGTCCAGCGACCTGGGCTGTACGACCCAGGTCGTATAAGATTTCCTTCCGCATACACCGTTTTGGCCTTTCTGACTGTACGCTTTCCCTCCCCAAGACCCCAACGATCTCCTCGGTTGTCGTCAACGGCAATGGCGAAGCTGAGATCCTCACAAAAAAGAAAAATGACGAAGCTAGAGACCGGGATGGAAAGACGTGTTCGCCGTCCGAGTGCGCGCTCCCCGGGGTCGCCGTCGCCCGTGTCACCGCGCACTTCGCCACTCGCCCACTAGCTTGATCGATCGAGCTCCTCGCGCCAGCCACCCTTCCCCCAAAACATAGAAGAAAGTATGATGGGCTGATGGCGGATACAAAATCCTTCGGTCTAGTCCATATATAATGCAAGGTGTTTAGATGATGCTTAAGAAAATAAACCAAACATTTTATTAAGCACATGTGCTTATTTCTATAAGAGAGGCGCCTAACTAGGCATCTGCCAAATATAAAGAAGCACCGGTGCTTAAGTAAAAGAAGGTTTTTTTTTGTAAGCATACATGATATTGGAGCATCTTCATCGGCAGCAGAACCAACGGACCCCGTAAAAAAACCTGAAATAATAGGGAAATAATTTTTTTTTAAATAACATAGAAAATTTCAATAAAATTTTGGGTTTTCTTATAAAAGATTGAATCAAGTTTGCCTAAAACAGTCGGCTGGCCGCTCCCCGCCCGGCGTGAGTCATCCTGGCACGTCCGTCAACAAGACCCCACTGGTCCCATGCCACCAACTCGCCGTCAACGACGCGGTAAGACGCACACCGCTCTTTCTCTTGCCTCCATCATCCGGTAGTTGCTCCAAAAATGATGCCATCAACAGGCAGAGCGGCACTGAATGCGCCGCCATCATCCGATCTAGGAATCCCAAATCTAGGGTTTTCATGGAGGAACATGAGTGAGTAGAAGAAGGATGCAACGGCGATGCCTTCTACAATGGAATGGGGCATGGACAACACCATCTCCTAAATCAGGGCTCATATTTCCCTGTTAGCCCCCCCCCCCCCCCTTCCTCGCCACCGGCAATCGATGGATCTGAGCGGATCAGGCTGGACCCAGCTGAGAAGAAAGATCACGACCTTTCTACAGCAGCCATGAACTCCACAACGCATCGACTCCGGAACCACAATTACCTGAAGACGACCGGTCACCATGGAAGAAAGGATGAAACTGCACCGCTCGCAGCCCACCCACATGCCGACAATGGGACATCGTCGCCCCCTCCTGGTGTTGCTGGCAGTTCAAGTCGTGCCTGAGACGGATCTGAGTGGGCACCAGTGCCACCATCTATCGCCGACGTTGGAGTATAATGTGTGACACTTGACACTTATGTTTTATAAGATCCCGAATAATGCTTTAATAGAGGTTAGTATGCACCGACTGATGCAAAAGTCGGGCTACTCCCTTTGATTCATATTAATTGATTTCAATATAGATGTATGTAACCCGCAAGAAGAAAAAAATATGGATGTATCTAAAATTAAAATGTGTCTAGTTTTTTTCAAAAAAGAACAGAGAGAGGAGAGGCATGACCAGCTAACTTGGCAACAAACAAACCCACGGTGCCCATAGCCAGAGAGGAAAACGGGAAACCCGATTCGATCGATCCCTGAGCAACTGCTGGATCTACTGCTCGATCGAACGAACTGGCCGACCTGATGGCGATCCCGGTGTCCTACAAGTTTAGCGCATCGGAGGAGGCCATATCGTCGATCAATGGTGCGGTGCAGTGGCGGTCTACGCACGTCGCACTAGCCAATCAACCGACCGGCGGGTCCCTCGATCTGTACCTTCCTATCACCAGCCAGCGCCGGCCGTGATCATACCACTGCTGCGTGATCATACCACTGCTGGTCGATCGTACGTCCTCGCCCGCCTGGCGTCATCCTCCTTGCAGCGCCGTAATGGCCGACGATCCTCGCCCGCTGCGCCGCCGCGAGCGCACGGCCACAGCCCACAGGAGAGGCGCCCTCCGGCCGCCGACCTGCACAGGGACAGGGACGATGGAGGCCGAGGAACAGTTGGCTGTTCGGCTGCTCCTGCTTGGACCGTGTGCGATGTCGGCCTCGATCAGAGTTCCGGTCCCCGACGTCCACGTTGAGATCTCGACGTCGTCATGGGTTGGCATGCCGCCCTGGTCTAGGCTAGCTGAGGTTTCGCCGGTGAATGGACGTTTTCAGCACATGGTTTTCGTGAGGGTTTCGATATTACGCTCGACCATGTCCAAATCGCAGTCTTATTCTAAGGATTAGGTGGTCGACGTGTACGTCCAAGTAGAAAGAACACCACGCACCTATGGTACTGAATACCGATCGTCAGAAAACATAAACATGGTGTCGACAGGCCGAGGATATAGTATCGCCCTCGCCGATCATGCGATGCGCACCCACTTCCATTAAATCCTAGGCACACCTTTACATACATGCACCACTGAAGTATGGCGCCCAGCTGCCAGCCAACGCCACTTCCAGATGGACCATGTGTTCGTGCGAGAAAGATTCATGAGGAGGGGAGCCACATTGGTTTGGCCTGTCTGCCTGTACGTACGTATGTTATGTACGGTATGGATCTAGCTAGTGATTCAACCACTACACTACTTTCCCTCCTCCAGTATCTCCTTCCTCGCGATGGATACCGAACTCGGTTTGTCGTCAACGGCGAAGACGAAGCCGGCCCGGAGATCGGGTGGAAAAGGCGTGTTCGCCGAGTGCGTGTCCCCCGGTGACCGGTGTCGCCATCGGTGTCCACCGGACCGGATGGGTGTCACCGCGCACTTGGCCACTTGATCGAGCTCCTCCTCTCAAGGCCTTTTGCCCCCACCGGCCACCGGTCGCGTCGTTATCATCACGTATCTTACCCAATCTGTTAAGGAATATAACTAGTGCTAGATGAGGTCCTTACACGGAGGATGATCATCCTTCTCTCGCTCTGCACCTGCTCTGTTAGAACTTCCTGTACGTGCAGGCAGACGTTGTACTTCCATTTCATCATACGTATTTGGACGTTGAAACTGTAGCTACTTTTACGCTCTAGCATCCTCCGAGTATCAGCTACGAGCTGCAATCGCTCAAGTCGAAGAATCAGCAGTTCCAACTCTGGCAGTCGCAAACGAATCCTCCATCATTCGCTCTGCAGTTCTTGAGCAACATATCTGAATCCTAACTAACGCAGATGGTGAGAAATTCAGGATGTGCCCTTTTCCACAGACGTCCTACTGTTACTTGCACAAGTGGACACAGCTGCTAAAACTCCAATTGCTGGTTCAGAAACGACGTGCAGATGAAAATGAAGCGCAGTCGGAACAAACAGCACAGCCAGGTTCGGTGAGTTACTTGTAAACAAAAAAAAAAAAAAAACGAACTAACAAAGTGGAAGCGGGTACTGAAAATGAAGAAGAATAAATAGGAGCAATGGATATAGCAGCTCTCCCCTCCTACTGTCATTATGAAATAATAAAAAAACGATCTTTACATAAAGAAATCGTCTTTGTTTTTAGAATACACCAAGGATTAGGCTATAATGCGCAGCACACGCGACCCTTGTTCGCCCAAGGGTCGTAAACGGAGAACGGTCGTGGTGCAGTTCCTACGGACTACGGTGGCCAACAACAAGCTGATCACAAGCTGTTGTGGTCCACCTTAGACTCGTGTTCTACTAAGCAGCAGCTGCTTCTTCGGATGATTGCAAGACGTCCTCCTTCAATTTCATCATACACGTTCGGATGATGAAATGACAGCCGTTGTTGCACTGACTTTGATGCTGCTTTTGATAATTGGCGCTGATTTTCATGCTATTTAAGTCCGCGGTGGAGGCAGCAGTTCCTGCGCGAGAGATTCTGTCACGCCGACAGCATCGCACTGATTTTTAGGCTATACTGTTGCAAATTAGTCTGCTTTCGGTGGTGCTCAAACTGTTGCAAATTAGCCTGCTTTCGGTGATCAAACTGTTGCAAATTAGCCTGCTTTCGGTGATTAAACTGTTGCTAATTGTTGTTTCGTCGAGATGAGCTGAATGTATATAAAGGCTCACTGTCCGCGCACTCTCCCACTCTCACTCTCAGCACTCTCATTGTCTATGCACTCTCACAGCATCTCAACTCTGTGCACTCTCACAGCTCTTCGGGTACTTAGTATTTCCTCACGTAGTTGATGTCTCCTGCTCGCAGCTCAAGAATTCTCGGCTTATTAAGTGTTTGCTCAATCCGTGATATCAAGGTAAGGATTTGAAGAAGCAAGCATAATCTCTTTTATTTACGTAGTTAGAACATAATTAGTTGTGTAGTGTAATTAGTTTAGTTAATGCATGTTCTGTAGTTGCATGCATGCATAGGTACGGTGAAAATATCAGTACGACTGTGTAGTTATTATTGAGTAATATATTAGGACTTGCAATATATAATTAGAACGTAAATAGCTAACTGAATGTGCTGTTTAGAATTTATGTTTTATGTGCGTAGTATGCAACATGCGTAATATATAGACTATGATTTTATGTGCGTAGAAATATATCACGTACGAATGATGAACTTGTAATTAGAAATATATAACACTGAAGTATTTTAAGATATAATTAAAAGTGGATGGCTGAAGTTGAGTTATTAAAATTTGTTGCGTATTAAAATATGGTGTCGTGTTATGTTTGGTGTTAAATTTATTATGAAATGAGTGAGCGGTAGGCGACTAATAGAATTATTATGGAATGGTGTTAAAATTATTATAGATGGTGTTGCGTTATGATTATATAAAATTGTTAATCACATGTTAGTGTTGTAATCTAACATTATATTAAAAATATGGTTGTGCGGTAGGTATGATGGAAACTGTGTTAGTGTTTTATGGAGACGTCGTCCGCGACGAATTTTCTGGTGTCGATGTGTCGCGCTGCGACCTGATGAAAGTTGTAGTGACAGACATGGTCAATAGAGAATTTTCGGATGTTAGAAGATGCATCCGGGCACAATTTGGACGTGGGATGCGTGGGAAGAAGATGACCGTTGATGCTCTCATCGTCGTAGGAGGGAATGATGGGAAATCTGCCCGCTGGGGTTTGCGGGAGGTAAAGAGTGATAGAAATTAGGGTACGTCCATGAGGTTTGCAACCACACCTCCTGCTGCTATGTACGGAGAGCTCATGATGTATGTTCAATTTATATCAGGTGATGATGGTGCCGGAAGCAGTACCGGCGCTGGTGAAGAGGAGATGGCCATCATCACAGGACCGAGCACCGTTCAATCGGAGCATTTGGCCCTGACTGCAGCATGCATGATAGGCCAATCAGAGCATGAGGCACTGACTGCAGGCCATAGCACCTGCCCATCGGAGCAGATGGTCGCCCAGTTTGCTGCCGAGCCAGGATACTGGTCCGCGTTCGTTGACATTAGCGAGCGTGTGGAGGGACTGCCAGAGGCGTTGGACGATGACGCTCGTTCTTATTCGTCTAAATCCTCCTCGGACGAAGAAGGTGACGGTCCTTCCCGGAAGGCAGTTGCGGCACCAATGGACCCTGAGTTCTAAAAAACAATGACCATCAGCAATGAATTCCGCTCTGTTCCAGGCCTAGGGGAGGCGAGTCTGCAGGTTGGGCAAACTTTCCCAGACAAGGACTCGGATGACCAAGCAATCAAGAGGTATGCGTTGGCCATATCTCGGCAACACAGAGTGAAGCAGTCTGATCGAAGGCAGCTGAAAGTCATATGCGTCAAATTGAATGAGGGTTGTAGGGGCAGAGTTATCGCTCGGGTGAGCCCTGGGGTATGTCAGCCATGACATATCTCAAAAATAGAACCCCATAGCTGCGAGCAATTGGGGGCTTTTGACAAACACCACAACGTCACTGCAAAATATGTATCACATATCATGCAAGTGGCGGTGGAAGAAGATATAACTCTTCGTACAAAGAAGCTACAAAAAACCGCGGAAGATCTGATTGGCTTCCCGGTGACCTTTAGTAAGGCAAGGCGAGCGAAGGAGGAGATTTTCCAGAGATTGTATGGCACCTATGAGGAGGCATATGACCTTGCCCCGAGACTACTCCATCAGATAGCAACAACTAACCGGGGGACTCAAGTGGTCAGGAGAGCTCGTCAACACCCTCTGTAAGAAAACCAAGAAATCCTTGATCGTTTATTCTGGGCATTCCCCCAGACTATACGGACATTCCATCACTGCCGCCCGGTGCTGTCAATAGATGGTACCTTTCTCACAGGAATGTACAAGGACATGGATCATAGCCAGGCAGGAGAACCTCGCCGTTGACAAAAATAACCCTGAGACAACGGCGAGGTTCTCCTGCCTGGCTATGATCCATGTCATTCCTATGACGTCGAGATTGGTGTTGTCCCCTCGCGGTTCTCTTCAATGTCGGGTCTGGAACCCATTTGGTAGTTCTTTCTGGAAACTCGTACCTATAGTGTCCGTTGAGTCCCCAGATCCAGTACTCACCGTTCCAAGTTCCTAGTAGGTTCTGGATGTTGAAGTAGGGAGATATGTAGTTCTCCACGCTGATGTTCTGCGCTGCAACCGCCCTCAGGACATGACTACATGGGTATCCTAAAAGCTTGGGCTTGTTGCAACTGCATTCACACGTGTTGGGGCCGAGCTGAACAACTTGCTTTCTCGATCCTCTATGGTGGCCTTTCACATACTTGGCTCGTACGTTGATTTCCTGCTTATTATTAAGTGCATCAATTTGATGAAACCCATGACTTTTGGATTTTTCAGCTTTCTCATCCAAATGTTGTTGCATCTTTTCAGACCATTGTTTGTTCATCACAAACCGTGTGTTTGCGACCTGCACTCTGTCTGCAAAGTATGACAGAGTCCGGTTCCAAGTTTCAGTAATCAGGGCTGTGATAGGGAGGGCTCGCACACCTTTCAGCACGCCATTGTAAACCTCTGACATGTTGCTGGTCATTATGCCGTACTGAGCACCTGAGTCGTGAGCTTGCACCCACTTAAATCGGGGCAGTTCTGATTAATCCATGTAGTCAAATTTATTTGAGTCCTCCGACCCCTCCGGTCTTCTCTCGGCGGCAGAGCAGCTTTCTCGATTTCTTTCTTGATTCCAGCCCAAATAGCATTCATCTTCGCTTCTGTCTTCTGCATGCACATCCTCTTAAATAGCTTGAACCAGTCCTTGTTCTTGAACTTTGAGTAAAAATTGGCTTCCAAGTGCCTCATGCACCACCTTGTCTCCAGGTCGGGCCACCCCCAGTCAGGGTCCGATGAATTCTTGATTAATTCGAGAGTGCTCAAAAGGCCTGTGTTGCATCTGATATGATGCAAACATCGGGCCGATCTCTCACGACTCCCATCTTCAAGCAGCTGAGGAACCATAACCAGCTATCTTTGTTTTCACTCTCGACAAGTGCATAGGCAATAGGCAAGAGCTGATTATTTGCGTCAGCTGCGATCGCCACCAACAGTGTGCCCTTGTACTTTCCTGTGAGAAAGGTACCATCTATTGACAGCACCGGGCGGCAGTGATGGAATGCCCGTATAGTCTAGGGGAATGCCCAGAATAAACGATCAAGGATTTCTTGGTTTTCCTGCAAAGGGTGTTGACGAGCTCTCCTGACCACTTGAGTCCCCGGTTAGTTGTTGCTATCTGATGGAGTATTCTAAGGGCAAGGTCATATGCCTCCTCATAGGTGCCATACAATCTCTGGAAAATCTCCTTATTCGCTCGCCTTGCCTTACTAAAGCTGACCGGGAAGCCAATCAGATCTTCCGTTTTTAAAGCTTCTTTGTAACAAGAGTTATATCTTCTTCCACCGCCACTTGCATGATATGTGATACATATTTTGCAGTGACGTTGCGGTGTTTGTCAAGAGCCCCCAATTGCTCGCAGCTATGGGGTTCTATTTTTGAGATATGTCATGGCTGACATACCCCAGGGCTCACCCGAGCGATAACACTCCCCCTGCAACCCCCATTCAATTTGACGCATATGACTTTCAGCTGCCTTCGATATGACTGCTTCACTCTGTGTTGCCGAGATATGGCCAACGCATACCTCTTGATTGCTTGGTCAGCCGAGTCCTTGTCTGGGAAAGTATGCCCAACCTGCAGACTCGCCTCCCCTAGGCCTAGAACAGAGCGGAATTCATTGCTGATGGTCATTGTTTTTAAGAACTCCGGGTCCATTGGTGCCGCAACCGACCTCCGGGAAGGATCGTCGCCTTCTTCGTCTGAGGAGGATTTAGACGAAGAAGAACGAGCGTCATCGTCCAACGCCTCCGGCAGTCCCTCCACACGCTCGCTAATGTCAACGAACGCGGACCAGTATCCTGGCTCGACAGCAAACTGGGCGACCATCTGCTCCGATGGGCCGGTGCTATGGCCTGCAGTCAGTGCCTCATTCTCTGATTGGCCTATCATGCCTGCTGCAGTCAGGGCCAAATGCTCCAATTGAACGGTGCTCGGTCCTGTGATGATGGCCATCTCCTCTTCACCAGCGCCGGTACTGCTTTCGGCACCATCATCACCTGATATAAACTGAACATACACCATGAGCTCTCCGTACATAGCATCAGCAGGTGTGCTTGCAAACCTCATGTACGTACCCCAATTTCTATCACTCTTTACCTCCCGCAAACCCCAACGGGCAGGTGTCCCATCATTCCCTCCTACGACGATGAGAGCCTCAACGGTCATCTTCTTCCCACGCATCTCACGTCCAAACTGTGCCCGGATGCATCTTCTAACATCCGAAAATTCTCTATTGACCATGTCTGTCACTACAACTTTTATCAAGTCGCAGCGCGATACATCGACACCAGAAAATTCGTCACGTACGACGTCTCCATAAAACACTAACACAGTTTCCATCATACCTACCGCACAACCATATTTTTAAAATAATGTTAGATTACAACACTAACATGTGATTAACAATTTTAAATAATCATAACGCGACACCAGCTATAATAATTTTAACACCATTCCATAATAATTCTATTAGTCGCCTACCCCTCACTCATTTCATAATAAATTTAACACCAAACATAACACGACACCAAATTTTAATACCCAACAAATTTTAATAACTCAACTTCAGCCCTCCACTTCTAATTATATCTTAAAATACTTCAGTATTATATATTTGTAATTACAAGTTCATCATTCGTACGTGATATATTTCTACGCACATAAAATCATAGTCTATATATTACGCATGTTGCATACTATGCACATAAAACATAAATTCTAAACAGCACATTCAGTTAGCTATTTACGTTCTAATTACATCTTGCAAGTCCTAATATATTACTCAATAATAACTACACAGTCGTACTGATATTTTCATCGTACCTATGCATGCATGCATGCAACTACAGAACATGCATTAACTAAACTAATTACACTACACAACTAATTATATTCTAACTACGTAAATAAAATAGATTATACTTGCTTCTTCAAATCCTTACCTTGATATCACAGATTGAGCAAACACTTAATAAGCCGAGAATTCTTGAGGTGCGAGCAGGAGACATCAACTACGTGAGGAAATACTAAGTACCCGAAGAGCTGTGAGAGTGCACAGACAGTGACAGTGTTGAGATGGTGTGAGAGTGCATAGACAATGAGAGTGCTGAGAGTGAGAGTGGGAGAGTGCGCGGACAGTGAGCCTTTATATACACTCAGCTCATCTCGACGAAACAACAATTAGCAACAGTTTAATCACCGAAAGCAGGCTAATTTGTAACAGTTTGAGCACCACCGAAAGCAGACCAATTTGCAACAGTATAGCCTAAAAATCAGTGCGATGCTGTCGGCGTGACAGAATCCCTCGCGCGGGAACTGCTTCCTCCACCGCGCACTTAAACAGCATGAAAATCAGCGCCAATTATCAAAAGCAGCATCAAAGTCAGTGCCACTGATGAAGCCTGTCAGCCTTTTCCCGCTCGAGGGCTGCCTCCATGCCGTGTGGCGGCATGTGCCACCTCAGCATGCCGCCGCCTGCTCCGGCGGCATGGCCCACCGCGGTCGGCAGCGACATCACGGCGAGGCGGAGCACCAAACGTGCCGCCACCTGCTCGGGCGGCGGGACCCTGCCGCCACGTAGCTCGGCGGCAAGTTCCACGTGTCACTTGGGGCTCTGCCGCCACACACAAGGTGGTCCTTTTTGTCAATTTTTCTCATAGGTGGTCCTTTTTGTCAATGAATTGGGGCAGGTGGTCTCTTTTGACAAAATTTCCTCTCGCGGCATTAAGTCACCCAACCTCCTAGCGCCCGCTATGACCCATAATCTAGCCTCTTTCCTAATTTTATGAAGAATTACATTAACCGGAGCATGCTTGTTATGAAACACCCTAGCATTTCTTTCCGTCCACACCTCCCACTATACGAGCATGGTGATAGAGGCCATGGCCTTACGGTTGGGCGTGCTTCCATTGGCCATCAAGCTCCACCACGTTGGCAAGTCAAGGTTTGCCCATTGAGTCAGTTGCAATGTTTGGATCCCTATCCAGTCCTTCACCATCCCCCATAGGCGTGTAGTGTACCGGCAGTGGACGAAAAGGTGATCAATGGTCTCCACACACTGCCGACAGAGGGGGCAAAGCCCGCAGTTTGGCCACCCTCGCTTCTCTAGGCGATCCGCCGTCCATATCCTATTTTGGTTTGCCAGCCAAGCAAAGAATTTCACCTTCGGCGGCGCCCAAGACTTCCAGATATACTTGTGGAGAGGGGATAAAGTTGAGCCAAGGAATTGCAAATCATAGGCCGACTTCGCCGAGTAGTGTCCATCCGGAGTTAGGTTCCAAACGATGTCATCGTCCCTGTCGGGTACAAGGGTGATGCTTGAGATAAGAGTTCAAAGATCTAGGAATTGCATGAAATGGTCCATGGATAAAGACTCGTCTAGGGCAATTTTTTGACCCAAGCATCCTCACAAAGCGCTTGGGAGACCTTCCATTTTTTTCTCTTAGACGCCACAAAGATGAGCGGAGCAATATCAATCGGTTTCCTCCCATGGAGCCAAGGCGCTTGCCAAAATGGGGTCTTCTTTCCATTCCCAAGGGTAATCGTGGTCGCCGCATAGAAAATTTCCATGTCATAATCGGAGCACGGGTTTCCGGAGCCCACCCAAATATTGGAAGGGTCTTTCCATTCCAACCATGGCCGTCGCAACTTCAGAGCCGTCACAAACTTTTCAAGATGAATCACTCAAAGGCCGCCAAGCTTTTTGGTGCTGCAAACTTTGTCCCAGTTAACCTTTCACTTCGCCCCGGTGGTGGTTTCCTTTGCGGACCAAAGGAAGGCTCTCTCGATCTTATTGATGAACTCGATGGTGCCCAAGGGGATGGCGAGAGGCATAAGATGGTAGATGGCTTGGGATGTGGTCACGGATCTGACCAACGCTGTCCGGCTGGCTGTGGTAATGAGGTGCCCATTCCAAGCGGGCAACTTGGCCACACATTTGTCCTCAAGGTGTTGTAGATCCCTTCTTCTCAAGCACCACACCGTGAGGGGCAACCCAAGGTATGTCAAGGGAAAGGTCGAGCGAGCGACGTGCATACCCTCAAGAATGTCATCAAGGCAAATACCGTGGCATCGAATAGGAACAACTGCGCTCTTTTGGAAGTTTGTACATACACCCGTCACGTCGCCGAACTTGACAAGGATGGCCGCCAAGTTGGTAATGTCCTCCTTGAAGGGTGCCACGAACACGACCGCATCATCCGCATAAAGCGAAGTCCTAACGGTGGTGCGGCGGCCACAGAGTTTATGCAAAAGACCCTCCCTTGTGGTGTTCTCCAAAATTTGCGATAGTGGGTCAATGGCAAGGACAAAAAGCAACGGAGACAAGGGGTCCCCCTGCCGAAGGCCACGATCATGCAGGATTGGTTCACCAGCCACCCCATTGAGGAGGACCCTGGAAGTAGCCGTAGAGAGTAGGGCAACAATCCAATTGCGAAATCTGCTAGGAAACCCTCTCCTCTGAAGCAAATCTATAATGTATTCCCAGCGTACGGAGTCAAAAGCTTTGCGAATGTCGAGCTTGAGAAGGAGGGCCGGTGATTTGCTCTTGTGAAGCCTCGTTGCATAGTTCTTGATATATAGGAAGTTATCGTGGATGCTTCTCTTCTTGATGAAGGCTATTTGAGCATGAGAGACAAGGCCATCCATGTGCGGTGCTAACCGGAGAGCCAACACCTTTGCAATGATCTTCGCAATCGCATGAATAAGGCTAATTGGGCGAAAATCCGAGACCTCTTCCGCCCCATCTTTCTTTGGAAGCAAGGCGATATTTGCGGAGTTCAACCAATGGAAGTTGCCCGCATGGAGGCTACCAAAGTGTTGAACCACGTCCATGATGTCCGCCTTGATGACGTCCCAACTAGTTTAGACTTTGGCAACTGCGAATCCATCATTCGCTCTGCAATTCCAGAGCCAATCTGAATTCCATGATGCTGCAAAATTCAGGGCGTACAACTCTGTTCCAGTACAGGCGTACTGCTGTATTCTAAGTGGAGGAATAGAGACCCAGCAGATTAACAATCGCATGCCTGTTCAGAGAAACATGAAAATGATCCCCAGTTCGAACAAACAATATCAGCAACCGACTAACAAAGTGGAAGCAGCAGGTGAAAATGAAGCAGAATGGGAGCAAACAATCATCACAGAGAAGCAGAGTGCCCAGATGCAAACACTTGAAGCTTTTCAGTCACAAATTTATGAACATTATTAAGTTGTAGCATCCTCTGAACATTATTTTATGAACAACAATCTTTCAAATCTGGTGGATCAGTAATTCAAACTTTCCTTGTAGATGGAACCTGAACTTCCATTAACTGATGAACACAGCAAGATCGCTGGCCACTAAGACATGTACAAATTCAGGCGCACCGTCCAGCCACACTGGCTTGGGATTGATGGCCTAACTTTACACCATACGTTGCTAATGCGTCCGCAACATTATCACAAGCCCTTGGGCGATACTTAATTGAAAAGCTAGGAAAGCTCAGGCTGGTGTGAAACTTAATTTCTCAGAAGAGATGACCATTAACAGATAGGTCATGAGCATTAGCCCTGATGGCTTCAACTAGCTTTTGTTAATCGGTCTCCACTTGGACTTCGCTTATTTGGTTGCTTCACTGCTCCCTTGTGCAGAACTGTTCGATTGACGGGAGCTCAGCCACGAACAAATATTTGGTTGCTTCACTGCTCCCTTGTGCAGAACTGTTCAAAATCATCATCAGTTCTAGTGATCAGTTGAAGCAAGTTCACCTCGGTGTTGCCATTTTCTAGTGCAAGTGTGTGCAACTATCTTGTTCCTGTCCAGTGTTGCCCTTTTCTCCTGAAACTATCTTGTTGCTGTCCTTCCATTCCCACCAGAGCAGGGCCATTGTTCGCAACTTTAGACCGCTTTTAAATTTTAGGACTTCCGAAATGAGATCGTTAGGGCCACTGCATTCTACTAGGTTCTTGCAAATCTTTTCTGAACAAATCTTCACAACAAGAGTTTAACAGTTTTGCATAATAGAAACAAGTGGCACTCATCTTCATTCAGGCTCCCCGGTTCTACAAACCCATCATACATCAATACATCATTCACTCTCCATTTCTACAGCAAATCTGAATTCCAGATGCTCCGAACTTCAAGATGGATATTCCGGATACGTCCTACTACTATACAAATAGAGGAATAGGGACCCAAGCATATAAAAAATCACATGCCATTGGAAGAAAAAAAGACGTAAACTATGCCCACTAGGAACGAACAATATCAGCACCCAACTAACAAGGTGGAAGCAGCTAATGAAAATGAAGCAGAACTGGAACAAAAAAAATCACCAGAGAGAAACAGAGCAGCATCTGTATCATTGGAAGCTTTCAGTCACAAATCATGTCATATTATTAGCTAGGGAACCATCTGTATCATGGCTAAGCAGAAGAGGCTGAGACACAATAGGTTCCAGCAACCCGACTGCGACAATGAAGTTTAAAGCTCGATACATTTGAAAGACAGTTTGTTACAACCACAGATAGTGGAGCGCGACACAGATAGATAGATGGTTTATCATTTTCTAGGCAGACTCATTTCTTCCCACTCTTCTTGAGGCCGGATCCTCCCAGTGCACCCTTCTGGCCTGCCTTTGCCTTCAGCTCCTTCAGTGCCTGGTTGTCAAGAAAAAACAATAGTCCATGTCAGTAACAAGGGTCATAAAATACGAAGAGCAGGAGGGATATGCTAGATAGCTGCTGTTGGTCTCACCTTTTGCTCATCTTTCTTCTTCTGGAGGTAGGCCAGGTCAGTCTGCAAACAAAGAGGAAGACAGAAGCCTCATAAGCATAGATGAACTGCAACTGGTCAAGGAAGCAACAGGTGTTGTTACTTATTGTTTATTATGGACATATTTTCCAAATAAAAAAGTGTTGTTTTTCAGGGTAGTACAAAATTAAGAACGCCCGCCTCTCCCTCCCAGACTCATAACACTAGGGGATACTTGCGACTGTTGTAGCTTATGTATTAAGAGAATGGTATTATGGCTGTAGTATCAAAAGCAAGACAACTAAAACTATAAGAGGCACAACTAAATGAATAGACTGCTATCTTCTAGCTGACCCAGTACAGTTGAGTTGTAGTGAACTAACCGCTGACTAGTTAGTGTCCAACATACAGAGACCGGTAATGGCATAAAGAAAGAAACTACACAAGAATAAAGCAATGCACCCCAGGTTTTACCGCAAATTCAACTTAGCATATTCATCTCAGACAAGCCATGACTGCGCATTGTGCAATCCACACACAAATCAGGGAACACAACTTCGCCTTAGCTAGATTGATTTTAAGAAATACATACTAAGCCCTAACCATTAAGCAAAATACGCCCACATAAAACATTGTTTGCTTGCACACGCAACGACTTCGAATTTTTCAAACACCACAAGATCCAGCCGCCAGTTGACCCTGTCATCCAGCATAATCGATAGAATCGTTACCAATCCAGCAAATTCCCCCTCCTAATAGAAACAAGCAAAGTGATTCCACTCACCTAAGACCAATCATTCATGGACCCCTAAACTATTTTAAAAAGAATGCATCAGAACAGGAGATGACGCTTAGCAATTTCGCCAAATTCCTATCCCCCTGACGAATCGTCCACGGTAACCAACCAAACACGGACCGATCTAACGATACAGCCCACCGGTGACCTGAACAGCTCCAAACCTAGGATGAATTACAGGGGCGGACCGCTAATCCGGGCTTCGAATCGGGGGGCAACGGCCAGATCAGAAGGACAGCGTACCTCGTCGTAGTCCTTCTCGGCGACCTTGGCCTGCTTCAGCGGCTTGGCCTTCCCTCCTGCAAAATCACCCCGAAACCGAACGAGACGTCAGAACCCGGCCGCGAGGATAAAATCGATCGGCGGAAAGAACGCGCGAGAATCGGACGGATGCGGGGAGAACAAACCTTGCTTCGACATGGTTGACGGGGTCGGTGGTTGGGCGGAGGCGAGAAACCCTAGCTCGGGACGAGACGAGGTGGACGGAAGGAGGGGAAAGGCGAGAGGAAATGGAGGAGATTGGGAGAGATGAGGGATTAATATGGGGAGGAGTTGGTGGAAAATGGAATCTTGTCTTGTGGCCGTGAAAGTCTAGGATGGGCCTCCGTTGGCCCACGGGTTCAATAATGGGCTCTGTATTTTCCTGAGCAGGCGCTTTCAACCCGTGATTTCCTTTGTTTTGGTTCTAGTCTATTTCAGGATTTCCCACTCATATTTTTTTCACTTAATCTATCTATCTATACTTACTAGTAGTAGTATTATATTGGAGTTGGTCGTTTCACACTCAACGCGTTTGATGGTCGTCGTTACAAGTATCTGAGCCGTCCAATCTTAACTCAACGCCCGCACAACGTCAGATGGCCCGTATCAAATCAATCTTTACTTGCCAAACCCTTCAAAAAAAATCTTTAACTGCCAAAGTTGCATTTCCGTTTTTTTGCAAGAGCATTCCTCTTACCCCCTTCGTCCACCCCATCCCCTCCTCCTCCTCAACTCCATCTGGTAACGCCTCCACCGAGTTCACCCCGCCGCGGATGCCTCCCCCGAGCTCCACCGTCAAGATCAACCTGGGAACCGTCCATGGCCGAGGAGGTCATGAGCTCCATGACGCCAGCGTTGCTGACCCTCATCCACCACCACTACTGTGAGGCTTCCCCGCTCGCGGCCTCACTGTCGCCGACAATCTCCTTTGGCTTCCTCCATATCATCCACAACATCATCCTCAACTCCATCTGGTACCCCGCTGCCTTTCTCCTCCGCGCCACCAACCAGCTCGGTGGCTGAAAGGATCATATGCCGCACCTAGAGGGGGGGAATAGGCGCTACCCAATTTTTAGTTCGTTTTCAGTTAAGGCTTGACACAAAATTAAATTCTCTAGATATGCAACTCAGTGAATTTACCTAGATGGCAAGATATACAACTAAGCAAGATATCACTAAGCAATATACTATAAAACTGCAATAAAGGATAGAGGTAAGCGACACAAGGGAGGATTCCCGTAGTTCCTTCCTTTTGAGGGGAAGTACGTCTATGTTGGAGGGGCGTGGTTGCCACGAAGGCCTAACGAACACCACAAAGGCCTCACCCTATTCTCCGGTGAGCAACACCACAAAGGCTCAACTCACTTGTCCACTAAGGGATTTCCTCATGGCGGAAACTTGGCCTTTACAAGATTCTTGGGGCACACATGCACAACTGAACTGGAGCCTCCCAAAAGTTGTTACAACACAACAACAATAATATCAAATAAAGTAACAAGAACTAGGGTTTCCAAAAGAAACACTAGCAAAGAGGTCCTCAAGCAAATGAGGGGGAAATGCAAATCTCACTGGTGAATATGTAGATCGGGGTCTTCTTCTTTGATTCTCCAAAGATCAAGAGCTTTGGGTGGTTGACAGAGGAGATCTAATGACTTTCGTGGCCTAGCTTGATGTAGTGTTCTTGAGAAAAACGAGCAGCTCTTCAATGTAGGGGAAAGGTCCTATTTATACCCCTTAGCAGATTCTGACCGTTGGAGCGTCTTCAGCGGCACTACCACTGAAAATGGGTGACAGTATCGTTCCTGGAAGAATGACCTGATTCATAGTCGAAGAGGGTTACCGACGGAACTGCCGCCGGGTCCAGCGGCAGTGCCGCTCCATTAAACGGTAGTGCCGGCCACTAGGGCGCCAGTGCCACCCAGCAAGGTGGCCACAACACCAACAGAAGAAGTGCCGCCAGCACTGACGGCAGGACCGCCCTTCACAGCGGCAGTGCCGTCACCAATGGCGGCAGTGCCTCCCTGTCTTAGCATGGCCAGGAAAACTGGGGGCTTCTTCTTGTTAATTTTTGGAGGCAATACTGATGACGATCACTGAGTAGTTTCTCTTCATCACTTATAACAATGTTAAAAGATCACCGATATTGTCGTCAAACACACAATTTCCTAGATATCATGAAATGTCCTTTCAATCTCCCCCTTTTTGGTATTTGATGATAATATCCGGATTTTGCAAGAAAGAATATATATCACGGGTTGTTTCAAGAGATGAAAAGGCTCCCCCCTAAAACCTAAATGTGTGCATATAAGAAATTTTCACTTGGATATAAATGCTTACATAATAGCTATAAAGCACTCTTACCATAAATATATATGAAACAAATTTGAACAAAACAATTTGAATAAAAGAGACACATAGTAATAGATAGGTTGAGGTATAGTGACTATACTATTTCATAAGGATACTCTCAACCATATAAATAGCTGAAATCCATATGTCTCAAGCCATACACATCTCAATATGAGAGGTATCCATTCATAAGTTGAGATATATAGATCAAACCATTCATAATAGTAATATCAACCATTTAGAATATCGAAACCCATAATAATAATATGTATCACTACCACACTTAGAACATAGTTTTAAACGACCAAGGTAATCAAAAAATTGTTCAAACATAAAGGACATAACTGATAATAAAAAGGACACAAGCTCTCAAAGAATGTTAAAAGGAAAATGCTTGTGTCTCACCCTTGCAGAACCCGTGACAAGTCCTAATAGACCTTCTTCTCCCTGTTGGCTTAGAACGCCAAAAAGAGATAAGAAGTGATGCTACAATATCCCATGGAGACTCAATCATCATCGGACTCCTCTACATCATCGGAAGAATTCTCCTCATCCTCATGTTCTGACTCGGTGGGCACATGATCAGACATCTCTGCATCACTGTCAACAGGCCGGCGAGAGGGACCATGCATCCCAAGCTATTCAAACTCAGTCACATTTCCATGTTTGGATAGCCATACCTCCTCAGGAGTGATGCTCATCTCAGATCCATCCTCAACGAGAATGTCCAGCTTCCTCATAATGAGCTTGGTGTTCCTCTTGTCCATCTTCCTAGCACTGTGAGCTTGATGTTGGTGCTGATTCATGTCAACTTTAAGGCAAAACATTCTGGAAATCTTTGCCTCCATCCGAGCCATCTAGCCCTTGTCAGCAGCAGGAGGAAGAAGGCGCTCTACAACCTAAACATATGGAGCAGCAGGAGCACCAGGAGGCATGGGGTGGACCTTGACCTTGAGATCCTTAGGCTTGTGCAGAGTGCAATGACAAATCTCCATAAGGTTGCCCAATTCCATAGCCTCCTAACGAGAAGCAATGAACCTCATGATGTATAGGGTATAGACCGGAGCCTTGCGAGAAATGATGCAAGTCCAAAGCTCCTCCCAAATATAATCCTCACATCTAGTTGTTGACCCGTGCCACGATTATGGTAAGTGTGGTAGGTGACAAGGGATTAACTTGTCAATGCCTACGGGTTGTAGACTAGGGTTTAGTTGGAAGTAGAGGGCAAGTAGATCTCGAAGGTTTCAGCCGAAAAGTACTCGACGATATGAAAACTAGGGTTTGTGAGACAATGATTCGATGCTTTCTTTGTCCCTCGACTCCCCCTTATATAGGAGGTGGAGCCGAGGGATTCGTATTGTACAAGTTACAGAGTCCGGGAAGGTTTACAACTCATCCCGCAAGATTACAAATATTATCTCCTAATACAACTCTAGCTTTCCTTAATAACAACTTGGGCTTCCGATTCTTCTTATTCTTCGAGTCGTGGGCCTTCAGTAAACCCCGGGTACTATCTTCGGCAGGCCCATTGGGGATGCCTATGTTAGTAGCCCCCGAGATTTTGCTTGAATCGTAGAATCAGGGAAAATCTCCATTGTTTATATTTACTCGACAACTTTAAACTTCTCTATATTTCTTCATATGAATTTCTATATTGTACAGGGATAATGGTAGTTGGGGCTAGTTCATCTGACGAATCAGGTACTAGTTAACTGCTCTAGTGGCAATCCGCAAAAACCTACTTCAAGATCACGTCCCTGGACATGATCTCGGGATACTGGTGTAAACTTCGACAGGTGCCGCTTAAGGTCTTACCATTCTGTCGAGTCCCAGTCATATTTATCGGGTACCTAACGCGTCCGTTAGGATTTTTCTTCGTATCTGTTGATACGGATAAAAGTAGCAAACCGACGTCAGAGACGGCGCCACGCCACACAGAACGGATTGGGGTCTTACCTTCGCAAAGTTTTGCGGCATTCAGAAATTGTTTGCAACTTTGGCGTTCTGAGAATATATTGTCGAGTGCTTATTCGGCTGTTGGAATGGCACATTTTATTGAGTCAACGGATGACTTATATTGTTCTCCCGATGGGAGTATATGTAGAGTTACTTATAACTCGAAATATACTCTCTTGTTCATCTATCTTTCTCTTTTTTTTTATAATTTCATCGGGCACGCGAACAGCGTTCCCGATGGGAGTAGCCCCCGAGGCTACAGCCAAGGACTTGTGCTTGGTGTAGGCTCCACGCCTTATGCCGCTATATTTTCTTTCTCTCCCGAAATTTTCAAATCTCTCGGGTGCGCGAACAGCGCTCCCGATGGGAGTAGCCCCCGAGGCTATGAGCAAATATTTGTATTTGATCATAGGCTCACACCATTTCTATTTTGTCTTTCTCGAATTTTTCATTTTTCCAAAGTAGCCCCCGAGCATTTGATCAAAAACTTGTATTTGATCAAAGGCTCTCCAATCTCTTTTGCTGTCGCCTTTTTTATGAGACTGTTGAGTCGAAATTTTTCTCTTGCTAAAGTGACATCATTGCTGACGATAGCCACGACCGCTGCTCCTGGAAATCGCGAGAAGTTCTCTCTCGCTGCCTTGCGGGCCCAAATTACGCATCGTATTGACACGTCGTGCAAGTGGGGGGCACACGTCCTCCGCTTTTCCTGGCGCACGCACTGTAACTCTTCCAGGGTGAAATTACTTTTGTACCCCTGCTCCACATGTACATCATCTGTCTCACGCTTTTTTCATCCAACAGTACGCCGCTTCGCCGCACCTCTATTTAAGGTCTCCATCTTCTTCCTCCAGCACTTTCGCTCGCGCCGCTCCTCTGCTCTCCTCTGCAAAAATCTCCTCTTGCGCTCCATAGCTTCTTGAGCTCAACTACTCCCACACTATACTCCTGCGCCATTGTTGATGCCACCGCGCAGATTGATCAGGCACAGCACTCCTGAATCAAAGATGGCTTCCGCAGATCTAGGGAGCGCTGAGTGGGAGAGATCCAAAATCTCTGCCCAAGACATCAACCTCCTGAAGAAACTGGGGATCAGCAAGAGCCAAAGGCACCGTGCTTCCCCAGCGAAGAGAGCTACCCAACCCCTCCAATGGAGTATCGGGTTAGTTTCGTCGATCATCTCATCCGCGGCCTCTCTGCCCCCATTCACCCTTTTCTTCGGGGGTTGCTTTTTGTTTATGGACTGCAACTTCATCACCTCACTCCCAACTCTATCCTCCATATTTCCATCTTCATCACCCTTTGCGAATCCTTTCTCGGCGTCCAGCCTAACTGGGCGTTGTGGAAACGCATCTTTTTTGTCGCCGTAATGGTTCTCCCAATGTCGCCTATAACATAAGCGGCGTTGTTATCTGCGTTCGCCCTGATGTCGAGTACTTCGATGTCAAATTCCCTGACTCAGTTCAAGGGTGGCGCAAAAAATGGCTGTACATCCATGAGGAGAATCATGGGTGTGCTGAAGACAACATCCCTCCTTTTGATGGTGCCGAGAAAATCTATCGCCGCCGCTCCTGGGATGCAGAAGCTACCGATGAAGAAAAAACGGCGACGGAGGCACTGATGGCACGCATCCACGAGCTTCAAAGCACCCGCGGTAAAGAGCTGTCGGGTATCCAAATCACGGCCTATTTCCTTAGAATCAGAGTGTAGCCTCTGCAGGCTCGCAAAAATCCCCTCTGGAAGTATGCTGGCGACAATGATGTGGATCGGCTGTCGGTGGATTTGCCGGTCAAGGATTTAGAAAAACTTGTCCGGAAAATCTCCTCCCTCAGCAAGAAAGATGTTATCCCCTCTTCTTGTCGCATAAAACCATATAGCGCCACCAATGCGCTTCCCAAGGTAACCCTTGTCGACTTGCTCATTTTTGTTTGACCTCCTTTGCATAACTCTTTTATTGACATCCCCCTTTGTTTTCTTATAGAACCATCCAGATCTTGTCTCTCTTCCTCTCCTTCCTGAAGGTGGAGAAGTCGAAGAACGAGCTGTTGTCACTGATGACAACCAAGATGCTCCTTGCCTTGATAGTGAACCCGCAGGTTCTCGAAAATCTGCGGGATCCTCTGAAAAGGAGGCTGGCTCTGAGGCTACCACATCGGCACACTCTCCTCCTCCTGCTGTTTCTCCAAAGCACAAAAGGAAGAGGACAGACGTCGAAGATTCTGGCACTTCCAAAGCCGAAGAAGCTGCTCCTTCAAATCGGAAGGCAGCTTTTGATCCATACCTTGAAGCCCTCGTCAGTTCGTAAATCACCTTTTGTTTCTTACTGTTTTGCTACTTGAAGATTTTTGTCTATCATGCTTCTTATACTGTCACCATTTAATCGTAGTGGTGACGAGGAAGAAATGCCAGCTATTGATGCGACTGCTCGAACGAGTACGTCGCATACTCTAGTTGTTTCTGAGGTGCAAGTTGAAGGAGAAGAATATTCACCTCCTCAACAAAACACCGACGCGCCTACTCCTCCTGCAAGCCCCCTTGTCCCTTCACCAAAAAGGGCGAGGGTTGAATCAATCACAGAGCCTACCTTACAATTGGGTAGCTCCTCGACTCCTCTTTTGGATGATGTAAGTCCTTGAATGCTTTCTGACGCTGTCGATGTTTTTACTGTTTGCTTTCTTTCATTTTGTGCTATCGCACTTTTCCCCTACCGACGCTTTCTTTCTCTATCTTTCTTTAACAACCTTTGATTAAGGAATTCATCCACTTCGGTGCCCAATTCGTTGGGTACCGCGAGTATGCTAGCAAAGCTGAAGGTAATGTCTTTTTGCTTCTCTTTACTTTTCCCTTCTCACTCCTTTCTTGTCGTGATTTTAACTGGACTTAACTATCTTGGCAGAAAAACTGGCAGAGGCCAACAAACGTGCTGACACACTTGCTCAGAAATTAGAGCAAAGTGAGGAGGCTCGTAAGAAGGCCGAATCAGATGCTAGTAAGGCTAGGGCAGAGGCTGACAAGGCCAAGGCCGACGCTGCTGGTGTCGAAGAACTTCAGAAGAGGCTTCACGACGCCGAGACTTCGTTGAGCGAGCATATAGCCGCACAATCTGCTCGCGAAGACGCGATTACTAAACGCCTGAAGTCGCAAAACCGTCGCTTTGTCAGTGAGTACTCGAACCATTTTGTATTCTTTGGACTTGCTTTTCTTTACTCGTTTGTTGATCAATAAATTTCTGCCTCGACAGGTAAAACATCTCAGGAATATGAACTTGAAGATCCCGACAATGATCGTCTTCCTGACGCACTTGCGTTCCTTGAGTTTCACGGAGAAGAAGCACGCGACGGCATTGATCAGGCCAAGGAAGGATTGTCGCGGCTCTTCTCCTACTTCTTCCCGAAGAAAAAGGAACCCGTGACTTTTCTTGCTCTTGCCAAGTGCTTTAATCCGCCAGAAGATCTTGGACTGAAGCTGCGCCAAGAAAATATGAAGGTTGCCGTTGAAAGCACTGTCACCCTGGTTGCTGACAGCCAGCAAAACATCGACTGGACCAAAGTTGGCGACACACAGGAGATGGAGACCACGAAGTGGCGATCGCTGATCAAGGCTGCGAAGCCCAACACAAAGAAGATTCTTGCTTATCTTGGATTCAAGCCTACTCCTGCTCCTAGCTCGTCAAAGCCGGAGGTCTAGTAGAATGCCCTATCTTTTTCTGTTTTTCATTTTTCTGTTTCTTTTGAAGTTGTCGCCACAGTAGCTTTGGCGACAACTGTCGTAGTAATTCTTTTGAAGACTTCTTCTGTAATATCTGTGTAAATGTCCCGAAGATCAATGGAATTCTATTTTGCATGACCATTGATACTGAAATTTTCTTTTCCAGTTGATATTTGATAACTACTCCGCAAATCCTCATCCTGCCGATACTTTTGCTGCTTCCTCCTTCTCGAAGAAGACACTTGTCGATGATGACCTTATTGAGGGTTCTTCAAGCAAACATTCCTCGCAAGATTTACAAGAACTTCGCCAACAACTTCAGTCCATGAAAAAGCAAACTCTTGCGATGATGGAGCAATCCCGCAAAGCATCCGAAAGAGAGAAAATTGCCCTTCAACAAGCTAAAGAGGCCATAACTGCCAAGGAAGCTGCTATTTCGGAAGCTGAAAAAGCAACTACTCGAGAAAATAGTATGCTCGAGCTAATGACTGAAGCTAGTGTGGATATGTTAGGTATGCTTTTTCAACCCAGAACTTCTTCTGTCTTTTGTTGTACCCCCTTGTTTTTTGAATTTCTTGTTCTTTCTCTTGATAGGTTCTGTTCTCGACACTGCTGCTGAAGATGAAAGAGTTAATGAAAGAACGAACCTCCTCGTTAACCTTTATCTTAACCACGGCTGTCTGTTCTGGGCCACTCCCGAGCGGACCCAACAGATTGTCAGGTTCCAAGACCGCGCGTGTCAGGTTCGCGAATTCCTTAACTTCTGCACGAGAACCTTGACCCTTGTTTACAAGACTATGTTTCCGCGAGATGAAGCTCCCGATACTCTTCTTGGATTGATGGAAAAGTTTCGAGATGCTCCTCGGATTCATAACTTTGTACGAGCTCAGTTGACTGCTGGAGCAAGATTCGCCATGATCATGATACATATTTGCCATCCAAAACTAGATCTGACAAGGATTGTTTCTGACTGCCTGGCCAAAAAATCGCGACGGAAGAATAACGTCAATGAAATCAATGACATGGTGACTCCTGTGGCCGAAGCGATGATGGATGAACTTCTTCGGATGGATTCTGAATTCTTCGTCAAGGGGAGCTATGCTGAGCACAAGACAACTGCTGCAAATAACAAAGGTTTATCCATAGATAGTATATTAGGCTTTGACTGAGTTGTACTATATTGCGAAAAGTTATGTCTATATTTTTCGTCGAATTCTCTGTATTGATGAAGTTGTCTATATTGTAAAGTGTAATCTATATTGCGAAGCCCCCGAGCCTTTGGCTGGAGCTTATACTATTTTTTCATCTCGAAGAATTTATTGTTTTGCGAGAATATATGTATTTTGTTGTCGTGGGTTATGAGCCCCCGAGCCTGTCGAAGAAAAGGATGTATATCATCACTATCTTTTATTATATTGCAGCACCGCGAGCCCGCCTCATTAAAAACCTTTCCAGCCCCACTCGGTGCCCTGAAAAGGAAAAGAGTGCGTCTGAAAACTCGCGGGCGTTTCGGTACATTGTATTTTTACAAAGGAGGACTATATTTCGGCTCTAAGCGTAGAACCGCCTGAGCTGCGCCACGTTCCAGGGGTTTTTCTCGGGAACCCATGTCTTCTTGTCCTTGATCATGTACGCTCCTCCTTCGATTACTTCTGTGACGACGTAAGGGCCCAGCCATGGTGACTCGAGCTTTTCAGTACTTTGTTGATTGAGCCGTAGGACCAAATCTCCGACCTGGAAAGATCTTGGCCGCAATCGTCGACGGTGGTAGTTTTTTAGGTCTTGCTGGTACTTGGTGACTCGGGAGAGTACTTCATCTCGAGCTTCGTCGAGTGCATCCACATCGTCCTCCAGAGCTCTTCTTGAAGTTTCCTCGTCATACTCTGTGACTCTTGGGGAGTCATGCTCTATTTCGATCGGTAGTACTGCCTCAGCTCCGTGGACTAAAAAGAACGGAGTTTCTTGTGTCGCCGTATTTGGTGTTGTTCGAATACTCCACAGGACACTTGGCAATTCTTCTGGCCAGGTATGTCGAGCCTTTTCAAGCGGTCCTAGCAGGCGCTTTTTAATACCATTGCAGATGATACCATTGGCTTTCTCGACTTGACCATTGGTTTGCGGGTGCCCAACTAACGCGAAGTGTAATTTGATGCCTACTTCTGCGCAGTATGCCTTGAATTCCTTGGACGTGAAGTTGCTACCATTGTCTGTGACGATGCTGTGAGGTACTCCAAATCGAAAGACGATGTCCTTCACGAATTTTATTGCTGTCGCTGCATCTGGTGAATTTATCGGCTTTGCTTCTATCCACTTGGTGAATTTGTCGACAGCAACCAACATGTACTCGTATCCTCCTGGAGAGACCTTGTGCAATTTTCCCACCATATCGAGACCCCATTGGGCAAAGGGCCAGGACAATGGTATTGGCATCAGTTCTGCTGCCGGAGAGTGTGGTCTTGCAGCGAATCTCTGGCACGCGTCGCAGGTTCGCACTATCTCTTTTGCATCCTCGATTGTTGTCAACCAGTAAAATCCAGCCCGAAAAACCTTGGCCGCAATAGCTCGACTGCTCGCGTGGTGACCACATATTCCTTCGTGTACATCCTTTAAGATTTTCCTTCCTTCTTCGGGTGTAACGCACCTTTGCAGCACGCCCAAAATACTTCGCTTGTATAACTCCCCTTTGATCACTGTGAAGGCTTTGGATCGTCGAATAACTCGCATTGCTTCAACTGGATCGTCGGGTATTTCTTTCCTTAGGATATACGATATGTACGCTTGCATCCATGGGACTTATACCATCATCACCAGCTCCTGGTCCTCTTCTTCGTGTGGAGCTTCTTTGAGGGGCCCCGAAGTTTTCTCCTCCTTCGTCTTCTTCTGCGCCTTCTTTGGCTTTGTGGATCTCTCAGCTATCTCTTCCCAAAACACACCTGGCGGGATTGGAAGGCATTGCGACCCGATGTTTGCGAGAACGTCGGCTTCATCATTGCTCAGCCTACTGATGTGATTTACTTCACATCCATCAAACAGCTTCTCAAGCTCGTTGTACACTTCCTTGTATGCCACCATGCTATCATTGACTGCATCACATTGGTGAAAGAACATCTCTCACATTATGTTTTGTGTGTTTGATGTCAATATATGTGATACACTAATGTTTGTTTAAGTGGTACAGGGTTTACATAGATTCATATTTATGTGTGTTGGTTTTGGTCGGTCTGTCAAAAGTTAACAGCAAAAGATGGCCAGGCCGGATAATCCGGGCCGGATATTGTTGAAATATCCGGCCCCCTGATTTTGGCTAAGTCTTCGAGGGAAAAGCAGCGCAGTATGGGGGCCGGACATTTGCCCGGACATTGTCCCGGTATTGTACCAGGGCCAGAATATCCGGGCCGGATATTTTGGAAATATCCGGCCCCCTCGAATTTGGCTAAGGACTGAACGAAAAACAAGTCTGGCATAGGGCCGGATATTTGGCCGGATAAAGTCACGGTTTTGTCCCGAAGGCCGGATTATCCGGGGGGGGGGGGCGGATTATCCGGCCCTTACTTAGGCCGGAATATCCGGCCCCCCGGAAGCTGCAACGGCTCAATTTTGAGGGTAGGTATAAATACCCCCCTTCTTCTACCTTGGTTGCTTGCTCAATCATTACACAAGAAATCTGCCAAGCCACCTCCATTAGAGCCACCTCAAGAAACTCAAGATTTGCAAGATCTCCTTCCTCCCCCAACCAAAGCTCTTGATCTTTGGAGATTCGAAGGAGAAGACACCGATCTACATCCTCACCGAAGCGTTCTTCATTTCCCCCTCTCTTGTTTGAGGGATCTCATGCTAGTGTTCCTATTTGGTTCCCTAGTTGATTTGTGTTGATGTATTGTTGTTGATTGTTGTGTTGTAACAGATTTGGGAGCCTCCAATTTGGTTGTGGATGTGTGCCCCAAGAACCTTGTAAAGGCCCGGTTTCCGCCTCGAGGAAATCCCTTAGTGGAAGTGGGCTAGGCCTTCGTGGCGTTGCTCACCGGAGATCTGAGTGAAGCCTTCGTGGCTGTTGGTTTGGCTTTCGTAGCAACCACACTCCTCCAAACGTAGACGTACCTTCTTGCAAAGGAAGGGAACTACGGGAATCATCTCCGTGTCATCGCGTGCTCCACTCTCGGTTACCTCTATCCTATTCTATCTCTATATTGCTTAGATATATCTTGCTTAGTTGTTAGCCTTGTCATATAGGTAAATTCACTTAGTTGCATATCTAGAGAATTTACTTTTTGTGTCAAGCCTAAATTGAAAAAGAACTAAAAATTGGTTAGCACCTATTCACCCCCCCTCTAGGTGCGGCATACGATCCTTTCAATTGGTATCAGAGCCTCGACTCTTATTTCGGGCTTAACCGCCTAAGAGTATGCCGGACGAGGAACCATCGGAAGGGGAGACTAGGCCGGTCACCATGGATGACATCAACTCGTTGAAGTCATACATGGATGCTCAAACGGAAAGCATGAGAAAGATGATTTCCGAGCTTTTGACCCCTCCCCGTCCCGTGGCTCCCACCATAGAGGTTAATATCACGGATGCGGTTGTAGAGGGTGAGACTTCGGTATTACCCTCCGCTACCGCACCCATGAATGGTGATAACTTAAACACTGACAAACCCCCCATTGCATCTCCCAAGGGAACTAGTGGAAGTGAGAGCTACAATCGAGTACCTCCACCTTTCCAATCACCCGATATACCGGTTCCCCATCCTCATATAAACATCCGGGGCGACCCACCTAAGTTTTCCGTTAATGATTACGATACTTGGCAATTTGAGTTTAGCTCTCATGTTCGCAGTGCCTCCAATGAACTTTGGAGAATCATCGAGGAAGGCTTCAATCCTTACAACCCCAAGAAGTTGACTAGAAGAGAAGCGGTTGATAGTCAACTCAACAACACCGCCTTGCACATGATTCAAACTCCCGTGGGGACAAAGGAGTTGACTCGTGTTCGGCATTTCACCACCGCCAAGGATGCTTGGGATGCTTTGGCCGCGAGTTGCATTGGAAGCGAGAGCACAAGAAGGAACAAGTATAATGCTCTTCGGAATAAAGCCGAAGGATTCATGAGGCTTCCGGATGAAGATCATGAAGACATGTATGGAAGACTTCTCACCGTTGCCGATGGCATAGGCATCCCAAATGGGTCTGCCGAAGATAGTACCCGGGGTTTACTGAAGGCCCACTACCTGAAGAATAAGAAGATTCGGGAGCCCAAGATATATTAAGGAAAGCTAGAGTTGTAATAGGAAGTGTTATTTGTAATCTGGCGGGATGAGTTAGAAACCGTCCCGGACTCTGTAACTTGTACAACACGAATCCCTCGGCTCCACCTCCTATATAAAGGGGGAGTCGAGGGACGAAGAGATCATCGAATCATTGTTACAAACCCTAGTTTTTATAATCGTCGAGTACTTTCCGGCTGAAACCTTCGAGATCTACTTGCCCTCTACTTCCAACTAAACCCTAGCCTATAATCCATAGGCATTGACAAGTTGATACCTTGTCAATTGGCGCCGTCTGTGGGAATTAGAGGCGTAAGGATCTGATCTCGATGGCACGTTCAAGATCTTCAACATCATCAACCGCAAGCAACACAATGGATCGAGGTAAACAGATCGCTGCTGGTCTTGTCGATTTTGTTCCTCACCCACCCTCCCGTTTGGATGCATATGCGTACCTGGCGGAGCCTATGGAGATGACGTTCGGAAGTTTTCGCTTTCGCGTCGAGAAAGAAGGATCGTATCGTGTCGAAATTCCGATTTCGTCGGGATCATCGGCGGTCGATTCCGATTTTTCAAGCTATACATCGTCAACCGAGTCAGGAGAAGAAGAAACTTTGTCGACACGCTACGTCAGCACCAAAACAAGAGAGAAACTCGCCAAGATCTTCAACGACATGTCGTTTGAGTCATCTGCGGAATCATATATAAGCGATGGCTCAAGCGACGTCGACAGTTACGACTTCATCAACAAATCTATCACAGTGGGCAAGGTCTCCATCAATCTCAACGATGATGTCACCAAACCCAACATAGACCTGAAAACAAAATATCATCAGATTTATGCAATTGAGGATCAAGAGGAAACATCTGAGGCTTTCGACGATCTGGGAAATCCATACGTCGATCCCTCCAATCTGCGACAAGGCCTGGGCAACAAATACGTCGGACCAGAGCCGCGAGACAGAGTTCAACTTTCACAAGCAGCGTGGGACAGAGCCGCGAGAGCTATGAATGGTACAGAACCAATGGCTACCACGGCCACACCAGAGGAATTACAAGCATAACAATATAGGCTCGCACGAGCTGCCAGAGAATTGGAAAAACAGACAGCCGAGTTAAACAGGAGAAAGGAGGCAGCTTCTGCATCCAGCAGGAGAAGGGCAGATCTAAGTCGACAATCTAGAACTTCGGGTGATAGCCACAGGGGGCTCGGAACAGAGGAAGATCAAGGTTACAACACATACCCGAAGCTGAAAGAGAGCACTTGGTTCAAAACCTCGACATGTCCTTTATGTCAATAGATACAAGAGGGAACATTATCCCTAAGACACCAGAAGCTGGGTATATGGCGACACAAGCTTTTATCCTCGCATCTAAACCACCTCCAGGTGATCCAAGGGAAACACTATACAATATGGCGATAGCAGGAGTTGGAGCTATGGGGACAAATTAAGCAGCAACGCCTCCCGAAGGAGCGGCAAGGCAAAATAGTCCACGACCTGCAGCAGCAACGGCAGCAGCACCTGAAGGACCAAGCGGAGCAAGAGACACGGCAGCACAAGCAAGGGTCGATAGAGCGCGGCAAAGTAGAAGGGATCATCGGCAATCTCCGGAGCTTAACGACGAAGATATGTGCGGTTTGCCATGCTTCACCAGGAGAGTCTGAAAAACTCGAGTCCCCTCAGGATTCAAGCTACCCGACAACTTCAAGAAGTTCGATGGCCTTCAAGATCCAGAGGATTGGCTAGTTGATTATCTCGAGACAGTGAAGCTCACAGGAGGAACCAGGGCAACAGCTATGCAAAGCATCCAGGTGCATTTGAGTGGAGCCGCACGATCTTGGATAAAGAAACTCACTCCAGGATCTATCGACAGCTGGGAAAGTTTCGAGGACGTGTTCGTCAAGAACTTCAGATCCACGTGCAAAAAACCTGCGTCGTTAGAGGAATTGAGAGCATGTCGACAAAATCCAGATGAGCCAATGAGAAAGTACATCCAAAGGTGGAATATCATCAAAAACTCGGCAGAAAATATATCTGACGAAAGAGCAATAGATGCGTTTGTCGCAGAAATCAGGCGTGGAGATTTTGTCGAGGACTTGGGAAGGACCAATCCGAAGACAGTATCCGCGTTAATGGAGATAGCAAACAGATGGGCAGATGGAGAAGACGCTGTCCACAACAAACGGCACAGGTCCCCAGAGGAGGACCGTAGTCGAAACTATCAATCGAGGCGACGATTTCCTCGGCAGTACCCGAATTATGACGCTCCAGGGCAAATTTCGGCAGGTTTTCGGGCAAACACAGGAGGAAACAACAGAGATGATTATCAGAGAAGCAGTGAACAGCGAGGTGATAACAGAGATGATTCTCGCAACAACAGGCCAAATAGCGGGCCTAGGTTCCCAAGGCCCTTCGTGTCCCCTGAAGACATGATGAATGGACCGTGTCAGATGCACTTTTTCATCGACAGCAACGGTAAAAGACAGTCAGGGCACTTGCAGAAAGACTGTCGCAATTTCCAGGCAATGTTCAGGTATGCAGAGCACGCTAACGCTCGGGCAGCACAGAGAAATCTTCGAGAACCCAGGAGCGAGATTCACTTACCACCTCCTCCCGCGATTACAGAAGACAATCGACATCAGCTCAGAATAGCGGCAGCACCACCACCACCACCTTATGTTGATCCCAACTCTCACGGAGCGGTGTCGATGATTCAGAAGGCAAGGCCGTCAAATAGAGCTCAAAAAGTAATTTCACGACAGGTGTTTATGGCAGAAAAAATGCCTCCACCAACTGTCGAGTATCTTAATTGGTCAGGGCAAGATATTGGTTTCACCATAGCAGATCATCCGCAACAAGTTCCTCGACCAGGGCAGTCAGCACTTATTCTGCCAGCAGTTATTGCGGGATTTGATGTCTCTCGAGTGTTCATAGACGGCGGCAGCAGCTTAAACCTCATGTATGCAGACACATTGAGGAAGATGAACATATCCTTAGCGAACCTGAAGCCAACAGACACAAGGTTCCACGGTATCACACCGGAGAAGCCAAATTATCCATTGGGGAAGATCAATCTCGACGTTCAGTTTGGAACTCGAGAGAATTATAGAATCGAGAGGCTGGAATTTGAAGTCGTGGATTTTCCGTCGCAGTACCACGCTTTGTTGGGACGACCAGCATATGCTAGATTTATGGCAGTGCCACACTATACATACCTGTTATGGAGATTGCCTGGACCAAGGGGACCAATCACAGTCAAAGGAAGCTTCGCTTTAGCCGATAAATGCGACAAGGATTTTCATCGGCTATCAGAAACTTTCGGGATGCAAGCTGAGTATTTGGCGTCCAAAAGCATGACTGATTACGACGTGCTGCCAGACGTTGGAAGGCCAAATAAAGAATCAACTTTCAATACCGAGAAAAATTCTAAGGAGGTGCAGATTCACCCGACAGACCCGAAAAAGATGACGTCCATTGCAACAAATATGGATATCGCATAGGAAAGCACGCTCGTCAAGTTCCTCCGTGAGCACTGGAAAATCTTCGCATGGTGTTCAGCTGACATGCCAGGAGTACCCAGGGAACTTGCCGAGCACCACCTCAACTTAGATCCTCTCGCGAGACCAATCAAACAACCCTTGCGGCATTTTTCGGAACCAAACCGCAAATCTATGTTATCAGAAATAAATCGACTCAAGGATGCTGGTTTTATCAAAGAGGTATCCACAGAAGCCACATGGGTAGCTAACCCAGTGATGGTGCCAAAGAAACACACGACAGTCCTTCGCATGTGCGTCGATTTTACGTGTCTCAATAAACACTGTCCAAAGGATCACTTTCCCCTCCCGAGGATCGATCAAATTATCGACTCCACGGCTGGATGTGAACGTCTTTCCTTCCTGGACGCATATTCTGGTTATAACCAGATCAGATTGAAAGAAGAAGATGAAGTAAAGACCGCGTTTATTACACCTTACGGCGTGTTTTGCTACAGAACAATGCCCTTTGGTCTAAAAAATGCGGGAGCAACATATCAGAGGATGATGCAGAAGTGTTTGGCGACACAGATTGGGAAAAACGTGCAAGTATACATCGATGATGTCGTCATAACATCAAAAAAGGGGGCAACACTGATCGAGGATCTCAAGGAAACTTTTGACAACCTCGACAAATTCTGCCTTAAGCTGAACCCGACGAAGTGTTCTTTTGGCGTCCCAGCAGGAGAACTTCTGGGGTTTCTAGTTTCAGCAAGAGGGATTGAAGCAAATCCCGACAAAATACAAGCTATAGTAACAATGAGGAAGCCAACAAAGTTGAAAGAGATACAGCAACTAACTGGGCGAGTCGCAGCTTTGAGCATATTCGTCGCCAGGCTGGGAGAAAAAGCGTTACCATTTTACGCTCTGATAAAGCAAGGAGATAAATTCCAATGGAACGAAGAGGCCAACAGAGCGTTCGAGGATTTGAAGCGCACAATTTCGACACCACCAATTCTGGTGGCGCCGAAGGAAAAGGAACCTCTCCTGCTGTATATTGCGGCCACACCCCAAGTGGTTAGCACGGTGCTAGTTGTCGAAAGGGAAGAAGAAGGAAAAATCCATGGAGTACAGAGGCCAGTATACTTCGTCAGCGAAGTTTTATCACCCTCAAAACAAAGGTACCCTCAGTACCAAAAGTTAGCATATGGAGTGTTCACAACAGCACGAAAATTGCGCCACTATTTTTCGGCACATCCGATCATAGTGGTCAATGAAGCTCCCTTGTCAAATATACTAAACAATCCAGAAGCTACGGGTCGTGTCTCCCTTTGGGGAATAGAACTTTCCCCTCGGGACATCACGTATGAAAAAAGAAAAGCAATCAAGTCGCAAGTTCTACCAGACTTCATCGCAGAGTGGATGGAGCTGCAAAACACAGGACCCCCAGACTTGTCGAGAACATGGACCATGAACTTTGATGGGTCCAAGAGACTTGAAGGAGCTGGCGCAGGAGTAGTACTTATATCACCTGAAGGCGACAAGTTAAAATATGTCCTTCGGATGACGTTCCCTAACGCATCAAATAACGAAGCAGAATATGAAGCTCTCATACACGGGATGAAGATGGCGAAAGCTTGCGGTGCAACTCGACTAAAAATATTTGGCGACTCACAATTGGTGGCTCAGCAAGTTATGAACCAATGTGACGCAGTCAATGATAGCATGATGGCATACAAGGAGGTGTACAACGAGCTCGAGAAATTGTTCGATGGATGCGAAGTAAATCATATTAGCAGATTGAGCAACGACGAAGCCGACGTTCTTGCAAACATCGGATCGCAATGCCTTGCAGTTCCGCCAGGTGTATTCTGGGAAGAGATAACAGAGAGATCCACTAAATCGACAAAATCAAAAAAGAAGGAGAAGAAACCCTCAGGGGCTACCAAGGAAGAGCAAGAGGAAGAAGAAGAAGATCAGAACCTGGTCATGATGATACCGATACCATGGATGCAAACGTATATCTCATACATCCTCAGGAAAGAAATACCCGATGATCCAGTTGAGGCAAGGCGAGTAATTCGACGCTCCAAAGCTTTCACGGTGATCAAAGGAGAATTGTACAAACGAAGTATTTCAGGCGTCCTGCAAAGGTGTGTCACACCCGAAGAAGGAAGAATAATTCTGAAGGATGTACACGGAGGAATATGTGGCCACCACGCAAGTAGTCGAGCTATTGCAGCCAAGGTTTTTCGGGCAGGATTCTACTAGTTGACAGCAATCGAGGACGCCAAGGAAATAGTAAGAACGTGCGACGCGTGTCAAAGGTTTGCCGCAAAACCTCACTCTCCAGCAGCAGAACTAACACCAATACCATTGTCGTGGCCTTTTGCCCAATGGGGACTTGATATGGTGGGCAAGTTACACAAATCCTGGCCAGGAGGAAAGGAGTACATGCTAGTAGCTGTCGACAAATTTACAAAGTGGATAGAAGCGAAGCCGATAAATTCACCAGACGGAGCATCCGCAGTAAAATTCATAAAAGGCCTCGTTTTCAGATTTGGAGTGCCCCACAGCATCGTCACAGACAATGGCAGTAACTTCACATCCCATGAATTCAAAGATTATTGCAAAGAAGTGGGTATCAAATTGCACTTTGCGTCAGTTGCACATCCTCAAACCAATGGGCAAGTCGAGAAAGCCAATGGCATCATTTGCAATGGCATCAAGAAACGCCTGCTAGGACCACTAGAAAAAGCTCGGCATACCTGGCCAGAAGAACTACCAAGTGTGTTGTGGAGCATCCGAACAACACCAAATACGGCGACACAGGAGACCCCGTTTTTCTGGTCCATGGAGCGGAGCGATCGCCAATAGAAATAGAGCACGACTCCCCCAGAGTCATAGAGTATAATGAAGAAACTTCCAAGACAGCATTGGAAGACGACGTCGACGCACTCGACGAAGCTCGAGACGAAGTACTATCAAGGGTAACCAAATACCAACAGGACTTGAAGAATTACCACAGTCGACGTTTGTGGCCAAGATCTTTCCAGGTGGGAGACCTAGTTCTTCGGCTCAAGCAAAAAAGTCATGAAAAACTCGAGTCACCATGGCTTGGCCCTTACATTGTCACGGAAGTAATTGGAGGAGGAGCATACAGGATAAAGGACAAGAAGACAGGGGTGGAGGAGCAAAACCCCTGGAACGTGGCGCAACTCAGGCGGTTCTACGCCTAGAGTCGAAATATAGTCCTTGTAAAACTTCAATGTACTGAAACGCCCGCGAGTTTTCAGACGCACTCTTTTCCTTTTTCGGGGCACCGAGTGGGGCCGGGAAAGGTTTTTAATGAGGCGGGCTCGTGGTGCTGCAATATAATAAAGATAGTATCAATATAACTTTTCTTCATCGACACGATCAAAAGTCTCCGACCCGACGAATTTCAATATAGTTCCTCGAAAAAAGAAAAAACTTCGCCTTGGTATCAAAATACCTCGCGAGTCAATAACAATACAAAATAGTACTCGGGGGCTGATTCTCGGCAAAACTACATATTGAATAAATGCCTTGGTTCAAAACCTCGCAACACACAAATACAGGAAATAGCCACCGAAACACTCGGAGGCTATATAAATATAGAAATATGATGATTGCTTCACAATATAATCACAATCATGGGTTACAAAGAAAAGTTATCTACCAAAGGAAAATAATCAGTCATGATTCAATATGTTGTCAAGGGTAATCCTGTTTTCTTCAGGAGCAACGCCAAGAAAATCAGCATAATGACCATCTGCAAAAAAGTCGGCATCCATCCGAAGAAGGTCTTCAATCATTTCTTCGGCTATAGGCGAAACCTTCGTGTTAATTCGGTCGACACCAATTCTTCGGCGCCTTACTTTCTCATGAACTTTCGCAACAACTTGAGTCAGGTCAAGATTTGAGTGGCAGATCTGAAGCATGATAAGAGCAAATCTGGCGCCAGCCACCAGTTGAGCTCTGACGAAATCATGGATCTTGTGGGCATCCTTAAACTTCTCCATTAACTCGGGAAGGGTTTTTGGTTGAACGTTCCGAGGAAACATGGAGTTATAAACCATAGACAGGGTCCTGGTACAGAAGTCAAGGAAGTCGCGAGTTTGAGAGGTGCGATCCTGAAATTTTACAACCTGGCGGGTCCTCTTGGGGGTAGCCCAAAACAGAGAACCATGGTCAAGGGAAAGGTTAACAAGGAGGTTCGTCCTAGTATTTACCCTCTCTTCTTCGGCAACAGCATCAGTAAAGGAACCTATTAAAACAACGGAGCAGAAAACTTTAAGAGACGTAGCATGAAGACGGAAGATATCGGAGAATGAAACAAGCATACCCGACATATCCGCACTGGCTTCATTCATTAACTCGAGCATGAAATTTTCTCGAGTAGTCGCCTTTTCAGCCTCGGAAGCAGCGATTTCCTTAGCAGCCACGGCCTCACGAGCTTGTTGAAGTGCAATTTTTTCGGCTTCAGATGACTTACGAGACTTTTCCATCAGTGCAAGCGTTTGTTTCTTCATGGATTGAAGTTGCTGTCGAAGTTCTTGCAATTCTTCTGACGAATGTTTGTTTGAAGAACCTTCGAGAGGGTTATCAGCGATTGGCATTTTCTTCGAGAAGGAAGAAGCGGGAGAGGCATCGGCAGAGCAAGGATTGGTCGAATAGTTGTCAAATATTAACTGGAAAAGCAAACGCCAGGATCAATGATAGAGCCAGAGGAAATTTCATTACTTTCTAGAAACATTTACATAGGCATTACAAAAGAAGTTTCTCCTAAAGGACTACCACGGTGATTGTCGCCACAGCTAAATTTGGTGACAAGGGCAAAAGAAGCAGAGAATGAAAAAACAAAGAGGCATGCAACTAGACCTCCGGCCTTGATGAGCTAGGAGTCGAAGCTGGTTTGATCCCAAGATAGGCCAGGATTTTCTTCGTGTTGGGCTTGGCTGCCTTAATCAACGACCTCCATCTTGACTGTTCTATCTGATCGGTGTCGCCAACCTTCATCCAATCAACAGATTGTTGGCTGTCAGCGACCAAGGCAACAGTACTCTCGACAGCAATCTTCATGTTTTCCTGACGCATCTTCAGTCCAAGGTCCTCCGATGAATTGAAGCTCTTGGCAAGGGTAAGGAAAGTCGGGGGCTCCTCTTTCTTCGGGAAGAAGTAGGGGAACAGCGCCGACGGTCCTGCACTAGCATTCGCCACGCCTTCACGAATTTCGGCTCCATGAAGCTCCAGATAAGAAAGTGCGTCAAGAAGAGGATCATTGTCGGGATTCTCCAGGTCAAACTCTTGGTTTGTTTGATCTGCCGCATGAAACAAAACGTTGGTCAAAAACAAGAAACAACGGGTAGCACAAAAATAGAAGAAATCAATAATATTACTTTGAGTGCGTCGACTTTGTGATTTCAGGCGCTTGAGGATCCCCTGCTCACGATCAGCCTGTGCAGCCTTGTGCTCGTTTAAAGCAGATTCAGCATCCTCAAGTCTTTTCTGCAGATCCTCGACACGAGCAATCTTCGTTTTGGCTTCATCAGCCTCTGCTTTGGCCTCACTAGCAACAAGTTCGGCTTTCTTGCGTGCCGCTTCACTTTGCTTCAGTTGCTGAACAAGTGTGTCGGCACGTTTATTGGCCTCTGCAAGTTTCTCTGTCGAAGTAAAAAAGAAAAAAGAAAGGTAAAAAAGGATGCGACAAAGGACAGGAACAAGAAGTCAAAAACAAAGACAGCAAAAAAGGTATTACCTTCAGCTCTGTTGGCATACTCACGGTACCCAACGAATTGGGATCCGATGCGAATAAGCTCTTTGATCATGGGCTGTCAAAGAAGAACAAAGAAAGAGAAATATCGGTATGAAAAACAAGTGAAGGCGTGAAAAATCAAAACAGAGGAAATATAGATATCGACAAACTTACATCATCCAAGAGCAGGGTCGAAGAGCTGCCCAATTGAGGGGCAGGTTCAAGAATTGTTTCAATCCTTGTCCTTTTTGGTGAAGGGGCAAGGGGGCTTGCTGGCGGAGTTGCGGTGACGACGTTTCGTTGAGGAGGCGAGGATTCTTCTCCTTCAACTAGCGTGTCTGAGGCAAGTACAGTATGTGACGTGCTTGTTCGAGGAGCCACATCAAAAGTTGGTACTTCTTCCTCGTCATCACTGTTGGTTAAAAATTGACAGCTTAAAAAGCAAGACAAGATAAACATTTCGAGTACAGAAATAAGGAGAAAAGTAAAAAGGACTTACGAGCTGATGAAGGATCCAAGATAAGGATCGTAAGCTGCCTTCTGATGTGAAGGATCAACTTCTTCGGCTTTGGAAGTGCCGGAATCTTCGACATCATTCCTTTTCCTTTTGCCTTTCGGGGAGACAGCGGGAGGAGGCGATTGTGCCGACGAAGTACCTTCGGAATTACCCGCAGATTTTCGTGAATCCATGGGTTCGTTCACAAAGGATGGAGCTTCCTGATTGTCATCCATGACAATGGCCCTTTCTTCGACTTCTCCATCCTCAGGAAGAGGAGGAAGGGAAGCCATAGTAGGATGGTTCTGCAGGAAAATAGCGATAAAAGAAAAATTAGAGAAATATCAATACAATGAGATGCAGGAAAAGTTCGGAACAAGATAAAAATTCGAGAAGACAAAATACCTCGGGGAGAGGATTGGCGGAGCTGTATGGTTCCACGCGGCAAGAGGAGGGAATAGGATCCTTCTTGTTCAGCGAGGAAATTCTTCGAATCAGCTTCTCCAAGTCCTTTACAGAAAGATCATTGGAAAGCCTATTGGCGTCATTTGCACCAGCATACGTCCAAAGGGGATTTTTGCGGGCCTGAAGAGGCTGCACTCTAATCCTAAGGAAGTAGGTGGTGATTTGAACACCAGACAGTTCTTTGCCTCGAGTATTTTGAAGCTGATGAATACGAGACATAAGTGCTTCTGTCGACGTTTTCTCTTCTTCGGAAGCTTCAGCATCCCAGGAGTGGCGGCGCTGAATTTTGGCACTTCCGTCGAAAGGGACTATGTTGTGCTCAACAGAATTGGCACTTTCTTCGTGTATGTAGAGCCACCTTTTGCGCCACCCTTGGACAGAATCAGGAAATTTGACGTCGAAGTAATCAACGTCAGATCGGACACAGATAACAACGCCGCCTATATTATAGGTGGCGTTGTGGGAGCCATTGCGGCAGAGGCAGAAAATGCGTTTCCACAGAGCCCAGTTAGGAGGGACTCCAAGGAAGCACTCGCAAAGAGTGATAAAAATAGAGACATGGAGGATGGAATTGGGGGTCAACTGATGCAGCTGAATCCCATAAACAAAAAGAAGGCCGCGGAGGAAATCGTGAATTGGGGCAGAAAGGCCGCGGATGAGGTGATCAACGAAACTAACCCGGTACTCCATTGGAGGGGTTGGGTAGCTTTCTTCGCTGGGAAAGCGGATGGCGTCCTCTTTCTTCATCAGGCCTAGCCTCTTCAGCAGGTTGACGTCTTGGTTGGAGATTTTAGATCTCTCCCACTCAAGATCTTCAGTGGCCATCTTGGACTCTGGAGTACTGTGGCGAGTGAGTCGCGTGCGCGGTGGCATCAACGGCACTGGAAAAGCAACGTTCGTGCGTGTGGAAGACCAAAGAGAGTTGGGCGCAGGGGAAGTTTTTGCAAAGAGGAACAGATGGGCGGCGCAAGCGAAGGAGTGAACAGAGGTTGAAGAAAGGTTTATATAGGAATCGGGCGAGGCAATGCACCGTTGGATGGAGAAATCGTGTGGTGAAAAAAGATCTTCTAGATAGAAGGGCAAAAAGGTATTTTTATTGAGATGGAATAAGACAGGCGTTACCGTACGTGCGCCAGGAAAAGCGGAGGACGTGTGTCCCCCACTTGCACGACGTGTCAACGTGGTGGAAACAATGGACCCACAAGGCAGAAAAATCACGACTATTAACAGAGATGAAGTAAATTTGACTAAGGGAAGCATGTCGACAAGAAAAATAAAAGAAGATTGGCGACAGAAGAAGTTATTAAATACTTCGGGAGCCTTTGATCAAATACAAGTTTTTGCCCAAATGCTCGGGGGCTACTTCGACAAAAGTAAAATTTCGAGTATGACAATATAGAAATTGTGGGAGCCTACAACCAAGCACAAGTCCTTGGCTGTAGCCTCGGGGGCTACTCCCATCGGGAGCGCTGTTCGCGCACCCGAGAGATGAAAAGAAGATCATATCGAGAAATAATGACAATATAGCGACAAGGTGGACTACAACGTTGAGCCTACAACCAAGTACAAGTCCTTGGCTGTAGCCTCGGGGGCTACTCCCATCGGGAACGCTGTTCGCGTGCCCGATGAAATTAAAAAAAAAATAGAAAAGCAAAAGAGTATATCTCGAGTTATAACTAACTCTACATATACTCCCATCGGGAGAGCAATGTAAGTCATTTGAGACTCGATAAAATGTGCCATTCCAACAGCCGAAAAAGCACTCGACAATATATTCTCAGAACGCCAAAGTTGCGATCAATTTCTGAATGCCGCAAATTTGCGAAGGTAAGACCCCAGATCCGTTCTGCTGGGCGTGGCATCGCCGAAGAATGCGCTCTGCTACTTTTATCCGTATCAACAGATACGAAGAAAAATCCTAACGGACGCGTTAGGTACCCGATAAATTTTACTGGGACTCGACAGAATGGTAAGACCTTAAGCGGCGCCTGTCGAAGTTTACACCAGTATTCCAAGGTCATGTCTAGGGACGTGATCTTGACGTAGGTTTTTGCGGATTGCCACGAGAGCAGTTAACTAGTACCTGATCCGTCAGATGAACTAGCCCCAACTACCATTATCCCTGTACAATATAGAATCTTATGTGAAGAAATATAGAAAAGTTAAAGCTGTCGATTAAAAATAAAACAGTGGAGATTTTCCCTGACTCTACGATTCAAGCAAAATCTCGGGGGCTACTGACATAGGCATCCCAAATGGGTCTGCCGAAGATAGTACCCGGGGTTTACTGAAGGCCCACTACCTGAAGAATAAGAAGATTCGGGAGCCCAAGATATATTAAGGAAAGCTAGAGTTGTAATAGGAAGTGTTATTTGTAATCTGGCGGGATGAGTTAGAAACCGTCCTGGACTCTGTAACTTGTACAGCACGAATCCCTCGGCTCCACCTCCTATATACAGGGGGAGTCGAGGGACGAAGAGATCATCGAATCATTGTTACAAACCCTAGTTTTTATAATCGTCGAGTACTTTCTGGCTGAAACCTTCGAGATCTACTTGCCCTCTACTTCCAACTAAACCCTAGCCTATAATCCATAGGCATTGACAAGTTGATACCTTGTCAGCCGACGCCTTCCGGATTGTTGGTGCCTCTCACATTAATGACTCTTGGATCAAGGAGAAGTACATTGAGTGCATGATGCCGTTCGAGCCTATTGATGTCAAGACTCTTGTCGGAAGAGAATGCTATGCCTCTCTCACCTCTCAACAAGCCGTGCACGAGATGCAAGCTCTCAAGGTGCTTGAGCAAAACTCTCATGATTCTCGCAATCGTGCCATTGGGATGACAAAAGGGTCCAACCTTGCCTTGGTGGTCAACCCCGTGCAAGAAGTGATTCCTCAAGAATCTTATAGGGCATCTGACATAGGCATTCCAAATGGGCCTGCCGAAGATAGTACCCGGGGTTTACTGAAGGCCCACTACCCGAAGAATAAGAAGATTCGGGAGCCCAAGATATATTAAGGAAAGTTAGAGTTGTAATAGAAAGTGTTATTTGTAATCTGGCGGGATGAGTTAGAAACCATCCCGGATTCTGTAACTTGTACAGCACGAATCCCTCGGCTCCACCTCCTATTTAAAGGGGGAGTCGAGGGACGAAAAGATCATCGAATCATTGTTACAAACCCTAGTTTTCATAATCGTCGAGTACTTTTTGGCTGAAACCTTCGAGATCTACTTGCCCTCTACTTCCAACTAAACCCTAGCCTATAATCCATAGGCATTGACAAGCTGATACCTTGTCAATTGGCGCCGTCTGTGGGAATTAGAGGCGTAAGGATCTGATCTCGATGGCACGTTCAAGATCTTCGACATCATCAACCGCAAGCAACACAATGGATCGAGGTAAACAGATCGCTGCTGGTCTTATCGATTTTGTTCCTCACCCACCCTCCCGTTTGGATGCATATGCGTACCTGGCGGAGCCTATGGAGATGACGTTCGGAAGGTTTCGCTTTCGCGTCGAGAAAGAAGGATCGTATCGTGTCGAAATTCCGATTTCGTCGGGATCGTCGGCGGTCGATTCCGATTTTTCAAGCTATACATCGTCAACCGAGTCAGGAGAAGAAGAAACTTCATCGACACGCTACGTCAACACCAGAGCAAGAGAGAAACTCGCCAAGATCTTCAACAACATGTCGTTTGAGTCATCTGCGAACTCATATATAAGCGATGGCTCAAGCGATGTCGACAGTTACGACTTCATCGATAAATCTATCACAGTGGGCAAGGTCTTCATCAATCTCAACGATGATGTCACCAAACCCAACATAGATCTGAATACAAAATATCATCAGATTTATGCCATTGAGGATCAAGAGGAAACATCTGAGGCTTTCGACGATCTGGGAAATCCATACGTCGATCCCTCCAATCTGCGACAAGGCCTGGGCAACAAATACGTCGGACCAGAGCCGCGAGACAGAGTTCAACTCTCACAAGCAGCGTGGGACAGAGCCGCGAGAGCTATGAATGGTACAGAACCAATGGCTACCACGGCCACACCAGAGGAATTACAAGCTTATCAATATAGGCTCGCACGAGCTGCCAGAGAATTGGAAAAACAGACAGCCGAGTTAAACAGAAGAAAGGAGGCAGACACGCATCCAGCAGGAGAAGGGCAGATCTAAGTCGACAATCTAGAACTTCGGGTGATAGCCACAGGGAGGCTCGGAACAGAGGAAGATCAAGGTTACAACACATACCCGAAGCTGAAAGAGAGCACTTGGTTCAAAACCTCGACATGTCCTTTATGTCAATAGATACAAGAGGGAACATTATCCCTAAGACACCAGAAGCTGGGTATATGGCGACACAAGCTTTTATCCTCGCATCTAAACCACCTCCAGGTGATCCAAGGGAAACACTATACAATATGGCGATAGCAGGAGTTGGAGCTATGGGGACTGACATAGGCATCCCAAATGGGTCTGCCGAAGATAGTACCTGGGGTTTACTGAAGGCCCACTACCTGAAGAATAAGAAGATTCGGGAGCCCAAGATATATTAAGGAAAGCTAGAGTTGTAATAGGAAGTGTTATTTGTAATCTGGCGGGATGAGTTAGAAACCGTCCCGGACTCAGAATTTGTACAAAGATTTAATCCCTCGGCTCCACCTCCTATATAAAGGGGGAGTTGAGGGACGAAGAGATCATCGAATCATTGTTACAAACCCTAGTTTTTATAATCGTCGAGTACTTTCCGGCTGAAACCTTCGAGATCTACTTGCCCTCTACTTCCAACTAAACCCTAGCCTATAATCCATAGGCATTGACAAGTTGATACCTTGTCAATTGGCGCCGTCTGTGGGAATTAGAGGCGTAAGGATCTGATCTCGATGGCACGTTCAAGATCTTCAACATCATCAACCGCAAGCAACACAATGGATCGAGGTAAACAGATCGCTGCTGGTCTTGTCGATTTTGTTCCTCACCCACCCTCCCGTTTGGATGCATATGCGTACCTGGCGGAGCCTATGGAGATGACGTTCGGAAGTTTTCGCTTTCGCGTCGAGAAAGAAGGATCGTATCGTGTCGAAATTCCGATTTCGTCGGGATCATCGGCGGTCGATTCCGATTTTTCAAGCTATACATCGTCAACCGAGTCAGGAGAAGAAGAAACTTCGTCGACACGCTACGTCAGCACCAGAACAAGAGAGAAACTCGCCAAGATCTTCAACGACATGTCGTTTGAGTCATCTGCGGAATCATATATAAGCGATGGCTCAAGCGACGTCGACAGTTACGACTTCATCGACAAATCTATCACAGTGGGCAAGGTCTCCATCAATCTCAACGATGATGTCACCAAACCCAACATAGACCTGAAAACAAAATATAATCAGATTTATGCAATTGAGGATCAAGAGGAAACATCTGAGGCTTTCGACGATCTGGGAAATCCATACGTCGATCCCTCCAATCTGCGACAAGGCCTGGGCAACAAATACGTCGGACCAGAGCCGCGAGACAGAGTTCAACTTTCACAAGCAGCGTGGGACAGAGCCGCGAGAGCTATGAATGGTACAGAACCAATGGCTACCACGGCCACACCAGAGGAATTACAAGCATATCAATATAGGCTCGCACGAGCTGCCAGAGAATTGGAAAAACAGAGACGGCCCGAGTTAAACAGAGAAAGGAGGCGACACGCATCCAGCAGGAGAAGGGCAGATCTAAGTCGACAATCTAGAACTTTGGGTGATAGCCACAGGGAGGCTCGGAACAGAGGAAGATCAAGGTTACAACACATACCCGAAGCTGAAAGAGAGCACTTGGTTCAAAACCTCGACATGTCCTTTATGTCAATAGATACAAGAGGGAACATTATCCCTAAGACACCAGAAGCTGGGTATATGGCGACACAAGCTTTTATCCTCGCATCTAAACCACCTCCAGGTGATCCAAGGGAAACACTATACAATATGGCGATAGCAGGAGTTGGAGCTATGGGGACAGCATTCGTAGCAACGCCTCCCGAAGGAGCGGCAAGGCAAAATAGTCCACGACCTGCAGCAAAGAACGGCAGCTTTGAAGGACCAAGCGGAGCAAGAGACACGGCAGCACAAGCAA